>NC_064835.1:36730411-37355411 GCF_024166365.1 Elephas maximus indicus | reverse complement strand
TATCTGACCTCCAAAACTTGCCTTTCCATTGCTCAGCTAAAGCAATTACAGTCAGATCTCTATCGGAATTGCCTTTGCATTATAATAGCCACCTGGTTCCCTGTAGGGATGAAAGCCAAAGACTATGGGTCTCTTATGCCTGGATGGAGCTGGTTCTGTATTGTTATTCCAGTTTAGGGAAGTCAGGGAAGGATTTTTCCCTTGATTAAATGCTGCTTTTCTCAGGCCAGGAGAAAGAGTAAGAAAAGAAAGAGCCCCCCTCCCCCCTGCAGTGCACTTCACTCTCTGGCCCAGGGAATTCCAATGTTAATGAAGCCGGCTGGGGCAAGGAGGGGAGGGATCAGATACGAGAGAGGAGCATGGCAAGGTAGACAAAGTTATTTCGCTTGTTTGGTAAGGACTGTTTTTTCTGAGATTCCAGAGGGGTGTGTAGCCTGTGTGTGCTGCCTGGTTCCCCACTGAGACTGGCCCAAAAGGTTAGGGCTGCATCCCGTGCTTGCGCCATCTCAGGAAGCCATAATCAGTCCCTTCATGCTTAGTCCAAAGCCCAACAGCAAGGTTTCCTGGCTGGGATGTTGCACTTCAGGCTCCAAAACCAGTCACTGCTTCCCCGTGGTTTCTCGTTTGCCTGTCAGCCACATCAGTGTGCAGTCCGTGTGCTCTGGCAGTGAGATTGGTCCCGGGGGTTAGGGCTGCATCCCGTGCTTGCCCCATCTCAGTAAGCCGCAATCAGCCCCACCACTCTGGCACCAGAGAACAACGAGGGCTCAAGTTTGCGGCAGGGCACACCGGCTCCAGAAGTGGTCGCTGTTTCAGCATGCAGCTTTTCACTCTGTCACTCAGGTCAACTCCTTAGTTCTGTGTTTGATGGTCAGGGTTCGTAGATTGTCCTGTATGTAATCAATTCACTTGTTTTTGCGAGTCTTTGTTGCAAGAGGGATAAGCGGAAGCTTCTACATAGTCAGCCGCCTTGGTCCCGCCCCCTCCCTTCCATCTTCCTTTGATGCTTTCTGTATCATTTAATATTTTCCCAATAGAACCCTTTGCTATTACAACTCGAGGCTTGAATTTTTTCTTCAGTTCTCTCAGCTTGAGAAATGCCGAGCATGTTCTTCCCTTTTTGTTTTCTATCTCTAGCTCTTTGCACATATCATTATAATACTTTACTTTGTCTTCTTGAGGTGCCCTTCTAAATATTCTGCTCAGTTCTTTTACTTCATCATTTCTTCCTTTTGCTTTAGCTGCTCAAAGTTCGAGAGCATGTTTCAGTCTCTTCTGACATCCATCTTGGGCTTTCTTTCTTTCCTGTATTTCAATGGCCTCTTGCTTTCTTCATGTATGATATCCTTGATGTCATTCCACAACTTGTCTGGTCTTCAGTCATTAGTGTTCAATGTGTCAAATTTATTCTTAAAATAGTCTCTAAATTCAGATGGGATATCCTCAAGGTTGTACTTTGGCTCCCGTCGACTTGTTCTAATTTTCTTGTTTCAACTTGAACTTGCATATGAGTAATTGATGGTCTGATCCACAGTCAGCCCCTGGCCTTGTTCTGACTGATGATATAGAGCTTTTCCATCCTCTCTTTCCACAGATGTAGTCAATTTGATTCCTGTGTATTCCATCTTGGGAGGCCCATGTGTATAGTTGCTATTTATGTTGGTGAAAAAAGGTATATGCACTGAAGAAGTTGTTGGTCTTACAAAATTCTATCATTCAATCTCTGGCATTTTTTCTATCACCAAGGCCACGTTTTCCAACTACTGATCCTTCCTCTTTGTTTCCAACTTTTGCATTCCAATCGCCAGTAATTATCAATGCATCCTGATTGCATGTTCGATCAATTTCAGACCACAGCAGCTGATAAAAATCTTCTCTTTCTTCATCTTTGGCTCTAGTGGTTGGTGCATAAATTTGAATAATAGTCGTATTAACTGGTCTTCCTTGTAGACGTATGGATATTACCCTATCACTGACAATGTTGTACTTCAGGATAGATCTTGAAACGTTCTTTTTGATGATGAATGCAACACCATTCCTCTTCGAGTTGTTATTCCCAGCATATTAGACTATATGATTGTCCAATTCAAAATGGCCAATACCAGTCCATTTCAGCTCACTAATGCCTAGGATATCGAAGTTTATGCATTCCATTTCATTTTTGACAATTTCCAATTTTCCTAGATTCATACTTCGTACATTCCAGGTTCCGATTATTACTGGATGTTTGCAGCTGTTTCTTCTCATTTTCAGTCGTGCCGCATCAGTAAATGAAGGTCCCAAAAGTTTTACTCCATCCAGGTCATTAAGGTTGACTCTACTTTGAGGAGGCAGCTCTTCCCCAGTCATCTTTTGGATGTCGTCCAACCTGGGGGGGCTCATCTTCTGACAATATATCAGACAATGTTCCACTGTTATTCATAAGGTTTTCACTGGCTAATTCTTTTCAAAAGTAGACTGCTGGGTCCTTCTTCCTAGTCTGTCTTAGTCTGGAGGCTCAGCTGAAACCTGTCCTCCATGGGTGACCCTGCTGGTATCTGAATAGTGGTGGGGTAGCTTCCAGCATCACAGCAATACACAAGGCCCCCCCGTACAACAAACTGACAGACCCTTGGGAGAACTGAGGTTTAGAGTGCTAAAAAGACTTAGCATCACGTGGTATATTAGTGGTAAAACTGGGATTAGATCCCAGGACTTTGGATCTTCAATTCAGTGTTTGTTTGTTTTTTCCCTACTTCTCTGTTGGCACAGAGTCATAGAAGTGACTTCTATGTTGACTGCACTAAAAAGCGAGGTCAGGAAGATAGATGCCTTTAGGGAACGGTCAGCTTACTGATGGCCAGGCTACATGGTCAAAGGGAGACAGGTGTGACAAGAACAGCACAAGGTGAGGAAAGAAGAGCATAGTGAAAGTGTCCCAAGGGATGGCATCATCCAGACCCTCTGCCCCCGCAAGAGCAAAGACATCATCCATTGAGTGTGTCCTTTCCCCTCCATGGTCTTGTGGCTGAGAGAATGAGTACAGCTATCTCCCTGGGATGCTTCAGATTCAGCCTCATGCTCTGTGAAGTGTGCAGCATGTCTCTGGTCATTGTCTTCATGCCAATTGTGCTGCCTACGTTAGTGGGGATTTTGCATGGAAGCCAATACGAGTATTTCAAAAATATTAATGAACTTTGACAATCATCATCTTTACACATTGCTGTGCTATTAGAACTAACATGGAGAGAGAAGAAAAGAATGAGAGGAAGCAAGACAAGTCAGGCTATACCTGGGCCCCATCTACAGATACTGGATTGTACTGTTTCTCAAAAGGGCATTTCTCCAATGGCCTGACAAGGCTCCATGCTGCCCCTTTCGGCCCTCTGAGTCATTCAATTAATGTCAGAAAGGTGCAGGTCCGTACTTGTTCTACTAAGGCTTTGGGCCGGGATCCCTTGAGCCTCAGTCCTGTATCTATGTGTAACTTGAAGTCAGGATCCCCTCACTCAGGTTGGCTTGGCTCCAACAAGCTGTTCCTGTGTATGTCCTCAGAGAATGTTGTAGCTGATGGGCTTTGAGTGCCCAGGGAAAGGTAGCACATGAGGTCACTCCTGCTCCCGTCATCTGTCATAATCCTGTCATCTGTCATAATCCTGCCATCCATCATAGTCTGAAGGGCCACACTCTACTAGTGGATGCTCTGGATTGAATAGTGTTTCCCTCTCCCCCAAAGATATGTCCACCCAACCTGAGAATGTGACTGAATTTGGGAAAAGTTGTCTTTGCAGATATAATTAAGGATTTCAAGATGAAATCATCCTGGATCGGGATGGGCCCTAAATCCAATAAGAAGTGTCCTTAAAAGATAAGAGAAGGGTAGAAGACACAGAGGAGAAGTCCATGTGAAAAGAATGATAGAGAGAAGAGAGATGCAGCTACAGGCTAAGGAATACCAAGGATTGCCAGCAGCTGCCAGAAGCTAGGACAGAAGAATGGAGGAATGGGTTCTCCCCCAGAGTTTACAGAAAAAGCCAACAGTGCTGATGATACCTTGATTTAGGCCCCTAGAACTTCAACAGAATAAATTTCTATTGTTTTAAGCCACAAGGTTTATGGTAGTTTATTAGTCCCTAGGAAACTCACACAGCGGCCAAGCCACTGCCTTTATCTGGATTAAAACATCTGGGTGCATGGGCAGCCCACATACAGAGTCAACTGGTATCAACAGGCCAGGTACTAGGACTAGGTCAGTAGGCCTTTCAACTGGCGATACGTAAGGTAACTACATGGTATCACTCAAACTGGCACACTCTTGAGAGTAGAAGGCGACTATTAATAAGCATGCTGGGAAAACAGGTGTAAACTGGTACTGTCTGAGGCAAAACTGACAAAATGGTTACTCTTTCTGTGAAAACAACAAAGCATACTTGACCTTACTATACAAAAAAGTTAATCCCCAGGGAAAACTTGGCAGCTGTTGCGAGGGAAGCTTTAATTCCCCCTAAAGCAAGTAAGGGATAAATTCTCCAGTTACTCCATTATTAGAAATAATTTGAAGATTTTGGACCAAACCAGTAGAGCAGCAATATTCCTGCTTTAATATGGATCAGTATCATATTGGAAGCATGTGGAAATGAAGATCCCTGTGTCCCAATGTCCCCTCCCCACCTGCGACCCCCACTAGGTTCTGACCCTGTAGGTTCAGTGAGGTCTCAAAAACCAGTTTTCTTTTCTTTTTGAATAATTTTTATTATGCTTCAAGTGAAAGTCTACAAATCAAGTCAGCCTTCCACACAAAAACCCACATACACCTTGCTACACACTCCCAATTATTCTCCCCCTAATGAGACAGCCCGCTCTCTCCCTCCACTCTCTCTTTTCGTGTCCATTTCACCAGCTTCTAACACCCTCCACCCTCCCATCTCCCCTCCAGGCAGGAGATGCCAGCACAGTCTCAAGTGTCCACCTGATCCAAGAAGTTCACTCCTCACCAGCATCCCTCTCCATCCCATTGTCCAGTCTAATCCCTGCCTGAAGATTGGGTTCTGGGAATGGTTCCTGTCCAGGGCCAACAGAAGGTCTAGAGGCCATGACCACAGGATCCTTCTAGTCTCAGTCAGACCATTAAGTCTGGTCTTATGAGAATCTGGGGTCTGCATCCCACTGCTCTCCTGCTCCCTCAGGGGTTCTCTGTTGTGTTTCCTGTCAGGGCAGTCATCGGTTGTAGCCGGGCACCATTTAGTTCTTCTGGTCTCAGGATGATGTAGTCACTGGTTCATGTGGCCCTTTCTGTCTCTTGGGCTCATAATCGCCTTGTGTCCTTGATGTTCTTCATTCTCCTTTGATCTAGGTGGGTTGAGACCAATTGATGCATCTTAGATGGCTGCTTGCTAGCGTTTAAGACCCCAGATGCCACTCTTCAAAGTGGGATGCAGAATGTTTTCCTAATAGATTTTATTATGCCAATTGACTTAGATGTCCCCTGAAACCATGGTCCCCAGACCCCTGACCCTGCTTCGCTGACCTTCGAAGCATTCAGTTTATTCAGGAAACTTTGTTTTTGGTTTAGTCCAATTGTGCTGGCCTCCCCTGTATTGTGTGTTATCTTTCTCTTCACCCAAAGTAGTTCTTATCTACTATCTAATTAGTGAATGCTCCTCTCCCACCCTCCCTCCCTCCCCCCTCTCGTAACCACAAAAGAGTGTCTTCTTCTCAGTTTAAACTATTTCTCAAGATCTTATAATAGCTGTCTTATACAATATTTTTCCTTTTGCAATTGACTAATTTCACTCAACATAATGCCTTCCAGGTTCCTCCATGTTATGAAATGTTTCACAGATTCTTCACTGTTCTTTATCAATGCATAGTATTCCATTGTGTGAATATACCGTAATTCATTTATCCATTCATCCATTGATGGGCACCGTGGTTGCTTCCATCTTTTTGCTATTGTAAACAGTGCTGCAATAAACATGGGTGTGCATATATCTATTCGTGTAAAGACTCTTATTTCTCTAGGATATATTCCAAGGAGTGGGATTGCTGGATCATATGGCAGTTCTATCTCTAGCTTTTTTTAAAAAAAAAAGGAAGTGTCAAATCGATTTCCAAAGTGGTTGTACCATTTGACATTCCCACCAGCAGTGTATAAGTGTTCCAATCTCTCCACAGCCTCTCCAACATTTATTCTTTTGTGTTTTTTGGATTAATACCAGCCTTGTTGGAGTGAGATGAAATCTCATTGTAGTTTTGATCTGCATTTCCCTAATGGCTAATGATCATGAACATTTCCTCATACATCTGTTAACTACCTGAATGTCTTCTTTAGCAAAGTGTTTATTCATATCTTTTGCCCATTTTTTAATTGGTTTATTTGTCTTTTTACAGTAGAGTTTTTGGAGTATCATGTAGATTTTACAGATCAGGCACTGATCAGAAATGTCATAGCTAAAAACTTTTTCCCAGTCCATAGGTAGTCTTTTTACTCTTTTGGTGAAGTCTTTGGATGAGCATAGCTGTTTGATTTTTAGGAGCTCCCAGTTATCTAGTTTTTCTTCTGCATTCTTTATAATGTTTTGTATACTGTTTATGCCGTGTATTAGGGCCCCTAATGTTGTCCCTATTTTTTTGTCCATGATCTTTATCATTTTAGTTTTGATATTTAGGTCTTTGATCCATTTTGAGTTAGTTTTTATGCATGGAGTGAGGTATGGGTCTTGTTTCATTTTTTTTGCAGATGGATATCCAGTTATGCCAGCACCATTTGTTAAAAAGGCTGTCTTTTCCCTGTTTAACTGTTTTGGGGCTTTTGTCAAATATCAACTGCTCATATGTAGATGGATTTCTGTCTGGATTCTCAATTCTGTTCCATTGGTCCATGTATCTGTTGTTGTACCAGTACCAGGCTGTTTTGACTACTGTGGTGGTATAATAGGTTCTAAAATCAGGTAAAGTAAGGCCTCCCACTTTGTTCTTCTTTTTCAGTAATGCCTTATTTATCTGGGACCTCTTTCCCTTCCATATGAAATTGGTGATTTGTTTCTCCATCTCATTAAAGGATGTCCTTGGGATTTGGATCGGAATTGCATTAAATGTATAGATCGCTTTTGGTAGAATAGACATTTTTATAATGTTAAGTCTTCCTATCCATGAGCAAGATATGTTCTTCCACTTCTGTAAGTCTCTTTTGGTTTCTTGCAGAAGTGTACTGTAGTTTTCTTTGTATAAGTCTTTTACATCTCTGGTAAGATTTATTCCTAAGTATTTTATCTTCTTGGGGGCTACAGTACATGGCATTGATTTGGTGATTTCCTCTTCGATGTTCTTTTTGTTGTTGTAGAGGAATCCAACTGATTTTTGTATGTTTGTCTTGTATCCTGATACTCTGCTGAACTCTTCAATTAGTTTCAGCAGTTTTCTGGAGGATTCCTTAGGGTTTTCTGTGTATAAGATCATGTCATCTGCAAATAGAGATACTTTGACTTCTTCCTTGCCAATCTGGATGCCCTTTATTTCTTTATCTAGCCTAATTGCTCTGGCTAGGACTTCCAGCACAATGTTGAATAAGAGTGGTGAAAAAGGGCATCCTTGTCTGGTTCCCGATCTCAGTGGGAATGTTTTCAAACTCTCTCCATTCAGGGTGATGTTGGCTGTTGGTTTTATATAAATGCCCTTTATTACATAGAGGATTTTTCCTTCTATTCCTATTTTGCTGAGAGTTTTTATCATGAATGAGTGCTGAACTTTGTCAAATGCATTTTCTGCATCAGTTTATAAAATCATGTGATTCTTCTCTTTTGTTTTATTTATGTGGTGGATTACATTAATTGTTTTTCTAATGTTGAACCATCCCTGCATCCCTGGTATGAATCCCACTTGGTCATGGTGAATTATTTTTTTGATATGTTGTTGAATTCTATCCGGTAGAATTTTGTTGAGAATTTTTGCATCTACATTCTTGAGGGATATAGGTCTATAATTTTCTTTTCTTGTGGTGTCTTTACCTGGTTTTGGTATCAGGGATATGGTGGCTTCATAGAATGAGTTTGGTAGTATTCCATCCTTTTCTATGCTCTGAAATACTTTTTGTAAGTAGTGGTGTTAACTCTTCTTGGAAAGTTTGGTAGAACTCTGCAGTGAAGCCATCCAGACCAGGGCTTTTTTTTGTTGGGAGTTTTTTGATTACCTTCTCAATCTCTTCTCTTGTTATGTGTCTATTTAGTTGTTCTACCTCTGTTTGTGTTAGTTTAGGTAGGTAGTGTGTTTCTAGGAATTCATCCATTTCTTCTACGATTTCAAATTTGTTTGAGTATAGTTTTTCATAGTAACCTGATATGATTCTTTAAATTTTAGTTGGGTCTGTTGTAATATCGCCCCTCTCATTTCTTATTCAGGTTATTTGCTTCCGCTCATGTTTTTCTATTGTTAGTTTGGCCAGTGGTTTATTAATTTTGTTGATTTTTTCAAAAAAACATTTTTGGTCTTGTTAATTCTTTCAATTGTTTTTCTGTTTTCTATTTCGTTTAGTTCAGCTCTAATTTTTATTATTTGTTTTCTTCTGGTGCCTGTGGGTTTCTTTTGTTGCTCTCTTTCTATTTGTTCAAGTTGTAGGGATAATTCTTTGATTTTGGCCCTTCCTTCTTTTGGATGTGTGCATTTATTGACATAAATTGGCCTCTGAGCACCGCTTTTGCTATGTCCCAAAGGTTCTGATGGGAAGTGTTTTCGTTCTTGTTGGATTCTATGAATTTCTTTATTCCATCCTTAATGTCTTCTCTAATCCAGTCTTTTTTGAGAAGAGTATTGTTCAGTTTCCAAGTGTTTGATTTCTTTTCCTGTTATTGGTTTCCTCTTTTATGGCCTTGTGGTCAGAGAAGATGCTTTGTAATATTTCAATGTTTTGGATTCTGCTAAGGCTTGCTTTGTGACCTAATATGTGGTCTATTCTAGAGAATGTTCCATGTACACGAGAAAAGAAAGTATATTTGGTTGCTGTTGGGTGGAGTGTTCTGTATATGTCTATGAGGTCAAGTTGGTTGATTGTGGCATTTAGATCTTCCATGTCTTTTTGAGCTTCTTTCTGATTGTCCTGTCCTTCACCGAAAGTGGTGTTTTGAACTCTCCTACTATTATTGTGGAGCTATCTCACTTTTCAACGCTAATAGAGTTTGTTTTATGTATCTTGCAGCCCTGTCATTGGGTGCATAAATATTTAATATGGTTATATCTTCTTGGTTTATTGTCCCTTTCATCATTATATAGTGTCCTTCCTTATCCTTTCTGATGGATTTAACTTTAAAGTCTATTTTGTCAGAAATTAATATTTGCCACTCCTGCTCTTTTTTGATTGTTGTTTGCTTGATATATTTATTCCATCCTTTGAGTTTTAGTTCGTTTGTGTCTCTAAGTCTAAGGTATGTCTCTTTTAGGCAGCATATAGACGGATCTTGTTTTTTAATCCATTCTGCCACTCTCTGTCTCTTTATTGGTGCATTTAGTCCATTTACATTCAGGGTAATTATGGATAGGTAGGAATTTAGTGCTATCATTTTGATGTCTTTTTTTATGTGTTGATAGTTTCTTTTTCCCAGTTGATTTTATGTGCTGAGTAGGTTTTCTTTATATATTGTCCTTTCCTCATATTTGTTTTTGTTGATTTTGTTTCTGCTGAGTCTGTATTTTTCCCTTGTGTTTTATTTTGATGAGTAGGATAGTTTGTCTCCTTTGTGGTTACCTTCTTATTTACCCCTGTTTTTCTAAATTTAAAACTTTTTATTTCTTTGTATCGCCGTATCTTCCTCTCCATATGTAAGGTCTATGATTACATTTCTTATTCCCTCTTTATTATTTTAATCTTGTCTTCTTTTATATAATAACATCACCATTACCCTGTGTTGGGCTTTTTTTTTTTTTTTTTATAATCTTGCTTTGTTTTTTGGATTTCCCTGTCTGGGTTAACTTGTGGTTGCTCTGCCCAGTGTTCTAGTCTTGGGTTGATACCTGATATTATTGATTTTCTAACCAAAGAACTCCCTTTAGTATTTCTTGTAGTTTCGGTTTGGTTTTTACGAATTTCCTCAACTTGTGTTTATCTGAAAATGTCTTAATTTCACCTTCATATTTAAGAGACAGTTTTGGTGGATATTTGATTCCTGGCAGGCAATTTTTTTCCTTCAATTTTTCTAAATATGTCATCCTACAGCCTTCTTTCCTGCATGGTTTCTGCCGAGTAGTCCGAGCTTATTCTTATTGGCTCTCCCTTGTAGGTGACTTTTCTTTTATCCCTCGCTGCTCTTATAATTGTCTCTTTATCTTTGGCTTCGGCAAGCTTGATTATAATATGTCTTGGTGACTTTCATTTAAGATCTACCTTATGTGGAGTTCGATGAGCATCTTGGATAGATATCTTCTCATCTTTCACAATATCAGGGAAGTTTTCTGCCAACAAATCCTCAACAATTTTCTCTTAATTTTCTGTTATCCCTCCCTGTTTTGGTACCCCAATCACTCGTAGGTTTTTTCTCTTGATAGAGTCCCACATGACTCTTAAGGTTTTCTTCATTTTTTTTAATTCTTTTATCTGATTTTTCTTCAAATATATTAGTGCCAAGTGATTTATCTTCGAGTTCAGAAATTCTAGCTTCTACTTGCTCAATTCTGCTCCTCTGACTTTCTATTAAGTTTTCTAATTCAGTAATTTTATTGTTAATCTTCTGAATTTCTGGTTGCTGTCTATGGATTTTTCTAGCTCATTAAACTTTTCGTTATGTTCCCGAATAATCTTTCTGATTTCTTCAGTTGCTTTATCTGTGTGTTCCTTGGCTTGTTCTGCTTATGGCCTCATTTCCTTCCTGATGTCTTGAAGGCTTCTATATATTAAACTTTTGTATTCTGCATCTAGTAATTCCAGGAATGCACTTTCATCTAGAAGATCCCTGGATTCTTTGTTTTGAGAGCCTGTTGAGGTGATCATGGCCTGTTTCTTTATGTGACTTGATACTGACTGTTGTCTCCGAGCCATCTGGAAGTTATTGCATTAGTTTATGCTTGCTTACTGTGTCACAGGTGCTTGCTTTGTTTTGTTTTGGTATACCCCTATGAGTTGCTTGAGTGAGCTACCTTGATTATTTTCACCTTTGGAGCTCTGGTGTCCTGTCCCCAGCTGGCTAGAGCTGTTATCAGGTATATCAGTCTAGGAGTCCTTTCAGTTTTCTTGTATGAACTCAGCTCAGGTTTCCACATAGTTGATATCAAGTGTTTGGTACAGGCCTGTCCTACAGTCTTAGAGAGGCAGGGGTGATTGGCGTATATACCCGTATCTGACTGCAGCAGGGGGTCACTCTCTGAACAAGACAGGGGACTGAGAACCGATCCCCAAGTGTCTCTGAGGAAAACATATCTCTGTTCCCTAAAGCGTGCTGGTGGCTGGGCTCTGCAGAGAGACCATGGGCACCCAAAGTTTTTGTTGTAAGGACTGGGAGGTACCAGTTATCCCTGGACCCCTGTCACGGGTGGCTGGGTGACCCAAGTGGAGCCACCAGTCCTTAGGTCCCTGTTGTGGGTAGGTGAGGACCTTGTTTAATAGGCAAAGCAATGTCAAATGTCAAACACCCACCTCTCCACCGCACCGCTGAAATGGTTGGAGTTTGCCAACAATGGCCTACTCTCCTGAAATAGGCCCACACGGGTCCATGCAGAAGGGAAAGATGCTCAAGGTCCATGGACAGTTTATGCCTGGACAGGAGCAGCTTCTGTCCTGAGCTCCCCTGGTTAATGGAGCTAGCAAATTATCTTTTCCCCCCAGTTGCAAATTTTTTCCTTCCCCAAGGCTGGTAGGATGGTTCTAGGTGCTCACCAGGGTCTATCTCAGGCCCAGGGATTCAGCCACTGAAGCCGGCTTTGGGCTGGGGGGGGCGCTGTAAAATATACGCAAGAACTTAACTTGCCTAGAGCACCATTCTCCTCAGGTTCCGGAGGTGTGAGTAGGTTGTGTGGCTGGCTGCTTCTCCCTGAGGAAACTGCGATCAAACACTAGTACCAGCCCGCCACCACCGCCGCTCCGGGAATGGTGCCTGAGGGCTCCCTGCGATTCAGGTCTGGTAACTCCTCTCCACTTCTGAATGGTCTCTTCCTCCCCCTCCCCTCGGTTTGTTGTCTAACCTTGCCTTTGATGCTCAGGGCTCCCAGCTTGTCACAAATATACTCGTTTCACTTGTTTTTTCTGATCTTTGTTGTAAAGAGGGCTCAATGGAAGCATTGGCCTATTCCACCATCTTGGCTCCACCCCTCTTTTCTTTTTTTTTAGTTGTACTTTAGATGAAGTTTACCGAACAACCTAGTTAGTACATATTAAACAGTTAGTACACATATTGTTTTATGACATTGTTTCATAACCCCACGACGTGTCAACACTCTCCTCAATCTTGAGTTCCCTTTTACAAGCTTTCCTGTTCCCTCTTGCTTTCTAGTCCTTGTCCTTGGGTTGGTGTGTCCCTTTAATCTTCTTTTGTTTTATGGGACTAATATTCGGCTGAAGGGTGAACCTCAGGAGTGACTTCATTACTGAGCTAAAGAGGTGTCTGGAACCATACTCTTGAGGTTTCTTCAGTCTTTGTCAGACCAGCAAGCCTGGTCTTTTTTTGTGAGTTAGAATGTTGTTCTACATTTTCCTACAGCTCTGTCTGGGACCCTCTATTGTGATCCCTGTCAGAGCAGTCAGTGATGGTAGCTGGTCACCATCTAGTTATAGTGGACTCAGTCTGGTGGAGGCCGTGGTAGATACGGTCTATTAGTCTTTTGGACTAATATTCCTTTGTATCTTTAGTTTTCTTCATTCTCCCTTGCTCCCGAAGGGGTGAGACCAATGTTGTATCTTAGATGGCTTTTAAGGCTTTTAGGGCTCCAGACACTACTCACCAAAGTAGAATGTAGAACATTTTCTTTAAAAACTGTGTTATGCCAGCTGAGGTAGGTGTTCCCTGAGACCATGGTCCCCACATCACTCAGCCCAGCAATTCCATCCTTCAGGAGTTTGGATGTGTCTATGGAGCTTCCATGAACTTGTCTTCTACAAATTGTGCTGGCTTCCCCCGTATTGTCTACTGTCTTTCCCTCACCAAAGTGGTCTCATATAATATTTGTCTTGTGATTGACTTCTTTCACTCAGCGTAGTGCCCGCTAGATTCATCCATGTTATCAGATGCTTCACAGATTCATCATTGTTCTTTATTGTTGCATAATACTCCATTGTGTGTATGTATCATAGTTTGTTTATCCATTCATCTGTTGATGGGCATCTAGGTTGTTTCCATCTGTTTGCTATTGTGAACGTGCTGCAATGAACATGGATATGCATATGTCTATTGACATATGCATGAGAGATATCGGTGTGTAATTTTCTTTTGTTGTGGTATCTTTGGCTTTGGTATCAGGGTTATGCTGGCTTCATAGAGTGAATTTGGAAGTATCCCTTCCTTTTCTATGTTCTGAAATATTTGGGTAGTACTTTTGGAAGTTCTTCTCTGAATGTTTGATAGAATTCTCCAGTGAAGGCACCTGGACTAAGTCTTTTTCATGTTCAGAGTTTTTTTTTTTTTTTTTTTCCACCTGTTCAGTCTCTTCTCTTGTTATGGGTTGGTTCAGATTTTCATCAATTTGTGTTAGTTTGGGTAGGTAGTGTGTTTCTAGAAATTTGTCCATTTCCTCTAGGTTTTCAAATTTCTAGGAGTATAGTTTTTCATAATACTCTGTTATGATTCTTTGTATTTCTGTTGGGTCTGTTATAATGTCCCCCATTTCATTTCTTATTTGGGTTATTTGCACCCTCTCCTGTTTTTCTTTTGTCAGTTTGGCCAGGGGTTTGTCAATTTTGTTGATCCTTTCAAAGAACCAACTTTTGGTTTTGTTGATTCTATTATTTTTCTATACTCTATTTCATTTATTTCTGGTCTGGTCTTTATTATTTCCTTTCTTCTGGTGGCTGTAGGCTTCTTTTGCTGTTCTCTTTCTATTCGTTCAAGCTGTGTAGCTAATGTTTTGATTTTGTCCCTTTTTTCTTTTTTGATGTGTGCATCTATTGCTATAAATTGACCTCTGAGGACTGCCTTTGCTGTGTCCCAAAGGTTTTGGTATGATGTGTTTTCATTCCTGTTTGGTTCTAGGAATTTTTTTATTTCATCTCTGATTTCTTCTATTACCCAGTGATTTGTAAGGTGGTTGTTATTCAGTTTCCTTGTAACTGACTCTTTTTCCTTGCTCTTCCTGTTGTTAATTTCTACCTTGATGGTGTTGTGGTCAGAGAAGATACTTTGCATTATCTCAATGTTTTGGATTTTGTTGAGGGTAGCTCTGTGGCCTAAGATGTGGTCTATTCTGGACAGCATTTCACATGGATTGGAAAAGAATGTGTACTTTGCAGCTATTGGGTGGAGTGTTCTATATATGTCTGTGAGGTCCATTTCACTGATTGTGCCCTTTAGCTCTTCTGTTGAGTTTTTTTTAGATGTTCTGTCCTTTTCTGAGAGTGGTGAGTTGAAGTCTCCTACTATTATTGTGGAACTGTCAATTTCTCTTTTCAGTGCTGTTACAGTTTGTTTTACGTATTTTGGAGCCCTACCGTTCCGTGCATAGGTGTTTATTATGATCATGTCTTTATGATGGATCATCCCTTTAATCATTATATAGTGCCCTTCTTTGTCTTTTATGGTGGATTTTGTTTTAAAGTCTATTTTATTTGAGATTAGTGTTGTCACTCCTGCTCTTTTTTGGTAGCTGTTAGCTTGATATATTTTTTTACAACCTTTGATTTTTTAATAAATTACTTCTTTGTTTCTAAGGTGTGTCTCTTGTAGACAACATATTGATAGATCCTGTTTTTTTTTATTTAATCTGTTCTGTCACTCTTTGTCTCTTTATGGGTGCATTTATGCCATTTACTTTCAGTGTAATTATTGATAGGTGTGAGTTTATTGCTGTCATTTCGTAGTGTTCTTTTTTTGTTGTTGCTGCTGACTTTTTCTTTGTCCCTCTTACTCTCCTGTGCAGAATTCCTTTTGTTTATGACTTTTTTTCATTTCTTTTGTTTTTGTAGATTTTGTTTTTACTGAGACTTTATGGACTTTATGTTTTTCTTCTTTTTTTAGATGAGTAGGTTTGTTAACTTTCTTTGTGGTTATCTTGAAATTTACCCTTATTTTCCTAGGTTTGAACCAATCTATTATTACTTGGTATCTCCTTGTCTTCCTCTCCATTAGAAAGTTCTATACCTACACCATTTAATTGTTCTGACATTTTTGTCATTTACAGATTAACCTCTCTGGTTCCCCGTTGTACTTCTTTTGGTTTTTGATAGTCCTTGAGAGTTCATTTTCTTAGTTGTTATCTGGCTGGTGCAATCTTGCATCCTAGATTTAGGCTGTGGTCTGATGTTTGTTCTTAAACCGAAGGGCTGCCTTTAATAATTCTTGTAAGCTTGGTTTGGTTTTTACATAGTCTCTGAATTTCTGTTTATCTAGAAATGTAATAATTTCACCGTCATATTTGAAAGAGAGTTTTTAGGATATATTATTATTGGTTGGCAACTTTTTTCTTTCAAGGTTTTATATATGTCATCCCATTGTCTTATTCCTTGCATGGTTTCTGTCAAATAACCAGAGCTTAGTCTTATTGTTTCTCCTCTGAATATGACTTTTTGTTTTTCTTGAGCTGCTCTCAGGATTCTTTTGTTGTCCCTGCTTTTAGCAAGTGTAATTATGATATGCCTTGGCGATTTTCTTCTGGGATCTATCCTATACAGGGTGCATTGAGCTTCTTAGATGGTCACCTTTTCATCCTTCATGATATTAGGGAAGTGTTCCGCCAGGAATTCTTCAATGATCCTCTCTGTGTTTTCCATTTTCTACCCGTGTTCTGGAAGTGTGATCACTTGCAAATTTTTGCTTTAGATTATATCCCACATAATTCTCAGGGTTTCTTCATTTTTCTTACTTCTTTTTTTTCTGGTTTTTCCTTAAACAGAGTTGAATCCAAGTGTTTATCTTCAACTTTGCTAATCCTGTCTTCCATCGTTTCAAACCTGCTCCTCATCCCTTCCATGACACTGCCCATTTCTGAAATCTTGTTGTTTATATTTTGGATTTCTAGTCGTTGTTTTTGTATGGTTTCTAGTTGTGAATTTATTTTGGCATTTTGTTCCTGTATTAGTTTCCTGAATTCTTCCATTTTTTTTTCTGTATTTTCCATGAATTTGTCTATTTTTCCTTCATTTTTGTCTGCTTTGTGCTTCAACTCTTGGATAGCTCCGAATATTAGAGATTTGAGTTCCCTGTCAGGTAGGTCTGGTGCCTTTTCTTCTACTGGAAAGTCATCTGGTGTTTTATTTTGGACGCCTACTGGAACCATCCTGTCTTTTTTTTTTTTTTTTAATGTGTTTTGATATTGTCTGCTGTCTTTGGGACATTCAGTAGTTCTTTTCTTCATTTATTGATTGTACATTTATTTGTTTCATCCTGCTTTTTTGTTTTATTTGGTTACGTCTGAGCAGGCAGGCTATACGTTCTTTGTTATTTGGTCATCTGTGGGCACAATACTTTTCACCTCGTTTTTCAATGGGCAGGGCTAGTTGTTCAGCTGTGGTGCAGCAGGGCAGGTCTAGCTAAAGGGGAGGAGCTGGGATAGGTTGTTTGTGTCATATATTAGGGTCATTATGGTAGGCTGGAAGTCAGTGCAGGGCAGGTTATGATAGGACATGCCTGTGTTCCTCAGGGGTGTGACGTTCAGGGCACAATGCAGATAGACAAGTAGGAGGGGGGAGATTGTGATGTGTGGAGCTAAGTTGGGTATGGGAAAGATGAGAGAGAAATAGGAGCCAAAAACAAACAAAGAAGTGCTACAGGAGCTTGCCACTGGAGTGCAAAAATAAGAAACCAAAAAATAAAGAAAAACAAAAGGGGAAAAAAAAAGAAAAGAGAAATAAATAAATAAATATTAGAAAGAGAAAAAAAAAAAGGCTCTAGGGATCCCACCAGTAAAGCTGCGAAGATCAGGAAAGTGGCTCCCAGGCTGCACAGTATAGCCTGGCTAGAAGGGGTAGGGATGTCACACAGCACCAGGCATTCAGGAGACAGGAAAAGAAGGTAAGTATAGAGAGACGAGAAACTGAGAAATGAAGAAAGATGAAAAGGAAAAAAGAAGTGCCCCAGGGAGCCCACTGGTGGGACTGTGCGGGCTGGGGAAGTGGCTCCCAAACCACACTGTACAGCCTGGCTAGAAGGGGCTCCCAACCCTTGAAAAGAAAAAAGAAAACAAACAAACAAAACAAAGCCAAAAAAAAATCCCCAGGAATCCCACTAGCGTGGCAGTGGACAGGGAAAGCTGTTCTACCGTTGAGCAGTGCTTTCCAACCTTTCAAGAAGAAGCAAAGATGGCATACGGAGCCAGGTATTCAAGAAGGGTGGGGAGGGTGGTGAGAGGCACGGAAGAAACAAAAAGAAGCAGTAAAAAGCAACACAAGCAACAAACAAATGGCATTCCAGGAGCCAGCCGGTGCGGGCAGGGCGAATCCAAAGAACAAGGGGCCGAAGCCAGTGCCTCTTGACCAAGAGACTGCAGCTGGCAGGAAGCAGAGGAGGCTGAGCAGCAGGAGAGAGAAGGATGGAGGGTGGGAAAGTGTATATCGCTGTTTACTGGGTGTTCTGTCTCCTGCTGTGAGATCCTGGAAGCTGCTTTCCAGTATTCCCTGTTCTCTGTTGTGGGCGGGGTGAATCCAAGTGGCATGGATCCTGCACTTCTTGGCCAGCTGAGCAACCATAGCCAGCTATGGAGCAGGGGAGGTTGAGCAGAGGGGAGAAGGAGGTGGGGTGGGAAAGCATATATCACTGGTTACCAGGTGTTCTGTCTCCTGCTGGGAGCTCCATGAAGCTGCCTTCTGGTAGTCCCTGTCCACCAGTCTCCAACAGGAGTACAAGATGGCAAATCCGTGCTGCATTAGTTGATAGAAGACCTCCACATGTATCTCTCCTCACTCTCTTTTCTCTGTCAGTTTCTTATTCCATTTGGCGCTCTTCATTTGACACTTAGAGTTCAAGGATTGACGTTTGCCTCTGTTTTACTTAGTTTTTTTGGTCTTTGCTGTGGAGGAATGACATGGTGCTTCTGTCTAAAGCACCATTTTGGCTGGAAGCCCTCAAAAACCCATTTTCTAAAAGCACTCTCAGGGAATTCTGAGGCTGAATGTCCACTGACCACACAAGCAGAGTACATTTCTGTTGCTCCAAACATTTTTCTCTTCAGAAACTGGACTGGGGTGACTTGTGATGTCTGTTTAGGCTAATTCAGGCCAAGTTCAGTCAATTTCATTTTAAATTTTTTTATAGTACTTTAGATGAAGGTTTACAGAACAAACTAGTTTCTCCTTAAACAGTACACACATTGTTCTATGACATTTGTTAACAACCCCATGACATGTCAACACTCTCCCTTTTCAACCTTGTGTTCCCTGTTACTAGCTTTTTGTTCCCTTTTGCCTCCTAGTCCCTGCGCCTGGACTGGTGTGCCCCTAAATGCAACTAATCATTTTATTTTATGGGTCTGTGCAATCTTTGGCTGAATGTTGACCCTCAGGAGTGACTTCATTACTGAGCTGAAAAGGTGTCTGGGGCCCATACTCTTAGGGTTTCTCTAGTCTCTGTGAGGCCAGCAAATCTGGTCTTTTTGAGCTAGAATTTTGTTCCACATTTTCCTCCAGCTTTGTCTGGTGCCCTCTATTGTGATCCTTTTCAGAGCAGTCAGTGGTGGTAACTGGGCACCATCTGGTTGTATTGGACTCAGTCTGGTGGAAGCCAGGATAGATGTGGCCCATTAATCCTTTGGACTAATCTTTCCTTTGTATCTTTAGTTTTCTTCACTCCTCTTGCTTCCGAAGGGGTGAGACCAGTGGAGTATCCTAGATGGCTACTCACAGGCTTTTAAGACCCCAGATGCTACTCACCAAAGTAGAATGTAGAACATTTTCTTTATAAGCTACGTTATGCCACTTGAGCTAGACATTCCCTGAGACCAAGGTCCCCACAGCACTCAGCCCAGCAATCTGGTTGCCCAGTGAGTTTGAATGTGTCCATGGAGCTTCCATGACTTTGCCTTATACAAGTTGTGCTGGCTTCCCCAGTATTGTGTACTGTCTTACCCTTCACCAACATTATCACTTATCTATTGTCCTAATAGTTTTTCCATCCCCACCCCACCCCTCCCTTCCCTCATAACCATCAAAGATTATTTCCTTTTGTGTAAACCTTCTCATGATTTTTTACAGTAATGGTGTCATACAATATTTGTCCTTTCGTGATTGACTTACTTCACTCATCATAATGTCCTCCCGATTTATCCATGTTATGAGATGCTTCACAGATTCATCATTGTTCTTTATCATTGTGTAATACTCCACTGTGTGTATGTACCACAGTTTGATTATCCATTAATCTGTTGGTGGGCATCTAGGTTGTTTCCATCTTTTTGCTATTATGAACAATGCTGCAACGAACATGGGTGTGCATATGTCTATTCGTGTGATGACTCTTATTTCTCTAGGATATATTCCTAGGAGTGGGGTTGCTGGATCATATATTATTTCTGTTAAGTCATACTTTCTACGGACACATATAAATGAGAGAAGTAGTATCTCATTCATTGCTTTGATCGATTTGTTTGTTTTTAATGTTTATTTTATTTTTTAAGCAGTAGTTTACTGAAGCTAAAGTACAAGAATTAGTTTCACTTTTTCACTGTTAATACTGAAATAGCCCAGTTGGTGCAGAGTGCAAATTATAGTAATAATAATAAGAAACCATGTAATAAATAAAAACTTTCCAAATGCACTTAGAAATTTTGTAAATAACAATTGTTTAAGCTCTGCTTTTTAAATATTCTGATTTATTTTTTTGTTTTTCTTCTACCTCAAAATAATTTTGGCTGGAACAGCATATTCCAGTTTATATTTAGCTAATTTTTAGAATATAAAAGTTAACTACTTTTTTAACTGAACTAGTTTACTGTACTCACCAAATATATTTAAGCTTCTCTCCTCCACTGTTTGTCTGCCTATATAGAATTCCAGCTTTCTGCATCCTCATTCTGTTTCTTTTTCCCCAGCCCTCCCTCTGAATTTACATTTAAAGGGAATGTGCTATATCCTGTAGCTGCCCTAGTTGTTTCTCCATCACTCATCCAGGACCACTCCTTCTGGGTCAATAGTGTCATCTAGAGTCTAAAAAATCTTGTGTCTTGATTCCTTCTACACACATGGAACCTAACTCAGGAAAGAAAACATAAGTAAATCCAAGTTTGACACAATCTTCTTGGTGCTTTGGGAAGAAGTTGTTCTTGCTGCAGGCTCTGTGCTTGAGTACCTGGGGAGTGGTATCCATGTGGGCTGAGAAAAGGCAGTAGGCACCATGAGGCCCAGCTCTGGCTGTTCTCCCCTTACAGTGTGGCATGAACCCCTTCACTGACCTTACCTGAAGTCAAGCTTCTAGAGCCAACATCATGTCTATATGCCCTAAGAAGGGGCAGGGAGGAGGTCACAGAGGTCTAGACATACTCAAAGATTGCTGAGTCCCATATACTACTAGGCTTTAAGTGATTTCACAGAGAGGAAGCCTAAGGGCCTCCGAGCACAACTAGCACTTAGAAACAACAGGAGTCTTCAACTTACCAACCTGGTTTCTTATCCCTGCTTGTGCATTAGAATCCCCTGGGAAATTTATAGAGCATGCCAGCACCACAGCCCCACCCCAGACCAAGTCAGCCAGTCTGTAAGGGTGGTCACAAGAGCTTATTTTTAAAGAGCTCCTTGGCTGGTTGTATTGTGCACCCAAGGTTAAGAACCTCTATTCGAGGTGCATCGTCTTAGACATCATTCCAGAGCAGGTTCCCTGATATTCCCTTCTCCTAACTCAACCTTCCAGACACTGCCCTTTTGCATCCTCAGGTCTTTTTGTCTTCTCTTCCTAGTAAAGAGCTCAAGAATCCCAGTGGGTCAGAACTGATGTTCCAGGGCTGCCCTGCTGCATGAGTCACTTGAGTCCTTCTCTTCTGGTATCATCTTCAGCTTCCTACCCATCAGAAATGGGAGTCACCAACTACTTCCTTCACCCTCAGTCTTCCAAGAAGGGAGGATTGGGAAACTGTGCCTGCCACTAGGGGACTTCTCAGAGTCCCAGCTCCAAAAACCAAACCAAACTCGTTCCTGTAGAATCAATTCTAACTCTTAGCAACTTTATAGGATGGAGTAGAACTGCCCCATAGGGTTTCCAAGGAGCAGATGATGGATTCGAACTGCTGACCATTTGGTTAGGAGCCAAGCTCTTAACCACTGCACCACGAGGGCTCCAGTTTAGGGGACCATTATTAATGTACTCCTTCCTCCACTGGGAGCTCAGTTAACTTTAATGGTAATGCATTGATCTTGTCATTAGCCAAATTACTGTCAGCCTCAGAGAAGGCAGGCAGCAGGGAGCCCTGGACAGGGCAAGTGCCCCTCCCTCAGGGAAGGCCCTTCAGCCACTGCTTCACAAAGGTTGACTGAGCTCAAGACAGAGAGCTTCTGTCACTGTGACAAGTGCCCGTTGACCTGAGGCTCAGCCTCTAAACCAAAATGACTTTCACACAATTCAATTGCTCTTATTCATTAAGGAAAATGAAACAGTGGGTTTATCACACTTTTCGTTAACTCTAAGGTAGCAATAGGAACATATCTGGGAGTTGGGAATGGGCAAGGATGGAATGTACTGCTGTCCACACTCACTCCCTGGTTTAATTAAGAGGTGAGCCCAAAGTTGCTTATTGCCAGCAGTAAAAGTTCTGAGGAGAGTAGGGGGTATGGAGGACAGAGCATGGGGAAAGGGGACTGCCAGGAAGAGGGAAGACTAGACAGAAGGGAGAGGAGTGAGTTGGAGGATTCAGGGCTTCCAAACCTGTAGACTTCAGGCACAGATAGAACAAATGCTGCCTGTGTAGCCTATACTAGATGCCCAGAAGTTCAAAGGTTGTGGAAGGCATTGTTCTTGCACAAAGGGTGCTTGCAGTTTGGACAGTGGGATGTTACCATATGGGAAAGAGTCCCTGGGTGGCACAAACAGTTAAGTGCTCAAGTACTAGCCAAAGGGTTGGTGGTTCGAACCCACCCAGGGGCACCTCAGAGGACAGGCCAGGCAATCTTCTTCTAAAAGTCCACAGTCCTGAAAACCCTGTGGAGCAGTTCTAACTCTGCATACATGAGGTAGCCATGAATCAGAACCAGCTCAACAGCAACTAGCAACAACGACCACTGCAAGGGACGCAAGCACAGACAGCACAAGGCTGAGTTTTTGTGTGCCAAGTTCATCCCGAATGCTGAAACCTACCCAATTACAAACCCAAGCATATTTCTATCCTTTAAAGGAGGAAGCTCTGGTGTTGGGAGGTGATTGAAGATGATGCCAGGTTCCTAGGGGGAGAGGAGAACCCTATACCAGCCCTTAGGTTTCCAGAAGGCAGAGCCCTCTTTAATCCTTTTCACATCTCTCACTTGTGGAAGAAGGTGGGCATCCTTTGGACCAAGTTATGCAGGGCCAAGGCCATTACAGATAGGTAAGGCCAGCACTGTGACATCTCCACCACCTTCTTTATTCCCCTCTGCTGGGGTCCAGTGGATGCTCCTCACCCTGTAATCTGTTCCAACACCACCTTTCCTCTCAGTTCCAGCTACAGAGCCTGCAACTGAGTACACGGTCAAGGACCTCCACTTTAGCCCAGCCATCTTTAGCTCTTAGGGAAAAGGCAGGAAGCTCCACATCAGCCTTGACTTCCAAGCCCAGATTGCACTCTAGATTTACAGCAATAGCACTAATATTCTGATCTGCTTATGGCTCATTTTATGTGGTTATTCTCTATTGGTCAGAATCCTAGAAAGAGTGATGGGATTTGGGCACATGCCCCTTTATAAACTTCTGACAATTTCTGGCTCACCCTGCAGGCCTCATAGGGACAGAGACAGTGGGGAGGGGATTGCTTCAGACAGGACTAGACCTTTTTCTTTCCTCAGCTGTATCTTGCTCCAGGCCTCTAGGTCAAGATTTCTAGCAAAGACACAACTATGCCAGTCAACCTACACTTTATGGTAAGCATGGTACAATCCTTACTGGACTAAAAGCTCTGTTCCTTGATAGCTTAGGTTACCACCTAGCTTTGTTGAGTGGGTGAGGGGATATTTTTCAGGGTGGATCAAAAAAACTAGTTATGATAAACAGATCAGAAGCATGCTCACAGTCATCTGAACATCTGATTCCGGTTTTCCAAGTTCAGTATTGATAGGGTTCACGTATAATAGCCCTTTTTGTAGGGTAGCAGAGAGACTTCTTCTCTTGCTTTTCCAGAAACCCTACCATTTGAGCTAAATGAACCACCAGGGTACCCATGCTCTCCCTACTCCCATGTGTTTACTCTTGTCGGCTTCATCTCCAACTCTTGCTTGTGTCCCCATCCAAGTTCTTCCTCTGGCACTTTCCTATACATGCCTTCTCCTCTCTTGTGGATGTCACCTGAGCTATTCCTCATACGCCCCCCTCCTCCGCTCTCACCCTCCTGCCCATTTCCTCTATGCTACATACCCCTGGGCATGTTCCCCTGTGAGTCACCTCCTTACAGGCCTCATGGCAAAAGCTGTGACATTTAACCTCACAAAGCAGCTTCCAGAGAAAGGGCAGTAGCTTCTATAGTGTACTCACAGGGACAGTAGTGGCGGGACACCTAGGAGATGACCTTAAATCCTTTCAAAGAAAAAGTCAGGCAGGATTTGCCTCAATATAGAATAATTGAGCCATCTAGCTGAAGGAAAGACCACCTCTAGAAGTCAACCCTGGGAATATCCAGACAGAGACGACAACCCACACAAAGCAGAAGGCTGAAGTCTTCGAGCCTTGTGGTACTTCCAACTCTATAATTGTGAGAAGTTGGCTGAGGAAATGGAAGGGAAAGTGGGATGCAAGAGCGATGGCAGGGACACAGCTGGTGAGGGTGGATAGGATGTGAGGGGGAGAAAGGACAGCAGCAGATCAGGACACCTCCAGCTCAAAAAAATTTTACTCTGGGTTTCCGATTGGATCTCTTCATCCTGAATACTTAGCTTTCTTCCATCTGTAGCAAACTTTCTGGCCCGCCATCTCTTAGTCGAGGGATCTAGAGACTATCGAGAACTGAAAAATTGAGACTTGGGTCATAAACATAAAAAGTGCTCCAAACTGCAGGTTGGTGAGTTTGTAAACTACCCACCATCACGGACCTTGTCTTCTATGTTGTTTCTACCCTGGGCCCCACAGTACCTAATGAAATACCTTGTTCATAGTAAGTATGGGTACAATAGCTGCAGATGATGTCAGCAGCATGCTGAGCCAGGGATGTTCCTTCTAGGCAGTTTCTTTGTCTGTTCTTCCATTTCTCAGATGGAATAGACCTTGTTTGTGGGGCTTGTTTTTTGCATTCTGTGACTATGTTATGGCCGACTATGAGTTCTTACAGAAGCCCTTGTGCCCTGCATTCATAGGGCCTTCTCGCTCTACTCCCAAGACTGCATCCTGCATCTGAGGGATTCTACAGAAACATGGCCCTGGGACTTCCCACATCCCCTGATAAATGGCCCAGTTTGCATCCTTGTAGATCATAATCTAATGCAGTGAAAACTGAGCTTATCTCCTTGAAGCTCCCCTCTGTGGAAGAAACTACCCAGGGTTTATGTATTCCTGCCAATGATTCCAGGCCTACTTACTTTGCTTCCAGTCACGTTATATCAGGATGTCTGAAAGTATAGGACAGGCCTATAATACCTTTAAGCTATTGGCTTGTTATCGGACATCTCATCATAAAAAACATTTATTGGGCAAATATGGCACTTCTGTTTTTATATCCTTTGTCAGAGAAATTGTTGTAAGCTTATAGCCTATCTCTTTTTTTTTTTTAATTCCTTCTGAATGAGTCCTCAGAATCTTTCTGATGGCTCCCAGGTCATTTTGTCTGACACCCTCTGCCTTTCTTTCTATCTTGCTTCCTCACACTAGCACATCCTTCCTCCTCCTTCTCTTCTGTTCTTCATCTATTTCTTCCTTCCCTTCTGGCTCCATAGCCAGTAGTTTGACTCTTCAGCAAAGAGGATTAAACCATTTGTTGTCTTCTGCCCCTTTCTGTGCAGCATGGGATCAGAATTTTAAATGGTAACCAGAAAGGGGGAGGGTAGAAGAGGCATGAAACCCTTCAATTCCCTAAGTCTCCAGGCATTTAGCAACCTAGATTTATTCTGGTTTGAAAGTCTCACTCAGCACTCATAGTAGTTAAGAAAATAGCATCTAGATCTGAGACGGAGAGGACTCTAAACATCCTGTATGGAGCTCTGGTGGCACAGTGGTTAAGAATTCAGTTGCTGACCAAAAGGCCAGAAGTTCAAATCCACCAGCTGCTCCTTGGAAACCCTATGGGGCAGTTCTACTCTGTCCTACAGGGTCACTATGAGTCAGAATTGACTCAATGGCAATGTGTATACCCATTTTGCACAAAGAAACCTGTGTTTGGGGAGGATATGGGCTTTCAGTTAGATTATAAGAGGCTTTAAGGGTCCTAATTCTCAGCGCAATGTATTCTACTTATCCCTATATCCAAAAGCTATTGTGTCTTTTGAAGATACAGGCTACACAGCCTTTCAGCATGAGGGGCACTCAGTAAGTTTTGTTGGCCAACCAACCACTTTGTAGACCTAGATAACTCTAAGTAAGAATGAGCAAATGAGCAGGACTTGTATGTTTCCTTATAGCATCACTCCTCAAAGTGTGGTCTCAGAACCAACAGCATCAGCACCACCTGGCCACTTGTTAGGATCACAGAGTCTCAGGCCCCACCCAGACCTACTGAATCAGAATATATTTTTAAAAGCTACTCAAGGAATTTATATGCAAATTAAAATCTGAGAAGCACTACTTTATAACACAAACTTGACAAAATTCATTTTCTTACTTAATGAGGTAGTATTATCATAATGATTCCTATTTTGCATGAAACACACTCTTCCTTCCTCCTTTTCTTGCTGTCACATAATGGCCCCATAAAAACAGCATTCCACAGAGTGAAGATAAATCCCCACATGCTAGAGGGTGGCCATGCTGCCCCAAGAAGTGCCCAGGATCTGTCTTACTCATAAAAACCTTGAGAATTACTCACCTTCCCAGCATACTGTCTTTTCTTTGTGAAATGACCCCTTCACTTTGTGGGGGGTCAGCAGATTCTAAGTTGACTAGCATTGATGGATGCCACCTTATCAGGAGATTTCAAAGCATCTGGCTGGTGTATACCACCCGGTGTGATTTGGGACCTGGTTACTCTCTCCAAGGAAAGGGGGCGAGTGACCTGCCTAAACCTCCTGTCAGGCCCTGCAGATAACGGATTCATATGGTTAAATCCAATTGGGTTTAATTACTGCGGCAAATACTCCACAGAACATTTTGAAAGAATAATGAAGTCTTAATTGCAGGAAGTCAGAATCGCAATCCTGCCGTATTTATTCTTTGCAGAAAAGGTGAGGTAAGACTGAAAAGTCGTTTTGGTGTATGGGATTTTATTTTTGTTTATTCCCTGAAAAAACTTAGGTTGGTCAACTGGCATAATTTCAATAAAAACCAGTTGCCATTGAGTCTACTCCAAATCATGGAAACTCCATGTGTGTCAGAGTAGAATTGTGCTCCCAAAGGGTTCAATGGCTGATTTTTCAGTAATCGATCACCAGGCTTTCCTTCCAAGGTGTCTTTGGGTGAACTCAAATCTCCAACATTTTGGCTAGCAGTGAAGTGGGTTAACCATTTATGTCACCCAGAGACTCCTACAGTTTTCAATAAGCTAGGCTATTTTTATCTTTCTCAGACTTTTTGAAATAAATCATCTCAAATCGCACCCTCTCCCTGCCCTCTTACACTTTCCCTTTCTGCTCCGCACACATGGTGAATCATGACTTGGTTGGGTGAGCGTCCATTGGATCAGAAGATGCTTTGACAGAATTTTGGGGAAAGTTGTATTTATTTAAAGAGTTTTTATTGTCCTATAAACTAATTTGGCCTTAAGTCTTGGGGCACAAAAAGGAATCGAGCAGCAGGTTTATTAGAAATGAAATGTTTTTTCCTTTCTTGGCCTTTGTGTTGGTTGAGTTTTCACAGGAGCCTGTTGTTTTGAGGAAAATCAGAACATCTATGTTTCAAGACCAAGAATCTGTTCTCTTTGCACTAACAACAGGAGTGAGTTAAGGGACATGTATTGATCCGTAGTGTTTCAAGAATGTGTAATGAAAGCAAGGGAAATATTGCAGTTCCAGGTAATTTTTGACCATGAATTCAAATTTTGCAAGTATGTAACAGTAAAGTCTCCAGAATGCCACAAAAAGTCAGACATTAAGTCCATAAAGCTGTTCTGGTAACCATGGCTCTACCATGTGGGACTAACCATAGCATTTATTTTATTTTGGCAAACATTTATTTTGGCAAACACTTATGCCCCACTGTAAATATACTTTGAAATTGAATCTACTTTTTTGTATTCAATTTTGTATTAAAGGGCTTAATGTTCACTTATTCATTTCACAAGATGAGAGAATCTCTGAAGACTTATACCCAGTTGTATCAGCACTGGCATGGAAAAAGAGCCAGAACTGAAACGGTAAACAGTTTGTGCTCAGAAGGCTTGCATACAGCATTGTCTTGAAAAACAATTAAAATAATTACTGATTTACTTTGGTGAGCCCGCCTCCAGTGCCATCCAGTCGATTCCGACTCATAGCGACCCTATAGGCCAGAGTAGAAACTGCCCCATAGAGTTTCCAAGGAGTGCCTGGCAGATTCGAACGAGAAAGACAATACACAATATAAGGGAAGTCAGCACAACTTGACCAAGGTAAAATCATAGTAACTTCCTGGGCACATCCAGACCCCTTGGGGGAGCCAATTACTGGAGGTGAGGGCTGAGGATCATTGCTTCAGGTGACATCTAGATCAATTGGCATAACATAGTTCATAAAGAAAATGTTCTACATACTACTTTGGTGAATAGCATCTGGAGTCTTAAAAGCTGCCGGCAGCCATCTAAGGTACATCCATTGGTCCCATCCCATCTGGAGCAAAGGAGAATGAAGAAAACCAAAGACACAAGGAAAACATTACTCCAAAGGACTGATGGGCCACATGAACCACAACTCCCACCAGCCTGAATACAGAAATACTAGATGATACCTGGATACCACCACCAACCGATCTGACAGGGATCACAGTCAGAGAAGGAGAAAAATGTAGAACGAAATTCAAATTCACAAATAAAGATCAGGCTTGCTAGTCTGACAGAGGCTGGAGGAACCTCCAAGACTATGGCACCTAGACACCCTGCTAACTCAGAACTGAAGCTACTCTCGAAGTCGACCTTTCAGCCAAAGATTAGACAGGCCTATAAAACAAACAATAACACACATGAAGAACATGCTTCTTAGTTCAATCAAGTATATGAGACCAAATGGGCAACACCTGCCCAAAAGCAAAGATCAGAAGGGAGGAAGGGACAGGAAACCTGGATGAATGGACACAGGGAACCTGGGGTATAAAGGGAAAGGAGGGTAGTGCTGACGCTTTGCAGAAATTGCAACCAATGTCACAAAAAAATTTGTGTATAAATTTTTTAATGAGAAGCACTATAAACTTTCAAATAAAGCACAATAAATTTAAATAATAATAATAATCACCGATTTCCCCTAAAACGTATCTTTAGTTTGACCTTTGGAGTCTTGTTTCTGGAAAATGTCTGAATTCTTCAAAAGAGCACAATGCCCAAGGCAAAATGGTCTTGTTAGTTTATATAGACCTTTGTTTGACTCAAAGAGGACTTTTAGAAACCAGTTTCTTCAAGACTCAAGGTTCAAAGGGACATCTAAGGGCAAATGCCTTTAGTGGATCACCCCAACTTCATGGAACCCAGGAATCTGGATTCCAGGAGAACTAAAATGGTTTTTCAGTATTGTTTACTGGAAAAGGCATTTCTACATACTAAGAAATTAAGATGTTGTCCATACTAACATATGCTAAAATCATTGCCACTTTTTATTATATTATTGATCATGACAAATCTTTTTAACATATCACAATTGATTAATGTGCTGGGGTGTTTCACATGTATTCTCTCAGTTAATCCTAAAAATATTCAAATAAGAAAAGGTAATGATATCCCCTTCTTACTGAATGGTCTAAACAAGTTAAAGTGACTTGGTCACAAATACACTAAGTCAGAACACAAGCAGAGAATTCTTTCTTCAAATGCCAGGCCCTTTGGCCAGGATGGTGTCTTGTATCTTTGACTTGAATTCAAACTGTATTTGCATGGCTTTTCCTATTCCTTCTCCTAAGGATGAGAGTATATTCTTGTCCCTGGTTCTACAATTTCTTGATTATGTTTGTCTGTTTGTTTCTTCCCAGAAGGTCAGGGCTTTGTGAGTGAGGACGAGTACCTGGAGATCTCTAACATCAAACGTGACCAGTCTGGGGAGTACGAATGCAGCGCCTTGAATGATGTTGCTGCACCCGATGTGCGGAAAGTAAAAATCACTGTAAACTGTGAGTTGACTCGCTGTCAGGGAGATCCAGGGAAAGAGGGTACAGAGATACAGGGAACAAGCTGACAATGGTAAAGCCATTTGCTGAAAGGCCCAAGTTGCTGCCAACAGAATAGCTTTTTATCAGACTGCTTTGCCCTATCAATTGCCCCATTGCCATTTGCCCCTAGAATCTTTCTGTGGTTTTCAGTGCTTTCAGCTGTTGGGAAGATTTATTAACTTTGAATTGGTTTGAAAGCTTGGGGAAGATGGCCAAGGCTGATGCAATATCTCTAAATAAGAAGTTCTTTTCCTAAAATAAATGACTATTTAATTGGGAGGAAGAGGTGTCCCAAGAAGTCCACTCACATTGGAATACTCTGCAAGTTTATTTTTCTTTTCCCCACAGACCCCCCCTATATCTCAAAGGCCAAGAACACTGGTGTCTCAGTTGGTCAAAAGGGCATCTTGAGCTGCGAGGCCTCTGCAGTACCCATGGCTGAATTCCAGTGGTTCAAGGAAGATACCAGGTACCTTGGAAATGGAACTAGGGCAGCTCTGAGCACAGTTGATAAACTTTTCCTCTCATGAAAGGGGATGACAAAATAAAGGAGAAAGAGAGAAGGCAAAACCAGAATCCATTACAACCTCCTTTGTAACAGGGTCTCCTTTTAGATCCAGAAAAAAATAAATAAATAGAAAGGAGCTGGGAATTGACTTTGTTTTCTTATCCAAGACACTGATCTTGTACACATGTGTGCACAACAGTCTACACATGGCAGTCTTCAATAACTAACCCATTGCCATCGAGTCGATTCTGACTTATAGTGAGCCTATAGGAAAGAGTAGAACTGCCTCCTAGGGTTTCCAAGGGGTGGCTGGTGGATTTGAACTGCTCAACTTTTGATCAGCAGCCCAGCTTTTAACCACTATGCTACCAGGGCTCCTTTTGACAACTAATAGCCCGTAAACTTAGCCTTTTGAGCATGACCATTCTTTTCTTTCTCCTCTTTATGGAAGCTGTAGTACTTATGGTTTGCATTAGAGGGACTGGGTTAGTTAAAAAGAACTGGTTTTGTGAGGAGGAGGGCCTTCTTGTGTGGCTGATTTATAGTATCTTTGAGCTCTCTCAGCCACGTAGTCTATTGCTTTAGTCAACTTTGTAAAACCAGACCAGCAATACCTCATCTGTTTGCAGGTTAGCCACTGGCCTGGATGGAGTGAGGATTGAGAACAAAGGCCACATATCCACTCTGACTTTCTTCAATGTTTCAGAAAAGGATTATGGGAACTACACATGTGTAGCCATGAACAAACTTGGGAACACCAATGCCAGCATCTCATTGTATGGTGAGTCCAGGAAGCCTGGATACAGTAGGCTCAGCCAAATGGGGGAGCTTAAAGGGCTTGAGAGGGAGGAAGCCATAATCAGCTTGGCCTATGTTCATCCACACTGCCTCAACCCACCACCTTAAAAGGCCACTCCCTGTCATTTATCACAGCATGTGATACAGCAATGTTTATAAGGTAATCAGCATCACCTGTGTTACTGAAAGGCAAGTTTTGGACCTTACTAAAGCAGGAACCCATATTCTATCCTAGTTGTATGGTGTTTGCCATAAAGAAGATAGAACCATGGGGTAGTTCAATTGTAATACTATCTAAAGGTCTGAGGGAATACATTAGATGTAATTTTAAGAGTATGATCCTAGGTTTTATATTTATAGTTTTGAACAAAGTCATCTGCTGCCATTGTGATCTCCATGTCATGTTCCTATGAACTGGAATGGAGCAGAAGTCTGAGCCCTCATTGAAACGACTATTCTCTCCACAATTGGAGCATCTAACACTTCTCTGGAGGTCTTTTCCTCCCACGTGGATGGAGAGGTCTCCAGAGCCATGACTGGCCTTCATAGAAGCCCTTATCTTCCCTTCACTCCATCTTACCAGTTCTGTGCCCATCTGCTTGTGCAACATTTCACACCATGGGCCATGGCCAGCTTTCTGTGATATTTATGTGTGTATGTATCTGCTTATTTGTTGAGGCTTGGTTGGAGGGAAGTGTCTGATGAGTTGGATAAAGAGGTATCCATTTTCCATGTACATCTCAGACCCTGATCAAGCTTTCAGCATGGACATTTACTAAACGTTGTCCACCAACCATCTGAAATGTGTGATCTATGTTTTTTGTTTCCTCTCTGCATTGTGTGTGCATTGTGCTGTGTGTGTCTTAGAAATAAGCCCCTCATCAGCAGTGGCAGGTGGGTACAGCATGTTCCTTCCCTCAGTCTGCCTGCCTGAATGCCTATGCATTTGAATTGAAGCATACTTGAAAGATGGGCTTGCCTGTTCTACCTCCCTGACATATATCTCCTTAGAGAATAGATTTTGAGGGGTTAAACCCATTGTCGTGGAGTCAATTCCGACTCATAGAGGCTCTGTAGGACAGAGTAGAACTGCCCGATATGGTTTCCAAGGAAGATCTGGTGGACTCAAACTGCTGACCCTTTGGTTAGCAGCCATAGTTCTTAACCACTGTGCCACCAGGGCTCCTTCAAGGGGTCAGGTTTGCACAATTTAAGTAACAAACACATAGAATCTGATGGTTTTGACATGTACACATATGAAATACCATAATAGGCTTTAGGGGAAGGGTTTGTGCCACCAAAACAATAAGCTTCCACTTGGTCACTTTAAAGGGGTGAATACTCTGCTCTTTCTGCACACAGCAGCATCAAGAGGAACTTAGCCCAGAGATCAAATACAGTACTAGATGATTGCCTCCTTGGGGACGTCACCCTAGCATGATGTTTTATTCTTTTAGCCTGAGGCAAAGAGGACTTATAACATTGTTCTAAAAACTTTATTTTAAACTAAAAGTAGTTTGGAACATCATTCATCATAGCAATATCAACCACTTACCTCACATTTACTGGTATCTAGGCACCATTTACATATATACTTTTTTATTCTTTAGGCACCATTTACCAATACCTATTATGGTTTTTTTTTTTTTTTATGGTACTTCATGTGTGTACACACCAAAACCATCAGATTCCACGTTTACTGGTATCTAGGCATCATTTGGAAACCCCAGTGACGTAGTGGTTAAGTACTACAGCTGCTAACCAAGACCCCAGTGACGTAGTGGTTAAGTACTACAGCTGCTAACCAAGAGGTCGGCAGTTCGAATCCTCCAGGCATGCCTTGGAAAGTCTATGGGGCAGTTCTACTTTGTCTTGTAGGCTTGCTATGAGTGAGAATCGACTCGATGTCAGTGGGTTTTTTTTTTTTTAGGCACCATTTAGTGCCTTAGTTATTAACCTCTTTGCGGTTAGGGTATTAACCCCATTTTACAGATGAGGAAAAGGAGGTCCAAAGAGATTGAGTGACACTCAGTGCACGCAGCTAATGAAAAGCCACTGGATGAGACCAGAATTGGTCCCTTTCACCAGGTTTACCCAGAAGATAAACAGAGTGACACACACACGTACATACACACAATCCCATGTTCACTGAGACATTTAGATGAAGCACGAGCTGGTGGCAGCTCTGCTTCCACACTTGGAATTCTCACAGCCCTACTTTCTTACAGTGTCAATCTCAGTCACATGGAGTGGTAACATTTGAATTTTCCAGACCTGGCATCAGCTTCCACAGCTCTGGGTTCAAAACAATCTTAGATCACTAGCCCTGCTTCCATCTTTCGCATGAATGTCCATCTCTTGGTCTAGATAAAATGGAGGGCAAGTGTGGGAAGGGGTGCCACTCTGCCTCCGACCCTGCTATCACACCTCTGTTAGTTTGTTTGCTAATAGCAGGAAATATGATCAATAGAAAGAGCCTAAGATTGGCATCCAGACATCCTGTGTTCTTGCTCTCTCTGTGACTACAGAAACAGGCATGCCAGAAACAACAGGAGAAAATGTAGATCACCATATAGACTCACATCCCAATCCAGTTACACCCAGCCATGTGAGTTTGGGCAAGTCACTTAACCTTGCTGAGCCTTGGTTTCCTCAAGTATGCGGTTCAGTATTAAAATCTCTCTTAAAATACTGGTGAGAGGATTAAATAATATCATTATCTATATGAAAAAAAATATAGAACCCCATAAAAACTACATTTAGGTGTAGGACTTTGACAAGACACGAAAACTACAGGCCTTGGTTTACTCGGCTAAACTTGGGATAATAACCCCTGGCCTGCTGTCTTAAGAGTATAAGTATTAAATAGGCATAAGATAATATTCATCAAAGTGGCATAACAAACTGAAAATTGTTGTATAAGTGCAAGGTATTGTGATTACTACTGGCCTCTGCCAACCCTTCGTGTGACACTGCCCTTTCTATCACTGCCTCCCTTGACACAGCTGCCAGAATGATTGCTCAGCTGGACTTCTGCTTGCCATTCCTCCAGTCTCATGTGCCCCCTTGCTATAGCACCCACTAATCCCTGTCACTTATCCAGTCTTGCTTTCCCCAGTTGGTGTCCACCACCTTTCAGATCTCAGTCCAAGACTTGCTTCCTCAGGGAAGCTTTCTCTGACCTCCCTGACAAGATCTGCTTCCCACTAAACATCCTTCTACACCCTGCCTCTGACTTGGTTGAACTCAACCTGGCATTCATTCAGCAAATAGACATTGAGAGCCTACTCAGAGCCAAGTGATAAGGATGCAACAGTGACTCAATAGACAGATTCCTTGTTTCTAGTTTCAATGTCATTTTTATTTCTTCCACTACAGCCCATAAGCTCCACAAATATAGGTCCATGTCTGCTTTGCTCACTGACCCATGGAATGTAGCACAGGTATCCATACATAGTAGCTGGTCCAGAACATTCTGTTGGACTAGGGGTTCAGCTGTCAGGAATTCAAATGCTATAGAAGAGAGTACGGGCTGTTATCTGTCAGCCTTTCAGAGGCCAGGCTCTGCTCCTGGCCCTTTCTTTGGCTTTAGGGAAGTCAGTCCCACTGGGCCTTGGCTTTTTTTTTAATCAGTGAAAATATTTTGAATAAGAAGTCTTCTGTGGTCTCTGATGCTGTGACTGAATGGCAGTAGTTTCAGTGAAATAAATGTGGACAGAGTTGAGTGTGTTGTCCAGTTGGCAAACCTTTTTCTGCCATCTATGAAAGCTCCTTGAGTCCTCAATGTTCCCATAGGCATGGTTAGTTATAAGCAACCACTCACTACGCACAGGATACTAGACTAAGTGTTTTACCTGGTTTTTCTCGTTTAACAACTCTATGCAAGAAGTGCTGTGCTTATCCCAATTTTATAGATGAGGAAATTGAGAGGGCATGCAGATTATTCAAACTAGCCTGTAAGTGCTTGAGCTTGGATTTGAGCCTATGCACTTGTGTCCCAGGGCCTCATGCCTTTGCTACCATTTCAAGACAACCATCTCAATCCAACTCACTGTACTTGACAACTCCATCACAGATGTTGGTAAATGACCTCCTGATAGAACCCCTTATAAACAATTAGCCTACTTGTACCCATTTCTCAGACATCTCCCTTCTTTAACTTCTATTTAACTCTGAACTCATTTGTTAAAGGACAGGTTTCGATTTTACAACCCATATACTCATATACACGTACTTGCGCACACACACACACTCTGTCCCCAGGCATGTATTCATGGACTGTAAGTTTGTTTTTGAGAAAATCCTTTGTTTTTGCACCTGTGAACCCATCACAACATGCACACACAGTAGGCCTCTCACACATACTTCCTTCAAATATTTCCATACCTACATCCAAGGAACAAAGGAAAATAGGATAAAAGAAATTCAAAGGAAATCAGAAGACTAGGGAGACAATGAATTGGTGAGTGGGTTGGAACAGGAAATGATTAGAAAAATGAGAAACAACATAGGTGGGTGGCTGATCAGCAAAGATGAGTCAGTAGTTGGCATTTAATGTGAAATGCTCAGCCCACCAGATGCCCCTTTCTGGAACTATCACCTCACAAAGCCACAAACACAAGGCAGACCCCTTAGACTGAGTGCCATTTCAGACTGCCTGCTTTGCTTAGCACCCATGACTACAGGCACTGGACAGGCAGCACAATATAGAGGAGAGGCCTGTTCTAAGAGCTAGAACTGGGTCCTAGTCCCAGCTCCAACACACACAGGCTATGAATCTCTTTATTCCTCAGATGTAAAACAGGGCAGGATGGACTTTCAGCTTACCTCCAGTTTCCAAAGTCTCTGTTTTGAATTTAGATAACAGGGTAAGGGATAGCGGTCTCCAAAGCTATAGCCTTTAACCTTGAAAATGGTGTCAAGTGCCCTAAGCTACTGAAGGGAATCTTGCTCCAAATACATGTAATTTTATTGAATGGACACAGTCATTTGAAGCTCACCTGGAGCCCCGGCACCTTTAAGTCCCTCCAGGCCTTGTGCAGCAGGAGGGTGGCCAGTTCAGGAGGCGGCCCCCTGGCTCAGCCTGCTGGCCATAGCTTGGCCTCTCGTGAAGCCATTCACTTTCTATCAACTTGTCAACCCACTTTGCTTCCCCTGGGCCTGAGGAAGAGGCCCATCTCCCCGTCTTTAAAGTACAAAGAGGAGAGATTCTGGACTTGACAACATCCGATGTTGCAGAGTCTGGTGCTCTTAATGAGGCATATAAATGTCTGGATTACTCAAACTGGCAGGGGAGAGGGACTATGAACGAAAACAAAGCCAGAAAGGAGGGAGAATGCTGTAGAGAGAAAAACAGATTTCTCACATTCTAGTTGTGAAATTGTAGTGACACAAATTAGTCACATTCAAAGTTAAGTATCAGGAATAGGGGACAATGCATAGCCATGTTGTCACTGTAGATGAAAATAGCAAAGCACTCAGGTTAAATTGGGATCTGGGCCCTGGATTTTTCCCACAAGGAGGGCCTTAGCTCCCTCAGAGCAGCCATGACCACAGCCTTGTTCAGCGGCTCCTGGTAGCCAGGAAAACTGAGTGTATATCTTCTGCTACTGGCCACACATTCTGAATAAACATACATGTTAGCCTGGCTTTACGCATTAGACTCTTCAACTGGACCCTGCACAGGTGACTCCTCTTACCTCCACCCTTTCCTGACCTTCCTCCACCAAGTACACTTACTGAACCTGCTGGGCAGAGCACCCAGAGCCCTTGCCTTACAGCTCGCCCCCCCCACCCCCCCCACTCCCCACCTCTAGCCTTCTCTCCATTCCTTTATTAAGGTCTCCTAACAACCACGCGCCTCCCCAGGTATATCGAAGCCGGAAGGGAGAGATGGGCACAGAGATGGGCACAGAGATGGGCACAGAGACGTGAGGATTCTTTTAAAACTCCCAGTGGTCTGCCCTCCATATACTAGCTCATATCCTTCCTTCCCTTCATCTCCAGGCCTCTCGAAAGGGAGAACCAGCGTTCACAGTCTCTGCTCCCCAGCCCCATCCACATCTTGGTCTACCATAGCATGTATCCCCCGGCATCCCAGCCTCCTCTTAGCTCCAGACCAGGTGATCTTTCTGCCACATTTGGCCCGCATGAGCCCATTTCTGGTTTCTGTGAATTGGGTGACTTTCCTCTTGTATTTCTTTCTCCATCTGCTCATAGGTCCTCTACCACCTGCCCCATATGTCGGCTCAGGGGTAGAAGGACAAGTAAGAGGAGAAGAAGTCTTCTGTGCCTTCAAGCACCTTGTAGAGCATTATTTCTTAGCCTGCATTAGACTCACTTTGTGTGCTTTAAAAATGCAGATTCATGGACCTTACCCTAGACTCAATCAGAACCTCCAGGGAAGATTCTGGAATGTGCTTGTCAAGCAAGCTGTCCAGGTGAACCTGACCACACTGAGGATGGATGGCCTCTGAGCAGCTTGTGGTAGCTACCAGGCTCCACCTCTCAGTGTTCTCCTGAATTCTGAGCTACAAACCCCCTCTATCAGAGTGCTCCCCAGGACCTTCAGACTCAATCTTTACCTCCCGGCACCTCTCCAGAAAACTTGTCTTTCCATACACACATGCTCACTAGAGTCTTGGCAGTCATTTGCAGTGCATCCATTAGTCAGTGAACCCTACCAGCCACAGACTCCACTTCCCAGTCTCACTGACACCATGGCATGTGTCTCACCTGGACAATAATGGGTCTCTTAACTAGTTTCCTTGTCTTGCTATCTTCTTCTCCAGTGTGTTTGCCACAGGAGGCCTAAGTGGCCCTCCTAAAACCCAGAATGGACTTGGTCCCATCCCTGCTGCAAACCTCTGCCTACCAGGAAACAGGAAACAATAACCAGGTTATTGTTGCTCCAAGATCAGTCCACCCTCAAAGCTTCAGAGTCCATAGCTACCTCCTGGCACTTACCAGGCTGTACCACTCATTCCCCAGGCACCAGACCCTACCCCACATCTAAGCTTTTTCTCATGCTGCTCTTTGTATGTACCTGTTTATTCATTGATTTATGCATTATATATTTGTTCAGTACCTGCTGCATGTCAGGAATTATACCAGGACTGAGGAACAAAGAGGAACAAAGGGTCCAACCTGGTACAAACAGGTAAATGGACAATTATGTAGAATATGAAAAGTATGACCCTAGAAGAATGAAAGCTACCTCATATTAAATATCAGCCAGACATAGGCTTAGGCACCTAAGAAGGCTCTGAGTAGGTACTGTTATTATTTCCATTTCATAAAGGAAGAACCTGGGGCTCAGAGAATTTAAATGACATGACTAAATTCTCACAGGTAGAAAGTGGCAATGTCTGTTCTGACACTCAAGTCTGTCTTTCAACTCACAGTAAACTATATGTCCCAGCATGATGTGAGATCACAAATGGGAGATTCTACTCTCTTCTCTGCCTGATAAAAGGTTATTTACTGTAAGTCAACATCATAAATCTCCTAAATTTGTAATGAATAAGAACCAAGATTAGCACAAAACAGGTTCCTATGAGGTGGAGTTCAGATAGACCTCTATGTTCCAAATTTTTCATTATTTCTGATACCAACTGTCTTGGTTATCTAGTGCTGCTTTAACAGAAATACCACAAGTGGATGGCTTTAACAAAGAGAAGTTCATTCTCTCAGAGTACAGTAGGCTAAAGTCTGAATTCAGGTGCCTGCTCCAGAGGAAGGCTTTCTCTCTCTGTTGGCTCTGGAAGAAGGTCCTTGTCATCCGTCTTCCCTTGGTCTGGAAGCATCTCAGCGCAGGAACGTAAGGTCCAAAGGATGCACTCTGCTCCCAGTGCTGCTTTCTTGGTGGCATAAGGTTCCCATGTCTCTCCACTTGCTTCTCTCTTTTATATCTCCAAAGAGATTAGCTTAAGACACTATTTAATCTCCTCAATATTACTGCCACTAATCCATTTTATTACATCACAGTGTTAGGATTTACAACACATAGGGAAATCACATCAGAAGATAAAATGGCAGACAATCATACAATCATACAAGGGAATCATGACTTAGTCAAGGTGACAGATAATTTGGGGGGAAATAATTCAATCCATGACACCAGCCATTCCCCCCAGGGCACTCTATCCTTCTCTGCTAGGTTCAGTAATTCATTGCAGTGACCACACAGAACTCACAGACCATGCTCACAGTCATGTAGTTTATTAGGGAAGTAACAGGCTGCAACTCTGGGTCAGAATGAACTTGGAAGTAACAGGAACAACTCAGGATGAGGATCAGAAAGCACAAAGTCAAAGTCTGGAAGGCTCCCCCAAAGTGGAGAACACATCCCCCCCTTCTTCAGTGCAGAACAACTTCCAAGCAAAACAGCTTTCTCAGCTACTGTCCATGCTAGCAGGCCTTTTTGTTGTATGAGCAGGCCTCTCTGCCATGCTAGCAAGCCCACTCCTCTGTGAAAGCAGGCCCTTTCCAGGGTGCATGCCCCATCTCCGCTGTGCAGGCCTCTCTGCCTTTAGCCTCCCTGGCATCAGCCTCTCTGCTGCTAGCTGGCCCAGCTCATAGCCAGCGTACCAACTTGCTCAGCTGTTGCTCTCCCAGCAGCAGATTTCTGCCATCACTATCAGATCTGCTACCTGGCCCCTTCTGGCCCTCTTGCTGCCGGCCTCTACCACTGCGTCCCTTCTGGGCCTCTTGCTGCTGGCTCTCTGGTGCTGAGCCTGTTCTAGGCCCCTTGCTGCTGGCTCTCTGCCACTGAGCCCTTTCTAGGCCTCTTGCCATCTTCAGTGTTACAGCCCTTGACCAGTGTACAGCCCTTTTAGGAAGTTTCCTTTCTTAACCTCTCTCTCCTCTCTCAAAATCTCTGTGGGTTGGCCACTTACATAAGCAAACACTTGGTCAATTTTAAATCATGACCTTCCCAGCAGGACCACACATGAACCGACAAACCTCTCAGTGGACCTCAAATTGCTCAATCCTATTGGGTGATTTTACATACCACCTTCCTGACTAGTAAACTGAACAACCCCGTTAAGGTGAATAAAATAGACCAGTAACAGTGCAGGCTGTGGCCCACAGCTAGACAAAAATTATCAAACCATTGATTGTTTATAGTTTACCCAGGAAATGTAAATCAATTCAGGTAATCCCCTGGGCAAAATCAACAAACCCTTTGGGGTCGAAAACAACCTGGGAGCAGCTCCATCCCCTCAAGTTGCTTTTCCAAAGAACCAAGGCAAAAGGCCACATAAAGGAACTCACTTCACCACACTTACCCTCCAATGCCCCACTCGACATTAGCCATCTGTAAAGCATTTTCAAAGCCCTCTGAAGAATTAATCACCTTATGTTTTCGGCTCTCATGGTTGCTTATGCTTTGGCTTGTGGGTATTTTTTTTTTTTTTTGGATTTTTCTCTGACCTTAGAATATACAACACTGTATCTTGTGATGGTTGTTGCCCAGTAAATGTTTGTTGAATTAATACATATATCTCCCAGTCAATGGGGACATCAGTTATAGCCTCTATATAGTTTGAAACTCTTCACTAACCAAAGAAAAACCACACATTCAAAAGGATTTGTAGTCCTATCCCCCAAGGAATCAAAATAGCTGTTTCTGACACTTTCCCTTGCATTCCAGCCTCCCAAATATGCGAATTCTAACTTGAAATTTAAGTTGGTTTATATTTTTTTCCCTGAGTCTTCCTTGTGAGGGAAACTATATCAAACATTCCAATTCGCTGTTAGGAAGATGTTCTTCACAAGTTTGTTTCTTGCAGAGACATCAAAAGCTGCACACATGTGTTCCTTTCCTGCTGATAACGTACATGATTTTTATTTTCCAAATCCACAATTTAAATCCAGGTGAAGGGGAGTGAGTCAGAGAGAGCTACCACTGCTTTTGGCTGATGGCAGCAGTGTAATCATTTGTATTTTACCCAACCTGCAAAATGTCAACATATTAGAAAAAATATGCAGACATTTCACATTCCGTTCCTGATGAGGCTCCTTGTCACTATCTCGCACCTCACCCTCCTCTGCCTGAATACTGACATCTGGCTATTAGCCTCAGCGTTTAGAATTTAACACTGAGCATACAGGGTGTGCTGATGTCAGCACAGACACGAGCTTATGGTTCAGCAAAGACTAAAGTCTCATCTCTTTCAGGATTGTGATGAGCTGATGGATTTGAATTAACTTCTAATATTAACTTCTTAAGCTCTTTTGTCTTTGTGGTAAGCACAAAGCAGGGAGTATTAAAGAGAACAAAACAAAGATGGCTACCGTTCTTGCCGCTTTATTCACTGCCTTAGCTGTGCTGCATGCCCGGCTAATCTTACTTGTAAAACAACACAGTGCCATGTTTGCCACTGTTAATTATAGACAATGGAGGGACGGTTTCCTTTGAAGGGGAATGATGTGCTTTCATCAGCCAGCACTGCTGAAAATAGGCTTATGTTTCACCAACAGTGTAAAACATACATCCTCTAATTAGATTTCCTTGCTCCTCTTTTAATCACCAAGAACATCATTATCCTTTTGGTTCCTCATTAGGAAGGTCACACAGTTCATAATCATACTTATAAAACCTATCCAAATTTCAGAACAAAACTGTATCTTCTTAGGCTTCAGATATTTCATTGATCTCACCGTGCTATCACCAAGTTCAATTTGCCTCTGGGTTCTTTTTTGTTTTTTTTTTTTTAATGCCATCACCCTACCACCTGCCATTTTAGTAGAATTACAGCTATATAAGCTACCGTTGCTAAAGAACTGTGCCATATTTTCATTACAAATTTGGAAAGGAAAAGCGGTAGCACATTCCAATACCTTGATCACTTGTAATGAACACTCTGTTTTTAAGCTTCAAAATCTTTTATGAGGCAGGATCTCATCAGTAAGCTTATGTATGTTTCTGGGAGCTTTGTGCTGAGTTTGGATACTTTGATTCTCATCGCCTGCCACTCAAGAGGGAACTCAGCCACCCCTGAGTGCTGCCACTTCTTATGGTTCCCGGAGCGCTAGGCTTGAAGTCCCCAGCTCTTATTTTTCAGGCATACCCTAATGTATTTTAAGGCTTCAATCAAATTTTCTATTTAAAAATCTAGTGTTTAGTATACTCCATTTACAAAAATAAATAGTCTCTCAAAAGCAGACTTTATTTTCATTTATTTTTTTATAATTCTTTGTTGTCTTACCCCTGAAGAGCTTTGTGTCTGGCCATATAATCCTCCCTCTGGCCCACAGTACACGTACTGCTTGACCTGTATGCCGTTTTGCCATATCTGATGTGTATTTCAATCATTTCTGTCCGTTCCTTCTGTATGCTGAAGACTAGCTTATTTTTCTCTGCACATCTATCCCCAAGGTATTTTGTTGTTACTGTTGTCATCATCCCCAATTTGTTCCGGGTCTTTGCATGATCATTTTTACTTTTCAAAGATGCTCAACTTAATCCATGAAGGAGCCAACTGATTTTTAGCATTGACAAGGGTGAAAGAGAGGGAACTGGAATAAGGAGAAAGACATGATCACGTGTCCTTTTAATTTGTCCCTGAAAAATGTTTGATTAAACCTGATATTTGTAACAACCATTCTAATTGATTTGAATAATTGTTAACTTTAAATGTAGAAAGATTCCTCAAATGTGGCATTTGCTCAGAGAAAGAGTTGGGATTCTGAATACACTCTCTTACAATGACTGGCCTTCCTTATGTAGCTTTTGTCTGTGCTTAGCAGTCACCCAGCTCTTTCCTTGAGGGACTGGCTCCCTTGTTCAGTAGCCAAGTTTGCTGTTCAGCTGTTTTTTGTCAATTATCTTGGAGCACCTGGCACTCCAGAGGGTCTCTTTATTTAAAGCAGGATCCCCACAAAAGATGCTATTTTAGGGATCATCAATTATTGTCCTGTTTCTAATTCAGCTACCATTTACTCAACCCTTACTATCCACTCAGTGATTTTACACATCACCTTGACTAATCCTCACCCTCCCCCAATTTAATAGACCAAGAAACTGTTTCAGAGAAACTGACAGTCTTGTCCAGGGTCACCCTGCTAGTGAGTAGCAGAGGCAGAATTCAAATTCAGTTCTCTCTGACTCTTAAATTCAATCTATCCAACAGGCAGGGCATTCCTGAGTTAAACTATACAAAAGGTAGGACATTCCTGAGATGAAAGAGATGACGAGTTACCTGTTCCACATGGCTTTCTTCCCAGAGTCGGTGAGAAGAATTGTTTGATTGCTTGATTTAATTACAGAGACTAGGACAGAGGATATGCTAGTTCTATACTGGAGTATAAGCTCTTTGAACATAGACTGTGCTCATCTTTCTCTCTAAAAACAGAGTCAGGCACATGGTACCAAAAACCAAACCAAACCCACCGCCATCGAGTTGATGCCGACTCACAGCGAAACTATAGGACAGAGTAGAACTACCCCATAGGGTTTCCAAGGCTGAAACCTTCACCAAAGCAGACTGCCACATCTTTCTCTCTGTGGAGCGACTGGTGGATTCCAACTGTCGACTTTTTGGTTAGCAGCCAAGTGCTTAACCACTTCACCACCAGGGCTCCTAATCACATGATAGGTAGCCATTAAATATCTGTTGAGAGTATGACTGTGACTACCATGAGGCCAACTGAGGGGCTCGTTTCCTTTGCAGGAAAGACTCCTTTGCCCTCAGACCTTACCTACGGAGCTTGGCTTTGTCACTCTCCAACACCCTGCTTAGTGTCCCTATCTTTCCTGGCCATCATGGCAAATGACCTCTCTCAGCAGCAAACAACTGAACTTTAAACTATCCCACCTCCTCACCCTCTCAGCTACCAAAACCTGTCCCCAGGTTCAAAGTATTTGGAAAATATCTAAATAAGTCAATATTAGCCTCAACTAAGAAATGTGAGGCTAGGAGAGGAAAGTGCCTGGAACTGACTATCATAGCAGCCGTTATGATCACATGATTACTTTGTACTGGTCACTGTGCTAATCCCTTTACATATATTCTCTCATTTAAACTTCCAAATATCCCTGTGAAAAGTTGGTAGTATTATTCCTATTTCCAATGAGAAAACTTAAAGTATCTTGTCTAAGATCATGCAGCTGGCAAGCTGCAAAGCAGGACTTAAACCCAAATTGGTGTGCCTCCAAAGTTGCCAGGATTACTTCCATCTTAATTGTGGTCAGGATCTTTAGGGCCTCAAAGTCAGGGCAGCATGCCTTAGAGGCAGGATTGCATTGAACACGTCTCCTTGGTCTCTAGAGATGTCTGCTCCAGAGAAGCCTGCTCCTCAGTTTTTCTTTCAGCCCCACCTTGCTTCAAACTCTTATCCTTTATCCAGGTACATTTGAGGGCCAGTTTTCTGTAGGTGGGCGTGTAACTGAAAATCCATCTTACATTTCCAAATCCTGGATTCTAGGTTTGAGATGTAAACTAACTTTCTACCCATTTCTGTTAAAAAAATAAAAAGAGTAAAACACCATTTATAGTCCTGACATTGTTTATTGAAATTATAACTAGTATCACCTTAGGTACCAGTAACTGGAGAAGTCTATGCAGTTCTTACCTGAAGGTACCACAGTATAGGAAAATCATGCTCAACCTGACATCTGAAGACTTGTGTTAAAGCTTTAATGCTGCCACTCCTCAGCTAAGGGTAGAGTTTCTTCAATACCATGTTCTCACCTCTACGTGAATACAGCCTATAACACACGGTGGCTCTGTAGATTCATTGAGGCAACATTTGCAAAGGTTCGTACTAGCATAAGGGAACGAACATGAGCCTAAGTGGTCACGGGGCCACACCAATTAGCCTAAACAGCAACAATCTGTCTTCTTCCGCAATAAGGCACAAAAAAAAGGTTTTCCTACGTCATAGTAGCCTGAGCATACAGAAGCCCAGATGAAACAGACCCAATTCATACATTCTCTTCCTCATTTCCAGTCAAATCAGGATTACTGTAAAGATGCAACGAAATGATCAACTCATGACTGTTGGCCTTGGTCTCACACTCCTGCAGCCTACTCTTCTCCTGCTCCAAGCAAAGCCCAAGAGTCTTCTTATACCACCCCTACTGTACTGTTTTTTGATGGGTTCCTTCGTCATCTTTATTTCTAGCCACAAGAACATAGGGCCATAAACAAAACCAGTGAAAAGCAAGCAGGGTACAATCCCAGAGAAAGCAAAATTGATTACAGTCAAGAGAGCAAAAGCTCTGTTTTAGATGTTTTTTTGGCTCAGTTACCAAAGCTCAAATGTGCCCAGGATCTGAACGAGAAAAGCCGTGCTAGTTTTAATCTATATCACAGTGTATTAAATTAACTCCCTGGCTGGAATAGCCTATTTCGTATAGACTGATTGACCAAAAGCACTTTGGCAGTAAATAGCCATATCATCTGATATTATAAGGCAGGTGCATATCACACGTGCTAAAGAACAAAACTTGCTGAAGCCATATAGAAAATGGGACCCAAACAGGGACACTTGAGTGGGTAGGAATGCTTGGTGCCCTCCTGCTGTCTCAGGGGGAGATGGCATGCAGGTGTGCAAAAACTCCGAGTGGTAATGGTTTTGTACTGTCTTGGGAAGGCTGTCTGGCTGTTCACCAGTTATCCCTCTTAGCACCAGATGTGGTTTCCGTTCATGCAGTATCTCAGAATACTAACAGGAGAAAGGTCTTAGAAATCATCAAACCTAATCTTTGCTCATCTTGCAGGTGGAATATCCAAGGCCCAGAGAGGGGTGTAACTCAGGTAGGAGCAGCAGAGTCACGGATAGAAATCAGGTCTCCAGATTGCCAGTCCACTGTTCTCTCACTGTGTGAACAACATGCACAAATGCTTCTTTTCTTTAGAGGGAGGAGACTGTAATAACCAAGGGCACACACTCTGGAGCACAGCACTTCAGTTCTAATCCAGCTCCAGGTGTATGTGTTGTGTGACCACAGGTGAGCTACTTACCTGCTCTGTTCTTCAGTGTCACCACTAATACATTGGAAATGATAATAGTATCTAGCCCACAGGGTTGATGTGAAGATTAAATGAGTTAATGTACCTTAGCATTTGGTATCATGCTTGCCATGCAGAAAACATAATGCAAATGTTTGCCATCATTATCATCCTAAGCAAGTTTGTGTATCTACTAAGTCAGTGTCATGGTCTTTGGAACACAGGGCTGAAGCTGAATTGTGGCTGGAAACCATCCAGCTGATCAGCACAGAACATCTCATAGCCATTGATGTTTGTGCTCAGCCATACACTGCCAGAAACACCCATTTCTCTTTATGACTCTGTCTCCTTATCTCTCCATACTTCACACTTTTAAGATTTTCTTCCCTTACATATATTTTCCTCCCCTCCTTTCTTTAGTTATATCTGATCTTGTACTGATAGCCTGTATTCACAGAAATACTAATTCCGCTGGCAAAACTTGAAAAAATATGATTCCTACACTAAAGACTTTTATGTCTCTAGAGAGGAGAGTATTAGAGCTTCAGTTATTCCTTAAGTTAATAGCAATATAATAAATTAGACTACTTTAATACATGCACATATATGCATGTATATACACATATATATAATTCGTCATGTGTATATAATATGTATCTACACACACATATACAAACACTTAAAAGCTATTTTTAAGAATCAAACAGGCCTTACAAATCTTCATTATTCATTTCTTTATGAACTCATTTAAAAATCAAACTCATTCAGATTTTGCAGAAGATAATTACACAATGTGGACAATAACCTTGTGCTTCAACTATGGGTATTTCCAACTCAGGACATTCTGTAGTCCAACATGGTTCCTTAGGATCTGTGTCTGGGCTGGTGTAGGCCCCAGAGCCAGGCTACTTTTCATACATATTTGAAGCCTACCATGGGAGCCATAGCACTACTCTAGACCAAGGATCCTGTCCTTGTCGGTAAATAGCCTCTAACAAAATGTATGGCAATATGAGCCAGGTCCTCAAGCAATCAAGTAAACTTAAGATTTTAGTTAATGAATACATTGTGTACATTGAAAATCAGAAGAAGAAAAATATCCATGTTGAAATTCCTGGAGTAGTGACTGTCTGACTCCTCATTGCTGGAGGGAGAGACCTATACATTTCCAAGCAAAAGATTAGCGTCTGCACCCTCCCTAAACGAGGCACAGGTCCACATCATTGGGTGGACGGCTGGCCAACTGACTTGGGTCCTGTACACACAGACCGCACACCACCTTGTTTTCACGGTAGCCATGGTTATTTAAATTGGGGCAGTGCACTCATAAGGAAGGCAGTGACATCCTGGTGTGAGGCAGAATGAGCAGCTCTGTCCCTGGGTTACTATTCTGATAGAAAGGCCTCATGTCCACTTTTCTTCTCTTGACTATAATCAACTTTACTTTCTCTGAGGCTGCACCCGGCTTGTTGCCCACTGATAAAAGTGATGAAGGAAACCAGAGGCAGAGTTAACCATTGATACATCTGTTCTGGGCTCTCTGAGCAGGCTAGGCAAATCACAATTCACATGACCTGTCTTTTGGAGGCTTGGTGCATAGGAAAGAGGGCGAGCACTCATGTTTCCATAGGCCTGTTTCACAGTAGGATGTGGGTGATCCATTAGGGATGTGCAGAAGGGCAAAGGAAAGAAGAAAGTAAAGGGAGGACTCCTTCAGGCAGAATCATTGTATGGCAGTTTGGACTGGGAGTGCACATGTGGAGAGGCATCAAGGACCGCTGAAGTAAACACAATCACTGTTGTTAAAATTCTCGAGGACACTTAGCCATTTTTTCTCAGCTGTTTCAGGAACAGCCTCTACAATACCTAAGTCACACATGCCAAGCTGAAAAAGTCTGCCACTTTAGAACCGAACCTCCTGCTGCTCACAAAATGTCTTTGCTCCTCTCCCTTCCACCTGCTTCTGACACTGTGGACCCTCTCTGCCCTCCTTGCCTGTCTTTTCCCCTCGTCCCTTTCTGTGCTGGGCACAATTTGAGGCACAATTCATGAACTAGCCACAAGATTCTGCCACTTTTGTCCCTGTCACCTGTCCCAACATTTTGGCCCACAACCTAAATGACGTCACTCAGTGTCCCCTTCTATCTTTTTAACCCAATCTTTCATATTAGGCTGTAGTGTTCAAGGCATACCAGCGATTTGCCCCCTAGGGTTTCTAAGTGCATTCCCTTGGGCACTTCCCATTGTCCCACCTGGAAGGGTGAGTGGTGCAGGGGTGGGAGATGGGGCAATGCTCACAGGGAAGCATGTCCGTGCATCTGCTTGTCAGTGGGTAATTGTGTGACCTTCGGTGATGCTAACGGCCTATCTCTTTCTCCCTGCACAGGGCCTGGAGCAGTCATTGACGGTGTAAACTCTGCCTCTAGAGCGCTGGCCTGTCTCTGGCTAGCAGGGACCCTCTTTGCCCACTTCTTCATCAAGTTTTGATAAGAAAGCATAGGTCCTCTGAGCAACACCTGCTTCTCCAACCACAGACTTTACTCTGCACTGTGGAGGGCAAACCAGTTTGGGCTGTTTCATTTGTTTCTGATCTTCTTTTGTTTTGTTTTTGTTTGTTTGTTTGACTTTTTTCCAGCTTCAATGAATGGGGTTGGGGGAGGGTGGGCAGGGTTTTACTACGTGTAGGATAATATCATTCATTGGTGCGTTCAAAAATGGAATCTGCTCCTGCTACCTTGGCCCTTCCCTTTCCTCTGCTTCTCTCTGCATCACCACCACTACCATCTCCATGCATACCAAACCATAAGTTCCATTTGGGCAAAAAACGTGCCTCATGATAAACACCCTGAAGACACAACTTGACTTATAGTGCACAGCAAGAGTTACATCTATGTGTCCTATTATCTGTGTCTTAGAAGACTTGGACCATTTCCTGATTATAGTGTACATATCCCTCGCTCCAAGCTTATTATCTAATTACATTAGGGTTCACATCTTTTCTTTCTGAGAAGGTGTCTCAATATATCTAGATGCACATACATATATATATTGTAAAATCTTGTGATCTTCTCTAGCCACTCTGCCCTATCTGCTTAGTCTACTAGCTACAGGGATTAGAGGCATGGAGCTCAGCCTCCAGGGCAGAACTAAAAATGTGGAAGTCATGACCAAAAATGGGGAAGGCACTTTGAAGATAGAACTTCTCTTTAAAACAATGCTGGCCAGCCCATAAAACACTATCAGTATATAGTTGATTCTTTAAGTTTTATCAAAGTAATGATATGGCTATCCATTTACCCAACTTTCTGATTTACCTATCCTTCCAATTATCTACCTACCTGTCTTCCTCTCTAGCAATCACTCTATCAAGCTATCAATGTAATTATCTAATGTTTCTTTATATTTTTTTCTCACTACTCACTGTTTATTCATTGTCATATTAATCTCTAATCAGATTGTATTGATCCCACTCTATTCAATTCTAGTCCACCACAGCAGACATTGGTATCTTCAAATCTACCTATCAGCTTCCCATGTGAAAGCCAATGATCTCACAGGCTAACAACATAGAAAAGCAATACCCTGTGCCATGGACTCTTTGCCACCCAAGGAGGGCTCAGTTAACTGATGGAGCAAAGTACCAGCCTAGTAACCAGTTCTTGCTATTCCCAGAAGAGACTGTGTTTCCTAGAACAGCTTCTTGGGAAACAGATCAGCCCTGGAAAAGCCTTGATCAGTACTTTGTTTTTTCTTTTGTATTTGATGGACAAAGGTACCAACTTTCATGCTTCTCCCAGCCATTCAAGAAAGTGCACGTCAGGAACCTAAGGACTTGCTCCATGGCTGGCTTTCCATAATAGCAAGAGTGTAAGAAAACACACACATACATGCACGCACTCACATATTTGCTTTTGTGATGTGAAAAGAGCAGTCCACCTCCCTGAGAAAGATGATGTCAGCGATTGTCTTCTCTCTGCTCCAATTTTGGTGGCATCTGTTTGGAAACTCGCCAGCAAAAAGCTGATGGAGGCCAATTGCATGGCGGGTATGTTGACAACTCTGGTATTTGTTTCAGGAAGCTCTTCTGAGCTGAGGGCACTTGAGCAACCGACTTAATTTCCAAGCACTTGATTAACACAACACTGCAAACATGAAGGGGAGAGTGTAAGTGACACACAGTTTCCTCTGATGTGGGCTGCTCCTTCAGTGGCTTTGGGGAAGAATTTTACTAGCTCTCCAAGCTCAAAGCAGATCCAGCTTACCAACAAGAGCTGATCTGACACTACTGTCCCCAGGGACAGGAAGGACCCAGTCACCAGAGTCTGTTATCCAGAAAGAATGGCAGTAAAGATCACACAGGGCTCTTCTCCTCTTGACCCATGCTTTTGAGATTAACCTACTGAACAGAAAGAGAAAGAAACACCAACAATGATTTTCTTATAAGTCTTCCCTGCCCTCAACTGGAAAAGAATTTCAGGTCCAAAGTCTAAATATACAAACAAACAAGAGCCCCTTAGAGTTCCACTCCCTTATGTTTAATTGATCTTCTTCCTCTGATACAAATACTCTCATTGTTTCTATCTATGATGGTACGTGAGCATGACATATACAGTGAGGGGAAAATGTACGCACACACACACGCACAAATATAGGCTGTCTTGGCATCCAAAAATCTAGGTGTTGTCACAAGTGTTAGAGCTGGTGTATGAAATTAATACTAGATTTGCCAGCAGTAAACAGACATCTACATTTCTCAGTGAGCTGCCAGGAGCCAGGTTTTGGAAACATAAATGATGTGCGCAAAGCAGTATATGCATTCCAAGTTCCGGGGACAACTCTGAGTAGGTACAAAGTCAGAATTAAAGGTCAGACACAAATATTTCAGATCTGTCACCACATTCAGCAACTGGAGTAGATTGGTGTCAGGCACTAGATGAGAAACTTGTCATTTGAGTGTTCTACTGATAATAAATTTGTTACTTTGATGTTAACAAATGTGGAGTTTGTAGGGAGAAGATGGTCTTTGAGAACACAGTGCTTAAAATGTACAAGTTGTATGTGTTCTACACTCCAAGACATTCTAAAGGAAGACATCCATCCTCCTTTTGGCCAGGAAGGCCACGGAAGCCTTTCAAACACAAGGCAGCCTCGCCAAGGAGTCACTAGGGAGCTCTGTGCTACCCTTTCTGCTGAACACAGGAAGCACCTTGTTTCTCCATGTTTCAGAGGAAAAATCCACAGTCACTCCTCCTCTGTCTGGGACCAAGATAGCCAAGTAAATAAAACCTAAGGCAATTGGGTTAATGGGAATGAAAATGAAACGAATGAAATGTCCTCCAGCTTCTACTCGTTTGGGTTACTTTGGTGGGGGGGCCTCCATGTGGCAGGACCTGTTCAATGCTTTGAAGCACATAGAACTACAAATGCTTACTAAAGACAATATCCACACTGACATATGTCTTTTCAGCTTCACATATGGACGGTCCATGGATAAGGTCAGTTGTTCAGGGTGTTAATGTGAGGCAGGGTGCGAAGGAGGAAAAAAGTAACCAAGTCCTGAGCAACCTATAGCTCTTCATGGGTTTTCCACATGGGAAAGAAACCAAAAAGGCTTATCAAGATATTAAGCAAGAAGAATTCAGCAAAGTAATTGCTATGAAACCTTTCTTCCCCTTCCCAAAACAAAATTAGTATGTACATTCACCAAAGTAATGCCAGTGAAAGTGATCGTGTTACAGCCTGGCCAAGCTTGTTTTCAGTAGTTTAATGTCATGTGCCTGACATAGTCTCTGCAAGACTAAATAAGGGTGTTTAGTTGTTCTCATTCTTGTTTTAATTGAAAGGGGGCATACAGGAAAGTGACTGTCAAAACATGCATGGATTTTATGAAGTGAGCATTGTGCCTGGTTGTCCTGCTGCAACTGTGCTCAACTGAACAACAACAACAAAAATTGGACTTTGTATCAAAAACTGACCCGAAAGCCCTTTCCTTGAAACATAGGCCTCATTTTCGAGGACATATTTCACACGTTTGTTCTCAAAATTTAGGTGAGAAGTGAGCTCTAGGACTCCAGACATTCCACGACAAAGACTGAATTTAAGGATCTGTCTCTGTATCAATCTAGTCAATTATTCTCAAAAAAGAAGAGTTAGAAGTTCTACCTAATGTCAGAAGAACTATCACAGAAAAAGCACAGAGAATTCCAGAGTGGGCAGTTGCTCCCAAAGAGAACTCCTGTCACTGCATCAGGAGCGCTTATGAGCTGAGCAGTCAACTTGGGTTGATGCCCCCAGGGCCAGTGGAAGTGTCTGTGCAGGGGCTGTCATCAACCACCTCAGAAGAAGGAGCGCAGGAATTGACGAACTGAGGTGCGATGTAGAGGCAGGGCCCTCAGGGTCCTCAATTTGACCCTAAGTCCTGCCAAGCGGAAAACTTGTTCTGCTATAGCTGGACCCAGCCAAACAGCAGCCAACCTTAGTCTCTTCAGAATCAGGGAAAACAGCATAAAATTTTGCTTTCTGGAAAAAATGCAATTTTTTTTTTTCTTCTTTAATAGTGAGAATCTTTTTGTTTTTATATTTTACCAGCTCAATTTCCGGAAACTCTCATGCCCGGTTGCCTCCCTTCCTACTACTCAGAGCTTCCCTGTCATTTTTCTTTTAAGAGAAATAAGTTTGAGCAATTGCAGAAAATTTTACAGGTGTGTAACAAGGAAGGCAACGTTTTCAAAAAGATACCGTATGATGAGAACATCTAATGATCACTAAAGCAAACAAATAAAAATGCCAGTCTCATTTCCCTCATTTCTTGCTTAAGATAAGAGATGTAAATGAAAGGAGGAAGAAGTAAGTTTGCAATTAAAAGATGTGGCAGAAAGATACAGTAGATTCAGTGCAACTTAGCCTTCAGGTGCAGACTACTTGGAGTCCAAAGGAACGTGGAATGGACTTAATTAGCTGCAGTTGTCTTCCACCTGAAAGTAGTCAGCTAAGTTTCATTTCCAGCATTTGAAAGGAAGTTCTTTTTATTTCTTTCAGTGATGTCCTTTCAGAGGTACACCGTTGTCCCACAGCACTGAGTGGAGAAGAAAGATTGTGAGCCCTCTATCATTCTCTTGAAGCCACATTATACACTATTTGGCAGATTTTCAAGGATATTAATAATAACAATGATAAGTAATAACAGCTGCCCTTGTGTTCGTGAAAGGGAGCATTTTTACTCATTCAAAAATTTTTGTGACATGTAAAGTGCCGTTGTGAGGAATGTGTGGGTGTACGAAAATGTATCTGTCAAGTTCAGAGTCCTCTAGATTAAAAAATATTATGACTTATCAGTGGTGCCGTTATAGCTGTGTCAGACAATGGGTGTGCCTATTCTCACAAGTACCCTTAAAATGAATCTATGTTCAAATGCTTTAAAAACTTATCACATGATACAAGGTTATAACTTCGTCGGCCTTCTAGATTTCTTTTTCATTTTTTTGTTTGTTTGTTTTTTTCAAAAATCAACAAAGAACTTGATTTCTGTCAATTATTGTATTAAGGGTGAATACACTACCTGAATTTTGTGCATGTTACATTGTAGTTGTAACCTTTTCTAATTCAGGATGAATACAAGATGGTTGTGATTGTGCAGTGTATCAATAAAGTTCGAAGAAATTTGTAATTTTGGGAGGCTGTTTATTAGGATATCTCATTGAAAGTCCAGGAACAGAGAAAAGTGAGGCAAGTGACGCTTCTCACATGCCTGGCTTGGGAAGTAGCTGCAGGTAGAAAACTGAGTAGCCTAAAAATACATTCTCATTTTTCCTCTCTCTCTCTATCTTACACATGTGCACAAACACACACACATAATAGAAGACAATCTATTTAGGCACTTTCCACATTACTCCTGTGATCAAATATCTGTACAGCTTAAAAATAATATAAAGTACAGCGCAACCTAAGTCTAAAGTATTTACTGACTCAGGATAAAAAGAAACCAGAAGAGAAGCTTCAGAAAAATGATACCCAGACACTGTCCAGTTTGGGCACTGTGCTCCTGAACAGTTCCTGCTGCTTGGTTCCCTTGGCTTAAGCACCAGTTTGACAAAGGTAAGTCCCTGGGTGGTGCAAATAGATCAGCATTCAGCTATTATGTGAAAGGTTGGTGGTTTGAATCCACCAGAGGTGCCTCAGAAAAAAGGCCTGGCGATCTACTTCTGAAAAGATCACAGCAATTAAAAATTCTTTGTAGTGCAGTTCTACTCTGAACTTCATGGAGTCCCACTAGACATCACCATTTCTTTTTTTAAGAGTAAATTTAAGGACATATGGTGACTATGCTATACATTTTTTTTTATTGTGCTTTAAGTGAAAGTTTATAATTCAAGACAGTTTCTCATACAAAAACTTATACACACATTGTTATGTGACCTTATTTGCTCTCCCTACAATGTGACAGCACACTCCTTCTCTCCACCCTGTATTTCCCGTGACCATTCAGCCAGCTCCTGTTCCCCCTCTGCCTTCTCATCTCACCTTCAGACAAGAGCTGCCCTCATAGTCTCAGGCATCTACTTGAGCTGCGGAGCACACTCCTTACCAGTATCATTTTATGTCTTGTAGTCCAGTCTAATCTTTGTCTGAAGAGTTGGCTTCAGGAATGGTTTTCGTTTTGGGCTAACAGAGAGCCTGGGGACCATGATCTCTGGGGTCCCTCTAGTCTTAGTCAGACCATTAAGTCTGGTCTTTTTACTAGAATTTGGGTCCCACACCCCACTCTTCTCCTGCTCCATTAGAGCATTTCTCCTGCTCCATCCAGGGATTCTTTGTTGCGTTCCATGCCAGGGCAGTTGTTGGTGGTAGCCAGGCACCATCTAGTTCTTCTGTTCTCAGGCTGATGGAGTCTCTGTCTTATGTGGCCATTTCTGGCTCTTGGGCTCATATTTTCCTTGCCTTTGGTGTTCTTCATTCTTCTTTGCTCCAGGTGGGTTGAGGCAAACTGATGCATCTTAGATGTCCACTTGCTAGCTTTTAAGACCCTAGACGCCACTCATCAAAGTGGAATTCAGAAAGCTTTCTTAATACACTTTGCTATGCCAATTCACCTAGATGTCCCCTGAAACCATGGTCCCCTGACCCCCTCCCCTGCTACTCTGGCCCTCGAGGTGCTTGGCTGTATTCAAGAAACTTCCTAGCTTTTGGTTTAGCCCAGTATTGTGTGTTGTCTTTCTCTTTACCTATAATATTTCTTATCTACTATCTAATTAGTGACTATCCCTCACCCTCCCTCCCCACCTTCGTAACCATCGAATATTGTTTTCTTCTGTGTTTAAACCTTTTCTTGAGCTCATACAATAGTGTTCTCATACAGTATTTGTCCTTTTGTGATTGACTAATTTCACTCAGAATAATGCCTTCCAGATTCCTCCATGTTATGAGATGTTTCACGGGTTCATCATTGTTCTTTATTGTTGCGTAATATCCCATTGTATGAATATACCATAATGTGTTTATCTGTTTATCTGTTGATGGACACCTTGGTTGTTTCCAACTATTTGCTATTTTAAGCAGTGCTGCAGTGAACATGGGTGTGTATATATCTATTCGTGTAAGGGTTCTTATTTCTTTAGGATATATTCCAAGGAGTGGGATTGTGGGATCATATGGTGGTTCTATTTCTAGCTTTTTAGAAAGCACCGAATTGATTTCCAAAGTGGTTGTACCATTTTACATTCCAACCAGAAGTGTATAGGTGTTCCAGTCTCTGCACGACCTCTCCAACACTGATCATTTTGTGTTTTTTGGATTGTTGGAGTGAGATGTTATCTCATTGTAGTTTTGGTTTTTAATGGCTAATGATAGTGAACATTTCCTCATGTATCTTTTAGCCTCCCGAATGTCTTCTTCGGTGAAGTGCTCTTTCATAGTCTTTGCCCAATTTTTAACTGGGTTATTTGTTTTTTGTTGTTGAGGTTTTGCAGTATCTTGTATATTTTAGAGATTAGGTACTGATGGAATTTGTCATAGCTTTTTGTCTCAGTGTGTAGGTTGTCTTTTTACTCTTGGTGAAGTCTTTGAATGAGCATTAAGTGTTTGATTTTTTTAGGAGCTCCCAGTTACCTAGTTTCTCTTCTGGTGTTTGTGCATTGTTAGTAATGTTTTGTATACTGTTTATACCATATATTAGGGCTCCTAGCATTGTCCCTATTTTTTCTTCCATGATCTTTATTGTTTTGGATTCAAATTTAGATCTTTGATCCATTTTGAGTTAGCTTTTGTGTATGCGGTGAGGTATGGGTCTTGTTTCATTTTTTTGCAGATGGATATCCAGTTATGCCAGCACCATTTGTTAAAGACTCTGTCTTTTCCCCCATTTAATGGACTTTGGGACTTTGTCAAATATTGGCTGCTTGTAGGTGGATGAATTTGTGTCTGGGTTCTCAATTCTGTTCCATTGGTCTATGTACCTGTTGTTGTACCAGCACCAGGATGTTTCGACTACAGTGGTGGTGTAATAGGTTCTAAAATCAGGTAAAGTAAGGCCTCCCACTTTGTTCTTCTTCTTCAGGAATGCTTTACTTATCTGGGGCCGCTTCTGTTTCCATATGAAGTTGGTGATTTGTTTCCCCGTCTATTGGAATTTGGATCAGGATTGCATTATATCTATAGATCACTTTGGGTAGAATAGACATTTTCACAATGTTGAGTATTCCTAACCATGAGCAAGGTATGGTTTTCCACTTAAGTAGTTCTCTTGATTTCTTGCAGTAGTATCCTGCAGTTTTCTTTGTATAAGTGTTTTATATCTCTGGTAAGATTTATTCCTAAGTATTTTAACTTCTTGGAGGCTATTGTAAATGGTATTGATTTGGTGATTCCCTCTTCAATGTTCTCTTTGTTGGTGTAGAGGAATCCAACAGATTTTTATATGTTTATCTTGAATCCTGATACTCTGCTGAACTCTTCTGCTAGTTCCAGTAGTTTTCTTGTGGATTCTTTGGGGCTTTCTGTGTATAAGATCATATCATCTGCAAATAGAGATACTTTTAGGTCTTCCTTACCAGTTTGGATGCCCTTTATTTCTTTTTCTAGCCTAATTGCTCTGGTTAGGACCTCCAGCACAATGTTGAGTAGGAGTGGTGATAAAGGGCATCCTTGTCTGGTTCCCATTCCCAAGGGAAATGCTTTCAGAGTCTCCATTTAGGATGATGTTGGCTGTTGGCTTTCTATAAATGCCCTTTATTATGTTGAGGAATTTCCCTTCTATTCCTATTTTTGCTGGGAGTTTTTATCATGAATGGGTGTTGGACTTTGTCAAATGCCTTTTCTGCATCAATTGATAAGACCATGTGGTTCTTGTCTTTTGTTTTATTTATGTGATGGATTACATTGTTCTTCTAGTGTTCAACTATCCCTGCATACCTGGTATGAATCCCACTTGGTCATAGTGAATTATTTTTTTTATATTTTGTTGAATTCTATTGCCTAGAATTTTGTTGAGGACTTTTGCATCTATGTTCATGAGGGATATAGGTCTATAATTTTCTTTTTTCATGGTGTTTTTACCTAGTTTTGCTATCAGGGTTATGCTGGCTTCATAGAATGAGTTCGGGAGTATCCCATCCTTTACTATGCTCTGAAATACATTTAGTAGTAGTGGTATTAACTCTTCTCTGAAAATTTGGTAGACTTCTCCAGTGAAGCCGTCAGGTCCAGGGCTTTTTTTGTTGGGTTTTTTAAAATTACTTTTTCAATCTCTTCTTTTGTTATGGGTTTCTTTAGTTGTCCTACCTCTGTTTGTGTTAGTTTAGGTAGGCAATATGTTTCTAGAAATTTGTCCATTTCCTCTAGGTTTTTAAATTTGTTAGAGTACAACTTTTCATGGTATTCTGATTCTTCTAATTTCAGTTGGGTCTGTTGTGATAGCGCCCACCTCATTTCTTATTTGGGTTATTTGCTTCCTCTCCTGTTTTTCTTTTGTCAGTTTGGCCAATGGTTTATCAATATTTTTGATCTTTTCAAAGAACCATTTTTTGGTCTTGTTAACTCTTTCAGTTGTTTTTCTGTTCTCTGTTTCATTTAAGTCTGCTCTAATTTTTATTATTTGCTTTCTCTGGTGCCTGATGGCTCCTTTTGCTGTTCTCTTTCTATTTGTTTGCGTTGTAGGGATAATTCTTTGGTTTTGGCCCTTCTTTTTCGATGTATGCATTTATTGCTATAAATTGACCTCTGTGCACTACTGTTGCTGTGTTCCAAAAGTTCTCGTAGGAAGTGTTTTTATTCTCATTGGATTCTATGAATTTCTTTATTCCGTCCTTAATTTCTTCTATAACCCAGTAGTTTTTGAGCAAGGTGTTGTTCAGTTTCCATGTGTTTGATTTTTTTTTTTTCCTTGCTTATTCTGTTACTGATTTTTACTTCTATGGCTTTATGGTCAGAAAAGATGCTTTGTAATATTTCAATGTTTTGGATTTTGTTAAGGCTTGCTTTGTGGTCTAATATGTGGCCTGTTCTGGAGAATGTTCCATGTGCATTGGAAAATAAAATATGCTTGGCTGCTGTTGGGTGGAGTGTTCTGTATATGCCTATGAGGTCAAATTGGTTGATTGTGGCATTTAGATCTTATGTGTCTTTATTGAGCTTCTTTCTGGATGTTCTGTCCTTCACCAAAAGTGGCATGTTGAAGTCTACTACTGTTATTGTGGAGCTGTCAATCTCTCTTTTCAATGCTGTTAGAGTTTGTTTTATGTATTTTGGAGCCCTGTCATTGGGTGTGTAAATATTTATTATGGTTATATCCTCCTGGTATATTGTCCCTTTGATCATTATATAATGACCTTCCTTATCCTTTGTGGTGGATTTTACTTTAAAGTCTATTTTGTTAGAAATTAATATTGCCACTTCTGCTCTTTTTTGATGGTTGTTTGCTTGATATATATATTTATTTTTTCCATTCTTTGAGTTTTAGTTTGTGTCTCTAAGTCTAAGGTGTATCTCTTGTAGGCAGCATATAGATGGGTCTAAGGTGTGTCTCTTGTAGGCAGTGTATAGATGGGTCTAAGGTGTGCCTTTTGTAGGCCGCATACAGATGGATCGTGTTCTTTTTCTTCTTTCTTCATTCTACCACTCTCTGTCTTTATTAGTGCATTTAGTCCATTTATATTTAGCATGATTATGGATAGGTATGAGTTTAGTGTTGTCATTTTGATGTCTTTTTTTATATGTTGTTGACAGTTTCTTTTTTCCACTTAATTTTCTGCACTGATTAGTTTATATATTGTCTTTTCTTCTTTTTCACTGTTGTTGACTTTGTATTTGCTGAATCTTTAAGTTTTTCTTGTTTTTTATTTTGATGTGTAGAATTCTTAGTTTCCTTTTTGGTTACCATAATATTTACCCCTATTTTTCTAAGTTTAATCCAAACTTTTAATTCTTTATATTGGCCTGACTTCCTCTTTATGTGAAAGAACTATGACTACATTTTTAGTCTGTCTTTTTTGATTTAATGTTGTCATCTGTTACATAATAACATGTCTGTTTCCCTACTTTGAGCATCTTATTTTGTGACTTCCCTATCTGAGTTGATATCTGGTTACTCTGTCCTGTGTTCAAGTCTTGAGTCGTTATCTGAGATTTTTTTATTTTTGAACCAGAGGACTGGCTTTTTTATTTCTTATAATTCTGGTTTGTTTTTTGCAAAATCCCTGAACTTCTATTTATCTGGAAATGTCCTAGTTTTGCCTTCATATTTGAGAGACAATTTTGCTGGATATATAATTCTTGGCTGGCAATTCTCCTTCAAGGCTTTATATATGTAGTCCCATTGCCTTCTTGCCTACATGGTTTCTGCTGACTAGTCTGAACTTAGTCGTGTTGACTGTCCTTTGTAGATGATTTTCATTCATCTCTAGCCACTCTTAAAATTCTATTTATCTTTGGTTTTAGCAAGTTTGATTATAATATGTCTTGGTGACTTTCTTTTGGGACCTACATTGTGTGGGGTTTGATGAGCATCTTGGATAGATATCTTCTCATCTTTCATGATATCAGGGAAGCTTTTTGCCAACAAATCTTCAACAATTCTCCCTGTATTTTCTGTTATACTCCCCTCCCCATTCTGGTACTCCAATCTCTTGTAAGTTATTTCTCTTGATAGAGTCCCACGTAATTCTTAGGGTTTCTTCATTTTTTTTTTTCAATTCTTTTGTCTGATTTTTCCTCAAATATGTTGATGTCTAGTTCTTTATCTTCAGTCTCACTAATTCTGACTTCCATTGCCTCAGTTCTGCTCCTATGACTCTATTGAGTTGTCTAATTCTGAAATTTTATTGTTAATCTTCTGAATTTCTGTTTGCTTTCTCTCTATGTGATTCTTGCAGCCTATTAAATTTGTCGTTATGTTCTTCTCTAATCTTCTTAAATTCCTCTAATGTTATATCTGTGCATTCCTTGGTTTGTTCTGCATTTTGGTGATCTTCCTGATCTCTTGAACCATTCTATATATTAATCTTTTGTATTCTACCTCTGGTAGTTCCAGAAAATTCTCTTCATCTGGAAGATTTCTTGATTCTTTGTTTTGGGAGCTTGCTGAAGCTGATATGGTCTGCCTCTTTATGTGATTTGATATTGACTATTGTCTCCAAGCCATCAATAAATTATTGTATTTATTTATTTTATGTTTGCTTACTGTGTCATAGCTTCTTGTTTTGTTTTGTTTTGATATGCCCAAATAGGCTGTTCAAGTCAGCTAGCTTGATTATTGGTAACTTTGAAGCTCAAACGTCCTGTCACCAGGTGGTTAGAGTTGTTACTAGGCATATGAGCCTAGGAGTCTGTTTACTTTTCTTGTATGGATTCAGCTCAGGTGTCCAGATAATCAGTCACCAAGTGTGTGGTGCAGGTTCTCACCTACAGTCTTAGATGAGCAGAAGTGATTGGTGTAGGCACAATTATCTGGCTGTACTAGGGACTCACGTGCTGAACAAGGTAGGGGACTGACAACTGTCCCTGAGTGTCTGTGAAGAAAGCATGCCCCTGTTCCCTAGAGCACCTAGGTGGGTGGGTTTTGCAGCCAGACTCTGGGCACCCAGTGTTGTTGGCTGTAAGGACTGGGAGGCATCACTTTTCCTTGGACCCCTGTGGAGGGTGTCTAGGTGATGTGGGCCAAGCCACCAGTCCTCAGACCCCTGATATGGGTGTGTGAGGACCCTCCATTATAGGCAGAGTGGTGTCAAATGTCATGAGCCTACCTCTCTACCATATAGCTGAAACAGTGAAGTTAGACTTCAGGTATATACCCTATTATACTGTGCTAATAAAAAAAAAAAAAAATTTTTTTTTTTTTTTTTTTTTTTTTTTAATGAGGGCCTATGCTGTTGAAATGGGCCCACACAGGTCTATGCAGTGGTGAAAAGCATTCAAAGTCCGAGGACCACTTATGCTTTTTCTTAGGCAAAGAGCTGTTTCTGCCCTGAGTTCCCAACTCAGTTTCGCAGGTTATTTTTCCTCCCTGTTTATAACTTTTTCCTTCTCCAAGACCAGAAGGATGGCTCAGGGTGCACAACACATGTTACTTCCAGTGCAGGGAAAGCAACTATCACTGAAACCAGCTCAGCATCTGGTGCAGAGCAGGGAAGGGTGAGTTAAATGGGAGATAGTTTTTTCCAAAGGGGTGTTTTCTGGTCCATGCAGTAGATTAGAGGCAAGTACTTATGCTTGAAGCGCCACTCTTTGCTGACCCTGGAGGCCTGAGTGAACTCTCTGCTGCTAGGCCTCTCCCAAATACCACTGCTTGTCTCACCTTGCTCACACCATTCCAGTGGATGCAGCCTGCGGGATGCCGGTTCCTGTCAGGTCAGGTCTGGCAATTCCTTGCTGCTTCTGAACCGTCTCTCCCTCTCCCTGCTACTCAGTCTGATTTCTTAACTTGCCTTTAATGTTCAGAGCTCCTAGATTGTGATATATTCAATTCACTTTGTGGGGGTTGTTATAAGAGGGACCACTGGAAGTGTCTGACTACTCCACTATCTTGCCCCACCTCCTATATATTTGTTTTTAAAAGAATGTGACAATATGTTAATTTTTCTCCATCTTACATTTTAGTGGAGTGCACATATGGGTAATATCATAATAAGGAAACCTGGAGAAGGAGCTCTTTTTCTCTGATTTTCTTGTTTGAAACATCTTCCTCTTCCATTAAAACTCTAACTCCTCTACCTTAGTCACACATTCATCTGCTTTTCTGAAGGGATGTATATCAACCTCCTACAGACCAGCTTCTCACCAACCATTTATATATCATTTAAGCCTTCCCAGTTCTGTCATTAACTACTTTGTGACCTTGAACTGAGCACTTGACCTTCCTAGGCTTTGTTTTCTCATCTGGATCACTTGTGAATTTACTTAGACCTCTTAGTTTGTTCTAGTTCTAAAATCCTTCGACAAATATTTATTTCTTTCAACTGTGGAGTTTCTTAGGACTGCTCCCAAACAGGGCTTAGGGTCAGTGGCAGACTATGGTTTAGGAACTCAGCAGAAAGGAAACTAAAATTCTTCAGTAAATTTTAGAGAATGCTAGCTTCTCTGGCAAAAACCTAATGTCAGGAGGCTTGTGTTCTTGCTGGCTTCCTGTGTAGACAAGGGCTAATCCTTGATCTCTCTTGACTCAGTCTCCCCTGGGGACGGACCACAGATAATATAAGATACTAGATGTATGTTCTTTGAAAATTAAAATGCCAAGAAAATGCTTGGGACCAATGATTGAGAGTTTCCAATTTCCCTAGGCTCGTTGTAAAATCATGACTGTTGAAGAAACTGATTTACAGTTCCCCTAATCAACCAATGCCTTTAGTGCTCCCTTTTTTTCTCTCCTTTTTCTTCTTCCTTTTCATCATCTTCCCATCCAGCCTGATCCTCTCCTGCTCCCGTTCAGTCTGCAATAGTCACATACCCATCCATCTGCTTCTCCTGGCACAGGCATTTATCATCCTTTCATTCCATCTGGCCACTCAACTCCATCAATCATCAACGCACCAATTTATTCCTCCATCAACTAACCACTCACCTATCCATTCACATATTATTTTCCCATTTATCTAACCTTTATTTCATCTATACCCTCATCTACCTCCCTAAAGTGACTGTTTCCCATCTATTTATTTGAACCAACTATCCATTCCCCCACCTGTCAATCCACTCACCAGGCATTCTTCAACTAACCTTTGGCAGACATACCTATTTACCAGCCCACTTCGAGGTAATGAAAATCTTAGCTGTTATCTCTCCATTCAGCAAAGGAGGCTTTATCTAGTTATTCTTAAGCAAGGCAGCTAAATGATTGGATGCATTTGTTATCTTCTCCCAAAATACACCCTGTTAAAAACATATACATAGTGAAATTCCTTCAGAGATATATAAGGGCATACCTGTTCCTACCGAGATATATTAAAGCAGGGAAAACTCGGAGAATTGGAAGTGGAGTGAAAACACTTGGATGAGCAGATATCGATGTTTAATTTTCATGCAAAGAACATGACAAATGACTGAAGGAAGAGAGAAGGTACCTCAGCTGGAATTTGCCTCCCCCCCCCCTTTTCCCCAGAGTTTCTGTTGAATAAATTATTTATGTGATGAAAATTAAAGTTTGGCATTCATTGATACCAGACCCTGTGGTCACAGTCTTGAAAACCAAAACCCTCAAGACATAAATGATGCTCCCTTCCTTTACCATGCTCATCTGGTCACCAGGAAATGTTTTTGTCTCAATCTTCCACATTGATTTATTTATTCATTCATTCATCCGTTGAACATAGTGAAGAACTCCCTTTAAGGAGCTCACACATAGAAAATGGAAACAGCTGTATAAAAAGAACAATTACAGTTTAATATTTCAACTATTAATGATAGCGATATAAAAAAAAAAAAAAAAAAGACTACAGTAGGACCAAATAGTGAAATATCACTAGGAGGCTTCCTTTTTTCTTCATCCTCCTCCCTAAGAATGAGAAGCTGGGATGCAGGCAGCTAATATATGCAGTGGGCATGGTTCACAGATTTATTACTACAGAAAAAAATACGTTGCCAGGACCATAGCTCATTCAGTGTTTAAGTACTTTTTGATATAATTAATAAATGTTTGTTGAGTGAGTGATGCTGTGAAAGGAGTTAAAACTATACTTGGTTATCAGTTCACCCTAGGCAACTTGTGATAAAGCCGACACAAGTCCCCCCAAGAAGGAGAGATGTCATCTAGAATGTTAAAACTGGCTGGACTATAAAAAATTATTCTAACACAAGATTCTTGAGAATATTACCTTTCATTGGAAGTCAAAGTTCCGTGAGCCTTGCTGATGAAGGAAAGAGAAAACTATAATTATTAGCAGGCACTGAAGGATGGTAGGCAGAGGTTAAGTATGAACTGGCTCGATAGTTTCCTCTGAACTGAGTTTCTCCTGATGAAACTCAGGGATTGAGGATGAAATATCTGTTTCACTTAACACAAGTGTTTAATGGCATCTCTTATTTCAAAAATAAGAATATTTACAGTCTTTGAACTTTCTGTTGTCTGCTACCTCCTATATAACTTTTCCTTTTTTACAGTTTGAGTCCTCAAGGCAAGTATTTTTTTCTTTGGAGACATTGCATATCACTGTGTAGTTTTGGGAAACTTGATTTTAAATTCTGGCCTCACAAATTACCAGTTGAGTTGACTTGGCCCAATTTCTTATCCTCTCTGAACTTTAGTTTTAGTTTAGCAATATAGTGCTAAAAATACTTCAGAAGACCGGCTGTAATAATTAGTAGATACAAATAGGTAAGGATGTTTAGCATAACGCCTGATACATTTTATGCTGTTGGATACCATCAAGTAATTTTTGACCCATAGCAACCCCGTGTGATCGAGTAGAACCACCTCGTAGTGTTTTCTTGGCTGTCATCTTTAAGAAGCAGATCACCAGTCTTTCTCCCATGGAGCTGCTGGGTTGGTTCGAACGTTAACCTTTCAGTTAACAGTCGAGCTCTTAAAACTTTGTGCCCCCACATCTCTTTGGTATACATTAGTTAGTTGCAAAATACATATTAGCTTTTATGCCTTTTCTTCCCTCAATGTCATCACTTTCCTGAATTTCTATCAGCTATAATCTCAACTCTCTTTCTCCTAAAAATGAGAATCACATCTTATATGTTATGTCTTTCCTGATGTTGAAAAAAAGAGGAATAAATTTCTGTGTGCTAGATTACTCAAGGATGCAAGTTTGGAAAGGGACATCAATAGGTTTTTTTGGTAGACTTCCATGGAAGCATTGAGAAAATAGAGATAGTAGAACTTAATTTTCAATCCAAGAAACATGTACCGAATAGCTAATATAAGGCATGGACTGAGGATACAAAGATAAGAGACAGAGCAGCTATCTTAAGAATGTCCCAGGCTTTCCTGTCTGGAGGCCAGATGAGAAGGCAGAGCGGGACAGGAGCTGGTTGAATGGACACTAGAATACAGGATGGAGAGAGGGAGTGTGCTGTCTCATTAGGGGGAGAGCAGCTAGAAGTACATAGCAAGGTGTATATAAGTTTTTGTATGAGAGACCGACTTGATTTGTAAACTTTCACTTAAAGCACAATTAAAAAAATAAAAATTATTTCCTTTATGCTGAAACAGGAAAATAATAAAAATATTATGTAAAAATCATATATTTAGATAATATGAATAAACTTTAAAGGATGTTTCATGTATTTAGATATGCAAAAGATAGCAGCGACCAGGATAACGCAATTAAAATTTTACCTGTACAAAAAAGAATGTCCCAGTCCAGTGGAGGATTAAAAATTATAGCACAACATGGTAGAAGTTGCTCAAAGGCTAGAAAAGCCCAGTAGAGGGCATGTAACCTGAACAGAAGGGCTCAGGGTACACTTTCAGAAGATGAGATGCCTGAACTGAGTCTTGAAAAGGAGCAGGAATTAGGAATGGGAAAAGAAGGGGAGCAAATGAGTGACAGGCAGAGTGGTCATCCTTGACGAACACACAGAAGCATGAGAAGCATAGCAAGTCAGCACACTGCAAGTGCAGATTATCCCAAGTGGGGTGAGGGCCAAGGCAGCATGGTAACAGATGAGACTGAAGAAGTAGGCAAGGGCCAGTTTCTGAAAATATTTACAGTAAGTGCCGAGATGTTGGGATTTGTCCTAAAGGAGATAGGTGAGGCATTAAAGAATTTAATCAGGAGAGTGGCTATATCAGATTTCCGATTTAGAAAAATCACTATGGCAACAAAGTGAATTGGTCAAACTGGCAAGAGGGAAACAAGTTAGGGGTAATTGAAATAATTCAGGCGAGAAATGATAAGTCGGAATAGGAAGAAGCAAACAAGTGGGATAATTTTGGGGGGTAGATGTAATGGGAGAGACTGAATGCATGGGGTAATGGAGAATGTGAAAAATGGGGAATATTCTGAGTTTGCAATTTAGCCAACTGGGTGGAAGATGGCACCAGTCTCTGATTCTGGAAACTTGGGAAGATGATAAGGTTCTATCCAGTTTTTGACATACCCAGTTTAATTATTTGTAGAACCTCCAGGTGGATATGGCTTAACACCATCAACATTTCCTCTCCTGAGTCATCTAATTATACCCACTGTCATCCACAAGGGACATCTGATTTCCTTCCTCTGCCTCCCACTTTAATTCCATGGGAACTCTAGCTCCTTGAGATTATCACACTGCAATTCATTTTTCATCCTCCATTTCCTTGGTATGTTGATTTTGTCTGAAAAAAAGGTATTGTTTTTATTGCTTGTTGCAATGGAAGGGTAAAAGGCTGTTCCCTGATTAGGCAGTCAGGAAGTAACAGATGATTTAAACGAGGTAGGCAGGAACTAGCACAGCTGTCCCTCTGGCCGGATGGGATTAGACACTTCCCATATCTAACACAAAGGGCCAAATCACTTTTAACTGGGTGATGTGAGACCAGCAGGACCTGAGCATATTTGAACATATTTCGTTACAATTCACCATTTACATTTCAGTGGTGCAAGCCTCCTTTGTTATTTTAGCACATAATTTGATGCTAACTTGCTTTCAATCAAGTTCCAGAAAGGTGCTTAAGCTTCTAAACCTCCTCAAAGAGCCTAACTCTGACTAACAGGGATACATTCCATTTGGATTACTGAAGAATATAGAGATACTTCTAGCTTTATTCAGTTTTTCCCAATGATCCCAGAGAGGCCCTCTTAAAACTAGAGAGGGCTGGATTTCAGCAGTAAGCCATGGTTTCCAGCAGCATCTCACAACAACATGACCCTACAAACACATAGCAACCTCAAAGTCGTGTGAGTCCAGGCCCATGTGTGCATGCTGCTCAAGAGGCAGCAAACCAAAAGCCAAACCTACTGCCATTGAGATGAGTCCGACTCATAAAGACCCCCTAAGGATTTCCAAGGCTGTAAGTCTCTATGAGCAGACTGCCATATCTTTCTCCTGCAGAGCCACTGGTGGTTTTGAACCACCAACTTTTTGGTTATCAGTTGATTGCTTTAACCATTGCACCACCAGGACTCCACCAGGAGGCAGCAGGCTCTTTCAATTCAGGGAGAACTGAGTTCACATCCTGATTCTGCCATATGCTAGTTGTCTGCCTGTGAATTCATTGTGTAATCTCTTACAGCCTCAGTTCACTCATCTGCAAAGTGGAGCTAGTAACTACCCCATAACACTGCTATAAGGTGTATGAGAGGTGTGACGGAAAAGTTCGAGCACAGCCTCTGAAAAATAGATGACTCACACAGAGAGATAGCCAATGAGTTCATTCCTTTTCTTAACCCTCTGTTCTGTATTTCCTCTCTTCTAAATCTCCACCACCACACAAGATGGTCTAGAAGGTATAGCATAGAGATGTCGTTGTGTTGTTAGCTGTCATTGAGTTGACCCCTAACTCATGGCACAATGACACAAAATGCTGCCAGGTCCTGCACCATGCCCATGATCAGTTTGGTACTGAACCATCTTAATCTCAATGGTTATTATTTGGTAATTTTTGAAGCAGAGCACCAGGCCTTTCTTCCTAGTCCATTTGAGCCTGAAAGCTCCACTGAAACCTGTTCAGCATCATGCAAGCCTCCACTGACAGGTGGTAGCTGCAGTCGAGGTACATTGCCTGGGAATCAAAACCAGGTCTCCTACATGGAAGGTGATAATTCTACCACTGAGCCACCAATGCCAACTTAGTGTGAGAGATAACCCTGCTAAATATCATATTCTAAGATTTGTTGCTGGGATCACATGAAATAAAACACACAGAGTGCCTAGCAGAGTGCTCAGATGCTAAATGTTCAATAACATTAATTCTCTTTTTCCCCTCTCCCTATGCCTCTGTGCAGTCATTGGAGCATAACAAAAAAATACTAGATACAAGTCCATAGAGGATCTCTTCAAATGTTCTAGTGCCTAGAACCTGAAAAGAGTGTACGTGGTTCTCCCGGTCTCGCCATCTCTGGGGAGAAGGAAGGCTAAGCTCTGCTCACAGAAACTTCCTCTCTTGCTCTCTGACTTGTCCCAAGCACAGTAGATTTGTGAGGATGGTTGCTCTGGTTACAGGACCAAATTACTTCCGTATCTGTCTCTTCATTGCTAAAGGTCTCAGGGGGAGTTGGTTTATTAGAGAAATAGCATTGCATGGTTGAGTCAGCTAGGACAGTACAGGGATTCATTGCAAGTCCTCAGCTACAAAGGCTCTGCTTCTCTTGCTTCAGCCAGAGTCCCCATTACCATGCTGTGGCAGCATGGACAATCCCGTTTGTGATCTCTCTGTTTCATATTTTCTGCCTTGTGTAATGGTGGCTCCAGCTCCCGAATCAGTCTGCTCTTTTGAATATGTCCCCTTTGATGTAAATTTCTTGTTGAGTTACTCTCAGAATTCCCTATTGTCACTGCCTCGCTCTTTCCTGTACTGATCTCTGTTCTGTGGGCAGTTACAGCACCCCAACCTGCCCCTCTCACTCCTCTCAATTCCTACCTTACTGAATTCGAAACTGCTGAGAAAGGGGCTAGGGCAAGAAGTAGGAGGTGTCACAGGGGTGGAGAACACTGTCTTATGAATAAGCTTTTTGTTTTAATGCCATGGAAGGTAAATATTATGTTTTAGCAGACCCACTCCTATGACAACAACAACGCAGGTACACAGGGAGGAGAAAGGAGCAAAGCAAGGGCAGAAAGCTGCTAACATTTATATATTTACTGAAATCACACAAGGAGTGGGGGCTCCCATGTGTCTTGTCTCATATAATATTCAAAACAACCTTGTGAGTGATGTTTTATCCTCCCTGAAGCTAGGGTGGGGAGCTAAATGCAATCCCATCTTATTCCAAGCTCACTGTTCTTTCCAGTACAAGGCCAAATTTCCCCGTGGCCTCAGGGTTTGACCCTTTGTTCCAAAGCACTCTGGACTGTATTTACTCAACAACAAAGGTCTCTTGTAAGCCTGCCTTCTTTTTGAACTTCCAGAAAGAGGGTGGGTGTTTCTAACTCTTGGAAGAAAATGTTGCAAAGTCTCTAGACGATCTCTTGGTGACCAGGGCTAGGTCCAGAAAGCTGCTGTGCTTCTCAGCACTGACCCTTTCAGCTTTTCCACTGAGAAGCAAGCCACTGGCAGTGTTGACTTCTGTGATTCTGATTCTACACCAAGCAAGAGTCCAAGAGCCTCAGGGAAACAACAGATTGGAGAGTACCTTGCCATCCTACAAAGAACTGAGAAAAAATTTATTTCCTTTTCTTTTTTCCTAGTTTGGACAAAATAAGAGAGATCAACAAAGATCACAGCACAGGAAGACAGATTATATAGACGATAGATTATATTCAGCAGGAAAACAGAAGCTGTTGTTATTATTGTTAGGAGCCACCGAGTCAATTTTTGACTTCATACAACCCCATGCGACAAAGTGGAACACCCCCCCACCCCCGCCCCCATAGGGCTTCCAAGGCTGTAATCTTTTTGGAAGCAGACTATTACATCTTTCTCCCATGGAGCCGTAGCTGGTGGGTTCAAACCGCTGAATTTTCCATTAAGAGCTTAGCACTTAACCACTTCACAGCAGGACTCCTTGTTATGACACCTTAAATGGGAGCCACTGATTTTAAATAAATATAAGTACACATTTCTGCATAAAATCTCAATCATCTATCATCTATCCTCTGCCACCTTCCACAACCCAGTGCCGTCGAGCTGATTCTGACTCATAGCAATCCTACAGGACAGAGTAAAACTGCCCCAGAGAGTTTCCAAGGACCAGCTGATGGATCCCAACTGCTGACTTTTTGGTTAGCACCCAAATGCTTCACCACCGCACCACCAGGGCTTCTCCTCCCACAACGCCTAACTCAATAACAGTTGGTAGTTTGTGTGTTTACTCTTTCCCAGCACCTACCATGGTACCTGGCATATGATGGGCCTTAGTATTTATTAAATGAATGAGCCAATGAATCAAAACTGTTCTTTAAGTAGAGGACTTTGGTAGATATGTTGGATACAGTAAAATGGAGAGAAAGCACCAGCAGTGATGGAAGTGGTAGGGGGAGGTTGGGGAGTTGGCATGGCCCAAGTTTGTGATCATGAGTGTCTGATGTAGGAGTTAGTCATGGTGTTGGAAGGGATCATGCAGATTGGAAAGATATTGAGAATGGAAAATCCATGTAATTTGCCTATTTCTTTGTCTGAAAAGAAACCAGTGTCAGTAGGGCAGGTGGTCTCTTTTAATTATGTTTTTGATTAGTTGTTTGTTCATCTTTTTTTTTCTCTCTTGAATAGCAATACTTTTATTTTTATAACTGCTTGCATTTTAAGAAGTTCAGGTTTCAATATCCAAAAAGTCCAATAAGGAGCCCAGTGGTATCAACTGTGGCCTGGGCCTCTCTCTCAGGAGCATAGGATGGAACCGAGAAGACAAAATGTACATGCACACATACACACACAAATATGTTGAACATGGGATTAAATGTTAAATGTCGAGAAGTAGTTACACCCCACTGGGAGAAACTTTGGTGTGTGATTAAATCACAGAGATCACTTCAGTTATACACACACTTTCCCACCCAGTCAAGTTCAGTAGGAAAAGCTGAGAAAGAAAACACCTCCTATGTCAAACCAGTGGCCCCCCAAGGATCCATTGTTTTATATTCATAAACAATAAACAGCACTTACTGAAGAGGAGGCCCAAATACTGGGGTGAGTGAGCACCAGCTGTCGCTGTCCCCAGTGCCACCTCAGTAAATAGCACCACAGCAATCAATTTGGCTTTTTTTGATGAAGACAAAACCATAGAGGAAAACCATTAGAAGAGGTAATAAAGACCCTCCTTCTACAGTTAATAGAGAGCCTCCTGGATGGAACAAGCCCAGCTGTTGCTGCTGAAAATTTACTTCTGTTTTCAAGTTCAAATTGAGACTAAAACATTATCTTCGCGGGAATTGATTTTACGTCTTCCAAACACATATGCCACCTTAATAGTGATTTGTGTGATGGTTCAGCTGCTGAAAGCTTTCGTTTATCTCTACCCGGTTAAACAACTTTAAATAATAACAAGTCAATATATCTGTCTATTGACCAGGGTTCTTCTCACATCCCTGGAGTATAGTGCTGAAGAAGAAAAAGGTGTTTAACTCTTTTGTGCCCAGTCTCTTCACCACTTCCCTTTCCCAGGCTCAGTTTGAATGGGGAGATAGAATTGTTTAAACAGTGAAATGAACGGAAATATGCAGGGCCTTCTGTGATGTATTTTCTCACGGAAAGAGGGTTTTATCTTTTTTTTTTTAACCTCAATGCATTTCTTAAAGGAAAAAAAAAGTCTGATTTTTTCAAAATTTTCCACAGTAAATTCGCTCATTTATTTCACCTATAGAAATGTCACTTTTGGATTGAGCTTGGGGGAAAAAAAAAAAGTGTTTAAAAAGACAGCTCATTTGGAAGTACCACATAAACAAAAAATCCAGAAAAAAGCTCGGGCTATACATGATGTTTCTCATAAGAGGTTATATGAAGTGGGGTGAGGGGTGAGGGTGAAGGGAATTGTTTTATTCATGTGAACTCAAGCCTATAGTCCTTTGCAGAGTGAACATTTTGGTGGCTGTGGTAGTGGTGGGGTTGTGAGTTTTTTGTTTGTTTGTTTGCTTGCTTGATGGACCAAATCATTTGTCACCCAATATGAAGTCAAGAGTTGGAGCAGGCCAGGCACTCGAGTGCTTCCCCTTCATCCAGGCCTGTCCTTCCCCTCTGGACCTGTCAGTGGAACAAAGTATGGTGAGCCAGCATGTGGCTGTCCTCTTCAGTGGGGGAGAAGTAGATCTCCTCCATGTCCTGTGGGGTCCCGCTCCTTGTATAAGCTCCACTGTCTTGATTTCAAGGGTGGGTAACACAGGCAAGGTTTGAGATCTTTCTGTCCACAGGTTGCCCTGACATCCAATGAGATGGCAAGGAGAGACCACTGCCCAAATCCCCAGCCCTCCACGTAAGCAACTCTCCCGCTGAAGGGCTTTCTTTCTTCAGTGTGGCAAGCAAATCAGGAGTTAACGCAGGAGGACAAGAGACTTCAAGTGCATTTTTCTAATGGATAAAATGAGGCTGGTGTCAGGATAACCTGAGGGCACAGAGCTGCAGCATAGAGTTTAGGCTGTGGAAAAAAGAAGGGTAAAAACAAACAAAACACATCATCCATTTTTAGACTGCTCTGGGGATGAAAGAAGCCCTGGTGACACGTGGTTAAGAGCCCAGCAGCTAACCAAAAGGTCAGCAGTTTGATTCCACCAGCTGCTCCTTGGAATGCTATGGGGGCAGTTCCACTCTGTCCTATAAGGTAGCTATGATTTGACAACTTGACAACAATGGGTTTGGGTTTTGGGGGCTGGAAGGTGGGTGAGAGACGGTTGGTATCAGTGGGTGTGTTAGGGTTAATTCATAAGTTAAGTGTTTTTTTTTTTTAAGTTTCATAAACTTCTTTTTCAAGCTTTGTTTTCCAATCAACAGAATCCCAATATAGACCTCCCTCTAAAATGCACCTTCCCCCGCCACAGTCTCACTTTCCTTTCTCCCTCCCACCTCTCCCAATCCTCCCTAAATGTGTAAGAATAAATAATAATAATAGTTCTTATAACTGACAGCTTACTTAAACAGTGAGTTGTCAAGATGGGACAGTACCATCAACTGTTAATTAAGACAATGCTTCTCCTGGCTGTGTTCTCCTGACAAAGAGCTTATCCTGCCTCTTTCCTGTTTGACCCCCTGTGTTTTCTTCCAAGCATGGACTGTGTATGCATTATCTGTGCCTCCAGCAATGAACGAGGGAAGGAACAAAGGAACGAATGTTGCTATTTAGAAATTTTTTATCCCATAGCTGCTTCACTGGGTGTGTGAACTTCCTTTTTTAATCTTGATGTTCAAACATCGTTTGTACCACAACTTCCTACACATTCTCATGACAGTGACCTTCTGCGGCTTCCAGTCTTATGGTACCTGCATCTGTTATGTACTTACTGTAGTCTACACTGACCACACTATATCAGTAAAAGCTTCCAGTTCCCTCCTTACCAACACTCTATCATATCAACTCGTGTTTCTTATCACCTGTCAGTTTTGTGACACCATGGTATCTTGTGTACTGCTATGATGTTGGATGCTAATGCCACCAATATTTCAAATACAAGCAGGGTCACGAATGGCACACAAGTTTCAGTGCAACTTCTAGATGAAGACATACTAGGAAGAAAGCCCTGGCAATCTACCTCCAAAAATTAGTCAGTGAAAACTCTCAAAATAGAATGTGGCTGCAACAATGGACTACAGTGAAGATGGCACAGGACCAGGCAATGTTTCATTCTGTTCTACATGGGGTCACCATGAGTTGGAGTTAACTCGATGGCAACTATCAACAACAACAGGCATTGGAAAGATTTATAGTCCTATATGACAGTTACTAAGGTGCAAGTAGGTATCTCTTCCAGATTTTCAGTTCAGGGAAGGGCGTTCACATAGCATTTGGCATATAATCATCACTAAATAAACATCTGTCAAACTGAATGCAGTGAAATCAAGGGAACACAAGCTCTGCTCACCTTCTGGAGGGGAGCAAAATACTCTTACATAGAATGTGGGGCTGCAGCCAGAAGGGACCTCAGTACACACTTCCTTCTTAATTTTTTCATCTAAATACACTATTGAACCCATAAACCATCCATGTTCTTTATGATTAATTCCAAGGGAAAAGGAGTGAATGAGGAGGGAGTGGAGAGAGGAGGTAAGCAAATACCACTGTGCCAGAGAGCCGAGGAAGGCATGGGGATGAGGCAAGAAGATTTGGCCCATGGATCAACCCCACTATGATCCAGAACTTACTGTACAAAAAAAAAAATACTGTACATATGGAGATAATGCCATCTTGAGAACAAATTGCCCACTTGAAACAAACTGAGGTGAGAATAAGCTCCTCTCGGAGCCCTCACTCTCTGACTCCCAGGCTAAGCCTCTCTCACCTAGGCTTGCTGCCCTTGTGGACAGAGCCATGAGGGGTTCTCCAGCTGTCCTTGTCTGGACCACACCAGGAAAGAACAGTCTGGACCTCAGGAAGCAGGCCCAGGGCCGTTGGCTCTCTCACACTGGCAGGGGTCATAGAAGGGAAGGCTCATTCTGAGCTGGACATCTGCCTATTTATTTCTTACTCAGACTGAAGGAACATTTCAAAGGGTTAGGTTTTGGGAAGTGAGAACTGAAATGCACGCTCCTGGTGAAGGCCACAGCTAGCCACAGTACCAACCTCTTCACCCCACAAGCTGCTCATTCTTCTGTTGTGCACAGGGGGGCACTAGCAATACACCAACACAGCCCCAGCAAACCTACAGGATCTACATCTGCTCAGAGAAGGGCTTAATTACACTCACTTCCAAGTGAGCATAGCTGGCTTTTCAGATGAGCTGAGCTCTGCATTGCAGACCTGCTAGTGATGCTGGCTCAGACGTCACCTCCCCCAGGAAAGCTAGCCTTCTCTGATTAACCCCACTTATCGGGATCACTCCTAATCCCAGAGTCTCCCCAGTGTGTTGGTCAGTTGCCCTTTACCAACTGACACCGACCATGCCTGCTTTTAAAGTGTCCCTGGGCCTTTCTCTTCTTGTATCTTAGGGTCCCTTTGTGCAAAAGCCACATTTTCTCCTGATGGGAAGTTGCATCCACAGAGGTGTATTCAGTAAGCTTGGTGTGGGGAAAACACTGAACTTGGAGTCACAGGTCAAATCATAGCATCCTCAATTGCCATGTAACAGTAGGCAAATTGTTTTATTTCTTCAAGCTTCGGTTTCCTTACCAGTTATATAAGAATGATCATACCTGTGTCACACGGTTGTTTTAAAAGTTAGTAAACAACAAAATACATGCTAGCGCCTAGCATGATGCCTGAGCACAGACAGCATTTTTAACTGCCAGCTGGATCTAAATGAGGCTCAGGGCAGTTCCTTCACTCAGCGTGCAGTGTCTGGGCCATTTATTTATAGCCACCCCCATGCTGGGAACTGGGTAAGCACATCAAATTAGACATAGTTTTAGCCCTCATGAAACTTTAAGTCTAGTGGGGGCAAGTGGAATATGATCAATTAACCGTAAAGCAATAAGTCCTCTGGTCAATATACTAGAACACATGAGAGGGGGCTTACTCCATCTGGAAGAGGGAGCAGGGTCAGGGAACCCTTCTTGTTGGAAGAGAATTTTAAGCCCAGAGCCTAGGCCATTGAAATGCAGGTGAGGAATATGTGGCTATACACTTTTCTGCTGCTTTCAGCCCCTTCCCTGTAGCACACCTAGAATGCTCTTGACACTGGATTTAAGAAAAAGAAACCAGGATTGGAATTTCTGCCCCACCCATAACCCTCCACATTTAGTGTCTCTCTGGGTGATTGCTTACATTTGTAAAATGCAATGATCCTACTGTAATAGGGAGAACTTTCTCGGACAGCAACTGAAAGGATAACCCTGACCATAACAATTAGCACAAAGCCGGTTCCTGTGAGGCAGAGGTCAAATATATCCCCCTTCTACAACTCCTCCACTATTTCTGACACCGGTTGTTCTCCCCATGACACTCTTTCTCTATTGGGTTTGATAATTCATTGGGACAGTCACAGAGAACTCATGAAAAAAACATAACTGCAATAACAACTTTAATGACACAGAATGATACAGACAAAGGATATGAACAGAAACAAAGATGCACAAAGGGCAAGGCTCAGGAGGGTCCCAGCACAGGGCCTTAATGTCTAAAAGGAGACCTCCTTGCATCTCAAACGGGACTTGCTTATTTTTCCTGAAAACCAATTTTCATCCTCACCCGTCAGGAAACTTTCAAACAGGAAATAGTTATGTCACATGGCAGGCTTAGCTATTGGTCGCTCCTCCCAGCTCTCAGTTGGGGTTTGGTCTTTACACTCTGCTGCCATGATCTGAGTCTGCTGTTGCCCCCACTTCTTCTGGTACTGTCACAGCTGCTGCATTTGTTGCGGCAAATTTACTCTGTCTGGGAGGTCACAGTGCAAGTATACCGCTGTCCAAAGGACACACTCCTCTGTTGGCTTTTTGTCTCTTTCTTGATCAGAAAGCCCCAAATGAGTCTTCCTGTTCTAGGGTTTTTATCAGTCACTTGGCGGGACCCGCCCCCCGCCCGGTAATCCTGGTAAAGGTCAACTACTGGGTGGTACTCCCCAACCAATTTTTGTTAAAGTCAACTACAAGGAGGGGTGTCCCAGCCAATCCTGGTAAATGTCAACTATTGGGTGCGGCTTTGGAACCAGAAGCACAAGGTCAAATTACTTTTTTTAGTAAAGTGATTATACACCATGCCCCTATCATCCACAGAGTAGGTGAAAAAACTTAACAAGTATGAACATACTTGACAGAAAATAGAAAATAAATTTTAGTTTTGTTTCCTTCCCTTAGGCTGACCAATGCTCCCACCTCCAGTCTTTTCTTAGATTTTTCCTTCCTAGCAGTGACCAATTGTGATAGTTAATGTTGTGTGTCACCTTGGCTAGGATATGATTCTCAGTGGTTTGCAGACAATATGTAATCACCTGACCATTCATCTGTCAGTTTGTCGTATTGTGGTGGCTTTCATGCTGCAGTGATGCTGAAAGCTATGCCACTGATATTTCAAATACCAGCAGAGTCACCCATGGTAGGCAGGTTTCAGCAGACCTTCCTGACTAAGACAGACTAGGAAGAAGGACTTGCTGTTCTACTTCTGAAAAAATTGGCCAGTGAAAACCAGAGGAATATTGTCTGATATAGTGCTGCAAGATGAAACCCTCAGGTTGGAAAGCACTCAAAATACAACTGGGGAATAGCTGCTTCCTCAAAGTAGAGTCAGCCTTAATGACGTGGATGGAGTAAAGCTTCCAAGGCTTTCATTTGCTGATGTGGCATGACTCAAAATGAGAAGAAACAGTTGCAAACATCCATTAATAATCAGAACCTGGAATGTTAGAAGTATGAATCTAGTAAAATTGGAAGTCGTCAAAAATGAAATGGAATGCATAAAGATCAATATCCTAGGCATTAGTGAGCTGAAATGGACTGGTATTGGCTTTTAAATTGGACAATCATATAGTCTGCTATGCCAGGAATGACAAATAGAAAAGGAATGGTGTTGCATTTATTGTCAAAGAGAACATTTCAAGATCTATCCTAAAGTGTTGTCAGTGATAGGGTGATATCCATATGCCTACAAGGAAGTTAATAGGACTGTTATTCAATTTACAAGCCAACCACTAATGCCAAAGATCAAGAAATTGAAAATTTTTTACCAACTTTTGTAGTTTGAAATTGATCAAACATGCAGTCAAGATGCATCGATGATTACTGGTGTTTGAAATGTGAAAGATGGAAACAATGAAGAAGGATTGGTAGTTGGAAAATATAGCCTTGTGGATAGAAACAATGCCAGAGATCACATGATGGAATTTTGTTAGACATCGCAAATACCCTTTTTTCAACAACATAAATGATGAGTATACACCTGGACCTTACCAGATGAAATACACAGGAATCAAATTGACAATATCTGTGGAAAGAGGCAATGGAGAAGCTCAGTATCATCAGTCAGAACAAGGCCAGGGGCTGAGTGAAAAACAGACCTTCAATTGTTCCTATGCAAATTCAAGTTGAAGCTGAAGAATATTAAAACAAGCCCACAAGAGCCAAAGTACTACCCTAAGTATCTCTCACCAGAATTTAGAGACAATCTCAAGAATAGATTTGACACATTGAACACTAATGACCAAAGACCAGACAAGCTGTGGAATGACATCAAAGACATCAGACATGAAGAAGCAAAAGGTTATTAAAAAGACAGGAAAGAAAGAAAAGACCGAAGTGGATGTCAGAAGAGACTCAGAAACTTGTTCTTGAACATAGACTAGCTAAATTGAACTGAAGAAATGATGAAGTAAAAGAGCTGAACAGAAGATTTCAAAGGGTGACTTGAGAAGACAAAGTATTATAATGATATGTGCAAAGACCTGGAGTTTGAAAACCAAAAGGGGAGAACACACTCGACATTTCTGAAGCTGAAAGAACTGAAGAAAACACTCAAGGCTCGAGCTGCAATGTTGAAAGAGTCTATGGACAAAATGTTCAGTGATGTAGGAAGCATCAAAAGAAGATTGAAGTAATACACAGAGTCAATGTACCAAAAAGAATTGGTTGACATTCAACTGTTTTAGGAGGTGGCATATGGTCAAGAACCAATGGTACTGAAGGACAAAGTCCAAGCTGCACTGAAGGCATTGGTGAAAAACAAGTTTCCATGAATTGATGGAATACCAACAAAGGAATGCAACCTGAAAGTGCTCACTTGCCTATACCAAGAAATTTGGAAGACAGCTGCACAGCCAACTGACCAGAAGAGATCCATATATTTGACCATTCCAAAGAAAGGTGATCCAACAGAATGAGGAAAGTACCAAACAATATAATTAAAATCACATGCAATTAAAATTTTGCTGAGTAATTCAAAAGTATTTGCAGCAGCACATCTATAGGAAACTGCCAGAAATTCAAGCCAGATTCAGAAGAGGACTTGGAATAAGGGATACCATTGTTGATGTCAGATGGATCTTGGCTGACAGCAAAGAATACCAGAAAGATGTTTACTTGTGTTTTATTGACTATGCAAAGGCACTCGACTCTGTGGATCATAAGAAATTATGGATAACATTGGAAGAATGGGAATTCCAGGGCACTCAATAGTGTTCATGTGGAACACGTACGTAGATGAAGAGGCAGTTTTTCTAACAGAGCAAGGTGATATTTCATGGTTTAAAATTAGGAAAAGTGTGTGTCAGCATTGTATCTTTTCACCATACTTGTGCAATCTGTATGCTGAGCAAATAATCCAAGAAGCTAGACTATATGAAGAAGGATGGGGCATCCGATTTGGCGGATTAAAAACCTGCGATATGTAGATGACACAACCTTGATTGCTGAAAGTGAAGAGGACTCAAAGTACTTACTGATGAAGATAAAGACACAGCCTTCAGTAGGATTACACATCAACTAAAGAAAACAAAAATCCTCACTACTGGACCAATAAGCAACATCATGATAAAAGAAGAAAAGATTGAAAATGTCAAGAATTTAATTTTAATTAGATCCACAATCAACATCCATGGAAGCAGCAATTGAGAAATCAAACAACATATTGCATTAGGCAAATCTGCTGTAAAAGATCTCTTTAAAGTGTTAAAAAACAGAGGTGTCACTTTGAGGGCTTAGGTGTGCCTGATCCAAGTCATGGTGTTTTCAATCGCAAAAGCTGATCAATGAGTAAGGACAACCGAAAAAGAATTGATGCCTTTGAATAGTGATGTTGGTGAAGAATATGGGATATAGCACGGACTACCAGAAGAAGGAACAAGTCTGCCTTGGAAGAAGTACAGCCAGAGTACTCCTTAGAAGCGAGGATGTCAAGACTTCATGTCAAGTATTTTGGACATATTTTCAGGAGGGACCATTCCCTGAAGAAGGACGTCATGCTTGGGAAAGTGGAGGGTCAGTGAAAGAGAGGAAGAACCTCAATGAGATGGATTGACACTGTTTGCAACAATGGGCTCAAACATAGCAATTATTCTGAGGATGATGCAGGAACTGGATAGTGTTTTGTTCTGTTGTACATAGGGTGGCTATGAGTCAGAACCAACTTCATGGCCCCTAATAAAAACAACATGTAATCACCTCCCATTTTGTGATCTTATGCAGGTATCCAGTCAGTGGAAGAGGAGTTTCCTTGGTGATGTGGCCTGCATCTATGATATAAATGTCATGATATAAATGAATGTTCTGGCAAAGTTCTCTTTCCCTCTCTCTCTCTCTCTCAGTCCTGCATTCGTCTCATCATCGTCTGACCTCTTGGAACATGAGAAGCCTTCAGCCTGCCACCTGACCTGCAGATTTTGGGTTTGCCAGCTCCCACAGTCCTGTGAGCTAATAGCCTGCTTCCTGATCTGCAGGTTTGGGGTTCATCAGTCCCTGCAATCACGTAAGTCAGGAGAAGCCACCAGCCTACTTCCTGCCCCACAGATTTGGGACATGCCAGCCTCCACAATTGTGTGAGCCATTTCCTTGAAATAAATGTCTACATATATATATATATATATATATATATATATGTATGTATACACACATATATACTTCACTGGTTTTGCTTCTGTAAAGGATCCAGCCAAAGACACCCACGTTCCACATTGCCTCTACTTTTGTTCTGAATTCTCCACACATACTCAAATAAAGATGTTTTTCCTTCACTCCTAAGAACAGGAACAGAGAGAAAGCAACCTGATTGCCTTATTTAGGATATTCTGCAAATGAACACTATGTTTGCTCTTTGGGAGTTTACTTGCATTTAAAAAGATGAGCTCTGTTAACCTTATGACTCTATAAGTGGTAGAATGCATTCAGGAGATAATTTTGATGAGAGGTAAGGGTGGGGTTTTCCATCACCTTTTGGACTAAAGTCCTAGACCACCCACCTCTCCACTATTGTTCCCAGTAACAGAAAGTGGATTAATTATTTGGGTCCTCACTTCTACAAGGTGGCTTGCCTAGCCTTTATGTTGAATCTCAAATAACTAATGCATTTGCAGAAAACTTCCTGTCTTTTCTCTAACCTCGTTTTTCTTCATGGAACATATTCTGTTGTTCTGAATTTTAAAGAAAAATAGGCCTAAGTTAGAACTCTGACGTGACATGAGTGACCACTAATAATTTCTTTTTGATCCTGATGAACTTTTTAGTTTATCAAACTTTGTGTGACCACGCTCTTCTTTTTAAGTGACACTTCTAGGCTAGAACTTCCCTCCCCTCAAATATTAGGAAATACGCTTTTTCTACAGAAAATGCCTCAATTTACTTTGAGAGATTTTCATTGACCTTTGGTTGACCCTGATGAACTTGAAATGAATTTTTTGATCTGGTGTAACCCCATTCCTCTAGATCTATGTGGTCTTTATGCTTTTGGAATTTCTAAAGAAGGCGAACACAACATAACGCATTTCAAAATTTTATTCTATTAGCCATTCATAGCTGTTGTTAACTGTTTTAATCCCACAAGTCAATATCATTACCTAGAAATCAAATGAGCTGTAGAGGTTTTAGGGTATAAAGCTTAATCATCTTCTTGTAGTCATCTTCTCCCTAGAATCCCTCCTGGAACATAAAAAGCTCGAAGTTATCATCTCTCTGATATGAATTTCCAATTGTGAGTCAGTTCATATCATTTTCAGCTTCTGTATAAATCAATTCTCCTGGTCTTGGTTTTACCTGCTTTTCGTAATTCTTGTATTCTCTCCCAGAAATTGTTACTTTAGGATCTTTGAAGGAGAGTGACAATTTCTCTTGTTTTAATCTATCATTGCCATCTGTGGTAGGCTAAAAAATGCCTTCTCACCAAAAAGATACCCATATCTAGATCTCCAGAACCTATGAACGTTACCTTATGTGGGAGAGGGAAGAAGGGTCTTTCCAGATGCGATTAAGCTAAGGATCTTTACATGGGGGCTCTAAATACTATCACATTATCCTTCTATGAGAAGGAAGAGGAAGATTCTGTGTCACACAGAGGAGAAGGCAATGTGAAATGGGAGCAGACAGAGATTTGAAGAGACTGACTTTAAAGACTGGAGCAGTATGGCCATAAGAAAACAAATACTGCCAGCCACCCAAACCTGGAAGGGCCAAGGGGTGGTTTCTCCCTAGACTCTCTGGAGGGAGCATGGCCCTGCTGACACCTTGATTTCTGCCCAGTGATACTGATTTCAGACTTCTGGCCTCCAGAATTCTAAGAAAATAAGTGTGTGTTTTTTTAAGCCACCAAGTTTGTATTAATCTGTTACAGCAGCCACAAAAAACTTATATACCATCTATTACTTCTTTCTAAACAACTAGACATTTTTCCTGATACTAATTGTCTCTTTAGAGTCTTACTACATTCCAACATGTTACCCACCTTGTCACCACCACAACTACCATTGTTACCATTGTTAGGAAAATACGTATTAAGTCCATGGTGTTATCACAGGAATTTTTTAAATGAACTTAGAAATAGTCAAAACAGTATACTGATCCAATATGGTAATCTAACTTCCACTTCAAACACATAAAAATGTTACATAATTTTTTTTTTAATCAAATGTATAACCAAGCTGGAAATCAAGACGTAACTAGCTCTACTTTCTAGAGACAAAAATGGAACACATAGTGGAAAGAGGAAAAACCACAGGACATGTGATGGTAAGAGGACAGGATATACACTTTAAAGGCTGAGATTTTAATGTCTATGTGGGAAGCAAATCAATTGCCGGGCCTGTGTGTGTTAGGAAGCTGAAATGTTCTCCATGAATAAAACTACGAGTCTGCAAAATGCGGCCGCTTAAAACAACTTCTCTTGCTGACTTGAGCTCAGGAGGGAAGCAACGTTTTCATCTAGACAATAAGTGAAAATAAGCTGCAAGGAATCAGATCCAATATTGTTGTGCTGTGAGTCCCATAATTTTGTTTTAAATGAAATTGGTCTTGAGCCTATCAAATTATTAAAAATTTGGTATAAGCAACCAGGAAATCACCTTTTGGCAATGCTTCCACAACCAACAGAACACATAGAACCCTCATAGGAGAAAATTCCTGATAAGTAAGCACGTAATACAAAACTTTAAAATATAGATGAAGATCAAATATGACGACGGTTAAAGTAAAAAAAACATGTTCTAAAACCAAAAACCAAACCCAGTGCCATCGAGTCGATTCCAACTCATAGCAACCCTATAGGACAGAGTAGAACTGCCCCATAGAGTTTCCAAGGAGCACCTGGCAGATTCGAACTGCTGACCCTTAGGTTAGCAGCCGTAGCACTTAACCACTACACCACCAAGATTTCCAAACCATGTTCAGGGAACCATAAATAACATAGTAGATAAAATCTGATTTAAAGGTCCCAAAGAGATAAAATTCTTAAGGCAAGAAAACATTATAAACAAACAAAAAGAAAATAGATGGTTTAAATAAATAAATCTATAAATGAATGGGTTTGTTTGTCTGTGTGTATTGATGGTAAAAAACCACTACTTGCCATCAAGTCATTTTGATTTATGGTGACCTCTGTGTGTCAGAGTAGAACTGTGTTCCACAGGGTTTTCAATGACTGTGATCTTTTGGAAGTAGATTGCCAGGTGTTTCTGCATGAATTAGAACTGCCAAACTTTCAGTTAGTAGCCAAGTGCTTAACGATTTGGGTCACCCTGAGACTCCTAGCAATGGTAAAGAACAACTAATTCATTTTGCCAGTCATTTATTCATTTCTTCATTCAACAAATAATTACTGTGTATCAACCATGAACCAGGTACTATTTTTGCGTCTGGGAATGCAACAGTGAACAAAATCATATCCCAGCCCTAGTGGACCTCATATTCTTATAAACACAAAAACCAAACCCATTGCTATCAAGTCAATTCCAGCTCATAGCAACCCAATAGGACAGAGAAGAGCTGCCCCACGGGGATTCCAAGGAGTGGCTGGTGGATTCAAACTGTCGACCTTTTCATTAGCATCCTGAGCTTTTAAGCACTGTGCCACCAGGGCTCCAATATATATAGAGAGAGAGAAAAAAATATTTTTAAATAACTACTTAATAAATTGTTAGCTAGTGATAAGTATTACGAAGAAACATAAAGTAGGCTAAAGGAGATAGATCCAGCAGCGGTATAAATTATGTGAGGGAGCAAGCCGCAAAGATCTTAGGAAAGAGCATTCTAGGCAGTGGAAATGGCAAGTTATAAAGGCCCTGAGGCAACACAGAGTTGGGTGTTGTAGGAATAGCAGAGATGCCACACTCGAGTTCGGTAAGACAGGGTTTGAAGATGTAACCACAGAGGTAGCCAGAGCCCTGGCCATTTAGGACCTTGTGAGCCTGGTAAGAACTTTTGACTTTTTTTTTTTTTTTTCTCTTCGCAGCTTGAGAAATCACTGGAGCTTCTGAAGTAGAAATGAGATAATCTGATTTACATTTTTAAAGTAACATTCCTGGATGCTATGTGAAGGTCAGATCACAGGGGAGAGTGCAAAAGGAAGCAGGCCTGTTGAAAAAAGGATGATTTCAGCATCCTGGCAAGCCATGTTGGTGACTTCTCTTAGGTCACATCAGTGAAGGCCGTGAGAATTTATTTTTAATAGAATGTTAATAGGATTTGCTGTGTATTAGTAGTAGGGTATGGCAGAGAGTGATCAAGAATGCCTCCTAAGTTTCTTTTCTAAGCACCAGGAGGAAAGGTGGTACACTGTTCTGAAAGTCCTAAAAGTGAGCGTGTGTGGGATGAGTATATGGTATGTATGTGTGGGTGTGTATGGGGGGGGCATGATACATTTGACATCCAGGTGTCAGGTGGGTGGTTGGATAAGTGAGTACAGCTAAGGGGAGAAGTTGGGAATGGAGACAAAAAATTGGCAGCCATTAGGATATAGATGGAATTTAAAGCCAGGGCCTAGAAGAAATCACCCAGGCAGAAACTATAGATCAGGAAGAGAAGAGTTCTGAAATACAACATTTAGAGATAAGAATAAGAGGATAATCAAGCAAAGGGAATTGAGAATAAGTTGCCAATGAGCAGAAAGGAAAAGGAGAGGTGATATTTTAGAAGTCAGGTGAAGAATATGTTTCAAAAAGGTAGGGATCAGTGGGATAAATGCTGCCTCAGTCTCACTAATTCTGACTTCCATTGCCTCAATTCTGCTCCTATGACTTTCTATTGATTTGTCTAATTCTGAAATTTTATTATTAATCTTCTGGATTGCTGTTTGCTGTCTTTCTATGGATTCTTGCAGTCTGTTAAATTTGTCATTATTCTTTTGTATAATGTTCTTAAGGTCTTCTATTGCTCTGCCTGTGTGTTCCTTAGATTGTTCTGCATTTTGCGTGATCTCCTTCCGATTTCTACCTCTGGTAATTCCAGGAAGTTCCCTTCCTCTGGAAGTTTTCCTGATTCTTTGTTTTGGGAGGTTGCTGAAGACGGTTGTCTCTGAGGCATCAATAAGTTATTATATTTATTTATTTTACGTTTGCTTACTGTGTCCTAGCTTCTTGTTTTGGTATACCCAAATAGGCTGAGCTAGTTTGATTATTTGTTCATTTGAAACTCCTATGTCCTGTCAGCAGGTGGTCAGATTTGTTACTAAGTACTTGAGCCCAGGATTTCATTTACTTTTCTTTTGTGAATTCAACTCAGGCATCCAGGTAGTCAGTCACCAAGTGTGTTGTGCAGACTTTTACCTACAGTCCTAGACAGGCAGGCATGATTGGAGTAGGCACGGGTATCTGGCTGCAGTAGGGAGTCATGGGCTGAGCAAGGCAGGGGGCTGACAGCTGTCCCTGAGTGTCTGGGAGGAAAGCTTGTCCCTGTTCCCTAGAATGTGTAGGTGGATGGGTTTTGCAGCTGGACTATGGGCACACAATGCTGTTGGCTGTAAGTACTGGGAGGCACCAGTTATTCTTGGACCCCTGTTGCAGTTAGCTAGGTGGTATGGGTACAGCCACCAGTTTTCAGGCCCCTAATGTGGGTAGGTGAAGACCCTGCCTAATGGGCAGAATGATGTCAAATGTCACAAACCTGCCACTCCACCATATAGCTGATACAGTGAATTTAGGCTTCAGGTATATACCCTGTTGTACTGTGCTAATGAGGGCCTATGCTGCTTAATGGGACCTGCACAGGTCTATGCAGGGGTGAAAGGCATTCAAAAGTTTGCAGACACCTTATGCGTGGGTCTAGGCAAAGGAGCTGTACCTGCCCTGAGTTTATGTCTTAGGAGAGCTGGCAGATTATTTTTTCGTTCGTTAATTTGTTCCCTCTCCTAGGCTGGGAGAATGGCTCATGGCACATGATGGGCCCTACTTCTGGCCCAGGGGAAGCATCAAGTGGCAATCAGAAATCACTGAAGATGGCCCAGGACCTGGTGCATAGCAAGGAGGGAGTAGAGGGAAAGAATCTTCCCAAACATGGTATTTTTTGATTCACTCAATAGGTTATACAAATGTACTTATCTTTTGCCAGTTGAAGGCCACTTCTCGCTGGTCCTAGAGGGTTGAGCAGACTCTCCATTGCTTGGTCTTTCCTGATGTGGAAAACAAGTCCCGAACTTGTTTTCACTATTTGCCTCACTATGCTGGTCAGCCAATCCAGCCTGCAAGGTTCCGGTTTCCACAGGGTGAGGTCTGGCAGCTTCTCGCTGCTTCTAAACAGTCTCTCCCTCCCTTTGCCACTCAGTCTGATTCCTCAACTTTGCCTTTGATGTTCAGGGCTCCTAGATTGTCATATATGAACAATTCACTTGTTTTTTTTCAGATCTTTGTCATAAGAGAGATCACTGGGAGCATCTGACTACTCTGCCATCTTGTCCCTGCCCCTCATGAAAAGGTTTAAGCACAGAAGAAAACATTCCTTGATGGTTACGAGGGTAAGAAGAGAGGGAGAGAGGAATTCACTAACTGATAGAGGACCAGAATTATCTTAGGTGAAGGGAAGGACAACACACAATAAAAAGGAAGTCAGCACAACTGGACTAAACCAAAAGCTAAGAAGCTTCCTGAACACAACCAAACAGTTTGAGAGACAGAGTAGCAGGGGTGCAGGTCTGGGGACTGTGGTTTTGGGGACATCTAGTTCTATTGGCACAACAAAGTTTATTAAGAAAATGTTCTGCATCACACTTTGGTGACTTGCATCCTGGTCCTTAAAAGCTAGTGAGAGGCCATCTGAGATACATTAATTGGTCCCAACCCACCTGGAGCAAAGGAGAATGAAGAATACCAAAGATACAAGAAAAATATCAACCCAAGAGACAAAAGGGACACATAAACCAAAGACTGTATCAGCCTGAGATCAGAAGAACTAGACGGTGCCTGGCTACCACCAATGACCACCCTGACAGGGAACACGACAGAAAGTACCTGGTGGAGCAGGAGAAAAATGGGGTGCAGAATTCAAATTCATGTAAAAAGACCAGACTTAATGGTCTGACTGAGACTAGAGGAACCCCAGAAGACATGGCCCCCAGACTGTCTATTAACCCAGAACTAAAACTATTCCCAAAACTATTCAGACAAAGATTAGACTGGACTACAAAATATAATACTCGTGAAGAGTGTATCAAGTAGCTACATGAGACTAAATGGGCAGTTCCTTTCCAGAGGTGAGATGAGAAGGCAGAAAGGGATAGGAGCTAGTTGAATGGGTACAGAAAATCCGAGGTGGAAAGAGGGAGTGTCCTGTCACATTTTAGGGACAGCAACCAGGGTCACGTAACAATATGTGTATAAATTTTTATATGAGAAACTAACCTGAGCTGTAAACTTTCACGTAAAGCACAATAAAAAAGAATAAATAAAAAAAAGAATACCCCTCCAAATCAATGCTTAGGGGCACTAAGCTTTTGTTACCAGCGATAGTATCATTTGGGAACTGGTAAGGGTTATTAAGGGTTATGGTTGATGACTATAATTAATGTCACTGAACAGTACTTGTGAAGATTGTTGAAATGTCAAATGTTTAGATACATACATATTCACAACTAAATATATATATATATATATATATATATATATATATATATAGTTGTTGTTGTGAAGTGCTGTCCAGTCAATTCAGATTCATAGCAAACTTATAGGACAGAGTAGAACTGCCTCACGCAGTTTCTAAAGAGTCACTTGTAGTTTTGAACTGCCGACCTTTTGGTTAGCAGCCAGGTGCTTAACCATTGTATCATCAGGGCTCTCTCTCTCTCTCTCACTTTCTATATATGTATGTATATATATATATATATATATAGTAAAAAAAAAAAAATGAAAGAATATTCCTCTTTTCTAGGAATGCTCAATGAGAAAATGGAACAGGGAAAAACAGCAACAACAAAAACAAAAAACCCTCTTATCTGCAATAACAACAGTGTTATAAAGTTTCTTTTGGAATAACCTAATGAAAGATGTGCAAAACTAGTATAGAAAAAATATAGAACTCAGGAAGAAAACAAAGAAGACCTAAATGAATAGAGTAATTCTTCTGGATCAGAAAACACAGTAAATAAATATATAATTCTTCCAATTTAATCTTTAAATGCAATGAAATTCCAATCAAAATATCAAAAGATTATTATATAGAATTTAAAGCATGATTTCTAAAATAAAAAAGCAAATAAACAGGAATACTCAGGGCAATTCTATCAAATAAAAACAAAGAGGGAAAACAATGATATTCGTATATCAAAATTTACTTTAAAGTTATAATAATTAAAAGATTGGGCTATTGGTGCAAGAATAGACCAAAAATCAACAGAGCAGAAGAGGAAATCTAGAAGGAGAATCAAGCATTTTAAAGCTACTATATGATTTTATATGATAGAAAAATATCTTAAATCAATGTGGATGGGCAGATGGTTACCTCATTCCCCCCCCCCAAAAAGTGTCAAAATAACATCCTGCTCATATAGAATAATGTACGATCCCTTCCTCACCTAAACAAAACTAATTTACATGAGGATTTAATACAATATCATAAAATTATTAAAAGAACATTATGTAAATATCTTATAAAATTAATATAAGGCAGAATTTCTTAAACAAGGGATGAAGAAACAAAAAGAAGTCCATGTATATTAAACAAAAATATTGATTAGGTTAATTTACATTATAATGTAAAATCCCATATGGTGGTTATACTGGTTACTTTCTAGTTGATTCCTATTCATGGGACCCCATGTGTGTCAGAATGGAACTCCATAGGGCTTTCAGTGGCTGATCTTTTGAAGCAGATCGCCAGGCCTTTCATCCAAAATGCCTCTAGGTGGACTCTGTCAATCTTTGGGTTAGCAGCCAAATAGGTTAACCATTTGCACCACTCAGGCACTCCCATTGTCAATATACTATAGACAAAATAAAAAAGTAAAACTACAAGCAGGAAGAAATATTTGCAACATTTATAAAAAAACATAAGGTAAGTATCCGTATAAAGAACTTCTACAAAATCTATAAAAGAAATACAAACACAACAAAATAAATATGTGCAGATGATACATATAGGAAATCCACAGAAAAGAAACCCTGCCTGGCTAATAAACACATAAATAAACGCTGTATCTTACTGTTGCTGATGTTGTTAGATGCTGTCCAATCAATTTCAACTCATAGCAACCCTATGCACCACAGAACAAAACACTGCCCGGTCCTGTGCCATCCTCACATCCATTGTTATGCTTGAGCCCATTGTTGCAGCCACTGTGTCAATCCATCTCTTGGAGGGCCTTTCTCTTTTGTGTTGACCCTCTACTTTACCAAAAGTCCTTCTCCAGGGACTGAACCCTCCTGATAACATGTCCAAACTACGTGAGACTAAGTCTCATCATCTTCGCTTCTAATGAGCATTCTGGCTATACTCTTCCAGACAGATTTGTTCATTCTTTTGGCAGTTCATAATATATTCGATATTCTTTGCCAACACCATAGTTAAAATGCATCAATTCCTCAGTCTTCCTTATTCATTGTCCAGCTTTCACATGCATATGAAGTGACTAAAAACACCATGGCTTGGGTCAGGTGCACCTTGGTCTTCAAGGTGACATCTTTGCTTTTTTAACACTTTAAAGAGGTCTTTAGCAACAGATTTACCCAATGCAATGCATCTTTTGATTTCTTGACTGCTGCTTCCACGGACGTTGATTGTGGATCCAAGTAAAATGAAATCCTTGGCAACTTCAATCTTTTCTTCACTTATGATGATGTTGCTTATTGGTCCAGTTGTGAGGATTTTTGTCTTCTTTATTTTGAGGTGTAATCCATACTGAAGGCTGTGGTATTTGATTTCATCAGTAAGTGCTTCAAGTTCTCTTCACTTTCAACAAGCAAGGCTGTGTTACCTGCATAATGCAGATTGTTAATAAGCCTTCCTCCAATCCTGGTGCCCTGTTCCTCTTCATATATAGTCCAGCTTCTCGAATTATTTGTTCAGCATACAGATTGAACAAGTATGGTGAAAGGCTACAACCCTGACACACAGCTTTCTTGACTTTAAACCATGCAATATCCCCATTTTCTGTTTAAATGACTGCCTCCTGGTTTAAGTACAGGTTCCTCATGAGCACAATTAAGTGACATAGCTTTCAGATCACAGAAACACACAGTACGAAAAACTGATAGACACGTGGGGGATATCTTACTAGTAATCAGTAAAATGATCACTAAAACAGGGTTAGCATTTTTACCTATCTGATTGGAAATATATTAATATTTATTATATTTAGGTATTTTGTAGATAGCTCTATTTATATGATGTCTACTTTTAAAAATGCTCATTTTAATCCCCAACCCCCCTTTACCTGAAAAAAAAAAATCAAAGATTGGTATTCAAGTGAGGAAATTGAAACTCATGCATTGTTGATGAAAACTTAAACTATTATTGCTATTTTAGAGAGTTGGAAATTTCTAATAAAACTGAGAAAATGTACCTTAAATGATTCAATAACTATTTCTAGGCTATTTCCTCACGTGCGCACAAGGAGAACTATATAAGAACCTTTATAGACACATGGTTTTTAATGTTGGAAATAACCCCAAAGAATACACATTAGTGGTTTCTAAGGGGTTGTTAGAAGGGAACGGGATTAGGGAGAAGTGAACTTTATTTATAATGCTATATATATTTCAGTATGTGTATATATATATATATATATATATTTCAGCCTTATTTATAATGCTATATATAAAACCAAAAAAACAAAAAAAAACAAAAACCCATTGCCATTGAGTTGATTCTAACTCATAGTGACCCTACAGGACAGAGTAGAACTGCCCCACAGGGTTTTCAAGGAGCGCCTGGTAGATTCAAACTGCTGACCTTTTGGTTAGCTCTTAACCATTATGTCACAGGGTTTCCATGCTATATGTATAAATTAAAAAAAAAAGTTGAAATATACATACATATATATATATATATAAAATGATCTGAGACAAACATGATATTAAAATCTGAGTGGTATATCCATGGGTGGTTGCTATGTGAGTCTGCCTGTTTTTATAGTTTTTTCTTTTCTCCAAAAGTAAACAAAAGCAACCCAAAAGTTAGAAACAAGTCTGCCATTTTGACGTTTACAGACTGTATCAGGTATCTATTGCTGTACAACAAACCATTTAAAAGTTTAGTGGCTGAAAACAACTATTTACTTAGTGCATGATACTGTAAGTCAACTGGTAGTTAGTCTGATCTAGGCTAGCCTGCTCCTGGTTAATCTCTGATAGACTCATTTTTTTTTTTTTTTTTTTTTTGACTCTCTTTGAGACTGAGGTCAACTAGTGGATTGGCTAGAGCCCTGGTGACCTAGGATGTGCTCAGTCCCACATTTTGCAGTGGTTGCTTCTGGGGAAATGGCTTATCTCTGCTTCATATTGTCTAATCTTTCAGCAGACTAGCTTAAGCTTTTTCACATGGTGGCTGTAGGGTGCCAAGACAGCAGCAAGAGAAGACAAATTCCAGTGCCCACTTTCAAAGCATCTGGTTGTATCACATTTGCTGACATCTCGTAAATCCAAGCAAGTTACAATGACTGAGCCCAGATTCAGAGTGGGAGAATTCTCAGAATTATAGGGGGCATGGGTGCAGGTTGGAGGGAAAAGTGTGGTTTTTACAGTCTGCTACAAGGACCCTGGTAACCTGGTAACCCTGAGAACACTGGTAGCATAGTGGTTAAGTGCTATGCCTGCTAACCAAGAGGTGGGCAGTTCAAATCCGCCAGGCGTTCCTTGGAAACTCTGTTGGGCAGCTCTACTCTGTCCTATAGGGTCGCTGTGAGTCAGAATTGACTCGACAGCAGTGGGTATACAGGGACCCAATCAACAGTATGTAATTAAGTAAGAAAAAAAATTAAATAAATGCACACGCATACAGATATACATGTACGCACTTTGCTGTTGTTAGTTGCCATTGAGTTGATTCAACCTCATGGCGATCTTTTGCGTTACAAGGCAGAACTGCTCCATAGGGTTTTCTTGGCTGTAATCTTAAGGGAAACTGATCGCCAGGACTTTTCTTCCATGGTACCTCTGGGTGAGTTCAAACAGCCAAAGAATATGTCAGCAGCCAAGCGCAAACCATTTGTACCACCTAAGACCTTTATGTATGCGTGCGTGTGTATATATATTTTAAAAACATAAAAATATTTGGATCTGGAACACAAAGCCAAATTAAAAAAAAAAAAAAACAATTGGTAAAACGTGAAAACAAACAAGCAAACTAACAAAATCAGCCACGTAATACATTTCTAAAAAGCGTCAGGAATGTTGTGTGATGTTTCTAACATGGATATGGGTTTGGTAAGGAACCGAGACAAGAAATAGACAAATGGTTTTATTTCTTCCTATATTCACCTTAGGTATCACCAAAAGGGGATACATTTCTGACAGTGGATTTTCTTTGAGAATGGAAAACTATACCATCCTTTATTTGTTTTTTTTAAATAAAAAGAACAAAACACATTTACTTGTAAGAAGAAACCTACACACTAACATGAGGTGGGAGGAGAGGGATGAAAAAGGAGGATGGATGAAAGAGGACGGTGGAAAGAAAAGGGCCTGGGCACACTTCAAGGTCACCATTGCCACACCGCCCCTTGGATGAGTTGGAAGCAAAGCTAATTTTATACTTCCTTTAGCTTCCAGACCTTTCAGCTTATGCTAAACAGAATTTCTCCTATTTCTAAAATCTGTGCTGATAGAGATTTCATATCCTGGTTTGCAAACAGTGCCTTCATCCCACAACCCTCACAATCAGTACATTTTTCCTGAGGTTTAGCCTTTATTTGTGTTGCTGCAGTAAGCTAATTTCCTGTGAGGTTATGCCATCTGTGTAGATGGTGAACATATTCTTCCCAATCATATTCTTTCATAGATCATATATAATAGACTGAATTCCTTCTACATTTCTGTACATCTCTTAGTCTCGAAAGACTAAGATTCAGTCCAGACATAATACAAGGGTCTGACCAATAGTAGGAATTCATCCCTTGTTAGCACAGATGGCTTTCGCCTTGAGTTTTTGTGTAGCAGTGCTATACATCAGCCTTACTTGTTACTGATGGTTATTCAATGGCAAGTGTCCTCTCTGTAAGCTAGAAGCAGCAGGAGGAGCCTTGCACTTGGAATCAAGCACCCCAGTTTAAGCTCAGGTGCTACCATTCATTTGTCTTATAACCTTGGACAAGTGGTTAAAAAACTCTTCCTCACTTGCTTCATTGTAAGGATAATAAGACCTCCCTCTCACCTCTCTTAAACTCAGTGGAGAGGATTTACTTTAAAATAATATATCTGAAAAGCACCTTGCAAACTATAAACCAAGAACACCAAGTAAAGTATTAGCCCTATTCACAAACTCCTGAAAACAGGGCAGCCGAATCATGGTTCTTTAAAAGAGGTTAAAAAAAAAAGTCTGAAGGCACACCCTTTTTATCCCAGGCCTGTGGACTGGCTGGGTTCCTTATGTTTTCTCTAAGTCTACTGTTTGTAACTTGGAATGCGTGTTTCTTTATTTTTTCATTATAAATTTTTGTATGAGCAGTAAAATCTTAAGACATCTCAGAAAAGTATTATTCAGTAAAAACTGAGCACCTACTGTGTGTACTGTGCTAGGTACAGGAGATAAAAAGATGGATATGAAAGTCTCTACCCACATGGATCCAGAGCAGAGAGTCCAAAAAGTAACCCAGCAGTTATTGTATACTCAGCAAAGCACAGTGATGAAGATATTCGCATGTGCTAACCCATTCAGCTGTCCTTTATCTGCAGAAACAGGAAAAGAGGTAAACTTAAATATAGCATAGATGGCCTTCTCAATTTTAAATTCAGAGTATTTTCTCTCACTCTTTTGTACCTTTCACTTACCCTACAATCAAAATGATTTACAGTATTTCAAATGGGTGAGTCTGTTTCCAGTTTCTGCAAGTTTGTTTACACAGTTCTTTCTCTCTGGCATCACCTGTAGTCTACTGCGCATAACTGCAGTCTGAGTTGAAGCCTCACTAGTTATAACACACTTCCTTTGACCCCCTGACTTATCCCTCTTTCTTTGTCCTCAGCACACCCACCTGCTACCACTGTCCCAAATATAACCTGAGACTGTAAGATGTTGGATGAATTTTCTTCATGGATATGGAAAACGGTGGAAGAGAAGACAATAATGAAGCAAATGATCAAATCTTTACTGAATGAGGGGAAATGGCCAGGAGGTCAATAGATGAGAGGAACAAAGAGGAGCAAGGGTTGGGAGGGGTAGGTATGGTTTGATGGCCTGATTTCAAAGGCTTACAGGCTCGAGGGAGGAACAAGTGTTTTGGAGGCAGAAATGAAGAGAATGAAGAGCAATGAGTGCACCTTCAGACCCAGAGGTATTTGGGGGAAATTGAGAGCAAGACAACAGCATCCCTTTGAGAGAAAGACAGATAAATAATATGTCCAAGAACAGTAAGGAGGAAAAAAAGAGTGAAAAACCCTTTTAGTGCAGGAGTTCAGGATGCAGGGAGGAATCTCTGCTGACTGACTGCAAGTTGCAGGCACAGTGTTGGGGAGGGACTGGAGATTGCGGCATACGAGTAATTTGGAGATATGGTCTGCGTGATGTGATGTGGGCACACCTGGGAAGTGTGGTTTCTGGAGGAGTGAGGTGAATAGGAATAGGACGCACCTTTGGCCACAACTGTTTGTCTTGGTGGTGGCTACATGACCCTAGACAGACCAATAGGAATCATTCCTTAGAAACGTTTAAGTTGAGACATGGGACAGCAACTCGTGATGCTCTGCTGGTAAAATCTGTGACATGGCAGGCTCAGGAAATGTTTTCACTGTGTCCCCTGCCATGTAGAGGAGACAGGTGAGCTGTAGAGAATGAATCCAACATGCAGAGGAAAGTAGGTTCAGAAGATGGAGTGAGCATACCCTGGTGACATTTCATTCCTGGTTTCGGGTTTTCAAAGCCCAGCTGCACTCCCACTCTTGCCATAACATAAAGATTGCAACGTTCCTCTTTTTTTTCCCAAGCTAATTCAATTTGGTGATTTCTCAGTTACAACCAAATAAATCCTAACACTCTAATGTAATTTATAAAGAAAGAAATCATTGGCAAATTTGCTACATCATTATTTCCAACAAATTGCTTGTGACATGCCTCAAAACTGAGTGTGACGCCGTTAATTAGTATAGACATCTGAGAACTACTTGCCTCAGATGATGATGTGGGGACTCCAGCCCTCATCTGAGAGAGCCTGGAGAGTACATCTTTTCTCTTCTGTCTTCTTCAGGCCACTCAGAGTTCCCAGGTGAAACAGCAGCAATCCCATTTTCTACATCACTTTGGCTTGGGCCACAGCAGCTAACTAGTTGTGATCCATCCACTGATTCAGACTAGGCCTGACTCACTTCCCCAGTGAGATGCCTTGACTTGGATTCTCCTGCATAGACCCTTAACTATTGTTTCCATTCTGCCACCAGACCTACTCAACTGAAACATACCCAAATCCCTGCTCTTGGTGAGACACACTTTCTGGGCCATGACTTTGAGGGGTGATATTAAGTTTTCATCATGATTTTCATGTTGGCTGTGTTGGTTGCACAGTGACTCAGGCTAATGACATCAGTGTTAGTTGTAAGATTAATTGATGACAACTTATGTGCCAAAGTAGCTGATGCTACAAAATGGAGAGGGGTGACCGTGGTCTGGTGGAGTTCACTTGCTGCAGGGACACAAGGAGGAGAAGGGGAGAGAGCTCAGGCCATCTACATGAAACCCAAGCTCTGTCTCCTCTCAGTATTCTCACCTCTTGCTCTGAGGAAGAAATTTAAGTTCACTCTCTCCACTGCTTGTATACATACAATCCATATCCCTCAAACCTCTTAAATATTGAGAAAAAAATTAAATAACTACTTCTCTTCCACACATGGAAAATGTAGGTTCTGAGCCTTATTATTAATTTGACATTAGGTATTATGCATTAGTGACGATGTCAATTTGAATACCTAAATGTAATCCTTATCATCAATTCCACCAGTTTTTTTTGTTGAAAATACACTCACATCTCTTTTATAATTCCAATTGTGTTACCCAGGGACATTCATGCCCACAGTAATAGGAAGCAGTGTCTCATTCTGTTAGGGACAGCCCTCCTGAGTTATTCAAAACCCTAAGGACCTATTCAGTTTAAAAGAGGAAGAGTATGGAGGGGAAGGAGGGATCTTCTCTCAAGTCCCAGGCAGAAAATGAACAGGAGTACTCTATTGGTCTTTTGCCATTCCTCTGGCTGCTGTAGGGTGTCACCGCTAAAGATGACAATGCTTGTCTGTGCTGCTGGGAGGACTTTACTAGTTGGAATCACAGCTGGCACTGTAGTGGTGCTGCATGCTTGGTCTCCAAGGTTACTGCTTTCTCGGGTCACAGGTATACACATTGTCACTTTCCCTAAGCCTGCCCACCATGCCAGGTGGCCGGGCCCAGAGGAGCTCACAATCATAGCACACACTGCCAGACCAGGTGTCCCCACAATCCCCTGTTTTGAGCAATCATTACTGGTCTAGATCTTATTTTTCCTCAAGACAATGCCCGTCCCTTCCACTTGATCAGGCCCATCTGTTCTCCTAACTTCAGATCTTGAAGAACCCTCTCATACTTTTCTGAGGCTGGGCTCCCAGGAATGTTGACTTTCATTTAAACAGCAGCACACTGTGTGGATAATGCCTTGCTAAACACCCCAGGGCCACAGGCTGAATTTTCTAAAGCAAGCGCTGAAATAGAGTTTGGGGCACAAGGTGTTTATTAGGGCTTAATATCTGCGAAGAGACAAGAGAGAAAGCAGAACTGGGCAGAGGGAGATGTAGAGCCATGATGCAAGCCTCAGAAAGCCTGGGGAGCTGGCGTGGAGCTCTGGAGCTTTCAGAGTGTTCCACTATAATCCACACTGGCCATACTTTTATACCCCTGCTTCGTTCATTCACTAAACGAGGGCTATTCCAGAAAGGATGTGGCCTTGGACAAGGTGGCCCTTAGCAGATGAGACAGACCCTGAAGGAACTGAGAGCTAGAGGCTTTCTGCTGACCACGTTCCCCAGAGATGAAGGGGGATCTGGGTGATATGTGTCCGTATCAACCACTCCCAGGACATCCAGAAGTGGCCCTGAGCTTAAAGCAATTTTTTACCTTCTCAAAAAGGAGTCATCTAAATATGATTCTTCTCCTCAGGACTGGCTTTTCCTACAATGATTGCCACTATCATTGCCCACTGGGCCCCATATCAAAGAAGTCCTTTCCAGGGCCTCTGTACATTGAGGCTGGAAGCAACTTTTGAATCAAAGGGAGTGAGCCTGGGATGAGGTTTGGCTAGAGGAGTGGGCATGCTTTCCTAAACTAAATCTCAAGCTCCAGTTCACTTTATCCACACCTCTTTTTTTTTTTTCTTCCAGAATTTCTGCTTCCCACATAGCTTGATGGAACCCTTTGCCACATACTTATACTTAAGGGATTCCTTAATTAATTAAATAAAATAAAAAATAACAGTGTTCTACCAACCCTATTCAAAATAAGATGAGTTACCACTGAACACCAATGTCTGGCATTGGAGTAATGGAATTTCCCTGCGCCCAGCTTCCACTTTTGTTACTACCCTCCCAAGACACCATAAAGAAAAAAAAGACACTCTCCAGAAACTGTTTTCTCAGTTCTCTTACTTAAATGTAAGAGAAGCGTCTGCTGCAGATGCTTCTGATTTATCATCATTCTTCCAACAAGACTTTTGCTTCAGAATCACCAAGGTATAGTCTCAGCATCATTATATACTGCTGTACATATACCATCCTAATCCCCAGAATTTGTAAATATGTTACCTTACTTGGCAAAAGGGATTTTGCAGCTGTGATTAAATTATAGACCTTGAAATCGGGAGATTATCCTGGATTATCTGCTCGGGCCTAATATAATCACGAGTCCTTATGAGATGGAGGCAGGAGAGTCAGAGAAGGTGATGTGAAAAGGAAGCAGAGAGAAGGAGATGTGATGATGGAAGCACAGTCAGAGAGAGATTGGACAATGCTATACCACTGACTTTGAAAATGGAGGAAGGGGCCATGAGCCAAGGAGTATAGGCAGCCTCTAGAATTTGGAAAAGGCAAGGAAACAGATTCTCCCCCAAGAGTTTCCAGAAGGAACCAGTCCTGCCAAAACCTTGACTTACATCCATAGAAGCAGCACTCAAGAAATCAAACAACACATTGCATTGGGCAAATCTGCTGTGAAAGATCTCTTTAAAGTGCTATAAAGCGAAGATGTCACTTTAAGGACTAAGGTGCGTCTGATCTAAGTCATGGTGTTTTCAATCACCTCATATAAGTCTGAAAGCTGGGCAATGAATAAAGAAGACCGAAGAAGGATTGATGCCTTTGAATTACGATGCTGATGAAGAATATACCATGGACTGCAAAAAGAACGAACAAATCTGTCTTGGAAGAAGAACAGCCAGAATGCTCCTTAGGAGTGAGGATGGTGAGACTTTGTGTCACGTACTTTGGAAATGTTATCAGGAGGGACCAGTCCCTGGAGAAGGACATCATGCTTGGTAAAGAGTCAGTGAAAAAGAGGAAGACCCTCAACTAGATGTATTGACACAGTGGCTGCAACAATGGGGTCAAGCATAACAGCGATTGCGAGGATGGCACAGGACCAGGTAGTGTTTTGTTCTGCTGTACATAGGGTAGCTATGAGTTGGAACCAACTCAATAGCACCTAACAACAACAAAAACAACCTTGCTCAAAATGGATAGTATGTTCATTCACAGAGCCTTCGGGTTTTCTAGAAGTATTCCTCTTTAATAACTGAGTGGCACCACCTTTTGATTTGGTCTTCATAGAAGCGGCTTGAAGGGCACTCTTATAATAGGCTGAATCCCTAGCCCTCAAAAACACAGTGCACTTTTCAGATCTGCCTTCACATAGCTTGCAGTTTTCTCAGTACTAGGATGTGGTTCACTAGACTGATTTGCTCTTGCTCATAGCCAGAGCAGAGCTGTGGTAAGGAAGAAGCCTGAACCTACTCCTAGAAACCCCAGCCTGGGGGACAAGGTTGTCTACCCTCCCTCACAAAGCCATCAGCACCACAGAGGTGACCTCAGGGTGCTTTGAAATCTCTATCAGTTTCTGCTCCCAAGGCCAGAGCTGGGCCTTCAGTTGTGCTTCCTGTGGACTCTCTTATTACTCACAAAACTCTAATATTGACTCTCTCTCTTCCTCCTCAAAATTAACTTTAAATCAGTTGCCCTTGAGTTGATTCTACCTCATGGTGACCCCATGTTTCAGAGTAGGACTGTGCTCCATAGGCTTTTCGATGGCTAATTTTTCAGCAGTAGATCACCAGGCCTTTCTTCCAAGGCATCACTGGGTAGACTTGAACCTCCATCCTTTTTGGTTAGCAATGGAGCAGGCTGTTCGCACCACCCAGGAACTACATAGAATCGACTTTGCTAGCAGTGAAAATTCAGACCCACCTTTTGCACTTTCACAGTATTATTTCGGTTGAAGGATTCTCTAATGTCTACAGGTTTGTTTGCTTGAACTCCTTGGCGCACCTCTGTCCTTTACTCCCTTCCTACAGCTCCTTCTATAGCAGCCTCTTTAATACCAGCACCAGTGCAGAGTCTCCTCTGCCCCCTGTTTCATGTTGAAGGACACTGGCATGCAAGCTCTCAAGGGTCTGCATAACCAGCTTCTGCTTAGCTTTGCTCAGACCTTGGAGACAGGGACTGAGGCATCAGCAGTTGTGAGGTCACCGGTGACCTTTTGTGCAGAGGCTTGCAGACTTTTTAATTATTACCCTTCTTTGTCTCAGGGACCAGCCAGTCTTGCAATACCCAAAAACATGGTAGAGTCACTGTTTAAAATCTTTTCTAGGCACTGTCACTGCGTTCATCACATCTCTTGCAGTTTTGGATCTTCTTGGGGCAGCACTCGGGGCTTCCCAGCTGGCTGAGTTGCCTACACGGGTGTATGTCTTAGTGTGTTTGCCACAGACTTCCTTTCTAGCTCAGGCAAAGTGCTTTAATTTAATTTAATTTTTTAGAAACCAGGTGTCCATCTATTCTGGCATGCACATTAATTCCTAGGCCTCTTCCTATTCTGATAGATTTGAGAGATTGGAAAATATTTTACCACATTAAAAAAAAAAAAAACAATAGACAGTTCATAAAGAAATTGCTTGAGTCCTGCTCCCTGTCTGATACATCTGGATCTAATAGGACATCCCTCAGGGGCACTAATTCCACCATCAAAGCCGTTTCAACTGATTTTGTCCTCTGTGTGGTGTGGTAAGGCTTAGTTGATGAAGGTAAATCTGTGCTTGGTACAGCTGCTCTGCAGTTTGTCAGCTGCTGTGAAAATGTGCTTCTGGCATTGTCCTTAAAATAGTAATTAGCCCATGGTGGAAAAGGATATGGTACAAAAGCCCCCAAATCCTGCCTGAGATCTCCAAAAATAAAGCACAAGTGACCCGAGGCTTCTCCATCATATCCTATGCATTCTGGTACATTAATACTGCTGGGCTATCAGTGTATCCGAGTAACTATAAAACCTTACACCCCTTGCTAACCTGTCTCTACCACCAAAGCCTCCGTGGTGTGATGAATTACTTAGTACGGCCTTTCTCGACGTGGTCTTGTAACTGCCACCCAGGTGATTGGGTGGGCCTGTGCAAATAAGATAATGATGGCCCACCAAGGGGATTGGTCAGTTTTGCCTTAAAAGAGAGCCAATTTCAGAGCAGAAAGAAGAGCCTACCACCACCAAGGAAGGAGAGATCAGCAGCAGAGACCTGGCAGCAGGAGATGGCACAGTGGGCTTCCTGACCCATGGAGAGAGAAAGCTGAGTGCCTTTGGGCAAAGACTGAGGACCAGGGAGAGGTGTGCCTGCGAGCACAGCTGGGAAGGGGATATCCTGATGGAAGAACTATATCCTGAGTATTTCTGAGCCTGAAATGTAACTATTACTCTCTAATTAACCTGTAATTGTGAGTATGGTCTGTGAGTTCTGTGTGACAATTGCAATGAATTATCAAACCCAGCAGAGAAGTAGAGTGCTGCGTGAGGGACAGTTGGTGTCCGAATTAGTAAAGATGGCAGAGAGAAGAGGCTTCTCTGACTTCCACCTCATGGGAGTCAGCCTTGCACTGTTGATTTTGGTTCTCCTTCCCCTTTTTCCTGGAGAAGGTCAGACACCACCCCTGTGCCATTTTCACAGCCTCCTTTGGTTTGCTTGTTTTCCTTTACTGCTTATATATCTCAAAAAGACCCATGACTTTTCCCTTTCCTTGGCTATGGTTTCTTCAGTGATATCCATGGCCAATGTGCATGGTGGGATCTCTCACCGTTTCCATGGTTGCTCCTTCCCTCTGGGAGAATGCTGATCCCTGTTCCAATGTTGCCATTTAGGGCTTTCTGTGCTGGGCTGTAAAACACCGCTATGGTGCACAGCAGCATTGTCTCCTTCAGGAAATACCATATTCCACTCAAAAACTAGGGAGATGGAGATACCAGGCTTAGATTCAACCCATGGCCCTGGAAAGGGAACCAGACATCACCATGGCCCTCCAAAGGCTTGTCTGGACATTTTGCCCAGGCTCTGGGACACCAAACAGGTCTTCTCAGGCCCTATTTTTCTGACTTGCAAATAAACACCTGGGGAGTTAGCCCTACATCTCCATAGCCAGTATGGGCTCAGCCAAGACATCCAACTGTAGTTTATGCTTATACTAAATTAACAGACTTTTTGTATTCACAAAAGATGACTTTTGCTGTACCAGCCTTCCATGTCTTCTTGCTGTGAAAGTCAGGTCTGCACTTACTGGAGCAGAACTGTTTCCCAGGATTGTGAAGAAAATGTTCATGAGACTGAAATAATTTTGAAAAAAATGGTTTTGATCCACAGCACTGGAAAACTTTTCATGTGTGTGTGCCTGTGTGTGTGGCTGCATGGAGGAAGTTGTTTTATGTGTTATCTGAGTCTATCCTAGTGCTCCTGCTACTGACACCCTGAAAACGGCCATATTCAGATGAAAGCAGCCATGAACAAATGAGAAAACTGCCCCCCAAAAAGTTGGAACACGTATTTTTCCTGAACTTGGACACTTTAATAATAATAGCAGAGATACATCTGTTCCTGCATATGGGCAAAAGCAAAGACTTTTCTCTAATTTTGACTACTTTACTTTAACATCATGAAATTATCACTTACCTCCTCAAATACTGGTTACCGATGGAATGGTGATGATGATTTAAGAGCAAAAATGGAACTGAATAATCCCCTCTCTATATCAGCTAACCAGGGTATTGTTGATGTTTGAAATAGGTTTGAATGAGGATTATAAATTTGCAGTGAATACTAGATGATTAATACAATGATTAATGTACTTTTGGTTTGGGGATAATTTATTTTTATTTTTATTGTGTTTAGGTGAAAGTTTACAGCTCAAGTTAACTTCTCATTCAAAAATTTATACACGTATTGTTTTGTGACATTGGCTTCAATCCCCACAATGTGATAACGTGCTCCCTCTTTCTATTCCAGGTTGCCTGTGTCCATCCATCCAGTTCCTGTCTCTTCCTATTTTCTTGTCCTGCTTTTGGACAGGAGCTGCACATTTGGTCTCATGTACTTGGTTGTGTTATTTCTTGTTTTATAGTACTGTCTAATCTTTGCCCGAAAAGGGGGCTTCAGGAATGGTTTCAGTTCTGGGTTAGCAGTGGGTCCAGGAGTGGGGTAATTTTTAAAGCCCTGATTTAATCTTTAGATGGCAACCATATTAAGTCCCATGGCTTGCTTTTAGGAACAGTCCATTGAGACAGCTTCAACCTCTGACAGAACTTGTTTTACTATCTGTAGCGGAAACTGCTAACCACCCGTACCAAGACTCTTGCTCTGCTTCCTTGCTAAGTCATATGTTCTAGCAAATTCCACTTCCAATGCCGACTACTTTAAGTGGGAACCTCAGAATCCCACTATTTCTATCCTCAACTGAGAAGAAAAAAAAAAGAATTTTTTTTTTCTTCGAGGATACAACAAATTCCCACTCTACTCAATCAGCTCTGACACCAGCAGCCCATGTGGCACTTCTTTCTCTGACCGTAGCCATCTGGAGCTAGGTCAGATCTCCTAAGTTAAAAGGGCAACATTTTTCAGGCCTACCAAATAGGCAGTCACCATTCGCAAGTTTGGGAGTCCACACAACACTCTCACTTCTGATCTATCGGCTACAGATTCTTAGTTTTCCCTCTACCACTTCAGGATACCAGCCGAGGCTTAGAGTCCCTGCCTCCCCCCGGGATCTCTCACTTTCACTTGCGGATCCCTCTACTCCTTTGGATTTGCTAATCCACTGGAATGACTCACAGAGCTCAGGGAATATGCTATACTTATGATTATCATTTTATTATACCAAAAAAAATGTAGACACATAAATTGAGTGTGAGGAATCCCAATGCAAAGCTCTCAGGTCCCAAGGGACACACTACCTCACACATACATTGATGTATTTCACCAAGCAGGAAGCTCCTGAGGCTTCTGTCCAGAGACTTTCTTGGCTTCTTTATATAGGCATGATAGACTGAATCATAATCCCCACCTCCCCTGACATCAGGTGATTATCAGGTTACCGGGTAATCTTTGTGGTCTGGCCAGTGCCTCACTCATTTTCACAAAACCTCAGGTGTTGTTTTTGCTTTCTTCATGTATGATATCCTTGATGTCATCCCATAACTCGTCTGAACTTCTGTCATTAGTGTTCAATGAGTCCAATCTATTCTTGAGATATGGTCTCTAATTTCAAGTGGGATATACTCAAGGTTGTACTTTGGCTCTCATGGCCTTGTTCTAATTTTCTTCAGTTTCACCTTCAACTTGCATATGAACAATTGATAGTCTGTTCCATGGTTGGCCCCTGGCCTTGTTTTCACTGATGATATTGAGCTTTTCTATCATCTATTTCCATGGATGTAGTCAATTTGATTCCTGAGTATTCTATCTGGTGAGGTCCATGTGTATAGTCTCCGTTTATGTTGTGAAATGACATCAAGGACATCATACATGAAGAAAGCTAAAAGTCATTAAAAATACAGGAAAGAAAGAAAAGACCAAAATAGATGTCAGAAGAGCCCCTGAAACTTGCTCTTGAACATCAAGTAGCTAAAGCAAATGGAAAAAATGATGAAGTAAAAGAACTGAACAGAAGATTTCAAAGGGCTGCTCCAGAAGACAAGGTATTATAATGACATGTAAAAAGGCCTGGAGATGGAAAACCAAAAGGGAAGAACATGTTTGGCATTTCTCAAGCTAAAAGAACTAAAGAAAAAGATTCAAGCCTCAGGTTGCAATACTGAAGATTTTTCAGGGAAAATATTAAACGACCCAGGAAGCATCGAAAGAAGATAGATAGAAGGAATACACAGAGTCACTATGCCAACAAGAATTAGTCAACATTTAGCCATTTCAGGAAGTATTATATGATCAAGAACTGATGATACTGAAGGAAGAAGTCCAAGCAGCACTGAAGGCATTGGTGAAAAACAAGGCTCCAGGAACTGACGGAATACCAATTGAGATGTTTCAACAAATGGATGCAGTACTAGAAGTGCTCACTTGTCTATGCCAAGAAATTTGGAAGACAGTTACCTGGCTAACCAGCTGGAAGAGATTTATATCTATGCCTATTCCCAAGAAAAATGATTCAACCAAATGCAGAAATTATTGAACAATATCAACAATATCACATGCAAGAAAATTTTGCTGAGGATCATTTAAAATCAGCTGCCCTAGTATATCAACAGGGAACTGCCAGAAATTCAGGCTGGATTCAGAAAAGGATGTGGAACCAGGGATAACATTGCTGATGTCAAATGGATCCTGGCTGAAAGCAGAGAATACCAGAAAGATGTTTACCTGTGTTTCATTCACTATGCAAAGGCATTTGGCTGTGTGGATCATAACAAATCATGGATAACATTGTGAAGAACGGGAATTCAAGAGCACTTAATTGTGCTCACGAGGAATCTGTACATAGATCAAAAGGCAGTCATTCAAATAAAGCAAGCAGGTACTGCATGGTTTAAAGTCAGGGAAGGTGTGCATCAGGGTTTTATCGTTTCACCACACTTGTACAATCTGTATGCTGAGCAAATAATCCGAGAAGCTAGGCTATATGAAGAGGAACGGGGCATCAGGATTGGAGGAAAACTCATTAACAACCTTCATTACGCGATGACACAACCTTGCTTGCTGAAAGTGAAGAGGACTTGAAACACTTACTGATGAAGATCAAAGACCACAACCTTCAGTATGGGTTACACCTCAACATAAAGAAAACAAAAATCCTTCCAACTTGACCAATAAGCAACATCATGATAAATGGAGAAAAGATTGAAGTTGTCCAGGATTTCATTTTACTTGGATCCACAATCAACACCCTTGGAAACAGCAGTCAAGAAATCAAAAGATGCATTGCATTGGGCAAATTTGCTGTAAAAGACCTCTTTAAAGTGTTGAAAAGCAAAGATGTCACCTTGAAGACTAAGGTACGCCTGACCCAAGACATGGTGTTTTCAAATGCCTCATATGTATGCAAAAGCTGGACGATGAATAAGGAAAACCAAAGAAAAATTGATGCCTTGGGATTGTGATGCTGGCAAAGAATATTGAGTATGGCATGAACTTCCAAAAGATGGAAGAAATCCGTCTTAGAAGACGTACAGCCTGAACACTTCTTAGTAGCAAGGATGGTGAGATTACATCTCATATACTTTGGACATGTTATCAGAAGGCATCAGTCCCTGGAGAAGGACATCATGTTTGGTAAAATAGAGGGTCATTGAAAAAGTGGAAAACTCCAAAGAAATGGATTGACACAGTTGCTGCAACAACAGGCTAAAGCAGAGCAATGACTGTGAGGCTGGAGCAGAACTGGGCGATGCTTTGTTCTACTGTACACAGGGTAGCTATGAGTCAGAACCAACTCGACAGCATCTAAGAACACCTAACAACAACAGGTGTGGTTTCGATAACACAAGCACCTCAATTACTCAGGAAATCCCAAGGGTTTAGAGATATTTCTCAGGAAACAAGGGCAAAGATCACATTAAACCCACTGCCGTGGAGTTGATTCTGACTCATAGTCACCCAATAGGACAGAGTAGAACTGCCCCATAAGATTTCCAAGGAGCAGCTGGTGGATTCGAAGTGCCGACCTTTTGATTAGCAGCTGAGCTCTTAATGTTAAATTCTTTTTTCCCACAGGAGTTGATGCTGAGAAGTGGCTGCCCAACCAGAGCCTGCATTTGCATGTCCTCTTGCCATCTGCATAGGACATTGTGAGGACTTCTTTCAAACAATGAAGGCGGTAGTGATATGCACTACTTTCAGGGAAGGAGGGTAAAGAAACATGTATGCTCTCTCCATCTTTCTTCTTTCATCTGGTGGAAGAATGCCAAAGCTCAGGACAGCTGTGGAAGCCATATATTGAAGACAAACCCACCTTAACCTCAGTTCACGAAAGACTGTAGACAGTGCCTCCACCCTTGGTGCAGACCAGGAATACCCACATCAGGCTGTTACATAATAAAAAATACAACTCTATTGTGTGAAGCAGCATATTTATTTATTTATTTTACAAAAGCTGCTATGGGTAAGGAGGATTTTCCACTCTGCCTGGTAGGGACAAGAATTATTCCAAGCGCTGTTGTGACGTCCAATGATTTTTCTGCCTGATTCTTTCTGCTGGTGGTTTTCTGACAAACACAAGCTGATCAGTATTCAGGGGAAGACTCGATGGGAACCTCCTGCAGATTTCTGGTGTGTTCTCTTTCTATCTCCGTCTCTCGCTGTGAAGCTTCTGTCTCTCTGATATTCTGCCCTGAGAGTTCTGGCTGCCTTGACCTCCCTGAACTGTAAACTCTATAATATAGAGTCTGTGTCAACTAAAGAGACCATCGGGCCCTATCTTGAATGCCTGCTCCCTGCACTGAAGCCTGGAAGTGTACCTCAGAAGGTCAGCCAGGGCAATCACTGGCTTACTCAGTTTTTTTTTCTTTTAGGAATTACTCTTCTACGCTGCCTTGGCTATGTTGTCCAATGACTGAAAACTGTTCTTATATTCAGTCCATTTTTATGTTGTTTAAGGTGGGGGATAAATCTAGTCGGGGTTACTCCATCAGGGCTGAATGTAAAAATGTTTAACTAGTATACTGTACAAAAACTAGTTTGTTAAACTAGAACACTGTTCTAAAACCTTAGGGCCTGAGTCTACGATTAAGATGAGATTGCTGCGAACCCCCCTTTAGAAACACGAGGGTAGAGTAGGTAGGCCTGTCTGTCTTCAGAAAAGCATAACAGACATTTCACTCCAAACATGTGGGCCATCTGGGAGGAAGGAGAGCCAGTTCCTGGGTCCACCAGCCTGTGCATACTGGGAGATACCCTGTTAAACTGCTCCGGGTTCACTCTGGGTGTGGCGGATGCCACCCCAAACGTGTAGTCTTAGCAACACTGACACATTGGGCTTAGTCCTAGCAGCACTGACACATATGCAATACAAGCCCCATGAACAGGAGTGAGAGCAGAGGCAACAGCTTTTCTTGGAAGACCGCTGTGGATTGAGTCTCATCTGGCAACTGTGGTGGTGGCAGGACCAGAATGTTTGGCTTCCACTTTGCTGTTTTGGGAAAGGTTCCACATCTCCCAAAACTGTGTCTGCTGCCCATTTTTTGAGCTGCTTTAGGTCTTTCCCAAGAAAGACCTCATTAACATTAGGCATTTGAGTTACTTCTTACTCTTCAGATACCATTTCAGTTCCACAGTATGAATCCCTCCCATCTCACATCTGTGAGCTGACAGGCTTGGATCTCAAGTTCTTTCAAGTCTGCATTTGGCTGGAAGCCTCATTCACTGGGTGATGGGAATCAAAGTGTTTTTGTAGCAAAGGCCCTGGACAGTGTGATTAGGAACCTTCCATTGGTGGAGGGACTGCCTAGCATCCAAACCTTGCTTCTAGAGAATGACACTGCCTTAGCGTCCATGGCTGTAACAAGGACTGGATTGAGCCCAGTTTCCCTGCTTCAGACACAACTTGGCAAGGGCCAACTCTATGTAGCTTCTATGGCCCATCTACTGACTAAGCATATCAGGAAAGGCCTAAGCCAAATTGGACACTCTTCGATAAGCACAGCAGGATTCTGAGTGCTTAACCAGAGGACTGGCACTCTCTAAGGAGGCAGATGTGACCTCTGCTATCTGTGGAGAGACTGCAATCCAGCCCTCTTCCCGTTGAGAGGCCCTTGAGACCGTTTCCAGCACCATCTCATGTCATTCTCTTCTTTACCTGCCTTCAAGCCAGCTGGGCTATCCTTTCTATCCCTGCACTGGAGTCTTCACAATGCTGGCTTCTCTGCCTGGAAGGCTCTCTCTCAACTGCTACCCCACCTCAGCCTGAATAACCCCCATTTGGTCTCTACATCCTTCCTGAAATGTCATTTGGTCCTTGAGGTGTTTTCTGATCCCCAAGAGGAGATTGGGTACCAGCTGATTTCTCATTTCACACTGTACCTTTATTTGTGACACTTATATTTGCTTACTATCAGCCAGGTGTTGTTCAAAGTGCTAACTCATTTGATGTATTAACTCACTTAACCGTAACAAACCCCTATGTCATAGGCACTATAAGAATTGAATGATTTTATAAATAATCATAGATTTAATTCCAGTTTCCTGCTAGAATGTAAATAAGCATCATGATGGCAGTGACAGAAGCTATCTCATTCATACCCCAAGTTACTAAATCATAGTATGTGTTCCCCAAATATGTGAAAGAAAAAACAAATAAATCATAGTATTTTTCATCCTTTTTAATGAAATAGGCCTTGTGGGCAGGGCTTGTGCATATTCATTTCTACATCCTTATTGTCTGACACAGTGCCTGTGCCTGAAACAGAGTAAATGCTCAATGCTCGTCTGTTTGCGAAATGTAGGACTGCTCTCAGGAAGTCTTAGAACACCACATGCCTTTGCTTTTCACGATGGAGGTGTGAGCCCTCTGCTTTTCAGCTCTGCCGTCATCCTTTTTCATTAGTTTTACATTTATTTGTAAGCAGTTTTTGCCTGCCTTGCCTTAACTGGTTCTCATTGCCTACGTACACGACACTGCAACACGCAGAGCGCCTGGCAGGAGGAGGTTAGACAGAACAAGAGGAAGCGCTTTCACACTGTCAGGGCTGTGAGAGGGGGCTCGTGCAAAGGGCTCCGACAGACATGGTCTACTGTCACTGTTCAAGTTCAGTGCCGGCTGCAGGAGGGAAGTTGCCTGTGGACCCCAGACAGCCCTTTTAGGGATCTATGACCTTATATGGGAAAAATGTTGAAATACCTTATTTTGTATTACAGGTCTGTACATGAACCAGTAAACAATCACATTGAGCACAGCATCCAGCCAAACAGCTTGCCCACAGACAGGTTGCTATTAACAGTCATTTGTTAAATGCCAAAACCACATTAAACATTGTACCAAAGCAAAGAATTAAGTAGGGTCTTCCCTATAATGTAGGCTTTTCCCAGGGAGCAGAAACTGCATTCATTGGGTTGCAAAAAAAAAAAAAAAGCCACATAGGTAAAGGACGTAAATGAAGTCAAGGTTCTGACCCTTTGAAAAAAAATTTCTTTGCATGTTTCTTTTAGATGTCATGGTTTTATACATAGCCGGTGGCATCCACCATCTTAAAAGAATTTGTAAGCTGTTGCCCAAAAACCCTTGCAGACAGGAACATGATAATGGGCCATTTCATTTGACCTTCCTGAGTCTTGGTTTCTTTATTTGTAAAAATGAGACAAGGGGACTTAACACTCAGGACAAGGCTGGCATGCAGCCAACACCCACCTGTGTGATTGTAGTGGCTGCTATAATATTGAAATATTTCCATACTGGTTGGTAAGCCACTGCTGCAAGTCCCCCGATGCCCCTGTCCTCTGTGCACACCCCAGCCACCCTCCCCAAAGCTCCCTCAACCTTCCACAATCCAGCTATGTATGTAACATTCAGAGTTTTTGCAAGAAGCAGGTGGCATACTCAAAAGGAGGTTTGAAGGAGATTAACCAGGAGCTCAGATACAATGATGTGTTTGAGGTTAAGTAAAACAATCCAGGGATGATGAAATACCCCAGGTCTAGTAACAGTGGAAAGCTGCTACTATCTGCTAGTCTGAAGGGTCAAGGACATGGAGATTATTAGACTGGTTAGAGCTGTAGCCATAAGCTAGAGCTATCTGACAGGAGCTTTGGCCTTTATAGAAGAATATGGCCAGTGTCAAATTCTGCCCAACAGGGAGGGGGCCAGGGAAACACTATCTCAGTCTCTCTCTGTTCCCCTCTCATTTTCTGCTGGTGTCTCCCACTAGCTGAACGCAGCCTGCAACTAGACACAGGGATCCTGGCTCAGGCTGGCAGTAAAGGTCAGCCTCCTGGGTGCCTAGCAAGAAAGAGAAGGATGAAGAACTGATTAGAGAGGTGAAGGGAAGGGGCTACACACCATTCAAGATCTGGAAGCAGGGGTGCCCAAGCCTGCTCCTGTAGAGCTGGCTTCTGTCCTCACCAGGTGATAGCCCTGCAACTCCAGTTCTTAGATATAACTCTCCCCTTTCCCCTTTGCATTAGTTGCCATTATATGTCTGTTTCCATTAGAACTTACCACTGCAGCAGGAAGAAGAGGGCTGAGTTTAGCTTAAGGAGAACAGGAAGCAGCTCCACCTGCTTCCAGCGTAGCTGTCTTTGAGTAAGAGACACAAAAGGACTGTGCCCCACAGGGATCCACCCTGAGCCAGGATCTGGAGTCAAGGCCTTATAATAATGAACACGATACATTTGCTTACAATCACTCCTTTATCTATTCTCTATGCTAATGCACACTAGAGGTAGATATTGAGTGATATGTGGATCTCAGCCATCTCTTGCCATCTCTTCTCACTAGACAAATGTTTAACCTCTAGATTCATTCCTACGTCTGAGCTTTCCTTGTGTGGTTCCCCACTGCTGGAATGCCTTTTCTTCTTGCTATCCAAATCCTTCCTGTCTTTCTGCATCCAATTCAAGGCCATTCCATTCACCAGTCATGGTTTGCTCTCTCGCTTTCTTTTTCTCCTTTGAACAAATACAGTCCTACGAATGTGTGCAACACCACTTAGCATGCTATTGTATGCTGTTGTTTATTTATTTTTTAATAAAATCTCTTTTTTATGTACTGGTACTGTAGGAGGGCACCGCAGAGGTAAGACCATGAGTAGTTCCCCTCAATCTCCCGGTTGACCTAGCACAGCACTGAGTATGTGGTAAGGGATTTCCAAGGTAAACAAGGCTTGCTGATTGCTCTCTTGGGGTCCTCTGGTTCAAAATCACCAGAACAATAGATGTCAGGAACCTTGCCCTCATACCAACCAGGGCTCTGAAGACCTTCTGACCAAGAAGAAGCCATTTCTTCTGCACAAATTCCTTTCACTGGATGAAGAAAGCAGAAGACACTGAGATGCAGAGACTGCTTTCTGCATAAGACCCAGCCCTCCCCAACCAGAGGACGTGTATCCAGGCATTGAAGATATTTTGTGGGATCTTCTCATACCCCAAAACACAAATAAAATTTGCATGGACTTTGGGTTTTGCCACATTTCTCACCTTAGACCCCACTGGTAGGAAAATACATGTCTGGAGGACTGTATTGTTTATGCTTATTGTCTTTTCAATATCAGACTAATAAAACTCTGACCTTTGCAAAAGCAGCTCCAAGCTGACAGGAGTGCTCATGTCAATTTCAGTTTAACCAGGTATGCTTTTACTCTGTCAGGTGCCTCCATGGGACTTCCTTTGCTTAGCAACAACCTCAGCTTTCCATAGCAGCTTCTCCCTGGGCCTCAGCAGTAACTTGGTTGCTGCCAGCAGGTAAAAGAATCTTGGATGGAAATGGAACTGAAGGTAAAAATTCTCAGAGGGTGTGGGCCCCTGGTGGTCTTAAAACCTCTGGCATTACAACTCTGCTTAATGGCTGGATTGCCAGTCCTACTTAATATAAGGGCCACTGCCCACATCATATCAATAGGTCCTACCCACCTGCTCTTGCTCAATAGTGGTGGGTTAACCACAGAGGATGTGTTCTGGGCATGTGCTGTGCCCAAGCACTCTGGTCCACCAGGAAATCCCACTTAGGAAACATAAGTTAGCAGAGAGGGGATCTATGGAGGTGCTTTGGAGACTCTGGGAGAGAAGGAGCAGGCAGAGTGAACGTTGAACAGTATTTTCTTCCCTGAACTCTAGTTTCCCAGAAGTAATCTGGCATTTCATAGAAATTTTCCAGAGCTCCAAAGCTTTTCAGATGCTGCTGCGTGGCCATGGAGTTCCTGGGGAGGAGGCAGCACCCAGCCTCGGGCTGTGAGCGAGGTGCCCTTTATGTGGCACAGGGAGGCGAGGCCACAGCATGCCACAGACTGCACACCCCGTGCCTCCCATGGCCTGTTCCTCACACAGATGATGGGGTTGTGGTGCCCCTAAAGCTGTACGAGTCCTGGGTAGTGCAAATAAATGGTTAACCAAAAGGTTGGAGGTCTGAGTTTACCCAAAGGTGTCTTGGAAGAAAGACCTGGTCATCTACTTCCAAAAAATCAGCCACTGAAAACCCTATGGAGCACAGTTCTATTCTGACACACATGGGTGGCAACTGGTTAAAAGTGTGCCTACCTGGATTGGTAGGGCCCACATAGAAAGTTAAATCCCTTTATCTGTCTTAGCACACACAGAAAATGTGTAGGGGCAAATGGACAAAGCTGTTGCCAGTCAGGCACTATGAGCTCTGCTGCCCAGGCCCCACCCTGGTAGCATGCAGTCGTCTAACCCCATCTTTGTATACCAGGGTTCCACAGTCCACCTTCGTAAGCACAGGTCTGACTCACTGCCACTCAGCAAAGCACTCCCAGATCTTGCTGAGGCTTTTGCCTAGTATCTTCTTGGTTAGTTCATAATTCAGGGCCTGTTTCAAGCAGTCAATTTCAGAGCCCCCCGAGTACTTAGAGACAAGTGCAATGAAGAAGATGCAGAGTGTGGCAGCCAGGCGCATCCTTACGTAAGTGCTGAGTTCTAAATAAGATGAAATGGCAGAGGTGGTGAAAGGACTTAGTAAACTGCATATTGATACGTGAGTGCAAATTTTTATTTGTAGTGGTATTACTAGTGTGTGATTGTACAGGGAGATAGTCCTCACTTACTGATTGTAATCTTGCAAGCCCCTGAAGGTTCAAGCCAAACCACCCATGTAAAGTAACCTATAAAGTGCATTTCAAACAAATAGAAGGTAAGTTGTATCAGCCTGGTGGGGATTTCCCCTGTAACACAAGAAAATATTAGGATATGTTTTGAAGTCTATGACTCACAGAGAAGAACGTGACAGTGATACTAAACTTAGGGACATCTGGTTCAAACCACTACAGTGTTGGAAAATTAGGTGAGTTATGCAAGGTGCAAACAAACACCTCACAGTAGCAGTTTGGGAGAAACGTTTTAGTACCTAAACATTTCGTCGTCACCAAGAAATGTTAAAAAAGGGTGGGTTACTCTAACTTTATCATTAAGTTCTTTCTGTTAAATAAGTTAAAATATAGTTAATCAGAGCCATAAGTAACTGGTGGTAATAAATGGCTACATAGGTTTTTATCAATTTTTTCTCAAGTATTTGATGTGTACGCACATGTCATTCCCCTGGATGCAAAGACCAAGGCATAGGCACCCAGTGCAGGTCCACCGCCTGGCCAATCCCATCCATTCATTCAACAAACACTGGTTATCATGAACTCTAAGAAGTGATCAATTGTAAGACATGCCATTTTTTTTTAGATACCGCAGGAAATAAAGGCTATCATTTAAACTTTGAAATGTCCTTGGCTTTGAGACACATCCCAACTTCAAAGATTCTTAAGTTAAAAAAAATGTGCATAGTAGAATTGAATAAAAATGGTATATTGAAGATGGTATAGGATAGCGATAAGCTGGCAGGCTTCAGAGTCAGACCACCTGGGTTAAAATCCTGGCTTCACCTCTGGTGATCTCGGGTGGCCTCTGGGTCTGATTTTTCTCATCTGTCAATAGGATCATAGAAGAACCTTCCCTGAAGGGAAATTGTCATGATTTATTGAATTAAAATGAGCCAAAAGCTCCCAGAGGAGGATGGAGCCATTTCTCCTTTTTTTTAAAAGAAAATATCATGTCGGCAGCAGAATGAAGACTATAGGGACACAGGAGACAGTCAGAGATTCCTGCGGAATAGTTAGGGTCTGTTTAGAGTAGTTCCAGCAATAACGGGGCTTGAGTGAAGGTGGTGGTGAAGACCGAGAGAACTGGACATGTATGAGACACACATCGGAAATGACAGAATTTTCGAATGGATTGGAATGTGAGTGATGAGGGAGAACTCAAGGAGAGATCTTAGCATTTCTAGTTTGAGCCAAGTTGGGTGCTACCATTTCCTGAGATAAAGAAAATTGGAAGAATCAAATGTTCTGTTTAGGACTTACTTGTTTTGAGAGATGACCTGGGAGACTGGTTTAGAATACACACCCCATGGTCCTTCCCCTGGAGATATAAAGTCAATAGACATTTGTGTGGGTCAAGGAGTCTCATCTTACACAGCTGCCCTAGGGATTCGGATGTGCCATATTAAGTTCTGAGAACAGTCTGAGGCTTGGAGCACATGGGGTTTTGTATTTATAAAAACCCACTGGCATATAATTGCATATAAATGTGTGCAAGATTTGCATTTGCTTATACACATGAAGGTTCTCTGCACGTGAAACAAGTAATAATCAATCAAAATGATAAATATGAGAAGAATACAGTTGGAGATGATGGCTTTTATTTTACTGTTTTGTCATGCTAGTCTTCCCTCTTATTTTAGGGCCTTTGTGTGTGTGGTCACTATGCCCTTTGTCTTTCCTTCTCCCTCCCACCCTAGCCCATTCAGTTAGTGACTCCTCATTCTGAAAGGCCATGTAAACAAAGGGATACTGACGGAAACAACCTTGTCAAACTGATTTTTTTTTCTAGATTGATTCTTTTAGACACCTTGCTTCTTAGGTTATTGGTACAAAGTTAGGCTGGCTGAGAAAGGGCAAAGGACATAAAGGACACATGTAGAAATGCTACTAATGAAGACATGTGTGAGTGTAGTTTAGTGGGATATTTAGATAGAAGCCTTTCCCACTGAAAGTTTGGAGATGTGCCTTAGCATGTCTCTGTTTGTTAATTAACCAACGTAGACTATGACTTGATTCACAGTGTTCTGAAGCTCATGCTGCCCCATGGACTCCAACTGGCCAATTACTCTTTTATATTTCTGAAGACAAGGAATGATGAGGCATTAATATAGATGCTCTTAGAGTGCCAGTGTTTGGAAGAGAGATTCTACACATGGCTAGGCAAAAAGACATGTAGTGATGCAAAAGTCATGAGAGGGCTGGGTCTATGAAGTATTTGTAAAACACCAGTGTTGAGGTCCACGAGAGAGTGGCAGCAAACACACATAATGACTTACTGCCCTTGCGCAGTTGTGATGGGGTGATGACTTCTGACGACTGAATTACACCATGGAATATTGATTTCCTTGTTCAGAACAAGGCTCTGGGCAAATGGTTTGTCTGGCCCTCTACATACCGTGCTGTGCTAGTAATGGTTCGATCAAAGTTTTAGTAGATGAGGCATGTTTCACCCTGGAAGGGACGTGTGCTATACCCAGATCACGAGGAAGAGAATGCTAGTGAAAAGGATGACGTATCCCAATATTGACGAACCATAATACTCACGAGTGTTTGGTGAATTTGATTTTATTAAATAAAATGTCCTGGTCACCTTAGACCCAAAAGACATGGTTAAAAAAAAACAAAAAAACAGTGCTGATTGGCTTTCCTTGGACCACTGTGTGCCCTGAGTGATTTGGCTAACAGGAAGAGTCGGTATCAGTAGCTGTTACAAATAAAAGCACAAAAACATTTGTTCTCATCTACACTGGTGTAACTGTCAGAGCGAGGAACATAAGCTAAGAAGAGTCAGAAAATGAAAGTTTGGGCCCAAAGAGATTGCACAGTTAGATCACTGCATCTTAGATACTTAAATGGCAGCCTTCTCACCCGAATGGAGCTCCCTCCATTATCCAGGAGGATGCTGGTAAGTAGTTTACTTACTTAAATATGGAAGCGGATATGCCACATTTCTAAGTTAAGGTGTGGTGATTACTGAGTATATTTGAGAAATGCAAACCACCTATGAGAAAAATTCAGGGGGAAACTTCATAGTAGGAATTTTTAACGAGAGGCTCATTGGTGGGGTTGAAATAGCCGACAAAGCACCCAAAACGTTATGTAGAACATTTTGTGTATTTGTACTTACGTGGATTTTTTTGTTGTTGTTCTGAGACCATGTCTGTATTTTTTCATCAGATTCTCAAAGAGCAGTTTAACATCCAAAAATTTCAGAACTACAGCCTTTTTGATCTTTGTCATGGCAGAAAAAATTGCCTAGTGGTTCTATAGTACACTATGGTACTATGAGTACACTTGCTATGAGTCAGAGCACCTAATAACAACACTGGTTGAGAGCTCAGCTGCTAACCAAAAGGTCGGTAGTTTGAATCCACCAGCTGCTCCTTGGAAACCCTATGGGGCAGTTCTATTCTGTCCTAAAGGGTTGCTATGAGTTGTTTGTTTTTTTAAGTTGAATATGAATCTAAACTCAACACTTGCTAAAGGTTTTTCTCTGGTTTCAGTATGGGTTTTTCTTATTTAAGGAGATAAATATGAAATAGGGAAATATGTAGAAAGAGGCCGAGAGGATTTCGGATCTCAGAAGGCCTTCTGAGACCAACTTGTCCAACATTTATTTCACCAATCAGGACACTGAAGCCCTGGGAAGTGCAGTAATTGCTGCAGGTCCCACAGCAAACCTGGGGCTGTGGGCTATAAGACATGTCTTGGCTGCCTGTTTCATAGTCTCTCTACTACGTGGTGGTGAGTACAGTCCAGTCATTTCTGACTCACAGTGGCCCCATGTAACAGAGTAGAACTGCCTCATAGGGTTTCCTAGGCTATAATCTTTACAGAAGCATATCACTACATCTTTCTCTCTGAGAGCCACTGGGTGGGTTCATATGCCAACCTTTGGGTTAGCAGGCTGGACTACCAGGGCTCCTTACTGTTAAAATATTGTTGTTGTATGCCTTCAAGTCAATTCTGACTCATAGTGACTTTATATGACAGAGTGGAATTGCTCCATATGGTTTCCTAGGCTGTAATCTTTACAGTAGTAGGTCGCCAGGTCTCTTTTGCTGTGGGGTCACTGTTGGGTTCTAACCTTCTGGTTAGTGGCCAAGCACTTAACCATTTCTCAAGACAATGGGCAAAAATTGGCATGCAATGGCACATGCTACTTTTTTATGCAAAATCCAACTATATTTTTCCAAGAGCCCGGCTACAAATGGTGCTGTGACTGGTGAGCAAAAAGGCAAAAATCTTGCCTCTAGTCACTGAGAACTTATTTTTAGCACAACGGAATACATGTGATATATATATATATATATATATATATATATATATATATATATATATATATATATATATATATGTAGACCCCTTGCACCTACGTACTCAATTACAAGTTGCAACATTTTGGTTTTCTTTTCTATTTTATCATTTTATTTTTCTTGCTTGTTAAATTCTAGGATAAACACTTAGAGAATAAGTAAGTTTGTATTTAACAATTATGCTGTTCATAGGGGCCCTGGGTGGCGCAAGTTGTTTCCTATGTGCTGCTAACCTAAAGGTTGGCAGTTCAAACCCACCCAGTGGGGCCACAGGAGAAAGTCCTGGCTATCTGCTTCTATAAAAGATTACAGTCAAGAAAACCCTACTGAATAGTTCTACTCTGTAACGCATGGGGTTGCCATGAGTTGGAATTAACTCGATGGCAACAGGTTTCTTAAATATTGCTGTCTTTCTTCGCATCACCAAATTTGAGTGAGAATAATTGTGAACACTGATGAAAAGAAAGTCATGGCACTGGCTTGAATCAGTGAGGTGATAAGGCATTTTTTATTTTTTTTTTTTTCCTCTTTCTCTCTCATCCTTCTAAGACAAGGACATGTGGTGATTGTCAACCAGTTGTCATATTGGCTAGGCTATACCAAATCAAACACAGTGCCATAGAGTCGATTCCAACTCATAGTGACTCTACAGGACAGGCTAGGCTATAAGGCTATTTTTTAGCATCCAGTTATTTAATCACAAGCTATTGAAGGTACTGCTGCGAAGATATTTTTTTGCTGTGGTTAACATGAACAATCAGTTGACTCTAGGTTAAAGGAGATTACCCTCGGTAAATTGGGTAGGCTCCATCCAACTCAGCTGAAGCCCTTAAGAGTAACAGCTGAAGTTTCCCAGTGAAGAAGAAATTCTGTCTCAAGACTGTAACAGCAACTCTTGCCTGTGTTTCCAGCCTGCTGGCCTGCACTACAAATTTCAGATTCGCCAGCCCTCACAATTGTGTGAGCCAATTCCTTAAAATCACACATATATGTATAGAGATATATATATGTAGATATATATATCTCTATACATATCTTTTTGGGTCTGTTTCTCCGGAGAACCCTTACTGATGAAGACCCTTCACCCACATTTGTGCTAACATCTAAAAGTATGAAAGCCATAGATAGCTGTTTGATCTTTATGTCATGTCAGAAAAAAAAAAACATAAAAAAGCATCCAAGTCCAAAAACTTACAAAGCAGAGGGGTATGATTTGATGGCTCCATCTGATTCCTCCATCAACTTTGAAAGTTAAGCTTCAGAAGAAACTGAAGCTTAAGAACTTGACCGAGCATAGTCCCCTGGGACAAGTGGACTTCATTCTCTTCACAGAAGAGTTTACAAATGAAACACACAGTCTAGGGGACAGGATGAAAAAGTAAGGAGGACATGGTGGACTTAAAATTGAATCAACAATATGCAAATATGTCAAATGAAACTGGCACAAAGATCCCTGGTCCCTTGAGAAAACACTTATCAGGAAGATGTGATATCATCATGGAAAATCTTACCTGGAGACCCCTCTTTTCATTAATAGCTTACATTATTTTAAAGATGACTTTTGGGAATACCAGGTGCATCTGTTTTGAAGAATTAAGTAATTAAGTAATTGCAAAAGATACCACACACACAACACACGCAAATACAAACACGTTCCTAGTGAGAAGTCTGAAATTTTTGTCTAGTCCCAATATATTTTATTTTCCCAGACTTTAGAATGTGTCGCACTTTATCCTCTTTGTTTTGTTTGTGTCATACAGAGAGCAAGACTAAACAGTAGCTTGGGGCTATCATCATTTCCTGTTCCAGGAAAAAATACTGTCTTGCATTACACATAGCTCCTTTCTAAGGGCTTCAATGTCCACCCCTTAAGTTCTCCCTAAGGAGTCGCTTCAAATATCTGCAGAAATGGTGGCTATCATTATGCATTTTCCTTTCTTATGAGCCTTCTGGAAACTAAGACAATTCATTGGCTGTAGAATTGGTCCAGATTCTCATCTTCAAATGCCATTTATCAAAAATGCTGATCTGTCAAATTATTCTTGAATAAATCTTATAAAATCTGAGATCGTTTAATTTCTGAATGCTAAAGCTAGTTAGCAATCTTCCATCATATCCACCTTAAGGAAGGGGAACTCAACTAGCTAGCGTGATAGAATCTTGACTGGAATTGTGTTCTATTGATTAATAATTCTATACTGTATTCAAATTACTACACAGATATTCAGAAATTCCAAAATCAAATATTCACTGGAAACAAGGTAAGTGCTATGGTCATGGCCGAGTCATGTTTCTAGGAAGTTCTAATCAAGAGGAATAATTAGTTTTCAAATAATGCTAAAGATCTCCAAAGTATAAAAATAAACTCATATAACCTTGATGATATTCCAGAACCAGATATCCAAGTTATTTGGCAGCTTGCATCGGTGTAAAATCAACATTCAATAAACTAAAGCCAAACCTGGTATCCATAAATAGTAATGCACTAAAATGCACCAGACACAAATTGTAATAAGTGATTTTAGCTCAAGCTTAGGAATTACAGAGTCTCTTCTACAAACAACTGTGTTGTTCTAATCACATGATAGGGATATAATGGGAGCAGTATGGAATTGTGGGAGACAGAGGAATCTGAATGACGACCCAGAGATCTGTTATTCAAAAATCAGAGGAATGTTAGTTTGCATTTATTGCCTTGGATGGAGATTCATGGAAATCATGTCTGAATTAAGAGCAGAGAGAGGTAAGAATTGATGTTTTGGAATGACTTGATTCAGTAGTTATGGGATGGCAGAGACATATGGAAAATGCTACAATACAATCAAATCCTAATGAACAGGCTCTGAACTAAATTAGTTCTGAGATTTGGTTTAAATCTGAAAGAAAAAATGTGACAAGAGGTAGTATTTAGTTCTCCTATCAGATGCCCCTAGAAACCTTGGTGGCATAGTGGTTGTTACAGCTGGTAACCAAAATGTCTGCAGTTCGAATCCACCATGCGCTCCTTGGAAACTCTATGGGGCAGTTCTACTCTGTCCTATAGGGTCGCTATGAGTTGGGTTTGTTTTCTCGGTTTTTATCAGATACCACTAGCCTCACTTACTTTAAGTTGCTTCTGATGAAAAGTAAATGACTGGCATGTGCATATACATTTGGCCAATAGCAGCTCAATGACCTGTGGGCTCACCATGAGCAGAGACCATATATTTTTCCACATCTCTCCTTTTGCATACACTTTTCTCCTCCAGTGAGAAGACTTCAAGTTCTTACAATTATAAGAATAGATAACTGTTGTTTTGCTGAATGCACATTTTGCATTTTCCAATCAAACAAATCTACACATAGGCGGTCATGCCTATGGTTGACTAGTGCTGCTGCTTTCTTTCTAAACACGTGGTTCAGGAAGTAGAAGATAAAGATAGGCTTAGTCCAATGACGTGCTAAACGTCAACCCAATTTTAGTGTTAATTCATTTTCTAATTTATCTCTAGCTTGAAGAACAGTAAACTGTCATTTTTCTTCTTCATCATGATCATCATCACTCGCAGCAACAACTAACATTTATGGAACATCAATTCACAGTCCTTGGACGGTTACTCAAAATGCTTCCAATTAGACATCTGAACCCACATGTAGAAGCAGTTATGAGGAAACCTGTTAACTAGAGAAATTTAATAGTCATTGCATATTTGTGTTGCATATTCTGTTGAAATAAGAGGAGTGGAATTCTATAGGGGCATTTGATTAGAATTGTTAGGGCTTGCACATTCTCCACTGTCTACCCCCCACAATCTTATTGGACTATCATGGGATAGAAATCTGCCAACCCTAAATCATGGTTCCACCAAATGACATTCTAACACTAGTAGTAGTGGAGGGCTCCTGAGGTATGACAGACTTATTTCTGACATACCAGGGTACAGCACATTTGACATCTAGGCAAGCCTGATGGAATGATCATCCATCAGTATCAGTACCAAGATAACTACAGGCAGTATTCAGGGTAATTCTCTCCACTCATTCTAATGAACACTCTCTTGCCAAGCTTCTGTTTCCTGAGAAGAGGGAGGTCTGACAATTCTCTCAGTAAGCTCCTATCAAAATCATGTCTTCCTGGGTTGAACTCTACATCTAGCTGAAGGCCTGGTAGGGTGAATGTCCTTTCTTGTGGACTCCCCAGATGCTCTGGTTAAAGACTGAAACTCAGCAGATTGGGGTGCAGGTGGTACGCTAAGGAGAAGGTGCCATAAAACCAGTCTTGAGAGAGGATAGGGAGGCTTCATGTCCAGTCAATCTATCAGTCATGGTGAAGCTGATTCTACAAGAATAATGCTCTTGAATAACTAAAGAGTCACAAGACAAGACTGTTGGCTAAGAGGAAAAATTGAGTCCTACCCATTAACACCTCATCGTAAAGTTGGCCATACCTGGACAGTCATGCCTGGGAGGACAGTGATAGATTGGGCTAAGGTATGCTTGGTAGATATTAAAGCGAAAGCTGAGGTTTGAGTGGAGGTTAGCTGCTACTATGTTCTCTTGTCCCAGCAGAGCTGAGGATCCTACCATTCTCCTCCTCTGGTGTCTTGGTACATTTTATTCAGATGGCTCTGCGCTCCTGTCTAGAAAATAGACATTGCTTGTGCTTATCCTCTCTGTTACAGGGAGCCATGATCTCACCCAAACCATTGGGTCAGGGTGTGCAGAGGTCCTGGGCACAGGAGAGCCAGGAGACCTTACCACCCAAGCTAATTCAAAGGAGACCAAAGTCTCTTGTTTACCAGTTGAAGGATATAAAGAGGAGGAATTAACACTAATGCAGCCAAAATCCGTGAGGCTTCAGGTTGGTTCAAACCATGCTGCTAGGAAAAAGTGCTGTTCCAGACCATGCTGCCAGGAAAGTTGGGTTATCTGGTAGCAGGTGGTGTTTAGGGCAAAAGGGCAAAATAAAATGTGAAGTCAACAATCGTTTCTCAGCTTTGCTATTAGGATCTGGAAGTGAAGCAGCTTTTTCCCAAACATTTCAGAATCCTCTCAGGTATAGTTGACCCCTGAGGACACAGAGCAGGGATTCCTAAGTGCCTGGGTTCTGACCTCATGTCTGCTACTTAATCCCAGGATCAATCATGGAACAGCTTGGACATACTTGAACATTAACTGATATTAAAATCTACCTTTCCTCTTGATTTTTGGCTAGAGGGGAGGTTCAGTGGGGGCAGCATGAAGGGAAGAGAGAATCCCCAAAACCTTAGTTGATCTAATTATTCAATATCGACCCAAGGTCTTGGGATATTTTTTTTTTAGTAGTTGCTCCCCAAAATATTTACACCTAAAAACCTTTTCCCTAACTGAACTTGACATCCTTCCAGGTAAGGAAGTAAGGTGTTTCAGCTTAGTCAGGGGCTGCTGGAAAGTTGCCAGCCTCAGCCAGCCACCACCGTTCGAGGGCATTGGAGATGCAGTCCCCATCACGCTTCCGTTAGGAGGGTGATGGCAGTCTCCTGGCCTTCCTGTCTATCATCAAAGCATATGTCACAGAATGACCCCAGCCCCACCAAAGAGGGGGTCTAAAGAACAACCAATTGAGGTGGGAGCCCATCCCCTCCCCTGTTCTCAGAACCAAGCTAGGCAGGTCTTTCTCCCGGCACGCCTACCCTCCGCTTTGAGAATGAGGTACCACACCAAGGTGAAGAGGGACATGGAACACTTTTTAATGTCAAGTCAGAGACAACCCTTCCCTCCCATCTCCCCCATTCCCACTTTCCCTCATCACATCCAGGAGCCTGTCTGTTTCTCAGACTTCTGGGGAGGAAAAAACAGTTACCTACAAACTGCATGGTCTTCTCTTTCAAACACACGCACACAAAGATGGAAAATTAAATAAAATAAACCAAGAGGATTATATTTTCCAGTGGTCACAAAGGCATCAGAGAGTCCCATAATGGGCTAAACCAAGTGGTTACTGATTGCTTATTTTGTTCAGTTGCTTACTGCTTGTTAATGCCTCAAGGCATGATGGAGGAGCGGCCACCTATGGTTGCCTTCTCCTCCAAAAGCCACATCTGGAAAGAGATGCTGCGCCTTGTATTAATTTTTTTTCCTTTTTTTTTTCTTCACTTTTTATAAACGTCTCTGACATGTAAATAACCCAAGGAAATAAAAAGATAGGAGCTGATTACACAATTACCAGTAAACTCTATCATCTTTTAGAAGACCAACACACAGCTAATGCCATATACAGCATGCAGTAATGTCTGAGAAAGGACCCTGCTGAGAAATAAAATGGCTAGAATTCTAACAAAAAAAATATATGCATATATATACTGTATAATATATGTCATCAAAAGAAGCATAGCCAACAAACTCAGGATACAGTGTGGATCACTCTTTCCATTTCTAAACAGTATGTAGATAGCATAGTATTGTCTGCATTAAATGCCAGAGTAAGGAGAAATCTCTAGCGCTGGTGGAGATGTTGGTTAAATCATATATATTTTTTGGTGGATATGCCCAATTCCCCTGGGGCTTTAATGCCCGGTGTTGTGGTCCACCAGTTGTAAACCTAGGTAAGAAGTATACTAATCATGTTTAATGCTTAACACACGTACTTCTCTTCACCCTTCTTTTGTGTATTTTTTAGTTTTGTCTTGTTTTTGCACTAAGTTCTAGACTCATATCAGAAAATATAATTAATAAAATTAATAATGAATCAGAATCCCTTAATATCCATGATATCCATGTAGTAAAATGAAAAAAAAAAAAAGTTTAACAATATCTTTTAAAACGGTTGTTTATGAGTTTGTTGTTGCTGTCAGGCTGTCTTGTTTTATTTCCTTTTCTTTGTGTTTTTAATTTTGCATTTCATAACACATACTATGGTGGCACAGTCCATGAAAGGGCCTCCTGTGGCACATTTGGGCCTGCACATATAATCTGTTAATCTCTTCTGATTGGCTGAATTTGGGATGGTAGGCTCCAGAATTTTCCATGGTGGGGGCACTTGAGACGGCAGAGTGGCGGAGCCCTTGCCCACCCTGGCAGCAAAGAGGTCACAGAATGCAGCTTGCGGGTGTGCCCAAAGCTGGGAGTGCATTCTTCTCGTGTGGGGAAAGAAAGGAAACTCACTGGTACCTAAATATCTGCAAGGTAATTTTCAATTTCCTTTTTGACTTTGTTTCCCAAAGTATTCTTTGTTCCCCTCCCTCAAATTTGTTTCCCATTAGGTTTTGTTTCTCTGAATCTCATTTGATCACATCTTATTTAAAACCGGAGATGCTGTTGTTGCTGTTGGTGTTGCCGGTGTTGTTGTGTTGGCGGTTGCAGTGGCGGCAGCTTTTCCCCAGTGGGGGGAGTGACACTCACATCAAAATTTTAGGAGTAAGTGCAAGACCAGAAGAGGTAACAGCCAGATGCAGCCAGCCCTCCGCGACGTGCCATTGTTTACCTCGCTGACTGCTCCTGGGCCTGCGGAGAGAACACACCTGTCTTGAGTCGCCTGGCTGAGAATGGAAGAGAACCCCATCCCATCTCCTGATCTGCTGTCATCAGACCTTGACTCTGCTGAGGCAGCCCTCTAACTAGCAGCATCTGGAGGTCCAGCTGCACACATCTGGTGCTGCACTGGAAATAAGCTCCCCTAGCTGTGGTCACATGAACACACTCTATAGAATGGGCAGCCTTCCCTGGCAACAGGAGAATATGTGGCTCAGGTCAAAGTGTCCTGGTGGTCACTACTCCTTTGCTGTTTCATAACATACTAAGGCCACGGGTCAGAGTCAAGTTTAAGAAGGCAGCATATCAATGAATATCTTGCATAAAGCTTCAATGAAATAACACCCCTGAATTGCTTGCACCATCATCCAACCAGTTGGGAGCACTGACTGCCCTGAGTATTGACACATCCTCCAACTGCCCAGCCTGTTGCTCGCGAAAGGAACTGTTAGACACAACAATCTGTGTCTTCCTGCTGCTGCTGCTTCTGCCATATAAGTCCCAGAGTCCGCTCTGTCAATCACTATATCTTAGGGAAGGGTGCTGGGCTTCCACCTGGAACAGCTGGCCTCTTCCTCATCTGGACGAGGTAATAGCAGACCTAGCTGGAGTTATCACAGGACTGAGAGGCCAAAGACAGCCTACATGGAGTGGAGAGGGGTCGGGTAAATGAGCAGGTGACCTTCTGCTGTGCAAGCGTAAGAAACTGAAGATTTATGTGGGTATTGGGACGTAGAATCTGCCATGGTGTATGTCAGTGGGTGGAAGTTGATCACCTATTTCTCTAGCAGGCACACACCAAATTGGCCTGCAGACAGATACTCTGAGACGGAGCCAAATACAGGAGGCAAGAGAACTATAAGGCCATAAAATCCCGTAGAAAGCTTTCCTATTGTTCTGAAACATAAGCTTTATGATTACCTCACTCCCTGTGGCCAAGAGGCCCCAAAACAAATGGAGCTATGATTCATGAGCACTACACACAAGTTTGGATGCTCAGATAAATAAAGTACCTAATGAACCAGGGCATCTTCTCAGATTGGACCTGCCCTGGCATGCACTGTTGCACTGAATTTAATGGAGCTATTTTTTTTTATTTAAAGTTAGGCACATATTAAGTCCATGTCCTTATAGGGGGCAGGTGAAGAAACAAAGCCAGAACTGGCTTGCCTGGCTTTGGAGCTCAGCATTGAAGATACGTCTAGCTAAAGCAGGTGAGAATCAATCAGGCTTCTTGATTCCATCAAGTCCTGGAGCTCCTGTCCCTAGGATTTTATTTCTTAGCCCTGAGGGACAAATCTCTGATTCTGGAAAACCAAACCAAACCAAATCCATTGCCATAGAGTCGATTCCGACTCATAGCGATCTGATTCTGGGAAAGTTGCTAAATAGACAAGAGTTTGAAATGCAACAGGTCATCCAACCTCATGTTTCTCTGGTGACTGGTTTGCAATATCCCTAAGGATTGGTTGTACAAGTCCCCATGATGAGAAGCACTAGAGACACCTAGTCTGGTTTCTGCCCTGTAGGGAGCTGAACTGATACCCAAACCCAGAGCTGTCGATGGGAAACACAAAGCTTAAGACAGCTGCCACAGAGCACCCTCCTTCTCCCAGTCCATAGTGAGACACAGGTGACAAGGAGGATCCCTGAAAAGCTCCTGGAAGGCATACATTCAGTTTCAGAGATACTTGTCATTTAGGATGGATCACTAATTGCTGTGTCTTCTCCAATCTAACTCGATGGCAACAGGTTTTATGTTTCTATGTAAATCACCACCATGGGCTCTCTACTTAGGTCCAGTCACTTTGCTATTTACACAGCATTCTTTGGAATCACAGGACAGAAGCCACTCTGATGCCTCAAGGATCATATCCTTTACATTCTGGGCCATTCCTTCCCACTAAGATGCTTCCCAACGCCTGTAGCTGGGGCCATTAGGATTTACGGGCTATTTCTGAGTCCATGGGAACCAGCAGGCCTCTGTGGGGTCCCTGTTTAATCTAGTGGTTGTGGTCCACCTTCCCATCAGACACAGGAGATTCCAATGTGCCTGCACATCTGGTCCCCTGTGCTCCTGGCAGGACATGCACCTATTAGCACATCGCATGGCTCTCTCATTCTCTTTTCTGTTTTTCTCTCTGAACACTCACATACACAGCTTTGAAACCCATTTCTCCATTCAATCCCAGCATCCCCTCTGCTCCTGCCCCATGACAAAGAAGACCCTGTGGTGAAAGACAAGAGGACACATGGCCTTTCCTAGTATTTAGAGGTCCTCTCCTCCTCCCCATGCCCCCTCCTCTCAGGGCTGGCCAGCCAGTGGGGTCTCTAGGGAGGACAATGCCACAAGCCAGGTGAACTGCCCAGCAGGGGACCGGAATGGCCAGCGTGTAGAGATTTAAAAATCTTTTTTCACACCAGGGGCTGCGCAGCACAGCAACGGCCATGAGCGGGGCGTGCCCTGCTGCATGTGTTCAATGGCCCGTGCCTCAGCTGGGGGTTCCCTCTGGACATCATGTTCCCTCTCAAGGCCAGGCCCTCCAGCTCCTTTGTGGCCCTGCCCCCCACTGTATAATACCACAGAGAGCCTGCAGGGAGGGTCCTGACCTGGCCTGTCAGAAAACTTCCTACAGAAGGCAAGAAAAGGCCACCCACCGAGTGCCTGCCCACCAGAGCCTCCTCTTTCTTGTACTGTTATCCTGGGAAAGCTCCGCCACCACTTGTCCAGCTCCAGGAGTGGATGCTGCTCACTGTGAAAGGCCATATCCAGCTGCCTTCCTCACACTCCTCCATCATCTACCTCCCCCTGACTGCACCCTTCTCCTCAGCACACCCAGGGCGTCTGGCCTAGAGGGAGCTATGAGAAGGAGGACCACACAGGTCTTCACACATTCTCTGAGGGAAGGGAGTTCAGGGGAGCTCCCCTTTCTATTTCCACAAAAGTTTCCAAATTGGTCCTTGAACCTTCAATTTATTCTTATGCTAATTTCAGGGTGATGTTTCTAAAATTCAAAGTTAAATCGAATCCTCCAGCTCATATAAAAACTCAACTTCCTGGTGGAACACTCCATGTATGTCATAATCTGCTTGCTGCCTGACTCTTTAGCTTCTCCTCTTGCCACTTGCAGTTTCTCCTTGTCCCCCGATCTCATGTAACACACCCACATATGCACACGCATATGCACACGGTGCATATTCACAATACGAACACACGTATACACATACACATGTGTACACACACGCACGCACTTGTGCACACATGCGTACACATGCACACTCACACATGCATACACACAGACACACACTCACGCATGCACTCTCTAGCCATGTTCTTGGTCCTTCCCTGCCCCTCTCCTTGAACCACTCTTCACCCAAGTCACTTCACTCCTTGTTCTAGTCTGTGCTCAGCATCTGCACCTTCTCTCTCGGCAGCTTTCCTTTACCCTCTCGGGTTGGCTCTCACAGCACCACACCCACCCATTATAATATGCCCCACCCTGTATTACAATTTTCTTTCTGCTAAAGTATGCATTTTCTCCTCTCTGCTGTGAGCTCTTTAAGGGCAGGTCTGTGTCTAAATGGGCCCATGGCAGGTGTTCAATAAACGATTGTTGAAGGAAAGAAGGAAGGAGTCAGAACATTGTGACTCAGGCTGACGTGTCCATATTTCCTGTCTCTCTGTGTTTGTTTTTTTTTTTTCTTGCTCTCATAATAATACTGGGAGAAAAAGGAAAGGTCAAACTAAACCAAATCAAACCAAAAATCTCTTTTCCCACCCTGCCTTCTGCTTTTTCTTTCTCTCCAAACACCTTTCTCCTCATTTTCTTTTTCCAATAAAATTCACTGAAAATCTCTGTGGTTGAGGAAAATACAACTACTGCAACTGGGGTTTCAAATACAGTGCTTGCAATTGAAAAGGTAACACAGCCCCTTAATGATCCTCATCGGCCAGATGTGGCTTATTAGCCCCTTAATATGTGGACACTTAACTTCAGAGAGCTTAAGTGATTCTTCAAAGGTCCCCTGACTTCTGACTTGGAGCCTCCTCTTTGAGTTTCCAGAGAATGACAGAAGACAGAGGGTGGCAGGGGGCTTGATCCACCTGAACACTGTCTGATGGAGGGAAAAGGACATGCATCTAGCCTGCCCAACATTGCTGTCCTGCCCTTGCCAGCACCTGGAGGAGGCTGTAAGGTGAGCGCCTTTATTCTGGCAGGTGCGATTCCAGTTATCCTGTAAGCAGGGCCCTGGAACACCCTGTGCTGGCCAGAGTGACAGCTGAGACATCTGCCTGGGCACAGGCCCCAGGGACGAGCCTCCGTGCTTTTGTCAGCCACTCCCCCTCCCGCATCCAATGCCTTCATCACCTCTCATTAGGCAACTGCAGAGGCCACAGAGACTAATTAGCAGGACAGTCAGGGTCCCAGAAAACTGTGATGAGTGTCAATTACACATTGGAAACATCTGGTAGAAATGAAAGCCTCAAATAAGATGTTTTATTTGTAGCAAAGTGACTCAACCAAGAACCTCCCCCTCCCTCCCACCACTTCCTATCCAGCGCCAAGCTGGACAGAGAGAAAGAGGGACTGGGGTAAGCAAAGGGCAACATGCACGGCCAAGGTCTCAGAGATCACTGCATTAGAGCATCTGAGTGCAAGAACAGAGCAGGTCTGCGCTGAGGAGACCAGGGATGGAGCTATTCTGGGTACCGACAGGTGCTCATTAGTACAGCCAGCAAGGTAAATTAGACTTCTGCAGGTGGAAGCTACGCAGGGAAGAAGGGTGTGTCCTTGGGGATGGGGTAATCTAAATTGACACAGAGATGGCACAAGGTCAGAGTTCCCACTGGGCTGCTTCCTGGAGTTAGCTTAGAGAAGAAGGGGCTTCCTGGGGTTAGCTTAGAGAAGAAGGGGCTTCCTGGGGTTAGCTTAGAGAAGAAGGGGCTTCCTGGGGTTAACTTAGAGAAGAAGAAGGGGCTTCCTGTGATTAGCTTAGAAAGGAAGAAAGGGCTTCCTGGGGTTAGCTTGGAGAAGAAGGGGCTTCCTGGGGTTAAATTGGAGAAGAAGAAGGGGCTTCCTGGAGTTGGCCTGAAGAAGAAGAGGCTTCCTGGGATTAGCTTGGAGGAGAAGAAGGGGCTTCCTGGAGTTAGTCTGAAGAAGAAGAGGCTTCCTGGGATTAGCTTAGAGAAGAAGGGGCTTCCTGGGGGTAGCTTAGAGAAGAAGGGGCTTCCTGGGGTAGCTTAGAGAAGAAGGTGCTTCCTGCGGGTAGCTTAGAGAAGAAGGGGATTTGCAGGAAGGAGAAAAGATCGTGCATACCCGGTCCCCACCAAGGCAGCAGGACCTGAGCAGAAATATACCAACCTTTCCAAGGGGGCAGGGCTGTAGTTTTCACTTCTAAAAGAAATGAAAAACAAGCCACTGTTAAGGTAGACAGCAATGGAGTGATGCACTTTGTCCTCAGATGGTTTTCTGAGGTGATAGTGTTCCTGGCCAGGGCCTTTTCCATCCCTCCTGTGCTTGCCCTGTTCTTCCCCAACCACACCTGCCCTTCAATGTGTAGTCATTTTGGTTTGCTGAGCAGCCAGTGCCACAAGAGACATGTTGGGGACTGGGGAGGGAATACGAATGATGTTTCAGGTGGACTGGGGCCTGAGCAGAGGCAACTCATTCACCTTGCTGAGTAAGGGAGTCAGAGGTACACCCTTGAAGCCTGAGGCCCTCCAGCCTTTACTTTTTCGTAGAACAATTTTCTTCCTTTAGTCACCAGATTGTTCCCTAAAAGCATGAGAGCTTTAAGCATTAGGTTGTCTGATAAAACAGAGTATGCTACAGAAGTTTGAATTTAGGTACTCATGCTATGTTTCAAACAAACATGGCTGACATTTAGCTACATGTTTTAAAAATGCTGCTCAGGAGTCCAGGTCTTAGATACCTAACTTCTCTTGATATTCAGACTGTGCCAAGCTAGCCATGTGTGGCATTATCTCTCGGAAGCAACCTCAGGCCACAAGACCCACATCTATGCCACCAGAGTTGCTCTTGCTGTGTCCTTCCCCTCCGTGGAAAGGCCGGAACATGAGCCCTTCTCCACTGACTAGACCAGGGAAGACCTGTTCCCTTCACCAGCTTCAAGCCAGCAGAGTAAATCCACCTTTGCTGCTGAGAGCATGCGTCCTGTCTGACCTGCAGTGTGGTGATCTATATATAACCCTTTACTTCCTTCTTTAGCCAGGAGTCGCACAGACAGGATAGAAAATGGCAGCAAAGTTGTTTGCATTCAGGTGATACATTGGGAGTCCATGCTGTCCTTTTATATATAAGGTCCTTATACAGAGAAGAAGAAGAAAAAAAAAAAAACCTACATGTAACTCAACCTAAACTCAGCCAAAACATTTGCCTAAAATCAGATGAATGGATTCAATTCTCAAATGAATTTTTAAAAGCACCTGAGATATGATGTCCCTCTTGATTTGAGGACATTAGCAGCCCTGAGAAGTCATCCTGGAAAAAAAATGCTTTAAGGGGTGATCCATGATGAAACCTTTTCTGATTCAGAGAAGATCTGATGCAAAGCCAGGGTGGTAGAGAAAGCTAGTGGTGATGGCACCATGTTGTCTGCACATTGAGCGTTTAGCAAGGACAGTCACTTGGAGTGCGTGCTTTGGCCTAGAAACCAGTCCAGAAGCTAAGGAGTGGTTTGCTTCATAAACCTCCTTATCCAGGTACCACTGCTAAAATCAATCCATCTTCTGGACACCAAAGGCAATACTTGTAGCCAATTCCCTAGGCAAGCACAGGACTGGGGTCTGATTCTGGTGGGCAGAGGAGGAAAGGTTTAAGGGGTGCTTTCATGTCAGGATATACAAACCTTCTGGGAGGAGGAAGCAACTTTTTTGTTTTTATGTGTTCTGTTATTTAGACCCATGCGCCACAGGAATGTTAACTGGGTTTACCAGGCCTAATTAACCATCTCTAATACTCTGTATGGAAGGATGATGGATCACCTGCCGCCCTTATTTCCTCCTGATATACAGAGCTTAGTCTCCTGTTCTTTAATAAATTGGTTTGATGGTCACTGTGAGGTTCATAAGCAATAATCACTCGACCTTCCCCGGCCCACTGATAGCATCAAATACAACTCAATGCCTCAGAGATAAAAGACAGAGCTGGTGAGAACAAGCAGCCGCAGAGCTGCTGAGTTTGCGGTGCAGGCCCTGGCACACTTGCCACTGCAGAAGTTCCGTGAGGGGCAGTGGTGCAGGCCTGAGTCCTTATTTATCATGGTGGGAGTCCTGCACCGCCACATGGGAGAGGTTGTCACCCTCTCTGTTGTGCTTGCAAAAGGGGAACAGAGAAATACTTCAAGGGTGGCAGAAAATGCCAGGGAGGAATAAATTTCTCTTATCAGTATTCTTCTAGTTCATACAGATATTGGTAGCAAAATAACTTTGAACTGCCCTTAAAGCCAAGTGGTCCCTACCAGTGAAAATTCTGCACTCATATATCTGACTTATATGAGCATAACTTGGGGGTATTCCCTGAGGATATAGGTAGTTCTCTATTCCATTCCCTGGTAGCACAAACAGTTAAGCACTGAGCTACTAACCAAAAAGTTGGAGATTTGAACCCACCCAGAGGGGGCTTGGAAGAAAGGTCTGGTGACCTATTTTTGAAAAAATCAGCCATTGAAAACCCTACAGAACACAGTTTGACATACATGGGGTCGCCATGAGTTGGAATTCACTCAATGACAACTGTATTTTTTGGTTCTATTCCATTCTTTTTGATTGTATCCCATTCAAGCTAGCAAAAAAAAAAAAAAAAAAAAAGCAAAGGAGGAGGAAAAATAAAATAAAACACCACAGCTGAGTGAGGTAAATGCCTCCAAGTGTAAGGTCTATTTTCCCTAAAACATTCCAAGTTGTACAAAGGAGTCCAGCAGCTACAGTGAAAAAAAAAAAAAATTTTTTTTTTTTTTTTGAAGGCTACACTAATCCAAGTCTCTGAAGGTTCCAGGTGTCTAAAACCTACAACTGCCCAGCCTGACCCACTCACACTGCTCCCAATGGGAAGGTTTCCAGGGTGAGGGTTGGGCGTGTCCAGAAACTCGGAGCAGAAAGTTGACATAGAAACCATGCACCCAAAGTCCTGACTTCCAAGCAGAGGGGAGTGAGAAAGCAGGAGAAGGGACTGGCCAGCCCAGCCCAGCTTTTTCTCACCAGGGTTGAGCCTGCTAATAGTCTCCTGCCCTAGTCCCATGCTCTGAGGCCACGCAAATTGATTTTTCTTCCTTTTTGGCTGTTTTTATTCTTGTTTGCTTTGGTGTGGGATTATGTTTCTCATATCATCAGAGTTTTAAAAGCTCCCGTTTGTTCTGAGAATGAAGAAATAAGGGCAGGATTAGCCAAGTAACTTCTGAAAGTGCATCCTATAGCATCATCTGCCCCAGCTTCTGTCTCTTACACTCTCTTCTATCGTTTGTGTTAGTTACTTCCTAATGCTCTCTATTTTAGTTCCGTGAATATGCCTAGCACAGGGGTTCAGTAAACATAAGTTGAATCATAAGTTGAATCTGAATGCTTCCATTGACTTCACTTTTTTTTTCTTTCCATTGCTGTGCTGCATTTTCCTATTCATTGCTCATCACCATGGTACTATACATCTCCAAGGTGAATAATGCAGCCCTGACTCTTTTCATGATAAAAGTATTTCCTCATCTGTCAAACAGCTTCCCGTACAATTCATTTCCTTCCATTTCCTCTCCCACGTTCCACATCTCATGCCATCCTCCGATGAGTGTACGCACAGTCAGAGCGTTAGGGAGGGCAGGATGGGTGCTAGGTGCGGTGGGATGGGGAAGGTCAAGGGTGGGGGGAAGGTGGTGAAGCCATCACCCCTCACTGTCTTCACTGCTGCCTTTCCGCTGCACTCTCGCTCTCATGGGCACTGTCCTCATGACAGCAAACGTTGCTCGTGCAGCACACGTTTTCTTCTAGCACTCTGCCCTGGCTCGTTTAGGCTGAATACTTAGTCATGGTCTTCAGGAATCACTCCTGCTAGGCTAGTGGACCTTGAGAAAATCTGGAAGGGCTGTGCAAAGAGAGGCAAGATCTGTAGGAGTCAGACATGGGGAAGGGCTTAAAGTGGAAAAGGATGAAAGGGGGCTGAGGAATGAGATAAGGAACCCTATAATGTTATACTGAGGGAAGTCTATCTTTCAGCTTGATCTGGACATTGGACTCCAGTGATTCAAATGCACCTAACAGTTTCAAAGTCTTTTAGATATGTGTTCTCAGTGAAAGTCTAACAACTCTGTAATATAGATAAAGCAAGAATTATCCATTACATTTTGTAGAGGAAGGAACTGAGTCTAAATAAGGTTGAGGGACTTGCATGGGCACAGAACTACTAAGGGACAGGATCTAAACCAGAACTCTGTGGCATCCCACTTTCCGTCATTGCTTATGGACGGCCATGCAGGCTGTACCCTCTCTCCTTCCCTCCCTGGGAGAACCTGGCTGTGAACCAGTTGATACATTTTATGGAATATTGGAACAGTCATGTACATGAGTTTTGCTGAGGGACCATCAACAGGACTCTTGTAATAAAAACTTCTCATTGTGATGGAGCTGTTTTCCTATAGGTTCATACTCATTCATTCAACCTTTCACCTTCACACCGAGCCTGGAGATTTTGGGGACGCTTTCTTTCCCTTTCTCACCCCAACCCTCCGGGGGAAGTGTGGGCAAGGGATAAGCAGAGAGAAGTCATCTCCCCTGGAGTCTCACCAGTTCCAGTTCCACTGCCATCCCCCAAGCAGCTTTACAGCTAAAAGCCTCAGGTGATACACAGCAGGGGGTAGGGGCTAGGGAAGAGGGGATACGGATTCTGAGACAGAGGGAGGGGAGAGAAAACATAAAGCAAGGGGATACTGACCTTGGAACAAAGCTGAGCTTGTAGGCTCATTTAGTTCTAAATCAGGTGAGGGACATACGGGAGAGAAAAACGAAAACAAACATGTACATTATATACAGCACCTATATATTTGTCATATATAGTTTGTATACTGCCTTCACAAACATTTCAGGAGGAATGGATAAATAAAAGAAGATACAAAAACCGAAGGTGAGAGACAAGGTAAGCATGAGAAACAGTGAAGTACCTTCTGTTTCCATTCTTGGATACAGTGGTTGGGCAGTGAGAGAGCTGGCCACTCTGCAAGTTTTCTAGTGCAGATGGATTTACTCTTAGTTTGCGTTGGGCTGGGGTATGCATTTGGGAACAAATGACCAACACCTTTTTTCCAGCTGAAATTTCTCTACCATGCACTCAGCTTCTGTTTCACCTTGGGAGAGCATGTTCAAGAACCTTCTGATCCCATGGCACCAGGGAAAGGGCAAGGTTCCTAGAACCACTGTGACCCAGGATTCCCAGGATTATGGGAGCAGACCTCTTGAAGTCCCCTGTAATCTCTGCAATCTTAGGGGACAGGTGCTCAAAACCCCTATTGGTTCATGATAGGAAGGACCCTATTCCCTGTCCCCATTTTACATGAGTACCCCCAATGGTATTGGCCATGACATCAGTCTCCCAGCACTAACTGTTCTTCCACTGCTACGTCCACGGTCAAGTGGAGAAAGGGTGCAGGTTGTGGACAAGCTGGTGGCAAAATGATTATAATCTAGCTGGCCTTCTACAGGAGAATGAACTTCATCACTAAATTCATGTGTTCTCATCAATAAACGGTGCTTATCATCCTGATCAAGTGGGCTCGATGGCTCTGAGCTGAGGAGTTTTCTAATAATCGAAAATGATGTGGAAAATTCCCTGACTGATACACACTTTTAAAAAGACCTCATCAATGGTGAGCCTCAGTGATGAGTGGAGGGGCCTCAATAGTGTCTAGATTAGCCTGGGCTACAGCAGAAGGGCTGGGAACACCCATTCTGCACACTGGAGTGGTTTCACTAATCCCAAGGACCTCTGACACCAACGCAGCATTTCTGTGAGATGCTCCTCAGGAATGGTCTCTCAATGACATGTGAAAAGATAGTTCCTGAGGTGAATGCATTTGGGAAATATTGCAAACTCTACCTCCCTCTTGAGATTTGGCAGGGTGAAAGGGTGAAGGCTCCAAGAATTTCTGTATTAAACACAATTCCCACACATACCTTTTTTATCTTTGGCCCAATCTTTCCTAAACTTATTAGAAGATATACTCTCACTGGACTCCTGAAAACAGGACAGGTAGGGATGTCCCACATGAGAGCCTCACATGAACGCCAGCAGGCCAGTGGGGGTGGGGGGGAGGAGGTTTTAACTGCCAGACAGGGCCTGATGAAAAGAGCAGATTTATGACACATGCCTCACTGCTTTCCTTGTCACAAATACCAGCTATTTCGCTCCTAAAAGAAAAACAAAAAAAAACTTTGCTGCTTCTCCCTATTCTCATCTTGAGATGGCTTAAGGGAAAGAGGCCAGGCAATTAGACAGCAGTGATAAAGCCAATTGCAAAAGCCCTTCATGCAACCAAATCAGAAGAAAGACGAGGTCACAGGAGGAGGATGGATATTTACAGGAACGAGGGCTGCTGCCGGTGGAGGGCAGACTTGGGAAGGGTGGGAAGTCAGCCACAGAGAGCCATAGCTGTGAGAGCCCAGGAAGGAAGGGGCCCTCCTGACTAATCAGAGCCTTCTATACATGCAGACAGACACCTGGCAAAAAAGCAAAAAAAGTCTGACAAATGCGAGGGGCAATTATGACTTTCGCTGTGTGGGAGATGTCAGGCAGATCAATCTCTCTCATCAGAGCGCTGCCCGCTCTGAGTAGCAGCTCTGGGATCAGGGGTCGCCTTCACCTTCCCGGCCTCTAGCTACAGCCGGGCTTCACTTTATGTGCTGGGCACAGGCTGCAGGTGTGCCTGGAAGCAGGGACCGAAGGATGGAGCGGCCCAGGCTGATTACCCAGAGCAAGCTGAAGGCACTGTGCTGTCTGCAGAAGGCATGTGGCAGGGGGTGGGGACACTGGGAAACTATGGGATTATTGAGGCTTTCTTAGAATAAAAGGAATTTATATTCTTGCCAGTCATCTACTAAATTCCTCACCCCCCGCCCCCCTCCTTCACCATCACATATAAGAATGCTTGCTTCACATAGATCCCTAGGGGAGTTGATTTGAAAAATCCTGAGATTACTGATCTTGGTGGAGTATGGAGGCACTTGCCCAAAAGGTGATAATAAATGAATTGTGTGGCCTATGGGAGGATCCGCTTCTACCCAGGATGAGGACAAGCACCAGATCCCCAGAGGCCTTGCCTGATGACACAGCTCTGCAGGGTGACTTCCATGGAGCTGCTCCACTCACAGGAGTGCGGGCATCCTGGGGTCTAGAAGGCGGTTCTCGTTCCCTGCTTCAGCTACCAATAGAGCAGCAAGATGGGTGATGAGGGCGCAGCATTTGCCTTGCTCACATTAGTCCCTCAGTATATGTTTGGTTAATGAACTGATGTGTGAACAGATGGGTGGATCTGCCAGGATGGCAGGTTGGGTGGACATGTATCTTAATCTAGCCAGACCACACACCCTTTGACATAAAGAGAACTCGACAAAACCCACTGCTCTATTATTCTCCTTCTGAAGTTAATATTATTCAAGATCCCAAAGCCCATGATTCACTTTTATAAATACAGTTCAGTTTTTCTTATGTCTCAATGGCTGGAAAAGAGAACATTTTACACTGATCCAGTAAACAAAGTATTGAAATAGAAAATGTTCCTCTCTGGTCTCTTCGCCATTATTCCCAGTTATAATCCCCATAGTCAGTTTAGGGGCTATCACTGAAGGAAAAAAAAAAAAAAAAAGGAAATGTGATTCCAAAGTTCTTTGTCCTATTTCAAGGTTTTCCCCATAAAATGAAACACATGCATGAGCATTCAGTGTCCTTCTCCTTCCCACTTCCAGTGTCTGCTCCCTCTCCTCTCACTCTTCTCACGCACCCCCCTGCCTAACTAACTCTTACTCTCCAATACTTCCAGCACCCCCATGTGCCCCCTCCCTCTTTACGCCCCTCCCCTCTCACTGCCCAGCTCGGGGCTCAGTCTCACCAAATAGTGTGATGCTGGCATTAGTGTAGCCCAGCTTATTGGAGGCCACACAAGTGTAGTTCCCGTAGTCATGTTCAGAGACATTGTAGAAGATGAGTTTTGAGAGGAATGGTCTGTTTTCCACTTTGACCCCCTTCTTTCCTTCAACCAGTCTGAGGCAAACAAGAGGGAGACAAAAAGAAGAAAAGAAAAGGACTTGGTTATATTCCCCTCAGAGGAACAGGATAGACTCTGGAATTAATGATCTTCACATTGCCTGCTTTCTGACATCCTTATGACCACGGTATTCTCCTCAGCTACACAGTAAGTTCACATACAGTGACACACGTAATTGTGCTTTTGTTTTATGTGTGTGCATACAGACTCATCCAGTCAGGATGTGTTACCTCCCCGTACAGACATTTCAGTTCTCTGAAGGCAGGTACAGCTCCTTTCCCTTGCTTTGTCAGCTGTGACATCCATAACTAACATTACTCACAAAGTAGGTGCTCCAGAGTGTGGGCTTATTGGATGTTGAGGATGATGGTAATGAAGATGAAGATGGTGATGGCAACTAGGACAAAAAAAGCTCAAACTTCAAAGAGATGAACCACCGGAGGGGATTGAAAGAACAATTTTCTTCAAGCACCTGGGTAACACTATTTCCCCTAAGATCTTGAGGCGCATTCTACAGACAAAGCCTTACTTTTGGCCATGAATAGGCAAAAAGAATCAGGGATCAATCATTTTGACATCAGGGAGACCTGAAGGGCTTGGGAAAGGTGATCTTCTTGGAAGATCATAGTCGAATAGCCTGGAGGGGTTATAGGTTCCTAAAAGTGTGACTCTATAGAGTCAGGACAGTCTCCCTGAGCCCAGTATGGAAGCCCAATATGTTACAAGGGCCCGATATTGGTGATAGGAGTCACTGAAGAAATGCCACAGATAATTAGTGGGGTGAAAAAGCTACGTATACTTATTTGAAGCATGGCTTCCACTTCTGGGCATATGGACAGGGGAAGAGGAAATCTGCCTTAAGGGCTGGTAGAGAAACAGCCTCCACCTTTGGAGGCTGTTAGCAGCAATTCCCACTACAGGTATGTCTACATGGAAATTACGAGGCCAGCTTTTTTCTTCCTGAAAGCTCTGGTGCATCCTATTTCAGAGAACAGCCTTTAAAGACAACTTTTACTTCCCCTGAAACAATGTGTTCTTGCTCAGAGCTGATTCTATGCTATAGGAAAGATTAATACTTTTGGGGGAAAACCCTTCTAAATGAAGGATATCAGGCATGTGGTCACAAACCTGAGTTGCACGCATAGGACTTGACTGGAGCAGGAACGCAGACAGTAAATGATGTCAAGCTGGATGCAGACTGGAACATATGTTTGATAGGATATATGTCTACAGGAGTGAAACATAGGGAACTCCTGTCTGTCCATGGGGTCGCAGGAAGCTTTAGGCATGGACGGCAGTTGCTTTGTCGGGATCTAAAGGTTTCATCTCTGTGGCAGGGCAGTAGGACTACGAATGATTCTCCCTACCCTGATAGCTTGTGGTAACCTTGATCAGCAGAGAGAGCCAGGTTCTGGATTAACTTGGCTTCTCACAGGACGCCTATGTCTCCAGGGATGTCACAGGATTGGTTGGAGGGACTTGACTTACTTTCTATTATGTAAGAGCCTCCCTCTCTCACAAGCCAGAGGCAGTGAACTGGCTACGTCCACCGATGTCATACAATGCTGAGCACTATCCGAAAGCAATGACACCTGTTTGTGCTGCCAGACGCCACTTTTCTATGCCCAGCTTGTTATGTAGAGATGAATCCTGTAGGGAGTGCTATCTGAAGAAGGCACGATATCTCTCCCACCAGGAAGCTTTGTGAACTAGTCAAGCACGCTGATCCCATTTGCCATCTTGACACTGTCCATGGGTTGGGGAGGAAGTCTTCACATCAGAACCAAACTGTGAATTAGATTTAGGCTCTGTGGTAGGGAAAGGCACTTACCCGAAGCAGGTTCCAGCTTGACAGCTCTGAAATATCTCTAGCTAAATTTTTAAAAAAGCAGCACAGGGTGGCCAGCAGCACTTCGCAGCACTTTGCAGCTCCTGGGATGGCTCACTCTCTTTCTCGGTGCACTCACACATTTCCCTGGCCCCACACTCCTACCAGCTGCAGCTCCTGATGACCCTGGAGACTCTTCAATGGCTGATGGCCCTGCGGCTGAGTGGCCCTTGTAAGTACGGGATTTCATTTTCCTCTCCCCTTGATGGATAACACACACAGTGGCATGTGGTTGAGTAAATAAACTAGAGTGTAGCTAAAAGACTTCTACCCTAAATTTTTAGATAACTGTCCAGTCCCACCAGACAAGCTCCTTTGGTTTGCCTCTGAAGTCTGTTCATGTCATGTGAGCTGGCCTAGAGCTATCTCCCCCGGGGCAGACACAGCTGCCCTTTGACACCCATCTGGCAGAGGCTGCCTGGCAGTGACAAGGACCTCAGAGGCAGAGATGTGCTTGTTAAGCTGGGTGCCAGGAGAAAAGAGAACTCCATTCGCAGGGAGAAGACTAGGAATAGATAAGTAAAGGAGCGGCAAATGAAATGGAAAGCTGACCAAAATCAACTGGAGGGAGAGAGAAGGAGCCACCCTCAAAGGGAAGCCGAAAGAGCAGGGATAAAGTGCCTCTGTCAGGGGCCTCTGCAGACCGTCAGTGGTGATGCTGTCTCACCTTCTCCTGACAGGTAGTGTTGCCCCTCGTACAGCTACCAGGCCAATTTCTATCCCATTGATTCTAACTCAGGGCGACGTCACGTGTGTCAGAGTAGAGCTGCACTCCATAGGGTTTTCAGTGGCTGATTTTTCAGAAGTAGATCACGAGGCCCTTCTTCCAAGGCACCACCGGTTGGACTCAAGCCTTCAGTCTCTCAGTTACAGTTAGTAGCTTAACCTTTTGTGCCACCCAGAGGCTACCCTACAGCCACAGTGCTATATGAAAAAGGAGAGCCCGTCCTTCCTTGTCCTTACCACCGGCCATCTTGGCCTGTGGCATGTTCTACTTGCCTCAGCACATTTTAAGATCTTACTTTTCCTTGCATTTTGCTGGTATATTTCCCCCATAAAGAATCAAAACAAGATGTAGATGATTAACATGGACACGTAAAGGTCTAGGAGCTGACCCTGCAGTTCTCTCTGTCGATACGTAATTATCTTCCTTCACGCCTTAGTTTTCCTCTTGGTACAATGTTATGTGCCATCAATTCTGACTCATAGTGACCCTATATGACAGAGTAGAATTGCCCCATAAGATTTCCTAAGCTGTAATCTTTATGGGAACAGATCACCCTGGTCTTTCTCCCTCTGATCGGCCCGTGGGTTTGAACCACCAACCTTTTGGTTAGCAGCTGAGTGCTTAATTATTGTGCCACTGGGGGAGGGCAGCTGAAGCAGGCTTTCTCAGTACTATAACCATGCTTACTTATTGGAAATGTACCTCTACTTTTGGCTTGATTCTGACTGGTTAGAAGAAGAGGGAAAGCTGCCTATATTTCTTCTTACCTCTTTGTGAGTTTGTTTTTCCTTCTTCTGGTTCACTTCTTTCATCTGTAAAACGGGCTAGATGAATATGGCACACCTCACTGAGAAGGTGCCAGAGTTTATCTTCAAAAATTAAAAAGCACTGCTTCTCATTTGGAAGGACTAAGCGACGAGGCAGCTTGTTGCTAAACAAACTTCAAAGATTGATTCCAAGCAGAGGAGCTTTTGGTGTCTGGCAGGTGGTATGAGGACAGAAAACCAAGGCACACTGATGATACTCCAAACAGCACAGACAACGGCTTGGCCACTCTGGCCCAGAATCTCTCTCGCTGTTCTTCTTGGATTTGCCGTTTTTGTTGCTTTTCTTTCTCAGCTTTCCAGGCTCTCTATTTCCTTTTTCCTTTTCTACCCCACATACACCTCAGGACTTTTTTGCAGCCTCCCATCACACCCACATTTTTATGAAAATGTTCTGAACACAGACAGCCCTTGCACATTCATTTGGCACCCATGCACCTTAAAATAGCTCTTTGATAACAGTAATTGCCATCTTGTCTGGCTGTAGGAAGCTCTGAGGCCCTGTCTGACATGCCTTTCTACAACTCCTCGCAATGATAATCTGTCCTGGTGATGGCTGCAACAATGGGCAGGAAAGGAGGAGTGAAAGAACACCCTGGGCACAGAGGAGGGCTAAATCAGGTCAGGACTCTTATCCACTGCTGCTGAAGTTGGCTGGGTCAGAGCTGGAGACCTGACAGCTTCAGCCAACTTCTTAGCCACTCCCAGGCCTGGAGAGCATTGCTTAATGCAAGTTTCAGAATATGTTAGAAATAGCTCCAGGCCTAACATGTTATATTCTTGGCCTACAAAGCATTCACCGGCCTTGCAATACTCCCAGTGGCTGTTCTTTGAGATCTTTCATTCCTTACAGAACAACAACAGCCAAAATGTATTTCAGGCTTGTTGGTTGGTCAATGATGATTCCACATGACAATATTAAACATAGCTGAAATATTAAGAACATGTTTGTTCATGTGCACCCCCTCAACACGCACCCTTCTTTTAAATAGGAAGAATTCAGAAGAAGATTTTCCAGGAACTCATGTGTACCCTCTGGAATTGGGAGCTGGCAAAGCTTTCTGCTCCTGCTGGAGGAGAGAGGGAGTCTTTACCTTTTATCGTCCTTGTACCACTGGAATTCTGCTGAGGGGACCGCTGAGGCTTCACACTGCAGTGTCCCTTTCTGTCCCACAGGGACACCTGTACCCTTAGCTTCTGAAATGTACGGTGGATCTGCAGAGAGAAGGCATCCAACAACATTTACAAACACATTTAAGAATGAAGAGCCAGCCTCACTCACTGATTCTGTTCTTCACTCCCTGCCCGGCCTCTGTTTACTTGCACTGTGAAGTCATGATACAAATGTACTGGAGAATGAAACTGTCTTCAGTACTGTTAAATGTACCTGCGTTGCTTTCAAAGCAGAAGCTTGGTCCTTCTAGCATGCATTGCTTCTGTTCCTCTCCGTGCAAAGGTGGCATGACCAGGTGTTCTGGCATATTTCCTGTTTAAACTTTTTAACTTGCATAGGATGATGCCAACCCATCAACTACACACCACGGGGTTGACAGGTGAAGCCTTTACTGTCTGCGCACCAGGTTCTTGCCAGAGCACACAACCTCAAACTATTCAATGCCCATCAAAAAGTCAGGTGCAAGAAATACAAATCAGGGAGAACTGCCTGAAGGATATACAGATCAGTCATTTTTCCAGGTAGTCTAAAATGGGTCTCCTAATTAAGCCAGACCAAACTAGACTTACGTACTTGGTCTACATTCATGTGAAGTCTTTACCAAACTACCTGTGACATTCCAACAGTTTGCACTGGGGGACCTTAGGGGGGGAATAAAAAAAAGCGTAATAAACTTGCTAATCTATTTATTGCAGGAATACTGTACAAGATATTGTTGGCTGTATTTCGAAGTACTCTATTTGTGGAGATCCGGAAGAGAAAGTTCTCTTTTCTCTCAAGACAGTAACTTGGTTTTATCTCTTGGACATAAATCTTAAAGCAGATGATACTTCTCTTCTTCACTTTAACAACTCAAAGCCAAATTCTGGACCTGCAGCTAGCAATCTTGTGGTATGCATTTTGTGTGCAGATTTATCACTGGCTTTTTTTTATTATTATTATTTTCCTATATACACCTTTCTTTTGCTTCCATTTCCTTATGTTTTAGGTTAATCTTTATGAACTGTAAGTCATCTTAAGTCTTGCTTTTGTTTTGCTTTGTTTTTATTTTAATGGGTAACCCATTGCTCTTGAGTCGATTCTAACTCATTTTGACCTACAGGACAGAGTAGAGCTGTCCCATAGGGTTTCCAAGGCTGTAATCTTTACAGAAACAAACTGCCACATCTTCCTTTCACAGAGCAGCTGATGGGTTCAAACTGCTGACTTTTGGTAGGCAGCCAAACGCTTAACCACTGCAGCACCAGGGCTCCTTATTTTTAATGGATAGGGTATAAAAAAAATGGTAGCATTGTAACACCTGTTTAAATTTTCTGTGATTGTGCTTTTTCCTTGCTTAGGTTCTTCATATTAACTAGGCTCCAGTTTTTTTTTTTTTTTTTTTTAGTTTTTTTCAGAAACTGACATATTGAAGTATAACGGGAAATAATTAAAGAACAAGTATGGATATATACACAGTGGACTTTCCTTACTTCCTCCCACCCACGTTTAAAAGGGGAAAGGCTTCTTATTTGCAAGGTTAGCAGTTGGGCACTATTTTGTAGTAAGAATCCACGAAATGGGCACAGCAGAGAAAAACTAATCTAGAATGTCATAGAGAACAAAGTCAATATATATAACGAGGAACTGAGAGTAGAAAGGCTGAGACAGAGGAAAGGTGAGCAGGCTGGATATCAAGAGGGAATTGGGATGGCTGATGAAGGGGAATGAGAGGTTAAGTACAGTGGCCTCCAAAGTTTTTGGATTCTGTACCTCTATTAGTAAGAAAAGGAGCCTTGGTTGCACAATGGTTAAGCACTCGGCTGCTAATTGAAGGTTGGAGGTTTAAACCCACCCAGAGGCTCCACAGAAGAAGAGATCTAATGACCTCCTCCTATAAATATTACAGCCTAGGAGACCCTATGAGGCAGTTTTACTCTGTCATATAGGGTCTTTACGGGCTGGAATTGATTCAGTGGCACACAACAACAAAAATTAGCAAGAACAAATTTCGAGATATACCCCCAACATACAAATGCTTACTTATTCATATTTAAATTATACATATGCCATGTACATCACCATATATGATTGTTAAAGGATAAGATAAAATTAATATGCTGTAGTAGAAGTTCTACTATTTCCTTTTTCCCTCCCAGCACATGGTTTCTGTGCCCTTTATGGCGATGACTGGTCTAGAGTGGGGGAGATTTGGGGACAGCTGCACAATGTGAACGCATTATGGGAGAATTTGGGATTCGAAGGTAAGTTTATACAAATGATGCATTGGATACCATTTCATGAACTTCCAGTAATGTAAGTCAAATTTGGGATTATATTAAACTACTTTCAGCTATGTGTATATATATATATATATATATATATATATATATATATATATATTTTAATGTTATGCCATGACACCTGAGGCATCAAAATCCAACCTTGGAATTGTTGCTCTTGGAAGCAGAGCATGGGACATTTGCCACCCTGAGCCAGCAGTGGGCTCCGCAGAGTCACTCTCCCATTGCTACCACAGCATGATGGCAACCTCAGGCACACGCAGGATAGTGGGGCACTTACAGTTCACCGTGACCTTTACTCTCCGTACCACAGGTGCAGACACGTCATTGGAGGCGCTGCACTCGTAGTCTCCCGACTGCTCCCGAGTGATGCCCTGGATTTCCAAATATTCATCCTCACTCACAAAGCCAACCGCTGCAGGAGAAGTAAAGAGGTGTGGTGAGATGGGAGCAAAACAGCAAAGGTATAAACTTAGAAAATAAGGTACAAAATGCTTTCTTCTGCAGAGAATGGTGCCATTTCAAAGTTCAGACTGATGGGAATGATGTCAGCTCTCCCCCCCCACCTCTTCTTGCCCCTTCCACCATCAGCTTTTCCTCTGTCCCCCAAAGGACCAGGTGAAATGTTTGTGTTGCTACTGGAAGATAAGCACAGTGTCTAGAGAATTACCGGGCTTCGATAAGTGATTAATAATGTTGGCATTTACACTGGTCGGCTCTTGCCAAGCAGTCCAGCTCTGGGATCTGAGTACTGCACCTGAGGTGAATGTTAACTCTTTCTGGTCTCAAGATATCATCTAGATTAAGCCTTGAAGTAGACTGGATGACGGCATCCCTAAAGTACCATACACACATATGCACACACACTCGTATACACACAGACCACAAGAGGCAGTGCAACTGCAAATACAGTAAAATGCAAATTTATGCTTTTAGATTTAAATAATCAATTAGGCAGAGATTTAAATCAATTAGATTTAAAAAATCGATTTGCTAAATGTCAGTATGCTAGAACTCTTGGGTACCAGATCCTGAAGACAAACCAGCAAGGAAGACTTCGCACTTGATGCCTAACCACAAGCATGGCAGAATGCAGACAAGACATTTAAGGCAAGAAGACATGGCTTCAAATCTTACCGTGTCACTTAATCATCCAGAGACTCCATTTCTTTAATGAAATTTTACGAATAATAATGACCGTGTACCTACTGGACTTCATACTTGATGTCTGGCCACGAGCATGCAATTATGGGAAGACCATGACATTTAAGCTGAGATAACAACATTCAAAACTTCTCTCACACAGGAACCCTGAGCCTTAGCTTCCTTCCTAAAGACAATGACAAAAATAATTGTCTGCTTACTACTAGGAATATTCTGACTCATCAGTGAAGGGAGGATAATTAGGATGGCCATACATTTTATTATGTAAACTAGGATACTTTTAAGAGTAAAAGGGGGTGCTATTAATAATTATTCTGGACAGCAGTCATAAGCTGAGACCGTCTGGGGTAATTGAGGATATTTCCCTAGGCGGAGTATATGTCGCAGGGTAGTTTAAGAGAAACAAATGAAAACATACAGACAAAAGATCACTTTGAAAACTTACATGGGCCCCCCTCATGCTTTAGTTTTTAATCTTGCAGGCTGCCTGGACGCAGTTTCAGGTAGAGTGGAGCCACCTTCACATGAGCGGCCCCAGAATCTTTGCTGGATCAAAGCTTTATGGGCAAAGGAGGAAAGGAGTATTTTCGTCCAGGTCATAGCAACTCTCCATGTCACCAGAGTATGAAAATGTTAACTGCTTGAAAATAACTTAAAACAATAAGCATACATGTGGAATTGTGGAATATAAGCTATGATTTTATTGGTTCTATGATGGTGGTAAGCTCACCATTTCAGTCAAGATAACAATAGTAACAATATCAGTAACAACGAAAAACCAAACAACGAAACACCAAACATGAAAAGATCTGCCACTATCTTGTCCACCTCTGTCCCCATCCTTTGGTCATGATATGTGTGCCACCATTCAGTAACAAGCCAAACCTGGCATTTCCTCATGAATCTCCGTGCCATTTGGGACCTATAATACGTATGTTCAGAAACTCTCTTGCCTCTATTACTTACAGAAGAGCAAAATAACAGCCCACATCCTTGTAAGCAAGGAGGCAGGAGTCACTAAGTCACAAGAATAACTAGGAACACACTAATAAGTGGAAACAGAACCAAAAAGTCCAGGATATAGAGAGGACAATCAGTATTAACCCACAGAGACTCAGAGTTTCAATCAGTAAGAAACTTCTAATTCTCTCAGTAGACTTCATTATTATTGTTTTCTAAGCACCTTCTTTATGGAAAAAAAAAAAAAAAGCCTTGATTATCAAGAGGGTGGGGGAAACAGTAAAGGAGAAGAGGTTTAAATAAACTGACGCATTTGTGGTTCCTTTTATGTTGTTGTTTATTTGCTACCAAACTCAAGCCTACATTTGTCAGCTCTTTCCCTGCTAGAATGCTATAATTACTGTGCAGACCATCTCAGAGACCAGTGTTACACTTAATATTTTCATTAATTTTAAATGGTAGTCCTTGGTACATATGTGTGGCAATTGGTGTCATATTTTAATTAGGCTTGCCCTACACCATCTGAAATTAATAATAGCTCAAATTACCAGTGTAATTTATAAATTAACAGTGCTGCATTAGGAAATAAATTAGCTCTGGACAGCTGTTTCTGGATTGAGCTCTGGTGTCAGAGCCGTGACTGGTAGGACCTCAGGTCTCTTGGGAGGCTGTGTACAATACCACCAAAGTGGGGAAATGAAGAGACAGGAGGCTCTCTGGGTCTCTTGCTCTTTGAGTGAACAGAAGGCCACACGTGTGTTTTCATTCTGCCATCCAAATATGCTACTGTATGACCACAGTAAGATTTACAGGGACCTGGATTAGAGGTTTTGTTACAAGGACATCCAAATGGAGAAATACGTTGGTAGAACTGCAGTCAGACTAAAATGCAAGTTCACATCAAAATCAAGAACTCATCAAGTTTTCTAGAGGAACATCTGAATTAATATCTTGCAGGGATGGATTACCCAATAAGCAACGATGTGGTAAAACCCACGTGAAATTGTACGCTACAGATTAGTAAACACAATTAAGCCCATTTGTACCTTGCTTACTGTAAACTGATGGGTACCTTGCTTACTGGTTAATCTGGCCCTGAATGTCTGTGTAAGATGGCAACTAACAGCAACAATTTTATATGCTTCAACAGCACTGAGTAATGTCAAGATATCTTATCTAGGGAAGAGCTCAGATATCTTAAGATTTTGGGAAGGCATGTATTCTGTTGTTGTTATTAGCTGCCATCGAGTCAGCTCCAACTCGTGGCAACCCCAAGTACAACAGAATAAAGCACTGCCAGGTCCTGCACCTTCTTCACTGCTGTTGGTATGCTCGAGTCCATTGCTGTACCCACAGTGTATTTTGAGCAACTTCCTATTTAGGGTGCTTATTTCCAGCACAATATCAGACATTATTCTGCTGTGATCCATAAGGTTTTCACTGGCTAATTTTTGGAGGTATATCACCAGGCCTTCCTTCCTTGTCTTCTTAGTCTAGAAGCTCTGCTGAAACCTGCCCACCGCAGGTGACCCTGCTGGTATTTGAAATACCAGTGGTATGGGTTCCAGCAACATAGCAACATGCAAGCCACCGTAGTGTAACAAATTGACAGATGGGTGGTGGGTTCTATTACTAGAGGGAGGGGATTTACACTTAAGTCCTCCTGCAAAAAGCCAATGAGGCTTAATTATATTATCAGGCGTTCTCCACACAAAATGTAGAGTTATAGAGAAACCACAATAACCTCATTGCTCATCAATTATTTTATGTGCACTTTCTGATTAAACTGAGTAAACCATGTGAACAGTGATTATATATAGTAAAATGCTATGTAAATTTTAGCTTCATTGTCATTATTTTCACCTTTCTCCTCACACACTCTTTTTTCTCTACTAGAGGTATATATTAACATCATTAATATCACACACAAGTAAAATTTTGCTGAACGTAATTTAAAAATGATTGCAGCAGTACATCTATAGGGAACTGCCAAAACCTCAAGCTGGATTCAGAAGACCATGTGGAATGAGGGATATCATTGCTGATGTCAGATGGATCTTGGCTGAAAGCAGAGAATACCAGAAAGATGTTTACCTGTGTTTTATTGACTATGCAAAGGCATTTGACTGTGGGAATCATAACAAATTACGTATAACATTGCAAAGAATGAGAATTCCAGAACACTTAATTTGCTCATGCAGAACCTGTACACAGACCAAGAGGCAGCTGACTGATCAGAACAAATCGATACTGCATGGTTTAAAAACAGGTACAGTGTGTGTCAGCATTGCATCCTTCCACCATGCTTATTCAATATGTATGCTGAGCAAATAATCTGAGAAGCTCGACTACCTGAGGAATGCAGCATCAGGATTGGAGGAAGACTCACTAACAACCTACAATACAGAGATAACACAACCTCACTTGCTGAAAGTGAAGAGGACTTGAAGTACTTACTGATGAAAATCAAAGACTTTAGCCTTTGATACAGATTATACCCAACATAAAGAAAACAAAAATTCTCACAACTGGACCAATGAGCAACATCATGAGAAAACACTGAAGTTGTCAAGGATTTCATTTTACTTGGATCCATAACCAATGCCCATAGAAGCAGCAGTCAAGAAATCAAACGACGTATCGCACTGGGCAAATCTGCTGCAAAAGACTTCTTGAAAGTGTTAAAAGCAAAGATGTCACTTTGAGGGCTAAGGTGCACCTGACCCAAGCTATGGTATTTTCGATTGCCACATATGCATGCAAAAATTAGACAACGAATAAGGAAGACTGAAAAAGAATTGATGACTTTGAATTATGGTGTTGGCAAAGAATGTTGAACATACTATGGATTTCCAGAAGAACAAACAAATCTGTCTTGGAAGAAGTACAGCCAGAATGCTCCTTAGAAGTGAGGATATCTAGACTTTGTTTCACCTACTTCAGATGTGTTGTCAGGAGAGAACAGTCCCTAGAGAGGGACATCATGCTTGGTAAAGAAGAGGGTCAGCAAAAAAGAAGACGACTCTCAACAAGATGGACTGACACGGTGGCTACAACAATGGGTTCAAATGTAGCAACAGTTGTGAGGATGGCACAGGACCAGGCAGTGTTTTGTTCTGTTGTATACAGGGTTGCTGTAAGTCAGAACCAGCTCAACGACGACAGAGGCCTACATGATAAAATCAGAGAGAGACAATCAGTACATACATAACAAACTAAACTGCCCATCAGAAATAACAGTTCTATATATACCCCGTTGCTGTGAGTCGATTCCGACTCATAGTGCCCCTACAGGACAGATTAGAACTGTCCCATAGAGTTTCCAAGGAGTATCTGGTGGATTCAAACTGCTGACCTTTTGGTTAGCAGCCATAGCTCTTAACCACTATGTCACTAGGATTTCTGACCATTCTCTAGGTCCTGCTTAAAAAAAAAAAAAAAAAGCAAAAAAACCTGAAATCTTAATTTATACAGTTAATGGATCAAGGAATTATTTCCTTTAACAACATTTCTGCTCTGGTTATGGAATGATCAATGCTCTGTCATTAGTATGAAGAACTTACAAAGAATACTGAAGGGGGGAAAACCAGGTCCACAAAACATATTTTTATAGCATTAAAGAAAATTCTTGGTTAAGAGAGAGCACTGGGGAAAAAGCAAATTACTTGATAAAACCTTATGAAAAAACTTCATGGTCAACAGCTTCTCATTTTCTTTTCCTAAAGAAAATACATCCTTGGGTGGAACCGAGACACTCATCTTCCCATAATATCCCCTTCATCATGTCTCACCTCTTCAGACACTAAAAATAGCTCCCTATTCTCTATAACATCAAATGCCAACTCCACTGCCTTGCTATAAAAGCCCTCCATAAAGTAGCCCAAGCTACTCATCCAAATTTATCAACCATTAGTGCCATGAGGAAGGCAACAAGATATCATAATGATAAAGAACAAAAGTTTGGATCAGACAACCCAATTCTCTATCTTCTAGTTTCATGACTTGATATTTAGCTATCCCCTCAGCACTACCATTTCCTAATCTTTATAGTTCAGTTAGAACAATATTACCTACTCCATAGGGTTGTTGTAAGGGTGAAATACAAGAACACATGGGAGGTAGTCGGTACAGTGAGAAGCACAAAATAAGTTATTTGTAGGTGTTAGCCACCATAATTATTAACATCACCACTACCCTAACTCTTAAGCCAGGCCATGCTATTTCTCATCTTGTACAAACATGATGATTCCTTCTTCACAACCTGCTTCTATCACCTAGAAAGCTGTGTTCTTTCTGTCTACCTAGGCAAAATGCCACCTAGCTTTCAATTCTAAATCTTACATGAAAACTCGCCTTTACCTCCTAACCCTCAGTGACCTCTGGTTGTCCTGCATTCTCATGGCACATAGTGTTCACCTAGTCTTTAAAATCATAAAAGAACAAAAGAGCTTAAAGGGACATTAATGATTATATAATTCAATAATTGTTGAATGTTAGGACATGGCAGTAGAATTAACCTAAAACACTTGTTAAAAATATATATTTCTAGGTCCCACTCAAACCTACTAAAGCAGAATCTTTTGGAATGAGGATACTTTATAATCTCATCAGAAAATTCTTATGTATAGCCAAGGTTGGGAATTAGTGGTTTAGTTCAATCTGCTTATTTTTCATGTAGGAAACTGAAGCTTAGAGGAGGTAGATGTCCAATCCACTGTCCCTGCAGTGGTATTAGCCTTTTCTAATGGTAGTTTTGCGCTATTTGCACTAGTCTTGTTTTTCCAATGCAACTGAAGCTTTCTGAGAGCAGAGACCAAGTCTGGGCTATCTCTGGCTGTGGAGGCACCTAGAAAAGTAGTTTACATATATTAGAGATTTATCAACTTCTTATATGATTAAATAATTGAGTGATAGACCCATAATTACAGGCTAAATTCAATGTAAAAAGTCAGGGTCTCCATGCTGATCACCTACTGTTCATGAGGATCTGTTGCCAAGACAATGCCATTTCTGATAACTGTGGCTAGCATAATATTTGTATTTAAAAACTACCATCACTATTAGTATTTCTAATAGAAAAGACTTTCTTTAAATATGTGATTTTAAAAGGTTTATTGAGTGGTTAGTATAATTTATATTTAGTCTTGGGGCCAATTATTTCCTCACAGGAATGCATCCTTAATTTAAAAATGTAGATCAACGAGGGAGTATGATTTATCTAACAGAAATTATTTTTATAGCCAACTTTTAAGGAACACAGTTATTTCATTAAGGGGATCTGACAATGGAAGTGGTGAAATGAAGTAAATTGGATAAGTGATCACACCAGCCCCAAATCCCCAGAGGAGCTTTATACTGTTAAAGTGTTGAGTTCAGCAGTTCTCAACCAATTGAAGGGGGGAAAGAAAACAAACAAACAACTATCCTGTGTAAATAATTGGAAACGCTGGTGGCGTAGTGGTTAAGAGCTATGGCTGCTAAACAAAAGGCCAGCAGTTCGAATCCACCAGGTGCTCCTTGGAAACCCTATGGGGCAGTTCTACTGTGTCCTATAGGGTCACTATGAGTCGGAATCGACTCGACAGCAACGGGTTTGGTTTTTTTGTGTGTAAATAACATCCCTTTGGAAAGGAAAAATCCCAGTATCTGAATTCATAATTGGGTTTTAAAAATCTTTGTAACTGAAAATAATAATAGCCACCACTATCATATTTATTGGAAACCCTGGTGCCATAGTGGTTAAGAGTTACTGCTGCTAACCAAAAGGTCAGCAGTTTGAATCCACCGGGCACTCCTTGGAAACCATATGGGGCTGTTCTACTCTGTCCTATAGTGTTGCTGTGAGTCAGAATCTGGTTTGGTTTTTGTTTTGGTATCATGACCAAAATTTTACCACAACTAAGTCTAGTACATTTTAATATATACAATACTTGACACAAGAAAAGCCCAACTGCGAAATGAAAAAAAAAATAATCAGACCTCTGCTTTACTAACAGGAACTTAACAATAATAAACTTTACAAAGGGTTTACCGCAGATTCTTTAACTAGGAAGCTCGTCTCCCTTCTGTTAATTTGATTTACAAGAAATATAATTCCTCATTTGTTCTAAAAAAAAATAAGGGAATCCCTTGTTAAAAACATTTATTCTAAAAAGAAATCACTTTTTCTAAAAAAAAAAAAAAAGAACGTATGGCTGCACAGCCCACATGATACCTGCTGAAGGCTTAGAAATATCTCTGATTTCATAAGAATATAAATATATTTTATATTTCTCCCCTCCTTGACCTTTCCTTTGGAAAGAGTTCTAGATAGCAGAAGAGTCTGATGACCTCTCCAAGAATGGGCAAATTTTAAAAGATCTTTTGGAAAAGGGGGGGCAAAACCTGCTTTTGCCTGTTATTGTACTAAGGTGCAGGCCTCAAGCTCTGATGAGAAAATGAATTTTGGCATCAATCATTGGGACCATCTTTGGGGAATGGGACAGGCTGGATTATTCTAAATGGCTGTTCCCCATTATAATATGTTATGGCTAGAATTGTGTCCCCCAAAAATGTTTGTCAACTTGGCTAGGTCATAATTCCCAGTATCGTATCATTATCCACCATTTTGACATCTGATGTGATTTTCCTATATGTTGCAAATCCTACCTCTATGATGTTAATGAGGCAAGATTAGGGGCAGTTATGTTAATGAGGCAGGACTTAATCCACAAGGCTGTGTCTTAAATCAATTTTTTTTTTTTTTTTTTTTGAGATATAAAAGAGAGAAGCCAGCAAAGAGACAAGGGAATCTCATCCCACCAAGAAAGTAGTGCCAGGAGCAGAGTGCATCCTTTCGACCCAGGGTCCCTGTGCTGTAACACAAGGGGAAGATTGATGACAAGGATCTTCTCCCAGAGCCAACAGAGAAAGAAAGCTTTCCCCTGGAGCTGGCACCCTAAATTCAGACTTCTAGCCTCCCAGACTGTGAAAGAATATATTTCACTTTGTTAAAGCCATCTACTTGTGCTATTTCTGTTATAGCAGCACTAGATAACTAAGACATTAAAAAAAAAAAGACATAAGACCCTTATTAAACAGGTTGGTGTTGGTTGCTAGTGAGCCAGGTACTACAAGAGTGTACAACGTGTAGCAGTGTCTCTATCCCATTACTGCCCTGCCTGTCTCAGACTCGTATCTACTTCATATGGACTTATCTTATGTCTGAGAAATTTATCTCATAATTTCCCTCAGAATACCCTGTTAGATACCTAAGAATTTTTTGTTTTTTGTTTTTTCCTGATCTTCTGCATCTTGTCATGAGTGTCTCTTGGACAATGTCCCACACACAGAAAATAATCTTCCAGAAAACATCCATGCTCACTACCCACTTTGCTTCAGATAGAAAAGCAAACTGATAGCTTTAAAAATGAATCTATTAACCTGATTGCATCACAAAAGAATAAATATAGCTTTAATATAAGTATTACACAAACTGGTGCCAACTCTAAATTGCATGTGTGTACATGTATAAAGATAACAGCAAATGCTTAGCACAGTCCTGGCATGTATGAAGAGGAGCCCTGGTGGTGCAGTGGTTAAACACTCAGCTACTAACCAAAAGGTCAGCCATTTGAATCCATGAGCTACTCCACAGGAGGAAGATGTGGCAGTCTGCTTTTGTAACTATTTACAGCCTTAGAAACCCTATGGGGACGTTCTATTCTGTCCTATAGAGTTGCTATGAGTCGGAATCGACTTGAAGGTAATGAGAGCATGTATGAAGAATTATCCAATAGTTAGAATGGAATATGTATATGTTTGGATATGTATGAAATGTCTCTATAGATATACAGAAGGAAAATGAGGGATTTCCTTAATTTTTGCTTGGAAAACTTTCTGAGAATAATAATTACCTTTGCATTAAAGGGAGTACCACCTCTGGGTGGTACAGACAGTTAACATGCTCAGTAGCTAAGTGAATGGTTGGAAGTCCAATTTCACCCAAAGGCACCTCAGAAGAAAGGCCTAGCAACCTACTTCCGAAAGATCAGCCATTGAAAACCCTATGAAACATAGTTCTACTCTGATACAATGGGGTTTTCATGAGTAGGAGCTGACTCCACAGCGAATTGTCTGTTTTTTGCTTTTTTTTTTTTTTTTTTTTGCTACCACCTACAATGTAAATGTAAAGTGAGCCCTCTGAGTCTCCCAGAACCAGTCCCTGTGCATCTCTGAGGGCAACCTCTTCCCTCAGTGACATAAACTAGTTTTCCTTGCAGACGTGGCTTCAGAGGCCAGTGGCTCTGGGAGTTGGGTGCCCTTCTTTATGTTTCATTGTGAAGTCTGCCAGCTTGCCTTTGTCTTTGAGCCCTCCGTTATGGGTGATGATTTCAAAGTCAGAAAGCTCACAGCTGGGTACTTGGAGTTCACAGCCTGATGCCTGGAACCTGGGTATTTGCAGTAGTGCAGCTGATGGCTGCTAAAAAAAATTAAAAAAAAAAAAAAAAGAAATCAGCTTTTGATTTGTAAACTCAGCCAATTTGATCTGAAAGACATTGATAAGGGATAAATATAGAACTCTGCAGTGTCATATTATCTCAGTATCTTGGCTGTTTGCTTCCTCTTTTTCTAAATCTCTAGAGATACAAGCCTGTACTGAGTGCTGAGAAATGTGAAGGCTTTAATTGCTTTGAAATTCCTTGCCCAGGTTGATTTTTAAAAAAGTCTATTTACTTAAAAAGAGGCTCTAAAAGAGTTAAGGTTCTCCTGACACCATCACACACGCCCTCAGGTAAGAAGGCCACTCCAGTGCCTCATCTCAACTGCCTGGTTCAGAACAGTTTGGTGAACTAGGGCAGTCTGTACCCAGCCCATCTATCATTTAGCCAGGAATACACGTTCTGGAACAGAGGTCCTTGATCTGAGAATTCTGGAAGTCTAGTCCCAGGGGTTTTTGAGCTTCAGGGAATGTTATGCATATGGGTGTGCATGCGTGTGTGTGTGTGTACGTGTGTGTTCCCTAAGAAGAGATTCTAGAGATTTTTATATACTGAAAAGAGGTTGAAAGGGGCCTAGGACACAAAAAGATTAATACCCACCGTTCTGTAGCCATTTGGTTCATCCCCCTGTGGTGGTACAGAACCAAATCGATATTACCCCCTCCCCCCCAGAGAAAAAACAAAAACTCATCAAAATATAACTGATGATAAAATTAAAACCAAACCTATTGCCATTGAGTCGATTCCAACTCATAGGAAGAAGAAAAAATAACTCTGGGGGTGAAGTGCAGCCTGCGTGTTTTCATTAAACATTTTGTGGAGGATGGAAGTGAAGTAACTTGTAAATAATCCCTTTGAAGGAGAGATATGCAGATTGGGAGAGTTCTTTCACTCAGAGTTTGGAGGGTTCTTTCCCACCCTGCTTAGCTAAAAGGCACAGGGATGTAGGGCTCTGCCTATGGCTCTGGGGGAGCCAGCAGAGGCCACTGCACAAGGAGGAGGTGAGGATTTCTCCCTGCAAGTGGCTTCCTTACCTGCACAACAAAACTGGGAGCTTTCCCAAAGAACATCTTATGGGTTACTGTGCCAAGAAAGGGGCCCTGGTGGCGCAGTGGTTAAGAGCTATGGCTGCTAACCAAAAGGTCAGCAGTTCAAATCCACCAGCCACTCCTTGGAAACCCTACAGGGAGCAGTTCTACTCTGCGCTACAGGGTTGCTATGAGTTGAAATAGTCAGAACGGCAACTAGTACAGTTGCCAAGAAAAGACTAAATGACAGATTGACAACTGAGGGAAGGGAGGGTGTAGAAAACCTGAGGTGGAGTCAAATCTGTGGTTAGGATAATCTAATAAATGAATTCAGACCAGAGTCTGGGAGAAACTGCAAGATGCCATCAATACCAGAGATGAAAATGTCATCACTATTTCCAGCTGGCACAAGGAAGACAGGTACCAGCCCTGATGTTTAATAGAGTGACTCCAGAAATCCACACAGAAACTCTCTAGAATAGCAGGAAGCTTGTTAGTGTAGAATTAATTGGGCCCGAAGAGAAAGGGAGACATGGTCAAAAACCTTTCTATTTACCATATTTAATAACAGACTTTGAAAATGAAAAAAAAATGAATTCTTTGAAAATGGTTCTCAAAATCTATCTACCACCAAAGCTATGTGCTACCTACTGAATTGTACAGCCTGAGACCCTGCATGGGCTCTGCCCATCTGTTTGCAGATACCTTCTGTCCTTAATGCTCCACTATGCATAGGCAGAATATTCAACCACGTGGAATTTAGAACAAGAGTGTATGGAAAGGAAAAGAAGAGTTGATTTACTTTTTCATTGGATCCACTATTACCTCTTCCATTCTAACTCCATTTCACAAAAAATCTGAAAGTAGGCATGTGGTCCTGGGTCCTGGATGGGATGCTGTGTATCAAAACCAGACAACAAACATGGTTTATTGGATTATGGCTCTCTCTCTTAGGGGTTGGATCATTTTGAGAGTATGTTACTGAGCCTCAGTCTCTCATTAACAGATTATGGGTGCTTTTTCTTTTACTACTTGCAAGGCAGATCTAAGACTTATATGAGAGAAATTGTATAAATATATAGAAGAGTATTGACACATGGCAGATGCTCAATAAATACAAGAAAGAATAAACCAGAGGAGGAATTTGGGATATTCAACCATTAAATAGGAGTCCCTGAGTGGCACAAATGGCTAAGTACTCAACTGCTTGCCAAAAGGTTGGTGGTTCGAACCCACCCAGTGATGCCTTGGAACATAGGCCTGGTGATCTGCTTCCAAGAGGTCACAGCCTTAAAAACCCTATGGAAAAGTTCTACTCTGCACACATAGGGTCGCTATGAGTTGGAATCAACTTGACAGCAACTAACAACAACACAAACAACCATTAAATAATGATATCTCATCAGGTCCATTCCTGTACTATTTCTATGCCCTCTCGCAGGTCAACCTATATTACATTCCCACATTTTAATGACCAACCATGCTCACGGCTTCCACATCTACTCCATCATCCTGGGTCTGCTGAACTCTGGATCCATAACTACCAAGTGAATAGGCTCATTTATTACATTTCACAGACATCATAGTCTGAATTCATCATCTTGCCCCTCAAACTTAGTCTTGTCCCTGCATCCCCTAATCTCAGTTGGTAGCACTGCCACCTCTGCATTCTCCTAAGAACAGAGTTACAGATGATTCTGCCCTTTCTCTTACTCTCACCTCCAATCACGAAATCTTGTTGTTTCTACCTCCTTTGCAGCTTTTGAGTCTGTTCTCTTCTTTTACTCATCATTGTTGCTATCCCATTTCAGGCCTTCACTATCCATACTGGACTATTATATTATCATCTTTTTTTTTTTTAATTGTACTTTAGATGAAGGTTTACGAACAAACTAGTTTCTCATTAAACAGTTACTACACATATTGTTTTATGACATTGGTTGACAACCGCATGACATATCAACACTCCGTTCTCAACCTTGGGTTCCCTATTACCAGCTTTCCTGTCCCCTCCTGCCTTCTGGTCCTTGTCCCTGGGCTGGTGTACCCCTTTCATTTCATTTTGTTTTATGAGCCTGTCCAATCTTTGGCTGAAGGGCGAACCTCAGGAGTGACTTCATTACTGAGCTGAAAGGGTGTCCAGGGGCCATACTCTTAGGGTTTTTCCAGTCTCTGTCAGGCCAGCAAGTCTGGTCTTTCTTTTTGAGTTAGAATTTTGTTCTATATTTTTCTCCTGCTCTGTCTGGGACCCTCTATTCTGATCCCTGTCAGAGCAGTCAGTGGTAGTAGCCAGGTACCATCTAGTTGTACTGGACTCAGTCTGGTGGAGGCCGTGTTAAGTGTGGTCCATTAGTCCTTTGGACTAATCTTTCCCTTGTATCTTTAGTTTTCTTCATTCTTCCTTGCCCCCGAAGGAGTGAGACCAGAGGAGTATTCTAGATGGCCACTCATAGGCTTTTAAGACTCCAGACGCTACTCACCAAAGTAGAACGTAGAACATTTTCTTTATAAACTATGTTATGCCATTTGAGCTAGATGTTCCCTGAGACCATAGTTCCCACAGCCCTCAGCCCAGCAATTCAGTCCCTCAGGGAGTTTGGATGGGTCTTATGGAGCTTCCATGAGCTTGCCTCGTACAAGCTTGCTGGCTTCTTCAGTATTGTGTACTGTCTTACGCTTCACCAAAGTCATCACTTACCTATTGTCTATTTAGTGTGTTTCATCCCCAGCCCTCCTTCCTTCACAAACATCAAAGATTGTTTCTTTTTGTGTGCATAGTTTTTCATGAGTTTTTACAGTAGTGATCTCAGACAATATTTGTCCTTTTGTGATTGGCTTATTTAACTCAGCATAATGCCCTCCAGATTCATCCATGTTATGAGATGCTTTACAGATTCATCGTTGTTCTTTATCATTGCATTACAGTATCATCTTTACTGATCTCCCTGTCTCCAGCTTATTCATTTTATTATTGGCAAGATAATTGTGTCATCTACCCCAAATCAATCTCCCTGCTTAAACCCTCTTATGGCTTCTCATTGCACCTTACATGGTATGTAGGCTCCTTATGAGCTGGCTTTTGTCTCTAGATTATTCCCACCCCTTTCCTCTCCATTCCCACTGCCCACCAGCAAAGCTCCTAAAACACCAGGCTATTTATCTGTGTCTTTGTATCTTCTCCTCCTTTTTCCTGGGATCTAATATCCCCTTTGAACACTTGCAAATGTCTCTGCATCGTTCAAGATCCATCTTAGATATCACTTCTCCGGGAAGCCTTTCTTCACATTCAAAGTTCCTAACTTCCCTTCTACCTACATTTGTTTGTTTGTTTCTAGGGTTGCAATAATCATATTGCATTGTCACCTACTTACATATGTTTATCCCAGTGGACTCTAATTTCCAGAGAGAAGGGAATCTTTTATTCATTTCCATATCTCCAATATCTATAGCAGTGCCTATCACATAAAAGGAACCAAATTATTACATGATCAAAGAGTGAATGAATGAACTGGCCGACTGTAATTTCAGTGGCTATTCTAGCTGTCATAATGAATTATTTGGAGCCTTCTTTGGTAACTTTTAAGAAAAAAGCAGATATCTGTCTTTTCAAAATGATTTTGTGTATGTGTGATAAAGGACTAGACACAAAGAAACCTCTCAAGTTCTCCTAGGGTTAAAGAATTTCACTCCACATTTCCCGAGGAGGACTAAGAAAGCCTCATCAAATAAGGCCTGGAGTGAATAAGAAAAAAGCCAGGTTTGGCTATCTCCACAAATAAAAAAAAAAAAAAAACTAGTGCCATCGAGTCGTTTTCTTAGTTAAAAGCTCTTGTTGCTAATGTCCCTGCTTCTTCTGGATGAGTTAGGACATAGTGTGCCTAATCAGAAGTGTCTCAAAGAGCTTTCTTATGTCATCATCAATTCTGTTGAATTTTTTCCATGTAGAATCAGCTTGGTGATTCAGCTCTGTCTATATGCAATTAGTAGTGGAATGATTGCAGGGAATGTGATTAGGCTCTTTACCTTCCTGGGAAAGGCAGAGAAAAAAAAGTGCTGCCATCAACACAAAATGGGCCTCAACAGAAGAAGGGGTAACCTCTATAGTAGAAACACTAACAACAATGAACACTATAATAAGAAATACTATGCAGGAAATGGAAGCTGACAATTGGGAAGGAGGTTTCAAACAACAGCTGTTTCCACTGAGAAAATTGTGAAGTCAGCTAATAGGACACTACCATGCTGGGGTGGGTAGTCCCACCCAGAGCACTCCACATCCACCTTCATCAAGAACCTGGAAACCAATAGACAAACACACGTCCAAGCTCTCACCCTGTGATCACAGCGCTTGCTGCCTCTCCTACATTCTCAGGCTCCAGGTATTTTGGTTGTCCATTGGTAGCACTCTGTCCTCTCAGCTTCCACCCTTCCTTTATTGCTCGATTTAAAGTGCATTAACCATTCTACATGACTACTAGTCAAAATGCTCTTCAAGTGAAAAAACTAATAACCTTAACCAATGGTTCTAAAATTATTGTTTCTCTTCTATTGAAGTTGTCAAGGATTTCATTTGCTTGGATCCACAATCTACGCCCATAGAAGCAGCAGTTAAGAAATCAAATGATGTTTTGCATGGGCAAATCTGCTGCAAAAGACCTCTTTAAAGTGTTAACACTCTGAGGACTAAGGTGCACCTGACCCAAGCCATGGTGTTTTCAATCGCCTTATATACATGCAAAAGCTGGACAGTGAATAAGGAAGACTGAAGAAGAATTGATGCCTTTAAACGATGGTGTTGGCAAAGAATATTGAATATACCATAGACTGCCTGAAGAATGAACAAATCTGTCTTGGAAGAAGTACAGCCAGAGTGTTCCTTAGAGGCAAGGATAGTGAGACTTCATTTCATATACTTTGGACATGTTATCAGGAGGGACCAGTCCCTGAGGAAGGACATTATGCTTTGTAGGGGGTCAGCAAAAAACAGGAAGACCCTCAATGACATGAACTGACACAGCAACTGCAACAATGGGCTCAAGCATGGCAACAATTGTGAGGAAGGCACAGGACCAGGCAGTGTTTTATTCTGTTGCACATAGGGTCTCTAAGGGTTGGAACTGACTGAACATCATATAAAAACAACAAAGTTCTCAACTTTAGAAGACTAAGTGCCCCAGCTAAGACTTGATTGGCACCTTCCATTGTGCGGTGATAAAAAAGTTGATAGGAAGTCATTAATTATTCAGTGGAGTCAGCAGCTGGTAAAAGTAGGGTGGTGAGAGAGAGAAGGGGGAGGGGAGAAAACAAGAAGAATGCAAGTAATTGCTAAATGCAATTATCTACTTGCTTAGGTAAATCAGAAGCTTGCTCCCATGACTACTGTGTTCTCATCAAAGCTCAAAGCCATTGTCAGACCTCTGGGAATACTTAGCCATAACCACTCTATTTTATGAAGCTTGTGGGAACAGCTTGCCTGAATACCACTGTAGCATCCTATAATGCTTGCAGGACCCCTTGTGTAACCACTTTTCTCCAGGAGACCATCATAAACCATCTTCTAAAGAAGGCCAGCAATTTTTTTTTTTTTCTGTAAAAGGCCACATAGTAAAATTTTAGGCTTTGCAGACCATACAACTTCTGTAGCTACTACTGAACTCCACTGTTGTAGCACAAATGCAGCCATAGAAATAGCTAAGTGGATGAGTATGGCTGTGTTCCAATAAAGCTTTATTTACAGACAATTAAATTTCCGTCTCATATAGTTCACTGGATGGGCTCAATAGCAGAATAAAGATGACAGGGTAAAGAATCAGTGAACTTGAATGTAGAACAATAGAAATCTAATCTGAAGAACAGGGGTTAGGAGCAGCACAAACAAATTTTGTGGGGTGATGGACTTATTCTGTTTTCTGTTCAGTTCCAGTAATGGTAGTTACACCAATTTATTAATGTGTTAAAACTCATAGAGCTGTTTTTAAATTTTACTGTATGTAAATTTAAAAATTAAAGCTCTATTATACAGATAATTCACATCTTTACTGTGTATGCCTGTGGTGAACTGCTCCCACCCCACACAGCCCTGTATGCCACTGCCCTACCCTCCATTCATATTAACTTCTTGCCAGTTCCTTTCATATTTAAATACCTTTGTATATTAGTATTCTTTCTTCTGTAATGGGCCCAAACAACCACCCCTTGCCAAGTAAACTACTACACCTCTGACATAGATTAAATATTACTTCTCCACTTTCCTTACTCTCTCCTCTGGCAGAGTTGGCCCATCACTCTTTATGCTCCTTCAACACCCTATTCATAATTACCAATGTATTTTTGATGCTAATGTATGAACACCTCAAGTATAGGAATCATGTCTTACGCATCTTCTATTAATTCAACAGGTACCTATTGAGCACTTACAATGTTCCTGGCATTATTTTTAGGCGTTTGAGATACAGTAGTAAATATAACAAAGACAAAAATCTCTGACTTCAAGAAGATTGCACTCTGGTGAGAATAAAAGTAAGCTCTTTGGACATTTAGTAGGTAACACAGTGCATAGTACGCCATAGGTGACAAAGTAATTTTATTTAATAGGTCAAAAATTTGGATGTCTCCATGTTTTACAGCTTCTTAAGGTTTACTTGTATTTTAAATTTAGGTAATCCTGGACCTTGTGCATGGTGAAAAACTCAATATCCCTTCCAATATCTTGGGGATTCTTGGGAATTTTACTCTCCATGGCCCTTGATCCTAGATTCCACTGAGAATCCTATGCTCCACTCTGTGCTGTATTGTCCTGCACAGATTGTTTCCCTTTGCACTCATTGATAGACTCCCTGGATTGCTTTAATTCCCAGAGAAACACTGATTCAAGACTCTGTGTATAGCACTGTTAAAATTTTTTGGTGAGAGAGATTATATTTCATCAAAAATATCATCAAATAACTGAAATTATCCCCTCCAGGGGATAATACACATTGTCCCTTTTAACCACATAAATGTTGATTGAATGAATAACTTCACTTATTCTTCAAAATAGACACATACACACCAAACACATCTCCAACTCACTGTTTTTCCTTTAAACACACACACATGCACGTGCTCCATCCGGACATGGACACAGTCTTAACACTAAAAGCTCATAAATATACCGTATACAAATACACACACATACATGCTCACACATGCACATAGTTTAGCATACTTTTCCCTTTCTCTATTTGGTGGAATACTTAGATCTGCCATTTACTTCAACTTTAAATCTGTTTTTCAGATGTTCTATATTGGGAGTCATAATTCCCTAATTCATTTGAACTTGACTCCTGTAATCATATTCTCTAGGGGTTTTCTGTCTCCCAGATCCTTCTTCCAAGTCTTTTTAGTGTTTTTCTTATAAACCAGATTTATCCCCTAGGAATTCACAGAACTTCAACCTCAAATGACTTGACACACACACAGCTCCAGGCCCCTCTGCTCAGTCACATGCACACACAGCCTGACATGCAGGCCCAGTGCTAGATAAAAGAAGGCTCTTCTCAAACTATGAGGGGAAAATGTGGCCAAAAAGAACATCCAAATCCCGAGCTCAGTGTTTCCTCCTTTATTCATTCTATACATTGTGAAAAATAAGCATTTGGAGAGCATAGCATACTCCACTTATCAAAATCATGATTCTGATTATGACCACCATTATTTCACCATTATCCGTGCATGGGAACAGCAATCAGCTCTGCACAAAGCAGAATTGAAACTGGTCTTGCCTAAAGGACTTGCAAACTAGCTAGACAGACAGATAGATCTGACAAGGAGGAGTCATCAACAAGCATCAGACATCATGTTCTCTGTCACCAACAGGCTGAGGGTTCCCAACCGGGCTAGAGACTATTTTGCAGAATAATAATAAGTATGCATTAAAGAGGAATTTAAAGAAAGAATTATCTTCTTCATGTATCAGGGAAAGGAATGAAGAGTATTGTGATGGGTTAACATTATATGTCAACTTGGCAAGGCTATGATTCTTAGTGGTTTGGCAGACACTATTTCTTCCGTTTTTGATCTGATGTGAGCAGCAAATCAGTTGAAAGGGGAGTTTCCTTGGGGGTAAAGCCTGTCTCCAGTATATAAATGGATGTTCTGGCCAAGCTCACCCTCTTTCTCATCCATGAAAGCTTTTTGTTGCCTAACCTTCAGCTCTTGGGACATAAGCCTGCAGGAGTCTCTGGTCTGCCATCTGACCTGCAGATTTTGGGTTCACAAATCCGGACAACCCCATATGCCAGCAGAGGCCTCCAGCCTGCTTCCTGGCCTGCAGATTTTGGGTTCACAGGCCCCTGCAACAACGTGAGCCAGCAGAGGTCTTCAGCCTGTCACCTGACCCACAGATATGGGACCTGCCAGCCTCTACAACTGCATGAGCCATTTCCTCACAATTACATGAGCCATTTTCTGGAAGTACATACGTATGTCTACATACACTTCACTGGTTTTGCTCCTCTAGAGAATCTAGACTAAGACAAGTACTCTTTCCATATTTCTATGGTTGAGTCATGTCAAGAGTAAAAAGGATATAGTACCAAAGAAGAAAAAAAAAAAAATATATATATATATATCAAAAGAAGGGTCAGTAGGCAGAAGCATAAAAAGGGTAGAGCAGGGTGGTTGGTCTGGATTCTCAGGGGTCCCATGAGCAAATGATAGTGTTTCCTAAATGTGATACATTCCTCAGTGAAGACTGACTGTGTACAGGTGCTGTGGTCAGATGATTTTATCACTGTGTGGAACTGCCCTACACAAGGCAGGATATTTAGCATTTCTGGTGCCCTTCCACCAGATGCTGGAAGAACCCTCCAGTCATTATGACAACCAAAAATGTCCTCACACATATTCAAACATCCCCTAGAGATAGTATCCATTTGAGAACCATGGAATATAGTGGTTCTTCAGAAAAAGTAATGTGGTATGAAAAGTTATAGCAGCAAAAAGGGTCAGAACAGAGAGGCAAAAAATAAGTACACAAAACTGCTCATTTTGACAACGGCTGTGGCAGCAGTGGTAGTGGCAGTGTGTGTGTGTGTGTGAAGTATGCCTATATTTGGTATTTTCTCTCTAGCTCTTTCTTTGTGATATTTGTGTTACTCCCAAGTCTCCTTCTTTCATATCTTCTTGCAATCCTTCAAACAAGACCTTCTTCCAAAAAAGAACCAGAAACACAGTCCCATTTGAAGTTTAAAACACTTCTCTTGAGATGGAGTAGAGAGTGATAACCTACTGTAATGGAAATGCCCTATGATGTCACAGACCTGGATAGTTTAAGTTTTAACTTGTCACTGAATTATTTTGAGAAAGTTACTCATGTTTTCTTTAAAACAGGAAACCAAACACCCAAAAATATCAAACCTATTGCCGTCAAGTCAATTCTAACTCATATCAACGCTACAGGACAGAGTAGAAGGGCATAATATCTACTATGCATTTTGTGAGTGAAAAACAACTTTTTTTTTTTTTTTGTAGATAAGCTTAAATACCTTAAGTATACGGAAGCATTCTGTAAATTGAAAAATACTGTGTAGATGTTAGAAACTATTTTTTCATAGGAACCAGAGATTCACACTGAAGATACTCAAACTAAAGGTACCAGTGGTAGAATGTCACCAGCAGCTAAACCTCTAGGGTCCATATTTGGGGCAATGGGTCTTTGTGCAGCCTGGAACTCTTGGTTTGCAGGTGTCTGCTCCTCTGCCTACTATAAAGCCAGCCCTGAGCTCAGCTCCACTTGTCTCACGATGCTGCCAGGATAAGCTGGAGTAGTTACATTAACAAGATTACCATCTACAAGAGGGTGGACTGTGCCTTGAATTGCAAAGACTCTGGTAGAAGGAGACTCATCTGTCAAGGCTGGAACAGAGGCAGACAGCCTAGGGGACTGGGAGCAAACAGGGCTAGAAGGTGAAACAGGGAAGATTCAATTCTTCTTTGAGCAAGGGAGAATGATGTAAAGAAAAAATTATTTTCTGTGTGGCTTTTCGACCCAGAGCTAAACTTGTTTTGCAAATGTGATCTCAGGAGAACCACCGGTGAATGGTGTCACATCACACAGCAAGCCCAGGCACAACACAAGTAGGTGTTGCTGGACAGAAGTGAATGCGAGCCAGGTTTAGAGCTGGGCGGAGGGAGGTAAGAAAGTGGCAGCAGCAGTGTTGAAGCTGTGGAAGGATAAGGACTCTTAGGCATACAGAGTTCTTCAGACAACGGTGACCTTTAGCTCCTCTTTCTCCGAGATGTATATAGCAGTAAAAACAAGGGCTCAGGAAGGTTAGAAGAGAAAGATGCCAGAACAGTGGCTTTCTATACTCCTATAATAATGGCAGGGGGGGCGTGGGGAAGAAGACAAGATGTGATGGCACCCCATTAGTGCCAATGTGAAGCCATGGAAAGGGTATGGGTGGAGTCCAGTCCTCTGAGGGGCAGGTGGGCCAGAGAAAAGATGACTGATGCCTCTTGTGTGAGTGGGGTCCAGATGGGAGGCAAGCAAAGAGTCAGGGGGCTGGAGGGGTTGGGTGAGGCTGAAGAGAAGAGCACCTGCTTCTCCTCTGATCATCCCTGCTCCTTCCCCTGTTCCTTATCACTGTTCTGTGAGAGCAGCCCCTAGCTCTCCTCCTCCTCCTTCTCCACACAGCTCCCCCAGGGGAATGAGCTCCTCATCTATCTTTAAGCTGTGCTTTATGTTGTGGCAAAAGCAGGCACACACACGCCTAAGTCAGTTATGCACCCTGCCTCTTATCCTGATGGCTCTGTGGCACTCACGGTGCTGGGCATTTGAGGCACAGTGCCCCAGGGGCACATACTGCGACCCTGCTGGCCACCCAGGTTCCTGTCCTTCTCCCCCAGGGCCACTAGGAGAATAGTCAGGACAGGTCTGCAAAGCCAGAAGCTGAATGAGACTTGGGAAGGACTCTGTTTCAATCTGCTCCTGCCCAGAGTAAAGAGAAAGCCAAGATAAGGGAGGAAATCCACATTTGTTGAGGGCCTACTCTATGCCAAATACTTCACCTACCTTATTTAATTTTGTCCTCACAACAATCCAGCAAGGTGGGGGTTGCCCCTCCATTACAGAGAAAGGGGCAGAGGCCCCAGGAGGTCAGCCCAGTTCTCTGGAAGTGGTGGGGCCAGCCTTCTGGCTAGGAAGCAGTGAGATCTTCTTACTACACTGGTTGGCATTCCCAAAGGGAAAGATAAAGGGAGACTGAGGAGCCTGAAGGGAGAAAGAGGGACCAGAAAGGGAGAAGATGGAATTGGAGCCTCTAGTGGTAATTACAGAGCAGGGACTTGCCATTGGGCCTGGGCCAGGAGCAGAGTATCTCATTGGCAGGTACATCACTAGCAGGAAAAGGTCTACTTTCCTTCTAAGACCCCACCTCTTACAGGGAAGGCATATCTTAGTTCTGCCCATCTCAGCATCCCCTTCCAGCCTCTGAGCTAATGTTACTGTCAGTCCCTGAGACTTACTCAGAGCAGGGTGCTATGAAGAATAGCACAGAGAAGAGATTTAAGCAACTGCAGAGCTTGTTGGCTGTTGCTTTAATTTAGTTTTATTTTTGTTCTCCTTCTAGGAACACAACCATGAGGCAAATATTTTTTAAAATGCCAAATTTTCAATCCAAATGCACAGTCAGGAATTAATAAGCATCACCTTTTGCTCATCTTCCCAAGTTCTCTGACAATGGATTAGGACGGCTGTCCTTACAAAGACAATTAGTCACCAAGCCTGGCACTAGGACAGTGAGTCTGTGCTTCTCCCAGAGGTGGTGTTAATGACCTCCTTGGTGAAAGTAGCTTTATCAATTTGGAAATGATTATAGAATAAGAATTAGCAGGAAGCTCAATTTACATAGTATATAATAAGAATTTCCCATTTTATTTTTTTTCCAATTGCATACAATCATGGGAACTTCTTTTGTCAAAGATATGTGACCACACAGCTGTCCAGAAAATCCGATAAATATTACATATAATATATATACATACACACACACACATCAGTTGTACTGAAGAAGCTAAAAGTATACACACAGGTGTTCATAAGGTAGTTATAAGAATTTGTGTAGATTTATCTCTGAAATGGGCAAAATATTCAATTTATCATTTTACCTGCCCTAATTGGTTAGATGTAGGGAGTCAACAAAAAAGAGGAAGACCTTCAATGAGATGGACAGACACAATGGCTGCAGCAATGGGCTCGAGCATAAGAAATGATTGTGAGGATGATCCAAGACTGGGCAGTGTTTCTTCCGTTGTACATAGGGTCCCTTTGAGTCCGAAATGACTTAACGACATCTAACAACAAAAATTTGTTTTAAACCACCATTTTTACTGCACTGTAAACACAGGGGAAAAAAAAATTATTCCAGATGAGTCTAAATATCCCAAATTATTTTAGTCTAGTTGGAATTAATGACATCTAATTCTGTTGAGTATCAAATATTCTTTGGAAAATGTGAGATTTTCAAGACATAAGCTGATCATGGAGAATATTTCTGCTCAGGGAGCCGTTTTAGACAAAAGTTCTCCATTTAGCAGTGGGGTTGTCATCTGAAGGCTCCTAATCATCACCATTTTCCATCATCATGAAAAATGTGTCTTTGTGTAAACTTGGAAATCAGAGAAATTTATAGGTATTTCAAGTTACCCCCTCACTTCCAGCCACAAACTATTCCCCAAACAGCCCTAGCTCATCTACTCTGATGACAAGAGAATTTCTAAAGAATATTTCTTGGAGATTTTTTAAAAAATCTTTACAACAACACAAATATTGATGTCTCAGCCCAGTCAATACCACAATTTATTGTCTTTCAATATAAACATTGAGCCAGGCTCCCTATTGGTCAATATTTGTGGTAAGGTAAATAAATTTTTATACTGACTTCAGCAGATGTCAATAGCTACTTATTCCAGATAAGTAAAAGTAAATACAGGAAGCATTATTTATTTTTTTTAAGATAAAATAGCGACTAGTTACATCAAGGCCCTGCGGATTTCTAAAATATCAATATGCAGTTACTTTTGGCAATAAAAAACAACAGTATTACAATATGTGGGCTTAAGGCACACTGGTTTAAATTTTAGAAGTAGGAGTTAATAAAAATAAATTTCATCGATGCTATTAACGTCCCAATATTTTTTAAGACTGAAATTATTCTCAGCTTTCTTGTTCTTTCTATCATATGTGAAGCTAATTTTTTATATTACCTGTAAATGTGATAATTCACAAGGGTGTATCCCTGAACACTTCCTAGATTATGTTATTAGCCCTTACTCCAAACCTAAGAGAAGAACATGTCCATGCTTGACCCATACATGATGTGAATACTGACTGTCCATCATGCTTTGGGCTTCACGTTTAGTGCTTCAGAATCAGGCATAAAGACCAGGATTCTGGGTACCAGGCTTCTATATTTCAGATGTCTAATGAGTAGACTAGACATCTGTTAACATAAGATGGTTCTCCCACAGTCAACCCATACAGGTGGGCAAAGACCTCAATCATCTATTTTTATTAGGTGCCATGGCATTGGATCTACTCGTGGTGACCTCATGTGTAGCAGAACGAAATGCTGCCTAGCCTTGCACCAGATCATCTATTAGGACACAAGAAATAGCCCTGGTCAAAAGTAAATACATGTTTCTGTGCAATTCACATAAGTGAAATTGATAAAAACATATGATATATATATTTTCAACTCTTTTGATGGGATTCACTGTGCTTTTGAAGGCACAGAATTTTTTTTACCTGGAAATTGTCGAATGTTTACTCATGAAGGATAATATACTACGAAAAGTAACAATGCCATTTCCCTATAAGAAAAGACCCCGCGACTTTGTTGTTATTATTAGGTTCTGTTCAGTTGGTTCCAACTCATAGCAACCCTATGTATTACAGAATCAAACACTGCCTGGTCCTGTGCCATGCTCACATTGTTACGCTTGAGCCCATTGTTGCAGCCACTGTGTCAATCCATCTCGTTGAGGGTCTTCTTTTTTTCCTCTGACTCTGCACTTTACCAAGCATGATGTCCGTTTCCCTCTTGACTACATGTCCAAAGTATGTAAGACGCAGTCTCACCATTCTTTTTTCTAAGAAGCATTCTGGTTGAACTTCATCCAAGACATTTTGGCAGTCCATGGCATATTCCATATTCTTTGCCAACGCCACAATTCAAAGGTGTCAATTCTTCTTCGGTCTTCCTTATTCATTGTCCAGCTTTCACATGCATATGATGCAATTGAAAAATACCATGGCTTGAGTCAGGGGCACCTTAGGCTTCAAGGTGATATCTCTGCTTTTCAACACTTTACAGAGGTCCATTGCAGCAGATTTGCCAAACAAAATGCATCATTTGATTTATTGACTGCTGTTTCCATGGGTGTTGATTGTGGATCCCAGTGAAATGAAATCCTTGACAACTTCAATATTTTCTTCGTTTACCATTATGTTACTTACTGGTCCAGTTGTGAGGATTTTTGTTTTCTTTATGTTGAGGTCTAACACATACTGAAGGCTGTGGTCTTTGATCTTCACCAGTAAGTGCTTCAAGTCCTCTTCACAGTCAGCAAGCAAGGTTGTGTCATCTACATATTGCAGGTTGTTAAGGAGTCTTCCACCCAACCTGATGCCCCATTCTTCTTCATATAGTCCAGCTTCTCAGATTATTTGCTCAGCATACAGACTGAATAGGTGTGGTAAAAGGATACAACCCTGATGAACACCTTTCCTGACTTTAAACCATGCAGCATCCCCTTGTTCTGTCTGAACAACTTCTTCTTGATCTATGTACAGATTCCTCATGAGCACAATTAAGTGTTCTGGAATTCCCATTCTTTGAAATGTTATCCATAATTTGTTATGATCCACAGAGTTGAACGCCTTTGCATAGTCAATAAAACACAGGGAAACATCCTTCTGGTATTCTCTGCTTTTAGCCAGATTCATCTGACATCAGCAATGATATCCCTGGTTCCACATCCTCTTCTAAATCTGGCTTGAATTTCTGGCAGTTCCCTGTCAATATACCGCTCCAGCTGCTTTTAAATGATCTTCAGCCAAATTTTGCTTGCATATGACATTAATGATATTTTTCGATAATTTCCACATTCGGTTGGATCACCTTTCTTGGGCATAGGCATAAATGTGGATCTCTTCCAGTCAGTTGGCCAAGTAACTGTGTTGCAAATTTCTTGGCATAGATGAGTGAGCACTTCCAGTGCTGCATCCATGTGTTGAAACATCTCAATTGATATTCTGTCAATTCAGGGAGACTTGTTTTTGTCAATGCCTTCAGTGTAGCCTGGACTTCTTCCTTTAGTGCCATCAGTTCCTGATCATATGCTACCTCTTGAAATGGTTGAACATCGAGCAATTCTTTTTGGTATAATGACTCCATGTATTCCTTCCATATCCTTTTGATGCTTCCTACATAGTTTAATATTTTCCCCCATAGAATCCTTCACTATTGCAACTCAAGGCTTAAATTTTTTCATCAGTTCCTTCAGTTTGAGAAATGCCAAGCATGTTCTTCCCCTTTGCTTTTCTATCTCCAGCTGTTTTCTCATGTCATTATAATATTTTACTTTGTCTTCTTGAGGTGCTGTTTGAAATCTTCCGTTCAGTTCTTTTACTTCATCATTTCTTCCTTTTGCTTTAGCTGCTGGACTTTCAAGAGCAAGTTTCAGAGTCTCTTCTGAAATCCATTTTGGTGAAAAAAATGTATTTGCTATGAAGAAGTCATTAGGCTTGCAAAATTCTATCACCTGATCTCGGGCATCATTTCTATCACCAAGGCCATATTTTCCAACTACCAATCCTTCTTTATCTCCAACTTTCAAATTCAAATCACCAGTAATTATCAATGTAACCTGACTGCATGTCCCATCAATTTCAGACTGCAGAATCTTGTAAAAATCTTCAATGTCTTCATCTTTGGCCTTAGTGGTTGGTGCATAAATTTGTATAATACTCATATTAACTGGTCTTCCTTGTAGGTGTGTGGATATTCTCCTATCACTGACAGCATTGTACTTCAGGATAGATCTTGACATGTTCTTTTTGACGATGAATGCAATGACATTCCTCTTCAAGCTGTCATTCCTGGCATAGTAGTCCATATGATTGTCTGATTCAAAATGGCCAAACCAGTCCATTTCAGCTCACTAATGCCTAGGATATCAATTTTTATGCATTCCATTTCATTTTTTGATGATTTCCAATTTTCCTAGATTCATACTTCGTACATTCCAGGTTCTAATTATTAATGGATGCTTGCAGCTGTTTCTTCTCATTTTGAGCCATAACACATCAGCAACTAAGGTCCTGGAAGCTTGACTCCATCCATGTCATTAAGAACTGTTTTTCGGAATTCTACTTTGAGGAGGCAGCTCTTCTCCAATTATCTTGACTGTCTTCCAACCTAGGGGGCTCATCTTCCAGCACTATATCAGGCAATGTTCTGCTGCTATTCATAAGGTTTTTACTGGCTAATTCTTTTCAGAACTAGACTGCTAAATACTTCTTCCTTGTCTGTCTTAGTCTGGAAGCTCAGCTGAAACCCGTCCACCCTGGGTGACGGGTTCCAGCATCACAGCTACATGCAAGCCCCCACAGTACAACAAACTGACAGACACATGGGGGGAGCTGCAACTTTAGGCTCCCGATTTTTGCCTCCCTAGTTGGTGTGTTGATTGATTGAACTACAAGAAAACTCAACCAATCAAAATATGTCCATGTTCTGACTAACAACTGGCCACACTTTATAACAGTTATCAGATTTCATCTACTAAATGAGTAATATTCAGTATTATTGTGATACATTTTAGCAACATAAGTCAAATAAAATTAAATACATATGCCCATTAAAATATGTCTTCGCCCCAGATAAAAAAAGCCTTATTGAAGAAAAAGAAAGTAGGAGGTCTCATGCTACCTGATCTCAGAGCCTAACATAGAGCTATGGTAGTCAAAAAAGCCTGGTACTGGTATAATGAAAGACACACAGACCAATGGTACAGAATTGAGGACCCAGATGTAAACCATCCACCTATGGTCAGCTGATCTTTGACAAAGCATCCAAGTCCATTAAATGGGGAAGAGCAGTCTATTTAACAAATGGTGCTGGCAAAATTGGATGCCCATCTGTAACAAAAAAAAAATCAAACAGGACTCATAACTCACACCATAGACAAAAACTAGCTCAAAATGGATCAAAGGCCTAAATATAAAACCTAAAACAATAAAGATCATGGAGGAAAAAATACGGACAATGCTAGGGGCCCTAATATATGGCATGAATACAATACAAACCATAACTAACAATGGACAAACACCAGAAGATAAACTAGAAAGCTGGGAACTCCTAAAAATTAAACACTTAGGCATATCAAAAGACTTCACCAAAAGAGTGAAAACGAACCTACAGACTGGGAAAAAATTTGGGGCTACCATATTTCTGGCAAGGGTCTAATCTCTAAAATCTGTAGAATACTTCAACACCTCGACAACAAAAAGACAAATAATCTAGTTAAAAAATGGGCAAAGGATATGAACAGACACTTCAACAAAGAAGATGCTCAGGCAGCTAACAGACACATAAGGAAATTCTCCCAATCACTAGCCATTAGAAATTTAGAGAAATGCAAATCAAAATAAAAAATAATAAATGTTGGAGAGATTGCAGGGAAATTGGAACTCTCATGCACTGTTGGTAGGAATGCAAAATGGTAGAACTGCTATGGAAAACAATACGGCACCTCCTTAAAAAGCTAAAAGTAGAAACACCATATGATCCAGCAATCCCACACCAAGGAATATATCCTAGAGAAATAAGAGGTATCACACTAATAGACATATGCACACCCATGTTCATCGCAGCATTATCCACAATAGCAAAAAGATAGAAACAGCTTAAGTTCCCATCAACAGATGAATGAATAAACAAACTATGGTACACACACACAGTGGAATACTGTGCAGCTATAAAGAACGAGGTGAATCCTCGAAACATCTCACGACATGGATGAATCTGGAGGTCATTATGCTGAGTGAAATAAGTCAATCATAAAGGGGCAAATATTGTATGAAAACACTATTATAAAAACTAAGAAAACGTTTACACACACAAATCTTCGATGGTTATAAGGAATGGGAATGTTGGGGAGAGGAAATCACTAAGTAGATAAGTAGAAAAGTGTTAACTTTGGTGATGGGAAAAATAACACAACAATATAGGGGAAGTCAACATAGCTTGAACAAGGCAAAGTCAGAGACGCTTCCTAGACACATCCAAAGACCTTGAAGGACCAAGTTACTGCACCTAAGGGCTGAGGATCATGGTCTCTGGGGACATCTAGGTCAATCGGCATAATATAGTTCATAAAGAAAATATTCTACATTCTACTTTGGTGAGTAGTGTCTGGGGTCTTATAAACTTGACAGCAGCCATTTGATATATATCTATTGGCCCATCACGTTCAGAGCAAAGGAGAATAAAGGCCCAAGGAAAATATTAGCCCTAAGGACTAATGGACCACATGAATCATAGCCCCTACCAGCCTGAGCCCAGAACAACTAGATCGGGCCCGGCTACCACCACCGACTCTCTCTGACAGAGGTCCCAATAGAGGGTCCCGGATAGAACAGGAGAAATACGGAAAAAATTCAAGTTCACAAAAAAAGACCAGATTTACTGGCCTGACAGACTGGAGGAACCCGTGAGACTGTGGCCCCCCAAAACCCTGCTAACTCAGAACAGAAGCCACTCCCCAAATCTACCTTTCAGCCAAAGATTAGACAGGCTTATAAAAAACAATAACACATGTGAGGAACATGCTTCTTAGTTCAATCAAATACACAAAACCAAATGGGCAACACCTACCCAAAAGCAAAGAGAAGAAGGCAAGAAAGGACAAGAAAACTGGATGAATGGACACAGAAAACCTAGGGTGAAAAGGGAAAAGGGGAGAGTGCTGACAAGTGGGAATTGCAAATAATGTCACAAAACAATCTGTGTACAAATTTTTGAATGAAAACCTAATTTGTGCCGTAAACTTTCACCTAAAACAAATAATAATAATAGTCTACAATGCAATGGGGGTAATAAAAAAAAAATCAGGTTTAAAAAAAGACCAAAGCTGCTAATACTGAAAACATGTTATTTGCCTCATGCATGAGACTCCTCCAGGGCTTTCCTAGCCCAATAACTGCCCTATGGGGATCACAGTCTCTATGGAAACAGGAAAAACTCGTATTTGTTGCTTTGAAATCCAGGGGTAAGGGGTACATAACCAGAAGCAAGCGGAAGTATATCCTAAAAGAAATCACAAAAGGAAGACTATTAGGATAGCATAAGGCTTGAGAGACTACTCAGGTATGTACTGTGCAGCTTGAAATGCCAAAGAGCTGGGCTCGGGGTAGGTAACTTGATGACATGTGTCTGATGGAGAAGTCGGACTTTCATGATGCTTCATTGCTATTTGGAATGTCGACAGTCTTTAAGATTATTTGCAGGGAGCTTTAGTAGCAAACCTCAAATTTACTTACTTTGCATTACGCAAACTGGTAAATCACAATCCCTGCCCTACCTGGGCAGATTTGTTGTTATTATTGTTGTTAGCTGTCATAGAGTTGGCCCCTAACTCATGGTGATCCCATGCACAAGGAAACTCAACAGTCCTGGTCCTACACCATCCCCGTGATAAGCTGCAGTTGGATTTTTGTGATACATGGAGATTTCATTGCCTGATTTTCCGAAGCATATCACTAGGCCTTTCTTCCTAATCTGAGTCTTGAAGCTTTGCTACAACCTGTTCAGTATTATAGAAATTCATAAGTATTCACTGAAAGATGGGTGGTGACTGTACATGAGGTGCACTGGCCAGGAGTAAACCCTAGGTCACCTACACAAAAGGAAATAATTATATCACTGAACCACCAATGCTCCCTACATCTGCAGAAGGACTTCTCTGATTGCTTCTCATCAAGAATTAACCACTTAACAATTCAACACAGATTTTCTGAATACCTATTATGAGCTCGAGATAGGCTATGAACGAAGCCTGTTCACCATTGCACACTGTTCCAACAACAATGACTGGCATAGGATAGGACATACTAATAATTATTTATTGAATGAATTAAGGAATGAGGTACAGAGATTACTGAAGAAGCGTCTTAAGCATTAAGAGGCACAGAGCCTAGAGAGCGCTATGTAATATAATTAGTACATATAAAACAATGTGATATTTTATATCGAAGGTATGGAGAGGGGACAGTGCAGTCAGGTTATTAAGTACACAAATCTACAGAGTTCCTCTATTTGTTAATTTTGGGGGTATGTGTTTGAGTGTGTGTAGATCAGGTTGGCTTTCAGGAAAATATTCATTTAAGAGGTACCCCTTAAGCTGCGATCTTAAGAGGCCAAATACAAACAAAAGGCCTGAAAGATAAATCGGGGGGAGGACATCAGGCAAATGGAGCAGCATGTACAAAAGCTCACAGGCATAAAAAATACGGTGTTTGAAGAGAAGCTAATAAGTACTCTGCTGATCCTGGGATGTGAAGTGCAATAAGTAGAAAGAACGGTGAGTGTTAGTCTGGATATGTAGTTAAGTATCTAAATATGACAAGCAAAAGGGCTGTGGGACATTTGTGAGAATCATGAGGAGCCACTTGCAAAATCTGAGTAGGAGAGTAACATCATCAGATATCTGTGATAGACAGCGCCCTCTAGCAGCAAAACTGAGGATGGTATGGAGGACAAGTCTAAGGACCCCTCCCCCACCAAAAAGAAATTGTACAATAATCCTCGTAATCGATAAAAAAGGATCTCAAGTAGGCACTGGAGGTAGCAGTGGCAATAGAAAGAAATTACTACATTAAAAAGATATTTGGGGGGATTAATTGATAGGACTTGGAAATTCATTTAAAAGATAAGTGGAGTAAAAAGAAGGAATCTGAAATAACTCATAAGTTTCTGTTTTGAGCAACAGGATATGGATAGTGGCACCATTCCCTGTAATAAGGAATACAAGAATAACATGGTGGTCAGAGGAGGCAAATGATGACGCCTATCTGGATAGTATAAGTTCAAAGTGGGATCGACTCGACAGCACTGGGTCTGGGTAGGCATTTCAATGGGAATGTCTTGCAAGTAGTTAGATATTTGGATTTGGACTTAGAAGTGATGTCTGAGCTAGCTGTACTTATCGATTGCACCTACATACCGGTGGCAGTTACAGCTGGGACTTGAATGAGATAAAAAGAAGAGAGCGCAGAAGGATAAAAGGAAAGGAACCTCTTCAGAACCGACCTGGATATTATTGACATTTAAGCAGTCGGTAGCAAAAGACCTCAAACTAAGATTTAAAAGGTGATTTCAATGAGGGAGGAGAACCATAAAGCAATTTTATAAGTTGAAGGCAGGCTGAGTATTCCAAAGATGTCCTCAACAATATTTCACATTCCTCACTGACCTTTATAATCCTCCCACGGAGAGGTGGAGTCTATGACCCCTCCCCCTTGTGTCTGGGTGGGATTATAGCACAATTTACACCTTGCCACATTGTTGTGAGGAAGCCTGTAAAGGGCCATGCAGAGAAACCATGTGTAGATGTTCTGACAGCACAACAGTTCTTAGTCAACAGCCAGCATATGCAACCAAAGAGGGGGTGGTGATGCCTCCATGTGACTCCAGCCTCCACTCTCCAAGTTTTCCCAGCTGAAGCTTGAGACATCATTGAGCAAAGAAGTTGTCCCCACTGAGTGTGTTCAGATCCCTGAACATCATTATTTGCAGAAAAACATAAATTAAAACCACAGTTAAATAGGACTTAACACTCGCTAAATGAGCCATAATTTGAAAAGACTGGCATAGAACACGCTGCCCAACAACAGCTATACTATATGCTAAACCATAAAACCAACATCAATAAATTGAAGAGGATTAAAATCATAGAGTGAAATGGAATTAGAAATCAATAACAAAAAGACAATTGGGAAATTCACCAATATGTGGAAATTAAACAACTTACTCCTAAATAACCAATGGGTCAAAGAAGAAATCAAATGGGAAATTAAAATTTACTTTGAGATAAATGGAAAATGAAGACACAATGTACCAGAATATATGGGACACGGTTAAAGCAGCACTTAGAGGGAAATGTATCACTAACCCCATATATCAAAAAAATAAAAATAAAAGAGAGAAATCTCTAAGCAATAACCTAAGCGTCTATCTTAAGACAACAGAAAATGAAGAGCAAGCAATGTGCAAAGCAAGTACAGGAAGAAAATACACAAGATTAGAGTGGATAGTAATGAAATAGAGAATAGAAATACAACAGATAAAATAAAAGCCAGAGTCGATTCTTTGCAAACATCAATAAATTGAGAAACCTTTAGCAGGACTGGCCAAGAAAAAAAAAAAAAAGACAGGATAAAAATTACTAAAATTGGGAGTGAAAAAATGAGCAATATTGCCAGCCTTACAGAAACAAAAATGGTTATAAATTAATGCTATGAACAATTGTATACCAATTACCTAGGTAACTTAGATGAAACAGACAAATTTCTAGAAAGACACAAGGTGCCAAATCTAACTTAAGGAAAAATAGAAAACCTGAAGAGACCTATAACAAATAAAGAGATTAAATTAGTAATTAAAAACTACCCACAAAGAAGAGCCCAAGCTCAGGCGGGCTTCACCTCCAAGCATTTAAAGAAGAATCAATACTAATTCTTTGTGAACTCTTCCAAAAAATACAACAGGAGAGAACACTTCCCAGATCACTGCATGAGACCTTCTTCCAAAACCAAAGAGATCCAATGAAAACTATAGACTAACATCTCTTATGAACAGAGACATGAAAATCCTCAACAAAACCTAGCAAACAGGATACAGCAATATATAACATGGACTACGGTGTATACACCTTGGCCAAATGAGATTTATTTCAGGAATGCAAGGTTAATTCAGCATCTGAAAATCAATTAATGTAATACACAATATCAACAGAATAAAGGACAAAACCGGCACAACCATCTCAATAGGTACAGAAAAAGCATTTGACAAAACCAACACCCCTTCATGATTTGAAAAAACAAACAAAAAACCCTCAATAAACTAGAAAAAGAAAGACACTTCTTCAATCTGATAAAAGGGATTTGCAAAAAACAGCTAAAATCATACTTCTTGGTGAAGAACTGAATGGTTTCCCTCTAAGATCAGGAACAAGATAAGAATGTCTGCTCTCATCAGTTCTATTCGACACCATACTGAAGGTTCTGGCCTGGCTTTTAGGCAAGAAAATGAAATAAAAGGCAATGAGATTAGAAAGGAAGAAATAAAACTATATTTACAGAAGGCTTGTTCTTATACATAGAAAAACCTAAATAATCCACTAAAATGTTATTAACTAATAAATGAGTTCAGCAAGACTACAGAATACAAAATCAGTATACAAAAAGCAATTGCATTTCTATATACTTGCAATAAACACTCTGAGCATGAAATTACAAAAACAATTCCATGTATAATAGCATCTAAAATACTAAAATATTTACGCTTAAATTTAACAAAAGAGTGCAAACTTATACTCTGAAAATTATAAAGCACTATTGAAAGTTATTTAAAAAGATATAATTAAGAGGACATGTTCATGAATTGTTAAAAAAAAAAAAACAGTGCCATTGAGTCATGAATTGTTAAGAGGGCAATATTCTTCAAATTGACCTACATATAGAGTAAACTCCATTGCTATCAAAATTCCAGTGCTTTCTGTGCAGAAATTGTCAAGCTGATCATAAAATTCATATGGTAGTTCAAGGACCCTAGACTAACCAAGACAATCTTGAAAAAGAGAAGCCAAGGTGAAAGGCTCACATTGCCAGATTTGAAAACTTACTGTGAAGCTATAGTAATCAAGACAGTGTGGTATTGGATAAGGACAGGCATATAGATCAACAGAATGCATATACACACTCACCATGTGACTCAGCCTTTTTAATTCTATGGAAATAAAAACATATCCATAAAAAGACATGTACAGGAGGCGGGGCCAAGATGGCAGACTAGGTGGACGCTACCGCGGATCCTTCTTGCAACAAAGACTCGGAAAAACAAGTGAATCGATCATATACATAACAATCTACGAACTCTGAACAACAAGCACAGACTTAGAGACGGAAAACTAACAAATATAGGCAGACAGCGACCGTTTTCAGAACTAGGAGCCAGTGTACCAGGCAGGTGACCTTCGAAGCCTGATCTGGGGCAGAGCCCAGGGGGGCAGACGGCACAGACAAGGGGCCCAGCCCTACCCCCCCCGAACCCATCCCGGGAGAGAGTCTAGCTGGTTGGTGTGGGCGGCGTAGCAGCTCAGCCGAAGGGAGAAGCACGCAGGAGGCAGTGACTGATCTTGGAGCGGGGAGAGCAGCGTCCCAGCCGTGGAGCCATCCCGCCGGGAGTTTGGCGGGAAGCAGGAAGGGCGCGAGTGGGGGGGGGTCAGCTATATTTCCCTAAAGTGACCCCAGGGCGGGGCCCACACGTTCGTGGGGGGGGACGCCCACCGAGTTCGCACGTGTGGCATGGTGCACCGGAGGGAGAAGTCCCCGGGAGGAAGTGACTGGTCTTGGAGCGGGGAGAGCAGTGTCCCAGCCGGGGAGCCGTCCCGCTGGGATTTTGGGGAAAGCGGGCAGGGCGTGAGAGCGGGGTCCAATTATATTCTCCTGAATAGACCCTGGGGGCGGGCCCACCCGTTCATGCGGGAGACGCCCACCAAGTTCGCGCGAGCAGTGCCGCGCACCGGAGGGAGAAGTCCCCGGGAGGAAGTGACTGGTCTCAGAGTGGGGAGAGTAGCGTCCCAACCGGGGAGCCGTCCCGCCCGGATTTTGGCGGACGGGGGCAGAGCGTGAAGGCAGTGATCAGCTTTATATTCTGCGGTGCTACACTCCTAGCTCTCTGATCCCTCCCCCCACCCTCCCCAGGCGGCTCCATTAACATCTGAATACCTGGAGCCAGAGGGAGAATTCAGATAGGAATTTGACTGCATTTTTTTTAGCTGATTACCTGGAAAATCTACTTTCCCAGTGATGGCTCGGAGATAGCAGTCCATATCAAACCACATAAAGAAACAGACCATGACAGCTTCTCCAACCCCCCAAACAAAAGAATCAAAATCTTTCCCAAATGAAGATACAATCCTGGAATTATCAGATACAGAATATAAAAAACTAATTTACAGAATGCTTAAAGACATCACAAATGAAATTAGGATAAATGCAGAAAAAGCCAAGGAACACACTGATAAAACTGTTGAAGAACTCAAAAAGATTATTCAAGAACATAGTGGAAAAATTAATAAGTTGCAAGAATCCATAGAGAGACAGCATGTAGAAATCCAAAAGATTAACAATAAAATTACAGAATTTGACAACGCAATAGAAAGTCAGAGGAGCAGACTCGAGCAATTAGAATGTAGACTGGGACTTCTGGAGGACCAGGGAATCAACACCAACATAGCTGAAAAAAAATCAGATAAAAGAATTAAAAAAAAAGAAGAATCCCTAACAATCATGTGGGACTCTATCAAGAAGGATAACTTGCAAGTGACTGGAGTCCCAGAACAGGGAGGGGGGACAGAAAACACAGAGAAAATAGTTGAAGAACTCCTGACACAAAACTTCCCTGGCATCATGAAAGACGAAAGGATATCTATCCAAGATGCTCATCGAAACCCATTTAAGATTGATCCAAAAAGACAAACACCAAGACATAATATCATCAAACTTGCCAAAACCAAATACAAACAGAAAATTTTAAAAGCATCCAGGGAGAAAAGAAAGGTTTCCTTCAAGGGAGAATCAATAAGAATAAGTTCAGACTACTCAGCAGAAACCATGCACGCAAGAAGGGAATGGGACGACGTACACAGAGCACTGAATGAGAAAAACTGCCAACCAAGGATCATATATCCAGCAAAACTCTCTCTGAAATATGAAGGAGAAATTAAGATATTTACAGATAAACACAAGCTTAGAGAATTTGCAAAAACTAAACCAAAACTGCAAGAAATGCTAAAGGAGATTGTTTGGCCTGATGACCAATAATATCAGGTACCAGCACAATACAAGGTCACAAAACAGAACGTCCTGATATCAACGCAACTCAAATAGGGAAAGCACAAAAACAAACAAATTAAGATCAATTCTAAAAAATAAATAAATAAACAAAATAATACACATAACAGGAAATCATGGAAATCAATAGATAAACGATCACAATAATCAAAAAGAGGGACTAAATATAGGAGGCATTGAACTGCCAGATGGAGAGTGATACAAGGCGATATAGAAGGATACAAGTTAGGTTTTTACTTAGAAAAACAGGGGTAAATAATAAGGTAACCACAAAAAGGAATATCAATTCCATAACACAAGAAAAAAGCCAAGAAAAACGTAACGACTCAAGAAACACAAAGTTAAACATTATGAAAATGACGATCTCACAAGCTACTAAGAAAAACGTCTCAGCACAAAAAAGCATGTGGAAAAATGAAATGGCCAACAACACACATGAAAAGGCATCAAAATGACAGCACTAAAAACTTATTTATCTATAATTACGCTGAATGTAAATGGACTAAATGCACCAATAAAGAGACAGAGAGTCACGGACTGGATAAAGAAACACGATCCATCTATATGCTGCCTACAAGAGACACACCCTAGACTTAGAGACACAAACAAACTAAAACTCAAAGGATGGAAAAAAATATATCAAGCAAACAATAAGCAAAAAAGAAGAGGAGTAGCAATATTAATTTCTGACAAAATAGACTTTAGACTTAAATCCACCACAAAGGATAAAGAAGGACACTATATAATGATAAAAGGGACAATTGATCAGGAAGACATAACCATATTAAATATTTACGCACCCAATGACAGGGCTGCAAGATACATAAATCAAATTTTAACAGAATTGAAAAGTGAGATAGACACCTCCACATTTATAGTAGGAGACTTCAACACACCACTTTCGGAGAAGGACAGGACATCCAGTAAGAAGCTCAATAGAGACACGGAAGACCTACTTACAACAATCAACCAACCTGACCTCATTGACTTATACAGAACTCTCCACCCAACTGCTGCAAAATATACTTTTTGTTTCTAGTGCACATGGAACATTCTCTAGAATAGACCACATATTAAGGCATAAAACAAATCTTTGCAGAATCCAAAACATCGAAATATTACAAAGCATCTTCTCAGACCACAAGGCAACGAAGCTAGAAATCAATAACAGAAAAACTAGGGAAAATAAATCAAATACTTGGAAAATGAACAATACCCTCCTGAAAAAAGACTGGGTTATAGAAGACATCAAGGAGGGAATAAGGAAATTCTTAGAAAGCAACGAGAATGAAAATACTTCCTATCAAAACCTCTGGGACACAGCAAAAGCAGTGCTCAGAGGCCAATTTATATCGATAAATGCACACATACAAAAAGAAGAAAGAGCCAAAATCAGAGAACTGTCCCTACAACTTGAACAAATAGAAAGTGAGCAACAAAAGAACCCATCAGGCACCAGAAGAAAACAAATAATAAAAATTAGAGCTGAACTAAATGAATTAGAGAACAGAAAAACAATTGAAAGAATTAACAAAGCCAAAAGCTGGTTCTTTGAAAAAATTAACAAAATTGATAAACCATTGGCTAGACTGACTAAAGAAAAACAGGAAAGGAAACAAATAACCCAAATAAGAAACGAGAAGGACCACATCACAACAGAGCCAAATGAAATTAAAAGAATCATTTCAGATTACTACGTAAAATTGTACTCTAACAAATTTGAAAACCTAGAAGAAATGGATAAATTCTTGGAACAATACTACCTACCTAAACTAACACATTCAGAAGTAGAACAACTAAATAGACCCATAACAAAAAAAGAGATTGAAACGGTAATCAAAAAACTTCCAACAAAAAAAAGTCCTGGCCCAGACGGCTTCACTGCAGAGTTCTACCAAACCTTCAGAGAAGACTTAACACCATTACTACTGAAGGTATTTCAAAGCATAGAAAAAGACGGAATACTACCCAACTCATTCTATGAAGCCACCATCTCCCTGATACCAAAACCAGGTAAAGACATTACAAAAAAAGAAAATTTTAGACCTATATCCCTCATGAACATAGATGCAAACATCCTCAACAAAATTCTAGCCAATAGAATCCAACAACACATCAAAAAAATAATTCACCCTGATCAAGTGGGATTTATACCAGGTATGCAAGGCTGGTTTAATATCAGAAAAACCATTAATGTAATCCATCACATAAATAAAACAAAAGATAAAAACCACATGATCTTATCAATAGATGCAGAAAAGGCATTTGACAAAGTTCAACACCCATTTATGATAAAAACTCTTACCAAAACAGGAATTGAAGGAAAATTCCTCAACATAATAAAGGGCATCTATGCAAAGCCAACGGCCAATATCACTCTAAATGGAGAGAACCTGAAAGCATTTCCCTTGAGAATGGAAACCAGACAAGGATGCCCTTTATCACCGCTCTTACTCAACATCGTACTTGAAGTCCTAGCCAGGGCAATTAGGCTAGACAAAGAAATAAAGTGTATCCAGATTGGTAAGGAGGAGGTAAAGCTATCACTATTTGCAGATGACATGATCTTATACACAGAAAACCCTAAGGAATACTCCAGAAAACTACTGAAACTAATAGAAGAGTTTGGCAGAGTCTCAGGTTATAAAATAAACATATAAAAATCACTTGGATTCCTCTACATCAACAAAAAGAACACCGAAGAGGAAATAACCAAATCAATACCATTCACAGTAGCCCCCAAGAAGATAAAATACTTAGGAATAAATCTTACCAAGGATGTAAAAGACCTATACAAAGAAAACTATAAAACTCTGCTACAAGAAATTCAAAAGGCCATACTTAAGTGGAAGAACATACCCTGCTCATGGATAGGAAGACTTAACATAGTAAAAATGTCTATTCTACCAAAAGCCATCTATACATATAACACACTTCCAATCCAAATACCAATGTCATATTTTAAGGGGATAGAGAAACAAATCACTAATTTCATATGGAAGGGAAAGAACCCCCGGATAAGCAAAGCATTACTGAAAAAGAAGAAGAAAGTGGGAGGCCTCACTCTACCTGATTTCAGAACCTATTATACAGCTACAGTAGTCAAAACAGCCTGGTACTGGTACAACAACAGGCACATAGACCAATGGAACAGAATTGAGAACCCAGATATAAATCCATCCACCTATGAGCAGCTGATATTTGACAAAGGACCAGTGTCAGTCAATTGGGGAAATGATAGTCTTTTTAACAAATGGTGCTGGCATAACTGGATATCCATTTGCAAAAGAATGAAACAGGACCCATACCTCACACCATGCACAAAAACTAACTCCAAGTGGATCAAAGACCTAAACATAAAGACTAAAACGATAAAGATCATGGAAGAAAAAATAGGATCAACCCTAGGAGCCCTAATACAGGCCATAAACAGAATACAAAACATTACCAAAAATGATGAAGAGAAACCAGATAACTGGGAGCTCCTAAAAATCAAACACCTATGCTCATCTAAAGACTTCACCAAAAGAGTAAAAAGACCACCTACAGACTGGGAAAGAATATTCAGCTATGACATCTCAGACCAGCGCCTGATCTCTAAACTCTACATGATTCTGTCAAAACTCAACCACAAAAAGACAAACAACCCAATCAAGAAGTGGGCAAAGGATATGAACACACATTTCACTAAAGAAGATAATCAGGCAGCCAACAGATACATGAGAAAATGCTCCCGATCATTAGCCATTAGAGAAATGCACATTAAAACTACGATGAGATTCCATCTCACACCAACTAGACTGGCATTAATTCAAAAAACACAAAATAATAAATGTTGGAGAGGCTGCGGAGAGATTGGAACTCTCATACACTGCTGGTGGGATTGTAAAATGGTACAACCACTTTGGAAATCCATCTGGCGTTATCTTAAACAGTTAGAAATAGAACTACCATACAACCCAGAAATCCCACTCCTCGGAATATACCCTAGAGATACAAGAGCCTTCACACAAACAGATATATGCACACCCATGTTTATTGCAGCTCTGTTTACAATAGCAAAAAGCTGGAAGCAACCAAGATGTCCGTCACGGATGAATGGGTAAATAAATTGTGGTATATTCACACAATGGAATATTACGCATCGATAAAGAACAGTGATGAATCTCTGAAACATTTCATAACATGGAGGAATCTGGAAGGCATTATGCTGAGCGAAATGAGTCAGTTGCAAAAAGACAAATATTGTATAAGACCACTATTATAAGATCTTGAGAAATAGAAAAAACGGAGAAGAACACATACTTTTGTGGTTACAAAGGGGGGAGGGAGGGAGGGAGGGAGAGGGCTTTTTATTGATCAATCTGTAGATAAGAACTGCTTTGGGTGAAGGGAAAGACAACACTCAATACAAGGAAGGTCAGCCTAATTGGACTGGACTAAAAGCAAAGAGGTTTCCGGGATAAAATGAAAGCTTCAAAGGTCAGCGGAGCAGGGGCTGGGGTCTGGGGAACTTGGTGTGAGGGGACTTCTAAGTCAACTGGCAAAATAATTCTATTATGAAAACATTCTGCATCCCACTTTGAATCGTGGTGCCTGGGGTCCTAAATGCCAACAAGCGGCCATCTAAGATACATCAATTGGTCTCAACCCACCTGAAGCAAAGGCAAAGGAAGAACACCAAGGTCACACAACAACTAAGAACCCAAGAGACAGAAAGGGCCACATGAACCAGAGACCTACATTATCCTGAGACCAGAAGAACTAGTTGGTGCCCGGCCACAATCGATGTCTGCCCTGTCAGGGAGCACAACAGACAACTCCTGAGGGAGCAGGAGACCAATGGGATACAGACCCCAAATTCTCATGAAAAGACCATACCTAATGGTATGACTGCGACTAGAGGAATCCCAGAGACAATGCTCCCCAGAACTTCTGATGGCACAGGACAGGAACCATCCCCGAAGACAAATCATCAGGCATGAAAAGGACTGGTCAGTGGGGGGGAGAGAGATGCTGATGAAGAGTGAGCTAATTAAATCAGGTGGACACTGGAGAGTGTGTTGGCAACTCTTGACTGGAGGGGGGATGGGAAGATAGAGAGAGAGGGAAGATGGCAAAATTGGCACGAAACGAGAGACTGAAAGGGCTGACTCAATAGGGGGAGAGCAAGTGGGAGAAGGAAGTAAGATGTATGTAAACCTACATGTGACAGACTGATTGGAATGGTAAATGTTCACTTGAAGCTTAATAAAAATTAATTTAAAAAAATCAAAAAAAAAAAAAGACATGTACACAAATCTTCATAGCAGTTTTATTCATCGTAGCCTGGAACTTAGAAATAACCTAAATGTCCTTCAACAAATGAATGGTCAAACAAATTATACATCATACAGTGTAATACTACATGGGATAACATGAATAAATCTCGAAGACATGTTAGGCCAAAGAAGGTTTACTAAAAAAAATACATACTGTATTATTCCACACATATGACATTTTATCTACAACTTTAGAAATCACATCAGTGGTGGCCTGGGGCTGGATGCTGAAAAGAGAGGACTATAAAGGAGATTGTCTGTATTGATTGAGAAGGTGGTTATATGAAAAAAAAAAAAAAAGGGGGGGTTATATGAGAGTATACAATTTGGCAAAAACCATCAGTCCTAAACGTTTGACTTTTACTGTATTTAAATTATAGCTCAGCAAATCTGACTTAAAAAAAAAAAAATCACTTGATGAAGTAAATCACACTTCTCAGACGTGTTTGTAGGCTTTGTTCCTGAGTGACAGGATTTCAGGAGCATTTTTAAATTGTAGGCTTCCCAGGACTCCCAAATCACACAATGACTCTGCTGTTTCACCTTATTTGTTTCAGCAGCAGTATTGTGGCAGTGCTCACCACAGTATGTGGGAATACTGGCCATAGTATGTGGACAACACATGCTAATTGAATTTGATTCTATTGAGAAGGTAAGAGATGCTCCCAATCTGCCTAGATGAACTATATATAACCTATCTGTCTACCAAGTTAGATGGAATTGTAATTGCTGAGTACTTTACTAACAAAAAAGCCTACCTAGAAAAGTCCCTACACTTCTTTTTTTTAAAGTGGGAATACATGGGCAATGGTCTCCTAGCCCAGGTAGCATGGCATCGTAGAAAATTTTCCAGCCTGTCTATTAGAGATTATCTCATTCTGTGCTCACTAAAGCACAAAGGGAAAATTTAATTAGTTTTGGTCACGAATTTATTTTTTAAAATCACTACTATTGCTCTCCCTTTCCTTCCTTCTAGGTCTCTGGGCCTGCAGTGAAATAAAAGTCTAAATGGAAGCCAAATGCTCAAACACATGAGGTAGGTGGTTGTTTTACCTTTTTTAAAATTCTTGTTCTATTGTATATACTCAGCTTCCCTGCTTCGAAACACTACCACTTCCTTTTTCTCGAGTTTCCGCCTTTGCTTCACACAAGCAGCCACTCTTACATTTAACTGAACTGGACACATGGAGTCTGCCTTCAGGTTCAGTTTTAATTTTCCTTCCTCCTTAGTGCTGCTTTTTCTCCAGAATACCAAGGATAAAGGCACTAGGAGGGCTGGGATTCAGATGATCCTTTGATTATGTCTGAAGCTGAACTCTCTGACTGTCTGTGTCTGGTGAACACTCCAGGTTACTCAGCTTTCACAGACCTTCAGTAGACTGCCAAACAAGACTCATCACCATTTCACTTCTCCTTGAGATGTCATTGCCACTGTCACTGTTCTCTCAGAAAACTGTGATATATGTGTATATGGAGCCCTGGTGGTGCAGTGGTTAAGAGCTCAGCTGCTAACCAAAAGGTCGGCAGCTCGAATCCACCAGCAGCTCCTGGGAAACCCTACGGGACGGATCTACTCTGTTGTATAGGGTCGCTCGGAGTCGGAATTGACTCCATGGCAATGAGTATATGTGTACATATAACTTTTTTTTTTTTTAACTACAAAATTAGCTTAGCCCAGTCTACCTTTAAAAATGGTGGATATTTAACCTCAGAACCTACTATATAGCTATAGCCCGGTACTCATACAACAGACACATTAACTGATGGAACAGAATTGAGAACCCCAATGTTAATCCATCTACCTACAGCCACCTGATATTTGACAAAGGTCCAAAGTCCATTAAATGAGGAAAAGACGGTCTTTTTAACAAACGGTGCTGGCAAAACTGTATGTCCATCTGTAAAAAATGAAACAGGACCCATACCTCACACCATATACAAAAACTAATTCAAAATGGATCAAATACCTAAATATAAAACCAAAAACTATAAGGAGCATGGAAAAAAAAAAATAGGTTCAACACTATGGGCCCTAATATACATATAAACAGCATACAAACCAAAATTAATAATATACAAACAACAGAAGATAAGCTAGATAAATGGGATCTCCTAAAAATTAAACACTTATGCTCATCAAAAGACTCCACCAAAAGAGTAAAAATGGAGCCTACAGTCTGGGAAAAAAAATTTGATATGACATTACCCAACAAAGGTCTAATTTCTAAAATCTACGGAGCACCTTGACACCTCAACAACAGACAAAGAATCCAATTTAAAAATGGGCAAAGGATATGAACAGACACTTCAACAAAGATGTTCAGACAGCTAACAGATAAAAAAGGAAATTCTCCCAATCACTAGCCATTAGAGAAATGCAAATCAAAACTATGATGTGAGATGAGATACCATCTCACCCCAACATTACTGGCACGAATCAAAAAAACAGACAACAACAAATGTTGGAGAACTTGTGGGGAGATTGGAACACTTGTGCACTGCTGATGGGAATGCAAAATGGTACAACCATTTTGGAAAACAATATGGTACCTCCTTAAAAAGCTAGAAGTAGAAAAACCATATGATCTGACAACTCCACTCTGAGGAATATATCATAGAAAAATAAGAGCTGTCACACGAACAGATAAATGTACATCCATGTTCATTACAGCATTGTTCAAAATAGCAAAAAGGTGAAAACAACCTAAGTGCCCATCAACAGATGCATGGATAAACAAAATATAGTACACACTGTGGTATGATTGATTACATTTCTGTGGCCTTTCTATCCATGGTTTTGTGGGTCCAACACAGGTGATTGGGCATGACTGTGTGATAGGGTGGTTGGTCAGTTTTGACTTAAAAGAGAGCCAATGCCACAGCAGAGTGGAGAATCACAGCACCACCAAGGAAGAACCAGGAGTGGAGAGCATATCCTTTGGACCTGGGATCCCTGCACTAAGAAGCTCCTGGAAGCAGGAGACTAAGAGACAGAGAGAGAGAGAGAATGAGAAAGACAGTAAGCTGCAACCTTGAAGATGGTAAGAAGCTGTGGCAGGAGACCCAGCAGCAGGAGATGGCTCAGTGAGCTTCCTGGCCCACGAAGAAAGCAAGCTGAGCGCCTTTGGGGAGAGGCGTGCTGGGAAGAGGCTATCCCAAAGGAAGAGCTGTATCTTGAGTGTTCCAGAACCTGAATTGTAACTACTGCTTCCCTAATATACCCCATAATCATGAGTATGGTCTATGAGTTCTGTGTGGCCGTTGCAATGAATTACGGAACACAGCAGAGAAGTAGAGAGTGCTGTGTGAGGGACGGTTAGTTTCAGAATTAGTAAAGATGGCAGAGAGAGGAGGCATGTCTGATCTCTGCCTCCTGGGAATCAGCCTTGGACTGTTGATCTTGATTCTCCTTTCCCCTTGAGAAGTTAAGAGGAGATCAGACACTGCCTTCAAGCCATTTATATATAGACACACAATGGAACACTACAAAAAGAGAAAGAACAATGATGAATCCTCGAAACATCTCACAACATGGATGAATCTGGAGGGCATTATGCTGAATGAAATAAGTCAACCACAAAAGGACAAATACTGTATGCGATCACTATTACAAAAACTCATGGAAAGTTTACACATAGGAAAAACAATCTTTGATGGTTATGAGGGCGGAGAGGGGTGGGGAGGGAAAAACACTAACCAGATAGTAAATAAGTGGTAGCTTTGGTGAAGGGTAAGACAGTACACAATACCCAGGAAGTCGGCACAACTTGACCAGGGCAAAATCACTGAAGCTTCACAGGCACATCCAAACGCCCTGAGAGCTACTGGGCTGAGGATAGAGACGATGATCTCAGGGGACATCTAGCCTAAATGGCATAGCACAGTCTATAAAGAAAATGTTCTACATCCCACTGCGGTGAGGCTGGGGTCTTAAAAGCCTGCAAGTGGTCATCTAAGATACAAGCAGTCATCTAAGATACAAATACTGGTCCCACCCCAGCTGAAGCAAAGGAGAATGAAGAAGACCAGACACAAGAGAAAGATTAGTCCAAAGGACTAATGGATCATAGCTACCACAGCCTCCACCAGACTGAGCCCATAAATCTAGATGGTGATCAATTAACACCACCAACTGGTCTGGCAGGGATCACAACAGAGGGCCCTGGACGGAGGGGAGAAAAATGTAGAACAAAATTAAAATTCACACACACAAAAAAGACCAGGCATGCTGGTCTGACAGACTGGAAAAACCCTGAGAGTAAGGCCCCCGGACACCGTTTTAACTCAGTGCTGAAGTCACTCCTGATGTTCACCCTTTAGCCAAAGATTAGACAGGTCTATAGGGCAACAGTAACACACATAAGGGATGTGCTTCATATTTCAGTCATGGATATGAGACTAATGGGCGTGCCAGCCCAAAAGCAAAGATGAGAAGGCAGTAAGGGATAGGAAAACTGGACGAATGGAAGCAGGGAACCTGGGGTGGAGAAATGGAGAGTGCTGACACATTGCAGTGTTGGTAACCAGTGTCACAGAATAATTTGTGCATTAACTGTTTAATAAGAAAATAATTTGCTCTGTAAACTTTCACCTAAATCACAATAAAATAAATAAATAAAAATTAAAAAAAAACAGTGGACACTTATTCTAAATTCATCTCCCCATTTCAAACACACATGTGTGTGAACACAAATATATATACATCCATACAAGCATACACAAACAGACTTGAATTAGTAATCATAACCATTAGCCAACCCTAAACATGTGGACAGCTTTTCTCTCTCATCAAACAAGAGCCTATACCAATCTTCTACAACAAAAATAACATAAGATGCAGGAGGTGTTTGATTTTTATGTGTTTGCTGCTGAATTACAACTGAACTATTCATGGGGTCCGAATTGTTCTCAAAAAATAATATGGGCTCTAGAGTCAGAAAGTCCTAGAATTTTTTTTTTTTTAAATAGAGTCAGAAAGTCCTAGAATTGAATCCTGACTATATTACTTACACATGTGACATGTCATCCTATTCAACCCTTTCAAAACTCTGATTTCTCATTTGAAAAACTGGGATACTGTCTATCTCACCTGGTTGTGTTATGGATTACAATACAATAATGATGAATATGTAACTAACACAATGCCCGGGACAAAGGAATGCTCAATGCATGTTTTCCTTTTCTTTTTATTAAAGCAGAGCTAATTTAGATTTGAGTTCATTAAGAAAAAGAAAGTCTTCCAAAAATTTCTCTCCTAAGAAGAATCTTGTTGGAACTAGGATCAAATATACCATATAGATTACAACCTCAAAGAAAAGGTCTAGGTTTTTTCTATTTATGTATCTTCTATTTCACATTAGCATAGAATTTTGCTCATGGTGACTATTCAGTAAATATTTATAAATTCATCATTTCGTAATATTGTATTGTGAATATTTGCACTCAGACTCTAAGATCCAGTTTCTGACTTTAAGAACCTTGCACCTAGCAGAGACAACATGGACGATGAATATTCTTGGCGATGTGTTTTTTCATATTAGTTTCCTGAATGTTGAAGAGAACACCTGCTTGGACTCCACAAGGAAGCTTCATGGACGAGGTATGATTTCTGATGAGTTCTTAAGTAAAGGAAAATAGGCATTTGGCAAAAGTCGGATGAAAGACTGTTCCAAGAAAATGCCTAAGATGAAGGCTTGGATATGGATTTGAAAACCATTGAATATGGGTTAGGAAGCGTGAGGAAGAGAGATTATATAAATTACATTAGATTTAAATAGTCATGTAACCAAAGGGTGAGGAAAGTATATATATCTAAATGATAAGCTGTCTTCCAATGATCTTCATGATATTTTAGTAGCAGCGTCTCTAAGTAGCCCTTTATAACATATTACACTATGTTTTTCAAATTAATTGATATTGTGTCCCTGGACTGTACATTTGGTCTTTCATCTACTGAATCTTTGTTATGAGACTAAATGTGCTTTTCCAAGGAGGGCTACTCTGATGTAGCTCTTCAAGGCAAAAAACCCGTGGTTGTCAAATCGATTCTTACTTATAGCAACCCTATAGGATAGAGTAGAATGGCCCCACACGGTTTCCAAAGAGAAGCTGGTGGATTCGAACTGCTGACCTTTGGTTAGCAGCTGAGTTCTTAACCACTTTACTACAGTATATATACATATAAAATGCTGTTGGTCCTTATTACGGGTGGTAGCACATAGAAAATAGAACAAATGGTGAGTGCCCATCTTCCCTCTTATGTTACCTGAGCATCAGTGGTGGTTGTTTTCATCGCAATTTGATATGCCAAATTTCTCTGATGTTTATCCCCTCTAAAAAGATCACTGGGTTCAAATGAAACATTTACAGTCAGAATCTATTAATGGAGTCCTCTGGTTCAGCTATTAACTGAGTCATTTAATAATTACTTGTGCTTGTTCCAAAAAAGGTGGCCATAGTGCACCTACACATACCCACATCTTACCTCTTGGTATCTCTTCCCATACAGTGCTGTTATAGATTGAATTGTGCCCCCCAAAATGTGTGTCACCTTGGCTAGCCCTTTAGTCTCAGTATTATGTAACTGTTCACCATTTTGTCATCTGATGTGATTTTCCTGTGTTGTAAATCCTACCTCTATGATATCAACGAGGCAGGATTAGAGACAGTTATGTTAATGATGCAGGCTCAATTTACAAGATTAGGTATCTTGAATAAATCTGTTTTGAGATATAAAAAACAGAAGTGAGCAGAGAGACGGGGGGACCTCATTACCACCAAGCAAGAAGAACCAGAAGCATGCGTCCTTTGGACCCAGGTTCCCTGTGTTGGGAAGCTTGTGGACTAGGGGAAGATTGATGACAAGGACCTTCCTCCAGATCTGACAGACAGAGAAAGCCTTCCCCTGGAGCTGGAGTCCTGAATTCGGACCTCTAGCCTAATAGACTGTGAGAGAATAAACTTCTCTTTGTTAAAGACATCCACTGGTGGTATTTCTGTTATAGCAGCACTAGATAACTAAGACAGACCCCAAACTGTTATAGTCTATTACATCTACATTACCAAAAAAAAATCAGAAATTCAAGTCTTCATTTAGAACGGTTTAGGACACCTGGATTTTCTTTTCACTACCATGTCTGAATAGCTATAAAACCAAATTCAAATCACATAATCTTTCTAGTCTTTGAGCTCTCTATCTTTAAAACTTAGATCATGCTCCTATACCAGAGGAAGAGATTAAAGAACTCTCCCTCATTAAGTGCGGCTTCTGTTTGGATCTGACTAGAGTGATCTTCATGTGAAATAATATTTAGATGGAGTATGGGACACAGATAGCTCTAGCCACTTATTGTGCTTTCTAGCAGCAGTGGCCTCAGCAAGTGCTCATGCTGTTTCTGCAGATGTGGTGTAGTGGTTAAGAGCTATGGCTGCTAAACAAGAGGTCAGCAGTTTGAATCCACCAGGAGTGCCTTGGAAACTGTATGGGGCAGTCCTACTCGGTTCTATAGGGTCCCTATTTCCTGTAGGTCCAACTATGAGTCAGAATCGACCCGACAGCAACAGGGTTGGTTTTTGGAAATCTTGGTGGCATAATGGTTAAGTGCTATGGCTGCTAACCAAATGATCGGCAGTTCAAATCCGCCAGGTGCTTCTTGGAAACTCTATGGGGCAGTTCTACTCTGTCTTATAGGGAGGGTGGTTATGAGTTGGAATCGACTTAATGGCAACGGATTTGGTTCGGTTTTCTTTTTATGCTACCACAGACCCAGGGCCCCTGTCTCCATGCTGGATGACAAGAGGCTGTTGCATGCCTGCGCACTGGCTGGACTGGCACTATGGCGGCTCCTACTTCCCAGGAAACTAGGATACACCCCAGAAGTGTGTCTGTAGGCAGGGAGCTAACACTCTTTGGGGTGGGCTTCAACCACTGAGAGACAAGAGATGCAAAGAGGCCTGTCCATCCCCCCACAACAGACTGCCCTGAGAAGCATTAAGGTCATATGGTTCTCTGGGTCATCCTAGGAAACAAGCAGCCAGGTGTGTTATTGGGAAACTGGACTCAGCTCTAGTAACACAACCCCACATACTGGCTTTCTCTTCTTTCTGTCTCACGTCAGTTTTTTCTTCATTCTTGCTTCCCTGGGATTGTACCCCTCATAAGGATGGGTAAGATTCTGGGCTCAGGTTCTGTTTTCTAAGAATACTGGATCAGGACTGGTAGAGAATCATAGCAGGGCTTTTGTGCCATGGTCTGAGCTCTGATTCTGTTGGACACCATACGAGTCCAAGTCCCAGCTCTGCCACCTTCTGGCTGTGTGCTTCTGGGCTTTTCACTTAAGCCTTCTGCCTCAGTGTCCTCATCTGCTAAATGATGATAATAATAGTATATACCTCATTAGGGATGTTGAAAGAACTGCATGAGTTAATGCATCTGAAATGCTTAGACTAGTGCTGGACGCACAAACTCTGTATAAGAGGTAAGGATTGTCATCTTCATCATCACCAAAATCACATTTCTGTGCTTCTTATGTTCTGTCTCCCTCAGCTGTCACAGTTCCTGCTTCTTCCAAAGCATTCCATAAATTCTGTGACCCTCAAGTTCCTGACAGTATGATCTCTTTTGCTTAAGTTAGAGTTAACTGCTATATTTTTGCAAACAAAGAATTCTAATTGGTACAATTCAGCAATGAGTTTGGGGTTCAGGAGGTGTCTAGTGCTAAGATCTAGTGCTGCTATAACAGAAATACAAGTGGGTGGCTTTAACAGACAGAGATTTATTCTCTCATATTCCCGTGGGCTAGAAGTCCAAATTTAGGGCACCAGCTCCAGAGGAAGGCTTTCTTCTCTCTTTTGACTCTGGAGGAAGGTCCTTGTCATAAATCTTCCTGTGGTATAGGAGCTTCTCCGCCCAGGAACTTCGTGTCCACAGGACACACTCTGCTCCCAGTGCTGCTTTCTTGGTAGTATGAGGTCCCCATGTCTCTCTGCTCACTTCTCTCTTTTATATCTCAAAAGACATTTGATTAAGACACTATCTAATCTTGTAGATCTCATCAATATAACTGCTGCTAATCCATTAACATCACAGTGACAGGATTTACAACACATAAGGAAATCACATCAGATGACGAAATGGTAGAGAGTCATACAATACTGGGAATCATGACCTAGCCAAGTTGACAAATATTTTGGGGGGACACAATTCATTGCATGATAGGAGGCAATGGAGAATTTGTGTGGTTCCTGCAATCAAGTCAGAGAGGCTTCAGCCTGTCAGAGACGCGAGGTGATTTACCCCCAGGATCACTTAGCCACCAGTGCCAGAGTCAGGGCTAAAAACCCACAAAAGCCAAACCCTTTTAACCACTCCATAGGTTTTTGAAGTTTTTATGTTTTAAATAAAATTACCTGGCTTTTCTTGAGTGTCAACTCTGTTTAAAATGCTGCAGATATAGTTTGATTTAATTCTTAGGATGACCCTATGAGCTAATAGTAGACTGTAATGGTTCTATTGAAGAGACAGATACTATGAGGTGAGTTAGTCTTGTCCATAGTCTCCGTGCCTGTGTGAGCAGAGCTAGTCCTCCAGCCTTGCTGCCTGTGCCTGTGTGAGCAGAGCTAGTCCTCCAGCCTTGTTGCCTGTGCCTGTGTGAGCAGAGCTAGTCCTCCAGCCTTGCTGCCTGATTTCAAGCCCAGGCTGGTATCCTTCCCTCCCCATTGTCAAACCTTTCGTCTAGTGAGCGAGCTCAGGCTGTGGGTACGTAAACTGTTAAGGGAAGGCTGTTTGGACTGAGGTGGGGATGAGAAGTTTCTTCCTCGCCTTGCTGCTCCCTCTCCCCACTCTCTGCTTCTTAGCTGCCCACACAAAGAAGGCTTCGTACACTCTGGGTCGGCCTTCCATCCTACGGGTGAGTAGTCGGGAATTGTAAACACTGGAGCAAACGATGCCAAGAAGGATCCATGACCACTCATCGGTAAATGGGGGGGGGACACCCCCCACCACTACCTGCACCTGCTTACTAATATCCTACCAGAGGGTCCTAGGGGCAGTCACGGACTCTGGGCCACGGCTGTGACCTGAAGTTACATTCCTAAAGGGGTGTGCGCATTCCTCCAAGGGTGGCAGCAGGAGGAAGGGAGTAACAACAAGGGGCAGCTGCGCAGGGTGACTCTGGCAGTTCTGTCTGTGGATACATCGCCAGCCCTGAGAAATGAGATAATAAAATAAAAAAGCACTTGAGAAGTAAAAGTGGTATGTGAATATAAGGCACCACTGTTTTCACATGTCACATGCTTAGGAGAACTCTTCTTCTTTTAATTCATTTATTTCTTCAGTTCTTGTGTGTGTGTGTGTGTTTGTGTGTGTGTAAGGGATTTAAGGTGACTTACACAAACTACCCTGTATGTGTACGTGAAAGGCTGCCTAAGCAAAACACGAAATGATGACACCACAAAGGCAGAGATTAACAGATTTTATTACATCCAAATCTGAAATTGCAGCACGACAAAAGACACCATAAAACAAAGTAAGAGACAAGAGACAGGCTGAGAGGAAACGTCTGCAACATTTATAACCAAGGGTTAACATCCAGGCTATACGCAGTGCTTCCACAGATTTATTCTAAAAAAGACAACCAACCCAACAGAAAAATGGATGATGTACATGGATGAGCAAGTCACAGAAGAAACACAAACACCCAATAAACATATGAAATAGGGAAAAAAAATTAGGCACAATAACTTCCCTAGTAACAGGGATATGCAAATTAGAGTGAGGTGCAATTTCCTGCCTCTCCTACTGGCCGGAATGTACACTATCATGAGTCTCTGTTACAGGCCAAGGGGTGGGGAAATGGGCACGTCTACACGGTGGTGAGACTGCTAACTGATGTCGCCCTTTTGAGGGGGCATTTTTCTGACAATATAGAACTTTTAAATACAAAACTTATTTAAAAGTATGTCCTATGACCAAGCAATTCCACTGCAGCAATTCATCCTACAAAAATACTTCACGCAGAAACATTTGTGTGCTAAAAGCTCTTCAGGCTACTCTTTGAAAAAATGAAACTTCCTATCACAAAGTTTGTTGCTGCTACGGTTAGGTCCCCAGGGGAGGTCAACTCATAACAACCCCATGTGACAGAGCAGAACTTCCCCATATGGTTTTCTTGGCTGTAATCTTTACAGAAGCAGATCGCCAGATCTCTTCCCTGCAAAGCTGCTGGGTGGATTCAAACTGCCAACCTTTCGGGTAACAACCGAGGGCTTAATGATTACATCAACAGGAATCACCTCAAAAATTTAATAATTTAAAATGTAGCTATATGGACTATGCAGCATTAAACTGAATGCCATTAAAAAAAAAAGTCATTGAATCAAATCTGATTAGACTCAAACTGCCAACCTTTAGTTTAGTTGTCCAGTACAAGCTGTTTATGCTACCGAGGGACCTGAATGCCATATATCTATGCGTATGCACATAAAAGGAATTATATGATGTATTCAGTTTAAAAAACGCAGTTTCAGAACAATAAGCATAGTGTAATCCCACTCATGTGACATATGGCTCGGGTGTAAATGCACAGAAAATTTTCTAGAAAGATAGCGACCAAACTTGAAACAGGGATGAATCAGGGTTTTCCTTAATTAAAATGAATATTAATTATTTATTACATGCCAAGAGCTGTACCAGGCATTAGAGATAGAATAGTGAACAAACAATTATTTTTCTTGGGAGGTTATATCACAATTTGAGGAGATAGACACATAAATAAATAAATAATCTACTATACATATGGTGACAAGTGCTTAGAGGGGAAGAAAGCAGGAGAGTGGGATGGGGGCTTGAAATAGGAGCTTCACTGGAGTGACATTTGAGTGAAGACCTAATGACAATGGGAAGTGAGCCATGTAGATATCTGGGGGAAGACTGTTCCACAAGAAGTAATAGCAACTGCAAAGGTCCTCAGGCAGGCGTCTGGACGACACATTTGGGGAACAGCAAGGAAAGCAGTGTGGCTGATGCAGACAGTCCAAGGGGGAAAGACGGAGGGAAGGAGGTCAGAGAGACAACGTCTGAATGAAACGGGCACCACTGCAAGATTGTGAGCAGAGGAGTGTGACAAGATGCAACTTTCACAAGATCCCACTCAGTGCTGTGCTGAGAATGGGCTGAGCAGGGCAGGGGGTGATAGGGTGAAGTTAGCAGTCTACTGCAAAATCCAGGCAAGGGAAAAATGGTAGGGACTCAATAAATGCCAGTTCCCTGTCCCTTAAGAAGATATTATGTTCTTTTTAACTGTAGTTTAAGGGATTCATAGCAGTCCTTGTGCTTGCGATTCTACCACAAAGTGCAAAATAAGCCCTGGTAGGATAAGCAGCATCCTCGAGTTGGCATAGCAACTTGCCAGTAATGGGGAGGTGGTGCCCAAGAGGGGGAGCTGATAGCAGCTAAGGCAATGCCAGGGCAGAAATGGCCCTCCAAGAAAAGTCCACAGTCACAGATCAAGTCCCAAAGGAGGCCTAGCAACCTGTGAGATAGCTTGATGGAAGCAGGGAGTGGTTAGGGCAGGGGCATAGATGTGGATGCAGCAGTGGTTCTGAGGGTGAGGTGTAGCCTGGTTATCAGGGTCCCTGGATATCAGCCGGAGGCAAGGCCAGGAGAGCAGGAAGCAGAGGCAGGGTCTCAGCACAGTGCTGGGGAGATGCTGGCTCCGGTGGGGCTCCAGAAATCCCAGGAGCCTGGCTCAGGAGAAGAATGGGAGCCTGGCTCAGGAGGAGATTGGGAGCCTAGTTCAGGAGGATAAAGGGATGAGGGGTAGGTATAGGTTTGTACATGCTGGGCCAGTCAGGAAGCTGCAAATCAAGAATGCTGTGGGACTCTGGTGGTGGGGTTGCTGCCCTGGAGGCATAACCCACCCACTGCCATCGAGTCAGGCTTGTCTGAGAAAATTATTTCCAAATCCCTCTGGACAGGAGGGACAGCATTTTGCCAGTGGTTCCCTGGATTCTGGATGGGTAGGAGCGGAGGGAGGGCCACGGCAGCAGATATTGAATGTTGATGCGCAATGACTGGAATGACCTTAGACTTGGGGGCAAGGACTACTGATTTGGAGTCTCCTTTATCCAGTCAGAGGCTCATTAGTAGGTACCAGGGAGCCTGAATCTGTAGTTGTCAGTGGATTCAATCCTGTCACCTGCCTCAGCTCTAAGAGTGCTCAGTTTAAAGTTCTTGAAAAATCCCCCACTGTGACTAGTCAAGCATGATCTGCTTTCTCCCTTCCACCACTCACAATATTTATCCTCATTTCTTTTATTGAAATCTATCTGTTCCTGTTCTATTAAAACTGTTTGACTGGCAGCTCCTATTCTACCAAAGCCTGCAACCCATCCATTTTCCAGACAATGAGGTATAAGCATTCCATCTTCTTTTGTATTTGCGTGGCCTTCTAAGCTTAAATCTTCAATCTTAAAGGCATATCAGAGAAGCTTCATCTAAAACTACTTTCCCACATACCAGCAGGCTGAACCACCCATTATATATTTAGCCAGTCTAACCAAACAGCAAAAGATCCCAGTTCCTCCCTCTTCCCTGGTGCTTGCCCTCATGATCTGCACCCCATTCTTCAGTTTCAGAACCACCCCAGAAGGGAGGAAGGGGCTACCTTTCACCCAGCAGCTGTAAGGTGAGTGCGGTGTCTTATGGAAGTAGGAATACTAATATCAAGCATTTAAATGCATGTCACAGAACACTTCCCATTCAATTCACTCTGATCCTGGCCAGTCACACTGTTGGGCAGGTATCATCAGCACCTGACTTTAAGGATGATGAAACTGAGGCTCTGAACTTGAGGTAATTTAGAAGTCTCTTTTTAGCAGGGAAGAGAAGCTACCTGTAGACCCTCAAAGAATGTTCTTCTCTCTATAGAGAGCCCACCTTTCTTCAACAGGTAAGGAAAAGGATATGGCTGTATCCACATGGCCAAGCTACTAGAAAAGGCAGTAAATCTTGCATCCACAACTAGATAACAGGCATGACCACACTGTGGAGGTGAAAGAAGAACAGCCAGGGATGGGACCCAAATTCAAACTCCTGGGGAGCCAACACGGTACTATAGAGAGAAGCACCATGCCATCCCTCCACAGCAAAAACTAAAAAAAAAAAAAAAACTAAGTAAAACAGGGCCAAACGTCAATCTTGGAACCCTAGGTATCAAATGAAGGAATAAAGAACTAATCACCGGATGGAATGAGAAACTGACAGAGAACAGAAAGTTTGGAGAGATGTGGAGTGGAGGTCCCCTATCAGGTAATGCTGCACAGATTCCCTATTTTGGACTCCTCAGCCACCAAGAATGGCAGACAGGGAGTACAGGAAGGCAGCTTCACAGGGTTCCCAGCAGGAGACAGAGCACCCGGTAACCAGAGATACATGCTTTCCCATCCCCCACCCTTCTTCCCCCTGCTCGGCCTCCACAGCTTCCCGGCCTGCTGTGGCTGCTCGGCTGAGGGGCGCTGGCTCAGTGCTGCTTGAATTCACCCTGCCCACAATGGCTGGCTCCTTCAGTGCCTTTTTTTTTGTTGTTGCTGTTGTTACTTTTTTCAGCTTCTTTTGGTTTCTTTTCTCTCTCTCACCTATTCACTTTCTCTTGAACACCTGGCTTGGTGTGCCATTCCACTCCTTCCTGACAGGCAGCAAAGTGCCGCTCAGCTGTGGAACGACTTCCCTGATCCGTGCTGCCACACCGAGGGGCTCCCTGGGGACATTTTTTTCTTTTTGTTTTTCTTCATTTCTTAGTTTCTTGTCTCTCCCTTCCTTCTTTTCCTGTCTCCTGAATACCTCACACCGTGCACCATCTCTGCTACTTCTAGACAGGCTATGCAGTGCCACTCAACGTGGGAGCCACTTGCCTGATCCTCACCACCAAGCCAATGTGCTCCCTTGGGGGGTTTTATTTATTTTTCTTTTCTGGGTTTCTTGTCTCTCTGCTATCCTTCTCATCTTTTTTCCTGAACACCTGGTGCTGTGTGCCATATCTGCTCCTTCTTGATGGGCTGTGCAGTACTTCTCAGCTGCGGACCCACATCTAGTAGGCTCCCTTGGGGCATTCTTTTTCTTTCTTTCTCAGATTCCTGTCTTTCTCTACCATCCTTCTTTACCCTTCTCCTGAACACCTGGCACCGTGTGCCATCTCTGCTTCTTCTTGATGGGCTGTACAACACTGCTCAGCTGGGGACCCACTTCCAATAGGCTCCCTTGGGGCATTTTTTCTTTCTTTCTTTCTTTCTTTCTTTCTTTCTTTCTTTCTTTCTTTCTTTCTTTCTTTCTTTCTTTCTTTCTTTCTTTCTTTCTTTCTTTCTTTCTTTCTTTCTTTCTTTCTTTCTCTCTCTCTCTCTCTCTCTCTCTCTCTCTCTCTCTCTCTCTCTCTCTCTCTCTCTCTCTCTCTCTCTCTCTCTCTCTCTCTCTCTCTCTCTCTCTCTCTCTCTCTCTCTCTCTCTCGTTCTTTCGTTCTTTCTTTCGTTCTTTCTTTCGTTCTTTCTTTCGTTCTTTCTCTCTCTCTCTCTCTCTCTCTCTTTCTTTCTTTTTCCCTCAGTTTCTTGTCTCTCTCTACCTTCCATCCTTTCCTTCCTCCCAACTATCTAGCATCTTTTTTCTTTCTTTTTCTTGGTATCTTGTCTGTCTCTACATTCCTTCTGTTCCTTTCTCCAAGCCACCTGATCATGTATACCTTTCTCTCTCTCTCTTTTTTTTTAGATCCAGTTTCTTATCTCTCTCTCTCTTCCTTCCTTTCCTTTCTCCCACCTACCTAGCTGCCTGTGTCATACCTGTCCCTTCCTGATGGGCTGTGCCTCCCCCTGTTCAACTAGAAAGTCACTGGCAAATAGCTTCCCCAGGTCTGTACCACTCCAGTGGTAGGCTCCCTCAGCACTTTTTTTTTTTGACTCCTGTTTCTCTCTCCTCTTTCCCTCACCCACTTAGTTCCACACAGCACAACCTCTCCCCTCCATTCTGCCTATCTGCACAGTGCGCTGAGTATCACACCCCTGAACAGCACAGTCATGGTCTACCAGAATCTTCCCTGAACTGACCCCCCAGCCCAGCCCTGTCTACTCCAGTATGTGTTACAAACCACCCATCACAGCCCCACCCCCTCTGCTGGACCTGCTCTGCTGCACCATAGCTGCGTGACTGTCCCTATCTGCTGGACTATGTGGTGAGAAGTATTGTGCCCAGAGATGAGCAAACAACAAAGAACTCCCAGCCCATCCGCTCAGGCATACCCAAACAAAACAAAAAAAGCAGGACAAAACAAATTTGCAATCAATAAATGAAGAAAATACTTTCTGAAAGTCTCCAAAGCAGCAGACTATATCAAAACATAAAAAAAAAAAGGACAGGATGGTCTCAGTAGGCAACCAAAATAAAACATCAGATGACTTTCCAGTAGAAGAAAAGGCACTGAAACTCCTTTATAGGGAATTCAAATCTCTAATATTCGGAGCCATCCAAGAGTTGAAGGAAAAAGCAGACAAAAGTAAGGAAAAAATAGACAAAATCATGGAAAAGACAGACAAAATCATGGAAAAGACAGACAAAACAATGGAAGAATTCAGGAAAATAATACAGGAACAAATGTCAAAATAAATTCACAACTAGAAAGCATACAAAAACAGCAATTAGATATCCAAAAGATAAACAAGATATCAGAAATGGACAGCGTCATAGAAAGTTTGAGGAGCAGGTTTGAGACAATGGAAGACAGAGTCAGTGAAATTGAAGACAAATACTTGGATACCACATTGTTTGAGGAAAAAAATCAAAGAAAAGAATGAAGAAAAATGAAGGAACCCTGAGAACAATGTGAGATACAACTAAAAGCAAAAATTTGTGAGTGGTCAGAGTTCCAGAACAGGGGGAGAAAACGGAAAAAAAAACAGAGGACAACTGACGAACTGCTGACAGAAAACTTCCCTAATATCATGAAAGATGAAAAGCTGACCATCCAAGAAGCTAAACGAATCCCATATAGTACAGACCCCAAAAGAAAATCACAAAGATAAATCATAATCACACTTGCTAAAACCAAAGACAAAGAATCCTGAGAGGAGCTTGAGAAAAATGAAGTAATATACAGAGGGGAAGCAATAAGAATAAACTCTGATTGCTTGGCAGAAACTATGTAGACGAGAAGGCAATGGGATGACATACATAAAACTTTGAAAGAAAAAAAAAATTGCCAATCAAGAATAGAGTCCTACAAAACTCTCATTCGACTGTGATGGTGAAATTAGAACATTTCCAGCTTAACAGAAATTAAAAGGATATGTAAAACTCAAACCAAACTTGAATTATTAGAGGGAGACCTTTAGTTAAAGAACAAACAACATCAGATGACAGCTCGATTCTAGGAAGCGAGACAGCATTGGCTAGATAACAACGTAGGTAATGAACTCTGGAGGATAAATCAAAACTAAAAGATTTACAACAGAGAACCAGAAAGGTTAATCTGTAAATGACAATAATATCAGAACAATAAAAGAGGTAATAAATGGTGTAGGTATAGAACTTTCTAATGGAGAGGAAGTCAAGGTAATACCAAGTAATAAAAGACTGGTTCAAACTTAGGAAGATAAGGATAAATTTAAAGATAACCACAAAGAAAATTAACAAACCTACACATAAAAATGAAGAAAAAAAAAGCCTCAGTAAACACAAAATCTACAAAAACAAAAGAAATAATAATAAAAAAAAACAATGGAATTCAGCACAGAAGAATAAGAGGAACAAAGAAAACATCACCACTACAAAATGGCAGCAATAAACTCACACCTAACCATAATTACACTGAACATAAATAGCCCAAATGCACTCATAAAGAGATGGAGAGTGAGAGAATGAATTAAAAAAAAAAAAAACAGGATTCATCAATATGCTGTCTACGAGATACACTCCTTAGGAACAAAGACATAAATTTATTAAAAATCAAAGGATAGAAAAAATATATATCAAGCAAACAGCTATGAGAAAAGAAAAAGAGTGGCAATACTAATTTCAGACAAAACAGACTTTAAAACAAAATCCACCATAAAGACAAAGAAGGGCGTTATACACAATCCATCATGAAGACATAACCATAATAGATATCTTTGCACCCAATGACGGGGCTCCAAAATACATAAAACAAACTCTAATAGTACTGAAAAGGGAAACTGACAGTGCCACAATAATAGAAGGAGACTTCAGCACGCCACTCTTGGTAAAGAACAGAACACCTAGAAAGAAACTCCACAAAGATACAGAAGATCTAAAGGCTTCAATAACCAAATTGACCTCATAAACATATATGGAACACCCAACAGCTGCAAAGTACACATTGTTTTCCAATGCACATGGAATGTTCTCCATAATAGACCACATCTTAGAACACATAGCCTTAACAAAATCCAAAACATTAAGATAATATGAACTATCTTCTCTGACCACAATGCCATCAAAGTAGAAATTAACAACAGGAGAGCAATGAAAAAAAAATCAAATATATGGAAACTGAATAACACTCTCCTTAAAACGACTGGGTAAAAGAAGAATTCAAAGATGAAATAAACAAACTCCTAGAATCAAATGAGAATGAAAACACATAATACTAAAACCTTTGGGACACAGTAAAGGCAGTGCTCAGAAGTCAAATTATAGCAACAGATAAACTCATCAATAAAGGGACAAAATCAAAACATTAGCTACACAACTTGAATAAATAGAGTGCAGCAAAAGAAGGCCACAGCCATCAGGAGAAAGAAAAAAGCTCAGAGAAGAAATAAATGAAACGGAGGCTAGGAAAATAACAGAAAGAATCAACAAACCAAAAGTTAGTTCTTTCAAAGGGTCAACAAAATTGGCAAACCATCGGCCAACTGAGAAAAGAAAAACAGGAGAGAATGCAAATAACCCCAATAAGAAGTGATATAGGGGCATTGCAAAAGGCCCAACTGAAATAAAAAGGATCATAACAGAGTACTATGAAAAACTATACTCCAAAAAATTTGAAAACCTAGGGGAAATGGACAAATTTCCAGAAACACACTACCTATCCAAACTAACACAAACTGAGTTAGAAAATCTGAACAAACCCATAAGAAGAGAAGAGATTTAAAAGGTAAAAAAAAAACCCTACCAACACAAAAAAGCTCTGGCCCAGATGGCTTCACTGGAGAATTCTAGCAAACATTCAGAGAAGAACTTACAAAGTACTACTCAAACTATTTCATAACATAGAAAAAGAAGGGATACTTCCAAACTCATTCTATGAAGGCAGCATAACCCTGATAACAAAACCTGGCAAAGACATCACAAAAAAAGAAAATTAAAGACCAATATCTCTCATGAATACAGATTCAAAAATTCTCAACAAAATTCTAGCCAATAGAATTCAGCATCATATAAAAAATAATGATAATAATACAGCACTACTAAAGTAGGATTCATACCAGGTATGCAAGGATGGTTCGACATGACAAAATCAATCAACTTAATCCACCACAAAAATAAAAGAATCACACAATCATCTCAGTGGAGGCAAAAAAAGGATTCAACAAAGTCCAAACCCATTCCTGATAGAAATTCTCAATAAAATAGGTATAGAAGAGAAATTCCTCAACATAATAAAGGGCATAAGAGGAAACAACTTTCTTAATGAAGAGCAGATGAAAACATTCCCTTTGAGAACAGGAAGAAGACAAGGATGTCCTTTATCACCATTCCTATTTAACTTGTGCTAGAATTTTTTTTTTAGAAGTCCTAGCTAGAGCAATAAGGCAAGAAAGAGAAATAAAAGACATCCAAATTGGTAAGGAAGAAGTAAAACTGTCCCTATTTGTGGATGTTATGATAGTATACATAGAAAACCCACATGACTCTACGAGACTACTGAAACTAATAGAAAGATTCAGCAGAGTTGCATGCTATAAGATAAATATACAAAAATCAGTTGGATTCCTATATACCAAGAAAGAGAATGACAAAAAGGAAATCAGGAAAATAATACCATTTATAATAAAATGGACCCTAAAAAATAAATCTAACCAGGGATGTAAAAGACTATACAAAGAAAACTATAAAACACTACTGTAAGAACTCTACATAAATGGAAAAACACACCATGCTCATGGATAGGTAAACTCAACATTTTAAAAATGTCAGTTCTACCCAAAGCAATCTACAAATACAATGCAATCCTGATCCAAACACCACAACATTCTTAAAAGAGATGGGAAAGCTAATCATTACTTTATATGGAAAGGGAAGAGGCCCTGGATAAGTAAAGCACTACTGAAGAAGAAGGATAAAGTAGGAGTATTTGCACTACCTGACCTTACAACCTACTGTACAGCTATGGTAGTCAGAACAGCCTGGTAACTGGTACAATGACAGATACATCGACTGATGAAACAGAATTGAGAACCCAGATGTAAATCTATTCACCTACAATCACCTGATCTTCAACAAGGGCCAAAAGTCCATCAAGTGAGGAAAAGATGGTCTTTTTAACAAATGATACTGGCAAAATTGGAAGCCCATCTGCAAAAAAAATGAAACAGGACCTATACCTGCCACCACACACAAAAATTAATTCAAAATGGATCAAAGACCTAAATATAAAGCCAAAAGCTAAAAAGATCATAGAAGAAAAAACAGGATCACTAGAGGTCCTAATACACAGCATTAACAGGATACAAACCATAACTAACAGCACGCAAACTCCAGAAGATAAGCTAAATAACTGGATCTTCTAAAAATTAAACACACATGTTCATCAAAAGACTTCACCAAGAGAGTAAAAAGAAAACCTACAGACTGGGAAAAAAAAATTTTGGCTAGGACAAATCTGACAAAGTTCTAATCTCTAAAATCTGCAGGAAAATCCAACACCTCTACAACAAAAAGTCAAATAATCTAATTAAAAAGTGGGCCACAGAAATGAACAGATGCTTCATCAAAGAAGACATTTAAAGGGCTAATAGACACATGAGGAAATGCTTGCGATCACTAGCCATTAGAGAAACAAAAATCAAAACCACAATGACATACCATCTGTCTTAGGCTGGGTCCTCTAGAGAAGCAAGACCAATAAAGCGTATAAACTCCAAGTCCAAAATCCAAAATTCCTCTTCATCTGTGAAATTCAGAATACAAGTTATCTGCTTTCAAAGTATGATGGCAGAACAGATACAAACCAGACATTTCCATTACAAATGGGAGAAATTGCAGGGAAAAAATGCACGACAGGAACCAAGCAAGTTAGCAGAACACATTACATTAGTCTTCAAGGTTTGAAAATAATCCTCTGTTCTCTGAGACCATTTATACAACGGGCCTGTCCTCCAGACTCTAGGTATTGGCCACATCTCCGGATTCTGAGTGGAGGCTCCTGGGCCCTGGGCTTCAGCTCTGCCTTCCAGGCCAACTGGCATGGCAACTCTGCTCCCTTGGCTTTAGGCGCACCGTTCTCCTAGTCCATCAGAGTGGCAACTCCACCCTTAGAAACACCAGAGGTAATGGTTCCACCCTTTGAAACCCCAGAGGTTGTGGCCATACCTTTTGAGACTAAGGCAGCTCAACTTCCTGTGTTCCTTGGCCTCTTGGCCCTCAGGCCTCTCGCCTGCATCTGCCCTGCTAGGGCAAGTATTCCAAAGCTCAGTAGCTCCACTGATAAGTGCCTGAAGGCACCCCACTCACCAGGAAACCTGCGCACAGGCACTCAGCTCTCTTGCTTCATGAGTTGGCAAGCCTGGTTCTACCGATAAGTGCCCAGAGGCACACCACTCTGCCAGGAAGCCTCTTTGTTAAAGCCATCCACTTGTGGTATTTCTGTTAGAGTAGCACTAGATGACCAAGACACCATCTCACCTGTCATTATTGGCACAAATCAAAAAAACAGAAAATAACAAATGTTGGAGAGAATGCAGGAAGATTGGAACTCTTATGCACTGTTGGTGGGAATGTAAAATGGTACAACAATTTTGGAAAACAATATGGCACTTCCTCAGAAAACTAGAAATAGCAATACCATATGATCTAGCAATCCTACTCCTAGGAATATATCCTAGAGAAATAAAAGCCGTCACACAAATAGACACATGCACTCCTCTGTCCATTGCAGCATTGTTCACAATAGCAAAAAGATGGAAACAACCTAGATGCCCATCAACAGATGAATGGATAAACAAACTATAGTACATACATACAATGGAGTACTACCCAATGATAAAGAACAATGATGAATCTGCAAGCATCTCACAAATGGATGAATCTGGAAGGCATTATGCTGAGTGAAATAAGTTAATCACAAAAGGACAAATATTGCATGAGACCACTACTATAAAAACTCAGAAAAGTTGTACACACAAAAGAAACAATCTTTGATGGTTACAAGGGAGAGGAGCGGTGGGAAGGGAAAAAACACTAAATAAACAATAGATAAGTGGTAACTTTGGTGAAGGGTAAGACAGTATGCAATATTGGGGAAGCCAGCACAACCTGTCCAAGGCAAGGTCATGAAAGCTCCATAGACACATCCAAACTCTCTGAGGGACTGAATTACTGGGCTGAGGGCTGGGGTCCATGGTCTTGGGGAACATCTAGCTCAACTGGCATAACACAGTTTATAAAGAAAATGTTCTACATTCTACTTTGGTAGTGTCTGGCAACTTAAAAGCCTGTGAGTGGCCATCTAAGATACTACACTGGTGTCACCCTGTCTGGAGCAAGGGAGAATGAAGAAAGCCAAAGACACAAAGGAAAGATTAGTCCAAGGGACTAATGGATCACAACTACCACAGCCCCCACCAGACTGAGTCCAGTACAACTAGGTGGTGCCTGGCTACCACCACCGACTGCTCTGACAGGGATCAGAATAGAGGGTCCTGAACAGAGCTGGAGGAAAATATAGAACAAATTTCTAACACACAAAAAGACCAAACTTACTGGCTTGAAAGAGACTGGAGAATCCACGAGAGTATGGCTTCCAGACACTCTTTCAGCTCATTAATAGAGTCACTCCTAAGGTTCACCCTTCAGCCAAAGATTAGGCCCGTAAAACAAAATGAGACTAAAGGGGCACACCAACCCAGTGGCAAGGACTAAGAAGGCAGGAGTGGCAGGAAAGCTGGTAATAGGGAACCCAAGGTTGGTAAGGAAAGAGTGTTGACATGTGGTAGGGCTGGTAACCAACATCGCAAAACAATATGTGTACTACTTGTTTAATGAGAAGCGAGTTTGCTCTATAAACCTTCATCTAAAGTACAAGGAAAGAAAAAAAAAAAACTAAGCTATAGGATCACTATGAGTCAGAATTGACTTAATGGCAATGGGTTTGGTTTTTGGTTTAAGCACAAAATCTTAACATAACACCTTTCACACCAACCTGCAAATGGCTCTTGCCTTCCTCTTTTAAAGAATAAGGGGCCATAAATGGTGCTCAGGAGAAAATGACTCCAAACCAGGCCAAGGATTATGGCTTAATGTGTTCAGGACACATTTGAACATACAGCTCCCTGGTGCTCCCACTGCCAACACCTAAGAGCTTAGCTTGCTATTTAGGCCATGCTCTTGAGTTGAAGTACGTCCCAGATGGTGACTCTCTTCCACTGCAGCTCTTCAGCCAAAACAAGACAGCATGGCCAGATTGTAAATAAACCCATTTTTTGAAATATTTTATAATCTGGTTATACAAACTACAGATGACTCAAATCTGAGGACACAGATTTGTACCAAAATTTTCCATTAAAGATTTTTATGATCATCTTTTCTTCACTTCCTAGTTTTCTAGTTTCGAATTATATCATACAAATTTTGCAGCCCCTTTGGTCAAAGTAAAAATGTAGAACTTTCTTAAAAACAAACAAAAGATGCAAATAAAAAAAGGTGAACACGCCCTTGGTAATACAGAGAGACAACATGATGTAGGAAGTACATTACATTAAAAATCAAAACCCATGGACTCTAGCTATGAGTCTGCTACTAATTAACTGTGTGACTGTGAGAAATTCACTTAGCTGCTATGAACTTGTGTTTTCTTATCTTAAAAAAAGTTAATCTCCATGGTTTTTAAAAGTTTCTTCAGATTTAACATTTTATTCATCTATGGACTCCTCTGGTAGTCCAGAGTAAATGAGAAAAGAAAGATCACTTGTTTAGCTCAGGTTTTAAACTTGAGTTCAGGGTTAGGCTGACTTACCTACCCAGAGAGTCACCGGATACCGCCAATGGTAGCCGCTGTCCAACGATTTCCCACTTACAAAATCTCCCACATGCTTTCTTGGGGTGCATATCCTCTTCTTTTCCTGGAAAATCCCTTCATCTATGGATTCTAGTCACAACTTTCAAAACTGCTCTCGGTGATTCACCAGTCGTCAGCCCAAGCACTGATTTACGGAGGACCTCGTGAAGTGGGTCCACTTCCCAATCTCCAATTTCTGTAATTTTTTTTTTACCTGAACTTCTCTCGAGGTTCTTTACCCTGCCCTAGGGTCTTCTCCTTCCCTTTAAGTTTCTACCCTGGGACTTAACTTTCTGTACAATGTTACCTCCATCAAAACCTACAATAAACTTACATTTATTGCTCTAAAGACAGAATTGTAGAACACCAGATACTTGGAAGAAGAGAAGTTACAGATACGCTATCCTTTCCTGTTATTTGCCACCAGCCCACTACACTACGTCACAGTAATTCTCACAGGGTTTGGATGCATGGAGATGGTAAATTCTTTCATCAAATTCACAAAAACGTAGTTAATATTCCTAGCAGTTAAATCAGGAGGAAGTCTACAGATAGGAAACTTAGGGAATTAGGAACAAAAGACATATCCAAAGAGAACTATTGGACTTTTAGTGAGTTTGGCTATTTTGACTGAATTCAACCAAACATCCAGTTTGACCATCACATGCATGAAAGGGATCTGACAGTGTCTTACAGGTGGATACTTGTTCACCACAGTAATGTGCTTTTGAATTTCTGATGATGGCAAAGCATTTTCCTCTCTCCTGTGTGCTGTCCTTGTTTGGTTGTGCTATGCGGTTATGCTGGAGTTCAGATCAGTAGTCCTTTACAATGTGGCTATAGGTCCAGAGTTGTCTGCTTTTCCTGCAATGGCCACTGGTCTTTGACAGATGATCAAAGTTATATGAGCTCAAAGACTTAAGAAACATGTAGATAGAGCCCTAGGTTAGTAATGTGCCCTGGCATAGCCTAAGGCTGGGGCCTAAGCATTACCCCACTTGAAAAAGTGCACAAAGCAGAGATGCAAATTAGGGACACGCCTTCTGTTTGAGTTGTGTCAGCAACCCAAGCACTTCCCAAACATTTGGTGACATTCAGCAGTCCCTGGAAGAAAATCTTAGAATTTACCAGGCATTTTAAATCAACGCCCAATATCTTTTATTCATGCCCAACTTGAACCTGAGAATAATATACGATAACAGTGTGTAATAACCCAGGAACAGAAGATGATTAACAACTGAAATGAGGGCAGAACACAGAAAAATTGTCTCCCAGTCTATGTCCTTTCTGAAAAACCAAATGATAGTCAAGCATTTCCAACTTCCAACACAAAAGGCTGAGTGTGGACCTCGGCTTCTAATCAGAGAAGGGCCATGGTCTTTTCCTCTTGTGGAAGATGGAGTCATAACATCCCCAGTCAAGGTCTCTGCCTGTGAAAGGCTGTGTCAGAAATGCTCAGCAGCTGTCCATGTGCTCCACGCTGTCAGGAAGTACTTATGCGTCTGGTGGGTGAGGCTCCGCAGCAAAACTCGCAGTAAATGCCAGCTCCATTAGTATGGAAGGTGAGCGTTCTATTAGGAAGCTGAAGGCCCCTCTCTCATTATAAAGGAATAAATGAGCTGTGTCTTACTGGGAGCAGGAGATGGAGGAGATGTTCTCCTACGAAGGGAAGCAATGGGCTTTGAAACCAGACAGATGGAAGTTTGAATCCTGGCCCTGGCACATACAAATTTTACAAATTAGATGGTTGCCAGCAAATGATTTAAACCTTTGCCGTTTCCTTATCTGTAAAACGGGCAAATTTAATTACTATATCATGGGAATGTGAGGATTAAAATAGGTCAAATGTGAAGATGGTTTGGCCCAGTCACTGATCCATAGTGAGGGTTTGGTGATGCTCTATTTCCTTCCTCTTCATAGCCAGCTTTTCCAGGGGACTCAGAATCTGAATTGATAGGGAGGAGGAGGACAAGACACCAGTGTCTTAGCAAGTTCACCCATGCCCGCTCAGGCCCCAGTTTCCTGTTCTAGGATGCTACTCACTCACAGCTGTACTTGCGCTAACACTTGCCCCCTTGTCACTCTGGGTAACTCAGGTGGCTCCCGAATCTTCTCCCAGTCCTGTTCTCTGCAGCTTCTCACTCTCTCTCTACACCGAGGAGTGCTTGAGGAAAAAGTCAAGCCTTGGAGAGACTTAGACCAACCACAAATTCTTCTTTCATTATTTCCTTCTTGCAAGGTGAGAGAGGACGCCGTCTCCGAATGAAAGATTCTCCTCCATGCCCTCTCTCAGCAGAGGCCCTAATTCATTTTTCATGGCCCCTTGCAGTGACAAAAGCCGCTGCTTTCTCTCTTGTAAGTGTGCTCTGTGCAATAAGTCAAAGCTGATGTGTATTTCCCCCTGGGTACCAGAGCCGCGCTTTGATTTAATTTGCCCTGTTGTCTGGCACGGAGCCTTGCCGGCGAGTTTCTTCGCAGACCTGGGGAGGCAGGGCCCTGACAGCGATGGGGCACAGTGACAGATGGGGTTCAGTGGGTAGTGTTTAAATAATTTGCTGCAATGATAAAAGGAACATTGGAGAATGACAGATGCTCCTGCAGAAAATCAGCCAGACAAACACACACATCTTGTGTGAGGGCGCCAGGGCCGGGGTGGAAGCACAGCTCCCTCATTGGTTTGGGCGGGGTCCCAGGTCAGCTTTGAGCTTCAGAGACTGCCGCTGATGGACCTATTGTGGCCTCACCTCTAGTCACCATAAACTGTTGTAAGGGAACGTGTGTAGACACATACACACACCATTTAAGCTCCTTGCACAGTTCTCCCCACCCCAAGGACAGGTTGAGCCTACCAATCCAGGCTTGACAGAAAAATAAACAAAGCAAAAAATGGGACTCTGGCTCCATTCAGAAACCATCCCTATTTAAGAATGACCTGGCGTAAAAATGGTCTTGAGAGTAAGGAGTGTGAAGAAGGGCAAAAAGAGGAAAACCATGAGGATAAAGTTATATACCTCGAAGACAGGAAGTAACTAATTGGCTCAGTCAGGTAAGTGTACACTGTTAGAGGGTCCCAATACTGCAGGAAATTAGCATTGCTCTTGTCCATAGTCATTGACGGCATGCTAAGTCCTGGTCGGCAGTCTTTGTAAGCATCTTTTGTGATCACTAGAGGACCAGGAGGAAATACTGAACAATTAGCACTATTTCTGAGGAGTCCTGGTAGCACAGTGGTTAAAAGCTCAGCTGTTAACCAAAAGGTCAGCATATCTGAATACACCAACCACTCCTTGGAAACCGCATGGGGCAGTTCTACTCTGTCCTATAAAGGTTGCTATGAGTTGGAATGGACTCAAGCACAACAGGTTTGGTTTTGGTTTGGTATTCCTGATGATCAGTTAATATGACTATTATTTAAATTTACATACCAACCATTAATGCCAAAGATGAAGAAACTGAAGATTTTTTACCAACTTCAGTCTAAAATTGATCAAACATGCCATTAAGATGCACTGATAATTGCTGGTGATTGGAGTGCAAAAGTTGGAAACAAAGTAGAAGGATCAGTAATTGAAAAATATGGGTTTGGTGATAGAAATGACTCCAGAGATTTCATGATAGAAATTTGCAAGATCAATGCCTTCTTCATTGAAAATACCCTTTTTCACAAGCATAAATGGCAACTATGCACATGGGCCTTGCTGGATGGAATACACAGGAATCAAATCTTCCACACCTGTGGGAAGAGACAATGGAGAAGCTCAATATCATCAGTCAGGACAGGGCCAGGGGCCAACTGAAGAACAGACCATCCATTGCTTGTATGCAAGTTCAAGCTGAAGCTGAAGAAAATGAAACAAGTCCACGAGAGCCAAAGTATGACCTTGAATATCCTACCTGAATTTCGAGACTATCTCAATAATAGATTTGACATATTGACCAAAGACCAGACAAGTTGTGGAATGACATCAAGGACATCGCGCATAAAGAAAGCAAAAGGTCATTAAAAAGACAGGAAAGAAATAAAAGACCAAAATAGATGTCTGAAGAGACTCTGAAACTTGCTCTTGAACATCGAGTAGCTAAAGCAAAAGGAAGAAATGATGTATCAAAGAGATGAACAGATGATTTCAAATGGTAGCTCAAGAACACAAAACCAGTATTATAATGAAGTGTGCAAAGACCTGGAATTAGAAAACCAAAAGGGAAGGCTATGCTTGCTGAAAGTGAAGGGGACTTGAACCACTTAACTGATGTAGATCAAAGACTGTAGCCTTTAGTATGGATTACACATCAACATAAAGAAAACAAAAGTCCTCACAACTGGACCAGTAAGCAATATCATGATAAATGGAGAAAATATTGAAATTGTCAAGGATTTCATTTTACTTCTATTCACAATCAACACCCATGGAAGCAGCACTCAAGAAATCAAACAACGTATTGCATTGGGCAAATCTGCTGCAAAAGACTTCTTTAAAGGGTTAAAAAGCAAAGATGTCACTTTTAGGACTAAGGTTCACCTGACCCAAGGTATGGTATTTTCAATTGCCTTGGGTGCAGGAGAAAGCTGAACAATGAATAAGGAAAACCAAAGAAGAACTGATGCCTTTGCATTATGGTGTTGGCAAAGAATATTGAATATACCATGGTCTCTGGGGGGTCAGTAGGCTGGTGTGGGGGGTATGGACTGCACCAAGTGACATTGTCAGAGGGGATGACACCAAAACGACTTTCTATAAAATTTTTGTGCAGTGTTTCAGCAAAAATTTATTATTTTTAATAAAAAATCCCCGTAGTTATAAAACATTTCTCATAAGCCCAGCTTACACGTTATCAATATACCTACAAGGCTAAAAATGTATGCTAATTTATTTTTTGAACCTTCTAATGCGCTCCGATCAGAGCTGCTGTTATCACCTAATTGCAGTGATGCTTGGAATCATTCGGTTTCATGTGTATGCGCTACAAGGACAAGCTGTTGTTTTTGTTGTTGCCAGTGTTTTAATAATCGCTCATTTTGTCAAATTTTCTGCTGTTTCAGCTACAATATTGTGGTAATTAGTATTTGTGAACCTATATCAATAGCTTTTTTGAGAATGAAGTAGGAATTAAAAGAAAAGGAGAAAAATCAAAAAAGGCTTCTGTTCAGTTACTAATAATGTTCAACTAACAATGTTATAAATCAATGTAGAAAGATTTTACAAAACAATTTTGTTATTAGTATTTATATAGTCTAAGAAATATTACATTTAGGCAATTACAACTATATCACATATTATTCTAGGATTAAAATTGATTATAAACTTACATATATAACAATTATTGACTATATAATTCTTTGATAACTAATTAGAGAAACTGACAGATTAAAACATGAAGTGGGAGAAATGCTTTCTTGATACATATTTAGAATAATAACTTAAATTTTAAATTTAGTTTTTTATTTCAGTCTTTTTAAATTTTCCTTTAAATACATCACTGTCTTGCAAATACATATCTGATTTTAATGATATTTTCAGAGTTTAAATTTGAATTATGGCTTAAAAAAATAGTGACGCATTAAAATTTATATTTGATAGAACTAATATATCCAATAGATTTACATTTTCTTACTGCTTTTTTTAATATTGCTAATTTATCTTTTTTTACTATTGTGTAATAATATTTTTTTATTATTGTTCAGGGATATTCTAACATGTGATATGGAGTACAGGGGGCTGACACCATGAGTTACCACACTGGGTGACACCAACTCTAGTGATGCCACTGCATGGACAGCCAGAAGAATGAACCCATCTGTCTTATAAAAAGTACACCCAGAATGCTCCTTAGAAGTAAGAATGGTAAAACTTCATCTCATGTACTTTGTACATGTTTTTGGGAGGGTCCAGTCCTTGGAGGAGAACATCACGTTTCGTAAGGTAGAGGGTCAGCAAAAAATAGGAAGACCCTCAATGAGTTGGATTGACACAGGGGCTGCAACAATGGGCTCAAACACAACAATGACTGTGAAGATGGCACAGGACCAGGCAGAATTTCGTTCTGTTGTGCATAGGGCTGCTATGAGTCAGAAGCAACTTGACGACACCTAACAACAACTACATTCCTGATGCTCAAGTAACAGTGGCCTTTGGGCTGGTAGCTTTTTGTTATTGTTGCTGTTGTGAATAAACAAATGTATACCAATTCAACAATTTCTACATGTAACATTCAGTGACATTGATTACATTCTTCACATTGTGCAATCATTCTCACCCTTCTTTTCAAAACTGTTCCTCCCGTACTAACATGAACTCACTGCCCCCTAAGTTTCCTATCTAATCTTTCAAGTGGCTGTTGTCAATTTGCTACCATATAGATAGTTCTTAAAAGAGCACAATCCTGAAAGCAGACATTATTTAATAGTTAAGGTAAACTACTGTTTGGTTTAAAAAAGATTTCAGGGGATATTTTTGTTTTAAGGTTTAAAGATTATGTCACAGCAGTAGTTTCAGGAGTTAATCCAGATTCAGTGGTTCCAGAAAGCCCGGAGTCCTTAAGAATTGTAAATACTATTCTGCATTTTCCCCCTTTTGATCAAAGATTCTTCTACAAAATCTTTAATCAAAATGTTCAGTGCAGGTAGCCAGGCACCATCCAGTTCTTTTGGTCTCACGGCAAAGGAGGCGGTTACACACTGAGGCAATGAGCCACATATTTCATTTCCTCCTCCTATTCTTCACTCTCCTTCTTCCACTGTCACTCGAGGCAAATTGTAACTTGGATGGCCACTTGCAGGCTTTTAAGACCCTAGGTACCACACAATGAATTAGGAGGTAGAACAGAAGCACTAAACACAATATTAGACCAATTAACTGGGATGTCTCATGAAACCATGACCCTAAATCTGCAAACAAAGAAACCAAATTCCATGAGGTGTCTGGTTGTACAAAAGCAGCCTCAGCACCTGGTCTTTTGTTGCTGCTGTTGTAAATATATCTATCACGCAGCATTTGCCAATTCGACTTTTTACAGGTGTACAACTTATTGACATCAAATATATTAATCAGCTGAGCAACTCTCACCCTCAATCAATGTGGTTTTCTCATCACCTATAAACTGAAACTCAACGCTCTGTAAGTAATAACTCCCCCATTTTTGCCCTACCTCCAGCCCCTAATAAACTTTGGTCTCTACACATTTGCCTGTTCTTGTCTTTTTATATAAATGAGGTCATACAATATTTGTCCTTTTGTGATTGTCTTATTTTAGTTAGCACAGTGTCTTTGAGCTTCATCCGTGTTGTAACGTGTATCAAGACCTCATTTCCCTTTCTGTCTGAGCAATATTCCACTGTATGTATGTATGACATTTTGCTTAACCATTCGTCTGTTGATGACCATTTAGGTTGTTTCTACCTTTTGGCTATTGTGAATAATGCTGCAGTGAACATTGGTGTACATATGCCTGTTTGCATCACTGCTTTCAAGTCTCTTGGGTACATTACCAGCTATGGAATTGCTGGGTTATATGGTAGTTCTACTTTTTTAATTTTTTGAGGAACTGCCATGGTGTTTTCCACAATGGCTGCACCATTTTATATTCCCAGCAGAAATGGACAATGGTAATTGCTCCACATCCTCGCCATCATTTGTTATTTTCTGGGGTTATTGTTTGTTTGTTTTTGTTTTGTTTTATTTTAGTCATTCTAAGCCAAAAACAACAACAACAACAAACTCGTTGCCGTCAAGTCAATTCTGACTCATAACGACCCTATAGAACAGAGTAGAACTGCCTCATAGAGTTTCCAAGAATAGCCTGGTAGATTCAAACTGCCAATCTTTTGATGAGCAGTCATAACTCTTAACCACTATGCCACCAGGAAATCGTATCTCATGGTTTTGATTTGAACCCCTCAGATGGCTAATGACGCTGAACATATTTTCATGTGTTTGGTGGCCATTTGAATATCTTCTTTAATAGGGCCTTACTCTGATTCAGGAAAGAACATGGAAAGGATATTTGGCAAACAAGGCAAATGATTGTGTTGGATCATAGTGTTATGGATTTTAATTGTGTCCACCAAAAACGTGTGTCAACTTCGCTAGGCCATGATTCCCAGTATTGTGTGACTGTCTACCATTTTGTCATCTGATATGATTTTCCTCTGTGTTGTAAATCCTACCTCTATGATGTTAATGAGGGAGGATTAGCGGAAGTTATGTTAATGCAGCAGGGCTCAATCTACAAGATTAGGTTGTATCTTCCCTCAACCTCTTTTGAGATATAAAAGAAAGAAGTGAGCAGAGAGATGGGTGGACCTCATACCACCAAGAAAAGCAGTACTGGGAGCAGAGTGCATCCTTTGGACCTGGTATCCCTGCTCACAGAAGCTCCTAGACCTGAGTAAGATTGATGACAATGACCTTCTTCCAGAGCCGACAGAAAGAGAAAGCCCTTCCCTGGAGTTGACACCCTGAATTTGGATTTCTAGCCTACTAGACTGTGAGAGAATAAACTTCTGTTTGTTAAAGCCATCCACTTTTGATATTCCTGTTATAGTACTAGATAACTAGATAACTGAGACATGTAGCATGTGGCCAGGAGAAGATCGTACTAGGAAAGGATGATTGGGAGCTCACCATACACATGGCCTCAACCAAACAGTCCACATTCACATTCTAGGATGGAGCGGTGTGAGAGAATAGGGAGTGTGCAGAAGTGTGGCTCAAGAAAAGAGGAGAAAAAGAGGGAAATAAAAATGTTTTATTTTATATAAAGGGAAGTTCAGTAGATATGTCTGTTCAATGCCTTTTATTCTCTGATTTGGATTTTCTGAGCAGATTTGGAATGAGATGTATTTGCTAGAGATGCTTGGTAAAGAAGTGTAACCAGAGACACGTGTGTTGTTTATGGTGATAAGCTAGAAGGAAAGCTTAGACTGAAAGTAACAAACAAAACAGGAATAGGGAAGGGGGCTTCTTGGATTGGAAGTGAGCACAGAGTTTGATGCCAGAGCTGAGAAGAGAGAGGAACAAGGTGGGCTGAGGAAAGTGAAGGGGACCCAGGTGGTACAGCAGGTGAGAGTAGACAAGCTAGAGCTGAAACTATTTGCTTGCTTACCTGTTGCAAATTTAACAGCTGTGAAGGTCACCCCCACCTCCAACCCCCTTTCCCTGACTGGGCAGTGAGCTGTAGCCAGCAGATGGAATGAGATTTGCCTCTTGGCATTTTCTGGATTTTGTTTTATAGTTAATCAAACAGGCATTAAGCACCTGGGAGCCAAGGAATTGAGATCCCTTGAGCACCAAGTGACGTCTTGACTTTTCTGAGGGCACAGATGAAACCCTGTCACAGCCTCTGTAGGAATCACTTCTACAGGAATCACTTAAAGGTTTGATCAGAATCATTTTAACAGGCAGAGGCTCAAGAATGCATGTCAGGTGAGGAAGAAGTTTGGGTTATAGTTAAACAGAGCTAAAGGGAGGGCATGGATAGAAAGATGTCTAGCTTGTACCTGCCTGTTGCACCATTGTACCTTTGCAAGCAGATAACCTGTATCCTAGATTTCACAGATGAGGAAGAATTTTTGGATTTGAGACTTTGAGTTAAGACTTTTGCTATGATATGATGGGGTGAATGTGTTTTATATGTGGCAAGGACATGAATTTTGGGGGGCCAAAGAATGGAATATCATGGATTAAACTGTGTCCCCCCAAAATATGTGCATCAATTTGGCTAGGTCATGATTCCCAGTATTGAATGATTGTCTACCATTTTGTCATCTCATGTGATTCCCCTACGTGTTGTAAATCCTATCACTATGATGTAATGAGATGGATTACGGACAGTTATATTGATAAGATTTACAAAATTAGATAGTGTCTTAAGGCAATCTCTTTTGAGATATAAAAGAGAGAAGTGAGCAGAGAGACAGGGTGACTTCATACCACCAAGAAAGCAGTGCTGGGAGCAGAGCATGTCCTTTGGACCCAGGGTTCCTGTGTGGAGAAGCTCCAGTCCAGGCGAAGATTGATGAGAGGGACTTTCCTCTAGAGCCAACAGAGAAATCCTTCCCCTGGAACTGATGCCCTGAATTTGTACTTCTAGCCTACTAGACAGTGAGAAAATAAATTTATCTTTGTTAAAGCCATCCACTTACGGTATTTCTGTTATAGCAGCACTAGATAACTAAGACATCCTGTCACAGCCACTTCTGTAGGAATCACTTAAAGGTTTGATGAGAATCATTTTAACAAGCAGAGGCTCAAGACTGTCGTTTCATGCGAGAAAGAAGTTTGGGTTATAGCTAAACAGAGCTAAAAGGAGGGTATGGACAGAAAGATGAAAGAAGGAAGCAAAAAAAGATCAGAGCAGAGCCATAGAGACACAAACAAAACACCACAACAAAAACACTCAAGTTTGCCCTGACAAGCATCTGTATCTTGTGCGTCCTCACTGACAACTTCCATCATTATCATTTTACCTTCCTCTTGGCTTTCTAATGGGTGTGAGAAAAATCACCACAGTCTCAGATTCAAGAAGTGAGGTTGCAGTCTGTGGTTTAGGGCAGAGGTTCTCCACCTGGGTGATTTTTCCCCCAGGGGATATTTGGTAAAGTCTAGAGACTTTTTTTTTTTTTTTAACAACTGGTATGAGGGTGTAACTAGCACATAGTAGTTAGAGGCCTGGGGTGCTACTAAACATCTAACAGTGCATAGGACTGGCCCCACCACAAAGAATTATCCAGTCCCAAATGTCAGTAGTGCCAAAACTGAGAAACTCTAGCCTAGAAAATCCAAACAGGAACAAGAGTATGCTGATTCAACTGGAAACCAATCCGTCATAGTTATTTAGTGCTGCTACAACAGAAATACCACCAGTGAATGGCTTTAACAGAGATTTATTCTCTCACAGTCTAGGAGGCTAGAAGTCCAAACTCAGGGTGCCAACTCCAGGTGAAGGCTTTCTCTTGCTATAGGTTGTGGTGGAAGGTCCTTGTCATCAATCTTCCCCTGGTCTAGGAGCATCTCAGCACAGGAACCCAAGGTCCTAAGGACACAATTCACTCCTGGCTCTGATTTTTGAGTGCTAGGAAGTTCCTCTGTCTCTCTGTTCATTTCTCTATTTTATATCTCAAAAGAGATTGACCGAAGATAATATTCTACCCTTTGGCCCCCCAAAATTCAAGTCCTTGCCACAAGTACATGTCCTTGCCACATGTACATCCCCCCTTCATATCATCCAAAAAGTCTTAAAAAAAACTCCAAGTCCAAAATCCAAAAATTCCTCTTTATCTATGAAATCTAGAATACAAATTATTGACTTCCAAAGTACAATGGTGGAATAGGCACAAGCTAGATATTTCCATTACAAATGGGAGAAATTGGAGAGAAAGAAGGGAAAGCAGACACGAAACAAGTCAGCAGAACACATTACATTAGCTCTCAAGGCTTGAAAACAATTCCCTATTCTCTGAGATAATTTAGACAATGACCCTGCCAAACTATCTAGATTCTGAGTAGAGGCCCTTCGGCCCTGAGCTTCAGGTTCACCTTCCAGGCCCACTGGAATGGCAACTCTGATCCCTTGTATTTGGGTTGTCCCATTCTCTTAGTCTGACTGGTGACTTCACCCATTGGGACCTTGGAGACTGTGGCCCTACCCTTTCAGACTGAGGCAGCTCTAGAGCTAGGCGGACCTCTTTATCACCAAGCAAGAAGAGCATGAGTACATGTCCTGTGGGCCCAGAGTCCCTGAGAGGAGAGGCTCCTAGACAAGGGGAAGATTGACGACAAGGACTTTCCCCCAGAGCTGACAGAGAAAGCTTTCCCCTGGAGTTGGCACCCTGAATTTGGACTTCTAGCCTCCCAAACTATGACAGAACAAACTCTTGTTTGTTAAGGCCATTCACTTGTGGTATTTCTTTTACAGCAGTTCTAGATAAGTCAGATACCATCCAAATCCTCTGAAAGAAGACATGTGCTCCCTTTGACTGAGACATCGTTAGCATCTCCATGAAATGGGGGTTCTGTGTTTTCCAGTAACGAGCAAAATAAGGACAGAGGTTAGGTGAGAGGAAGAACCTTGCACAGAGATGGCAGAGGGATGGGGTTGGGGGCATGCTGGAGAAAGAGATGAATACTTTTTAAGACAAAAGTCAGGGTGGAAGAGGGGAAATATGTAACAGAAAGAAAATGGAAGGAAATGGGGAATCACTACAGATGGGAAGGGAATGGTAGAAATAAACAGAAAAGAACAAAATTCGCAGGGGTGTGAAGAAACAGTATTAGGATACATGCTGAGCTTATGAGGGAGATAAAATAAAGCACATTTATAGTTAATGGGCAGCACTGGAGAGACTCACTCATCTATGCCAAGAAATGTGGAAGACAGCTACTTGGCCAAATGACTACAAGAGATCCATATTTGTGCCCATTCCAAAGAAAGGTGATTCAACACAATCTGGAAATTATCCTACAATATCATCAACATCACACACAAAATTTTGCTGAAGATCATTCAACAGAGAACTGCCAGAAATTCAAGCTAGATTCAAAAGAGGATATCACTGCTGATGTCAGATAGATCCTGGCTGAAAGAAGAGAATACTAGAAAGATGTTTCCCTGTGTTTTAGGACTATGCAAAGGCATTTGACTTTGGGGATCATAACAAATCATGGATAATGTTGCAAAGAATGGGAATTCTAGAACACTTAATTGTGCTCATGAGGAACCTGTACTTAGACCAAGAGGCAGTCCTTTGAACAGAACAAGGGGATACTGCATGGTTTAAAGTCAGGAAAGGCATGTGTTAGGGTTGTATCTTTTCACTGTACTTATTCAATCTGTATGCTGAGCAAATAATCCAAGAAATTGGACTATAGGAAGAATGGGTATCAGGATTGGAGGAAGACTAACACCTGCAATATGCAGATGACACAACCTTGCTTGCTGAAAGTAAAGAGATTTGAAGCACCTACTTTTTTTTTTTACTGATCAAGACTACAGCCTTCAGTATGGATTTCACCTCAATGTAAAGAAAATGAAAATTCTCACAACTAGACCAATAAGCAATTATCATGTTTAATGGAAAAAATATTGAAGTTGTCAAGGATTTCATTTTACTTGGATCCACAATCAACACCCATGGAAGCAGCACTCAAGAAATCAAACGACATATTGCATTGCTGCAAAAGGCCTCTTGAAAGTGTTGAAAAGCAAAGATGTCACTTTGAGGACTAAGGTGCACCTAACCCAAGCTATGGTATTTTCAGTCTTCTCATATGCATGCAAAAACTGGACCATGAATAAAGAAGACTAAAAAAGAACTGATGCCTTGAATTATGGTATTGGCAAAGAATACCGAATACACCATGGACTGCCAAAAGAACCAACAAACCTGTCTTAGTTGTACAGCCAGAATGCTCCCTAGAAGCCAGGATGGTGAGACTTGTCTCAGGTACTTTGGACATATTATCAGGAGGGACCAGTCCCTGAGAAGGACATCATACTCTGTAAAGTGAAGGGTCAGTGAAAAAGAGGAAGACACTCAATGAAATGGATTGACACAATAGCTGCAACAATGGGTTCAAGCATAACAATTGTGAGGATGGCGCAGGACTGGGAAGGGTTTCGTTCTTTTATACATTGGGTCACTATGATTCAGAGTTGATATGAGGGCACTTAACAACAACACTTCACGAATTAGAGAGCTGGTAAGGACAATAAGATGTGGGGCTCTAAGAAATATGGGGGAAAAGGGAAGAGAAAATAAAAGAGCAGTCCTAGACAAAGATGAGAGGGAGAGAGCAAAACAGAATTAATACATCAGACAAGTGAGAGACAAGTGACTGCTAAGGGGGCTTAAGAAAGCCGGGGGGCAAAGAGGTGGCGAAGAAGCTTACATAGGAAGGGGTAGGGCAGATGATAACATCAGTTTGTAGCCAAGAAGAGCTGAGCTGAAAATACGTGTATCTCTCAGAGCTTCTGCTGTCAGCTTTACTTAGTAGCTCAAATTTAAAAGTGGTTTGTGGACTGGAGGCAGGAAATCTGGAAAGTGAAGGACAAGCAATAAGGAGGAGGTTTGGGGAGAGGGCATGGGAACAGCATTCCCACCTCTCCTTGGCTTGAGTTTGCAGTTAACCCTAAAAAGACTGCCTCATTTCTCCAGACTCCCCTTGGGGAGATTCAAGAGAATACAGGTCAATAACTGCCTCAGCTCCTTCTTTCTCTGTGCCAGGGACACTGCAATTCAGCACACAAAGATGAATGGGCTAGTCTTTGTTTTTTATATCCCCACATATAAGGAACATGCTGTGTTGGAGATAGATGGTTTCTCATCTTCACATTGCAAGTTGAACACCCGGAAGCCCCTTACCTTGACAAAAAGTCTCTGCCAAAGACGGAGTTGAAGGTTGTTCTGGGTAAAAGAGCTCTGAACTAAGACTCAGGATAATTGGTGGCAATCGTTGTTATGCTCGAACCTATTGTTACAGCTACTGTGTCAATCCATTTCATTGAGTGTCTTCCTCTTTTTCACTGATCCTCCACTACACAGAGTATGATGTCCTTCTCCAGGGACTGGTCCCTCCTGATAATATGTCCAAATTACCTGAGACAAAGTCTCACTGTCCTAGCTTCTAAGGAGCATTCTGGCTGTACTTCTAAGGCAGATTTGTTTGTTCTTCTGGCAGTCCATGGTATGTTCAGTATTCTTTGCCAATACCATAATTCAAGGCTGAATCAGCTAGCCATAGGAATGATGGACTAGCCAAGTGGACACACATTTTTTGTGGGGACACAATTCAATCTACAACATAAAAAAAATAACATAGGGCCAGATAATTTTCATGTCTCAGAGTTAATATTCAATAACTGAATTAAATGGTCCTTGTAACTTTTAGAAACTTTAGAAATTATGTTAAATTTGTTTACTTTTTTGTTGTTTGTTTTGTTTGGTTTTAGTAAATGTGACCCATTTCCCAAATTGAATAGTAATGGAAAACATTACATTAGAGTCAGTCAGACCTCATATCAAATTCTGGCTGAGTTATTTGCCTTGGGAAAATTACTTAACAAGTCCATGTCTTAGTTTTCTCGTTGATAAAATGGGGATAATGCTATCTAACCTGCAGGATCATCATATGAATTAAAGCACACTGGACACAAACAGGCACTAATCAATGGTAACTATTATCCTTACTGAACAGTATGCTCCTAGTACACACGTATGTGTTCCAGTAACAGAATTTTGCCCACAGTTACCTATCTGGAAACTTGTTGTTTGACAGAATCCCTGAGTAACAAAGGTAAACCAGAGCTGACAATCACTTTAGGATTAACACTTTTCCTAAATTTTAAGCGTCCTGCATAATGTTACCGTAGTTAGTATTTGTTTTAGTTACCTAGTGCTGCCATAACAGAAATAGCCACAAGTGGGTGGCTTAAACAAATAGAAATTATTTTTTTCACAATTTAGGAGGCCAGAAGTCTGAATTCATAGCACCAGCTCTAGGGGAAGACTTTCTCTTTCTGTTGGTTCTGGAAGAAGGTCCTTGTCTCTTCAGCTTCTGCTTCCTGGTTCCCTGGAGTTCTCCATCTATCTTAGTGTCATACCAGCTCTGCTTGCTCACTTGCTTGTTTAATCTTTTTTCATATCTCAAAAAGACGGGCTTAAGACATATTCTACACTAATCCTGCCTCATTAACATAACAAGGACAACCCATTCCCAAGTGGGATAACCACAGGCACAGAGGTTAGGGTTTACCATGCATATTTTTAGAGGACACAATCTAATTTGTAACATTTCACTCTTTGGCCCCCAAAATTCATGCCCTTGCCACATGCAAAATACATTCACACCATTACATCATCCCAAAAGTCTTAAATCAGCTCCAAGTGAAAAATCTCATCTTCTGAATCATCTAAACCAAATATGGATGAGACTTTAGTCATAATTCCTTGCTGGGACAAAATTCCTTTTCATTTGTGCACCTGTGGAATCTAGACTACAAGTTATCTGCTTCCAAAATACAATGATAGAACAGGAACAAAGCAGATATTTTCATTACAAATGGGAGAAACTGGAGGGAAAGAAGGGATACCAGGCACCAAGCAAGTCCAAAACCCAGTAAAACATATTACATTAGCTCTCAAGGCTTGAAAATAATCCTCTGTTCTCTGAGACTACCTGGACAACAGCCCTGCCTTCCAGACTTTGGGTGTAGAACATGCCCTCTGGACTTTGGGTAGAGGTCCCTTGGCTCTGGGCTTCAGCTCCACCTTCCAGGCCCACTGGGGCAACAATTCTGCTCCCTCAGCTTTGGGAGGCTCCATTCATGTAGGCCATCTGAGTGGTGACACCACTTCCTCGGCACCATGAGACCCTATTCTTCTGCCCCTTGGCATGGCAGCCCCATCTCCTCAGCTTTGGGTGGCAGCCCCTTCCCCCTGACATACCTTAATGGTAGCCCCACACTCCAAAACCAAGTTGGCGAAATTCCAACTCTTTGAAACCTAGGAGGCTGTGGACCCAGCCTTTGAGATCCAGGAGACCATGGCTCCATCCTTTCAATCCAAGAAGGCCTGCTTTCTATGGTCCTTCCAATGGTTCTGCTGATCTCTGAGCTGCTCCAAGATGGTTCTTTTTTTTTTTTTTTTTTTTTCCTTAGAGGACAACAAATGTAGCTCCTTTGGCCTGTTTCCTGCCTGTAGAATTCCAAGAGGCAGATAGTATTCTTTCCTTTCATTCTTTCTCTGTCTCCTTCAGTCTAAGCTGATGGGTTTTCCGTTGTGGTAGTTGGTTAGATCCATCAGTCACAGGCTTAATCTCTTTAACAAAAGGTTGCATAGCCACATTCTTGGTGAACATTCTGGGACTTGTGTCCTTAGGTTGTACAACAGAATCTTCCAAATCTTTAACTTCTGTTTTCATCTTGCACAGTTCAGTTTTAAGTCCATCTCTTTCCCCTCACATTTTACTATAAGCATCAGGGAGAAACCATGTGGCCCCTTTAAGATCTTGCTTAGAAATCTCCTGAGCTAGATATCCAAGTTGATTACTTACAAGTTCTAGCTTCCACCAAACATTCGAATATAATTCAGACAAGTTATTTGCCACTGCATAAAAAAGCATCACCCTTCCTCCATTTTCCACTCACATGTTCACCATTTTTTTAGACTCAATAAGACTAATGGCTGATTTTTCATCAGAAACTGTGCGGGCAAGAAGGCAATAGGATAACATGTACAAAGCCCTGAAAGAAAAGAAATGTCAACCAAGAATCCTATATCCAGCAAAAGAGTCTTTAAAAAAATGAGGGTGAAATTAGGACATTCCCAGATAAGCCAAAATTAAGGGAATTTGTTACCACCAGACCAGCCTTACAAGAAATATTAAAGGAGTTCTTCAGATAGAAAACCAACAAAATCAGGCAAGGACCTGAGATAAAGGCACACGACAGCTTCACCCAAATACCAAGCCAGGTAAAGACTTCACAGAAGTAAAAACTCTTGCAATTCAATAGATTGCTCTTTCAGTCATTTTTTTAATTTACAGTTTGTGTTCAATGCAAATCAATTCCATAACATGAGAAGTTACTATGAATCAAAGCATAAATACACAAACACAATATACAATCCAAGACAAATGTACAGCTTTCAGTTATGAAGCAAAAGAGAGTGTTCATTCACACACACAGTAGTTTGAGATATGTTAGATCTGGTTGTTCTTGTGTAGAGGTTTAGAAGATGGAAAAAAATGACTTTGGTTATCAAAACTACTGTTAACACACCACTTTTGACGATGGACAGAAGAACTAGAAAGGAAATCAATAAAGATATAGAAGATCTTAATAACACTATTAAGCAACTGGACCTCATAAACATATATATAATACACCACCCAATGGCAGCACAATACACATTCTTATCCAATGCACATGAAACATTCTTCACAACAGACCATATTTTGGGCCACAAACAAAGCCTCTATAAATTTAAAAAGACTGAAATTATACAAAGCATCTTCTCTGACTGTAATGGTATGAAACTAGAAATTAATAAGAGAAAGAATAAGGAAAATAAATAAATGGAAACTAACATTACTAAAAAACAATTGGGTGATAAAAGAAATCAAAGCTAAAAAAAAAAATCAAGAATAAGAACACAATATACCAAAATATTTGGGACACACTAAAAGCAGTGGTCAGAGGAAAATTTACAGCAATAAATATAGACATTAAGAAAGAAGAAAGGTTCAAAATCAATAACATAACCCAGCAACTTCAACAAACAGAAAAGAGCAAAAGAAGATCAAAGTTACCAGAAGAAAGGCAATAAGATTAGAACAGAAATAAATGAAATAGAAAACAGCAAAACAACAGAAAGAAACAACAAGACTAGAAGTTGTTTCTTTGAAAAAGGATACAGTAAAATTGACAAACTACTAGTCAAGTTAACAAAGGAAAAAAAATGAGAAGATGCAAATAACCAAAATAAGAAATGGAAATGGAGACATTACAATGGATCTAACTGAGATAAAAAGGATCATAACAATATTATGAAAACATCGTACTATAACAAATTTGAAAACCTATAAGAAATGGACAAATTCCTAGAAACACACTACCTACCTAAACTAACACAAAAAGAGATAGAAAGTCTAAACCTATCCATAACAAAAGAAAAGATTGAAGATGTCATCATAAAACTCTCAACAACAAGAAAAAAAAACCAGGCCCAGATGGCTTCACTTGGGAATTTTACCAAGCATTCAGAGAAGAGTTGACACCAATTCTACTTAAACTCTTCCAAAACATACAGAAGGAAGGAATACTTCCTAACTCATTCTATGAAGCCAGCATCATCCCGATACCAAAGACAGGTAAAAATATCACAAAAAAAAGAAAGAAAAAGAAAATTATGGACTAATATCCCTCATGAATATAGATGCAAAAATTCTCAACAAAATTCTAATGAATGGAATTCAACAACACATTAAGAAAATCATACATCATGATCAAATGGGATTCATATTAGGAATGCAAGTAACGTTCACCATTAGAAAGTCAATTTATGTAATTAATCACATAAATAAAACAAAAGAATCTCATGATCATCTCAACTGATGAAGAAAAGGCATTTGATAAAATCCAGCACACTCTCCTGAATAAAAATAATAATAATAAAAAAAAAACTCTTAAGCAAAATAGGAATAATAGGAATAAAAAGGAAATTCCTCAACATAATTAGGGACACATTTTTTTTTTTTTTATGTGAAAACAACAGTCAATATTATTCTCAGTTGAGAAATACTGAGCACCTCCTCCTTGAGAACAAGAACTTGACAAGGATGCCTATTATCATCACTCTTATTCAGTCTTGTACTGGAAGTCCTAGCCAGAGAAATAAGGCAAGAAAGGGTAATGAAGTGTATCCGAATTAAAAAGGAAGAAGTAAAACTATCTCTATTTACAGATGACATGATATACATAGTAAAATGCAGAGACTCCACAAGAAAGCTACTGGTCTAATAGAAAAATTCAGAAAAGTGCCAGGGTACAATAGACACACAAAACTCAGTTGGTTCCTTTACCACTTCCACATTTTAAGTACCTGTTGGAGCAGCACCCCACTCTTGGTACCAAATTCTGTCTTAGTCATCTACTGCTGCTACAACAGAAATATCACAAGCGGATGGCTATAACAAAGAGAAATTTATTCTCTCACAGTCTAGGAGGCTAGAAGTCTGAATTCAGGGTACCAGCTCCAGGGGAAGGCTTTCTCTCTCTGTCGGCTCTGGGGGAAGGTACTTGTCATCAGTCTTTCCTTGGTCTAGGAGCTTCTCAGCACAGGGACCCTGGGTCCAAAGGGCACACTATTCTCCTAGCTCTTGTTTCTTGGTGGTATGAGTTCCCCATGTCTCTCTCTCTCATGTTTCAAAAGAGATTGACCTAAAAACACAACCTAATCTTGTAGATTGAGTCCTGCCTCATTAACATAACTGCTGCAAATTCTGCCTCATTAACATCATAGAGGTAGGATTTACAACACATAGGAAAATCACATCAGATAGCAAATATCAGACAATCACACAATACTGGGAATCATGGACTAGCCAAGTTGACACACATTTTTTGGGTGACACATTCTATCCATGACACCCCCTCCAAGTGACAAAACACACCTAGGAATTAACCAGGGATAGAAAAGCCCTGTAAAAAGAAAAGTATAAACCACTACTAAAAGAAACTAAAAGAGGTCTCTATAAATGGAAGGGCATTCCATGGTAATGGATTGGAAGATATAACATTGTGAAAATGTCAATACTACCCAAAGTGATCTACCGATATAATGTGATCCTGATCCAAATTTCAACACCTTATTATACTGAAAGGGAAAAACCATAAAAACAACTTTAATAGAAAGGAAAGAGGCCCCGATAGTCAAAGCAATATTGAAGAAGAAAAATAAAGTAGGTGGCCTCACACTTACCCATCTCAAATTATACTGTACAGCCACAGTAATCAAAGCAGACTGGTATTGGTTCAATGACAGACAATAGACCAATGGAATAAAATTGAGAATCCAGCAGTAAATCCATCCACCTATGGAAAGCTGATTTTCAACAAAGGGTTAAAACCCATTCTGTGGGGAGAAACAGTCTCTTTAACAAATGGTGCTGGCAAAACTGGATATCCATGTGCAGAAAAATGAAACAGGATGCATACTTCACACCATACACAAAAGCTAACAAAATGAATCAAAGACCTTAACATTAAAGCTAAAACTATCAAGTTCCTGGAAGATAACATAGGGACAAAACTATGGGACTTGCTTTTATGCAGAAATAGATTACCAAATTAAACTACAAATGCTACAAATATCAGAAAACAAGTTAGATAACTGGGACCTCCTAAAAATTAAATACTTATGCTCATCAAAAAAAAAGACTTTATCAAAAGAGTAAAAAGAAAACCTACAGACTGGGAAAAATATTTGGGAATGACATATCTGATGAGGGTCTAATCTCTACAACAGATAGAAAATGTCAACAACTTGATAACAAAAAGATAAACAATCTAATTTAAAAAATGGACAAAGGACATGAACAGATACTTCACCAAAGAGGACATTCGAGTGGTCAACAGATGAAAACAAGCTCACAATTATTAGCCAATAGGAAGATGCAAATCAAAACTACAATGAGTACCATCTCACTCCTGCAAAAATGGCATTGATAAAAATAAATACATAAAAGAAAACAGAAAACAACAAATGCTGGTGAGGTTGTGGGGAGATTGCAACACTCATCCACTGTTGATGGGATTGTAAAATGGTACAACTGCTATGAAAAATGGTATAGTACTTCCTCAAAGACCGAGAAATAGAAGTATCTTATGATCCAGCAATCCCACGCCTAGGTATATTCCCTAGAGATTTCACAGCAGTGACATGAATAGACACATGCACAACTGTGTTCACTGAACCATTATTCACACTAGCAAAAAGATGGACACAACCTTAGTGCCTATCAATGGAAGAATGGATAAAATGTGGTACGTACATAAAATGGAATACTATGCAACCATAAAGAATAATGATGAGTCCTCAAAACATCATGTGGATTAATCTAGAGGACATTATGCTCAGTGAAATAAGTCAATCACAAAAGGACAAACATTGTATGATCATACTTTTTCAAGAAGATAATAATAGACATATATGCTGAGACCAACACCCATTGGTGGTTACCAGGGATGGGTGGGGGAAGTGAGATAGTAGACTCTTGTTATTTTTGGTGATGGGAAAGCAGCATCTAATATGGGTGAAATGCACACAGCTTGACAAATGTAAGTGATGTCACTAAGAAGAGCACAAGAAAAAAGGATGCCTTTCATAAAGGATACAACAAATATAATTTTGCAACAGCATCAACAACAATCAAAAAATGTGTAGTTACACAAATACGCATATAAGTATATGAGTATGCATACGCGGGTACATATGTGTTCGCAGATAGAAACATCTATATAGGTATATATACATATAGGTATGTGTGTACATGCATGTATATCTGTATATATAATAAACTACATAGTTGACACAGGTACAGATACTTCTCAGACATAACCAAACACCTCACAAGATTGGTTTTCTGGGTTGGAAGACTTAGGACTGTAGTCTTATGTGACAACTCAGGTAACTGACATAATATAGTTCATAAAGTGTAGGTTTTACATCCCAATGTGGTGATAGTGTCTGGGGTCTTATAAACTTGCAAGTTGTTGTTGTTATTGTTAGGTGCCGTCGAGTTGGTTCTGACTTATCGCAATCCTATGTACCACAGAACAAAACACTGCCGGGTCCTGCGGCATCCTTACAATTGTTGCTATGCTTGAGCCCACTGTCACAACCACTGTGTCAATCCATCTCACTGAGGATCTTCCTCTCTTCTGCTGACCCTGTACTTTACCAAGGATGATGTCCTTCTCCAGGAACTGATCCCATTTGATAACATGTCCAAAGTATGTAAGATGCAGTCTCACCATCCTTGCTTCTAAGGAGCATTCTGGTTGTACTTCTTCCAAGACGGATTTGTTCATTCTGACAGTCCATGGTATATTCAATATTCTTTGCCAACACCACAATTCAAAGGCGTCAATTCTTCTTCAGTCTTCCTTATTCATCGTCCGGCTCTCACATGCATATGATCCAGTTGAAAATACCATGGCTTGGGTGAGGCACACCTTAGGCTTCAAGGTGACATCTTTGCTTTTCAACACTTTAAAGGGGTCTTTTGCAGCAGATCTGCCCAATACAATGCGTCTTTTGATTTCTTGACTGCTGCTTCCATGGGTGTTGACTGTGGATCCAAGTAAAATGAAATCCTTGACAACTTGAATCTTTTCTCCATTCATCATGATGTTGCTTATTGGTCCATTTGTGAGGATTTTTGTTTTCTTTATGTCGAGGTCTAATCCATACTGAAGGCTGTGGTCCTTGATTTTCATCAGTTAGTGCTTCGAGTCTTCTTCACTTTCAGCAAGCAAAGTTGTGTCATCTGCATAACACAGGTTGTTAATGAGTCTTCCTCCAATCCTGATGCCCTGTTTTTCTTCATGTAGCCCAGCTTCTTGGATTATTTGCTCAGCATACAGATTGAATAGGTATGGTGAAATGATACAACCCTGATGCACAGTAGCAAGTAGCCATCCAAAACACAACTACTGATTTCTACTCATCTGGAACAAAAGAGAAAGACGTCTACAGGACTAATAGTCGACAACAAACACAGCCTCATCTATCCTGAGACTGGAAGAAGTAGACGGTGCTGGGCTACCATTACTGACTGTTCTGATCAGGGCCACAATAAATAGATCCTTATAGAATGGAAGATAAATGTGTATCAGAATTCAAATTTTTAAAAATCCAGATTTACGGGGCTGGTTGAGACTAGAGGACTCCCTGAGACTATTGTCCTGAGATACACTTTAAACCTTAAACCTAAAATTACCCCTTGAGGTCACCTTTTGGCTAAATAGCAGATTAGCTCATAAAATAAAGAATATTGTCCATGAGTAATGAGCTTTTTTAAGAAAAATCATTTATAGGACAGCAAATGGTCAAAAAATTACTCTAAAGCAAAGATGATTAGTTGAGGAGGCAGGGAAATTAGAGTACTGGAAATGGTACAACCAGAACGGAATGGATGAGAATAATGACACATTGTGAAAAATGTAACCAATATCACTGTAGAATTTGTATAGAAATTATTAAACGGGAACCTAATTTGCTGTGTAAACTTTCAACTTAAACACAATATTAATTAAAAAAAAAAAACATTTGGGGAAAGTTTGGGTTAAGTAAATTCATTAAATAACTGCAGAACTTTTCAGATTCTTTACTATGTTCATATAGACCATGGAGCTCCAAATGGGAGATAAATCACACACTGTTCCTTAAAATTATCTGTCTAAGGTACATTTTTCCTCCCCACGTTGTTGTTGGAGCTCTGGTGATGCAGTGGCTAAGAGCTCGGCTGCTAACCAAAAGGTCAGGAGTTGGAATCCACCAGCTATTAGCTGCCGCTGAGTCATCTCTGGCTCATGGTGACCCCACGTACAACACAATAAAACATAGCCTGGTATTATGTTATCTCCATGATTGTTGGTATGCTTGAGTCCATTTTTGTGGCTACTATGTATCTTGAGTGCCTTTCAAGCTAGTGGACTCATCTTCCAGCACCATACTGGACAATATTCTGTTGTGATCCACATGGTTTTCACTGGCTAATTTTCAGAAGTATATTTCCAGGCCTTTTTTATTAGTCTGTCTTAGTCTGGAAGTTCTGCTGAAACCTGTCCACTATGAGTGACCCTTCTGGCATTTGAAATACTGTTTACATAGTTCCCAGCCTCCCAGCAACATACAAGCCACCACAGTACAAAAATCTGACAGACAGGTGGCTGCTCCTCCCTATAGAAATATCTATTAACCTCTTAGACACCATCGATGCTACTTTGAACACAGTTTCAGAAATATCAGTGTATATAGAAGCTTCCCTTTGCTTATTCAGCTATAGGTCAGTGATGAAAATACCTAAATAGCCATATGTCCAAGTACATGTTCCCCACCCAACATTCTCAGTGAGCATCCCCAAGCTGCAGGCCTTGTTTCTTTAACTTGTTTTTCAACCAGCAAACACTATTTTCACTTACAACCACCTGCCCACCTACATCCTAGGTCTTATGTACTTCCATCCAACACACTTCTTCCAACTCTCCTCACAGAAAATTGTTGTTTGTTAGGGCTTTCTTTTCTTGCTCCCCAACCTCTCACACTTTTACTTCTCTCTAACCATCCCACCATCCCCTTTCTGGGAACACTCGGCCCTCTGGGAAAGTGAGAAGTAGACAGTTTGGGATATTTAGAAGCACTAGCTGAATTCCTGCCGCCAGCCCGGACTTCAGCTTGCTATTTTGCCTGTGGGCTACATATAGATCACCAAATTAAGGATTTGTTACATGATGCCTGTCAGAAATAATTGAGAAGAAGCAAGGAGCAGGGGAAGCTAAAGGAAAGGCAAGTCAAAGGGCTGATTGTAGATAAGTGTCGAAATTTTCATAAGACAGGGAACAAATATTAAAAAAAAAAATGAAGAAAAGAAGTCCTGCCAAGTAGAACTGCCATTGAGGGAACAGTCCTGGATAAGAGGGGAAGGAAGGGAAAGTGAGAGGAGGGAGGCTCAGGCACACAGGGAAATGAGATACTAAATGTGAGAGCAGCATAAAATTGACAACAGAAAGACATATGTGGTGGGCTGGCATTTTACAAAGCACTTTCTTATACATCATCCAACCAATTAAAACCACACATTTGTGATCTTATTTAAGATGCACAAGATAGGCATCACAGACTATTGGTTTCTTGGCTTCACATCTGAGGAAATCGAGATTCAGAAAGATAAAAAGTTTTCACAAGGTCAAACAGCAAGTGCCTATTCCTACTCCATAATGGTCTCCTCTGAGTACACTGATTATCACATAAGAAAAAGGAAAAAGCTTGCAGCGAGGTGGGTGGTTTTGGCGATGTTGGTTTTAGTTTAAGAAAACACCATTCTTATTTCTAGAGATTACAAATTAGGTTACTCAGGTGAGCCTGCCCATTGAAAACAACTAAAAGAGTTAGCTAAGACATATTTTATATCTACTTAAAAAAAACAAAGAGCTTCTAACCTGATATGAAATTACCAGACTCAATTAAGGAGTTGACAGAAGGAGAATTGATGTTTTCGAATTGTCATGTTGATGAAGAATACTGAATATACAGCAGACTGCCAGAAGAAAAGAGTGAACAAATGTCTTAAAAGAAATACAGCCATAACACTCCTTAGATGTGAGGATGGCGAGACTTTGGCTTGCTTATTTTGAACATGTCATCAGGAAAGACCACTTGCTAGAAAAAGACATCATGGTTGGTAGAGGAGCAGTGTAAACAAGGGAAACCCTCAATGAGATTAACTGACACAATGTCTACTATAATGGACCAAACATACCAACAATCATGAAGATGGCACAGGACCAGGCAATGTTTTCTTTTGTTATATGTAAGGTTGCCATGGGTCAAAGCCAACTCAATGGCAACTAACAACAACAAATTACCAAGAGAATGTAGGAACAGCAACAGCTGAGCCCTGAACTGAAGGCATCTGTTTAGTCAAATAAATTTGAACTTTGTTTTGACAACCTCAAAATGTCAGGGGTCCTAGTTATCTAGTGCTGCTATGATAGAAATACCACAAGTGGGTGGCTTTAACAAACAGAAATTTATTTTCTCACAGTTTAGGAGGGTAGGAGTCTGAATTCAGGGTACTGGATCCAGGGAAAGGCCTCCTGTCTCTGTTGGCTCTGGGGGAAGGTTCTTGTCTCTTCAGCTTCTGCTTCCTGATTCCTTGGAGATCTTCATGTGTCTTGGCATCTACCTTACCCCATCTCTGCTTACTTGCTTGTTTGTTCAATCTATTTTACATCTCAAGAGAGACTGACTCAAGATACACCCTACACTAATCCTATCTCATTAACATAACAAAGACATCCTATTCTCAAATGGGATTATAACCACAGACACAGAGTTTAGACTTTACAGCACATATTTTGAAAAGGGATATAATTCAATCCATGACACAGGGGAACGGAAATCAAAGCCAAAGAACCTTTTGAAGTAGAGGAGTCTAACACAAAAACACTCTTAAAATAAGTTAAGATCTCAGAAGGCTATATTCCTAAGGTGAGAGCAAACTGAAAGCTGAACATCCCTTTCAAGAAATTGTATTAAAGTTTGAATTACCTGGGCTATCTGAGGAACTGAAAGTAATTAATTTACTTTAAAGTGGTTCTGAACAAAAGTTCCCCCAATCGCCTTTAAGAAACAAAAACAGCCTCTAGAGAAAGGCACTTTCATTCTAGGGCTCAAGTAATTTCTACTCTTTTTTTTTTTTTTTAATGTAATGACAAGCACACAGTAAAAAATAACCAGCCACACAAGAAAGCAAAAATACCAAAAAACAGAGCAGGATGAAAGAGACAACAAACTCACAAACATGTCAGATAATAAATTTATAAAACACAGACTATAAAAAAAAAAAAAAAACCTGCTTAAACTATATATAAAGAAATAAATTAAAAACTTCAAAAATCTTCAGGGAAAATAAAACCATAAAGAATATATAGCATGTTTGATAAAAAATGCAAATAGAACTTCTAGAAATGAAAAATACGACTAAAATTAAAAACATCAATGGAAAGTTTTAACAGATGAGATGTAGCTAAAGAGATATTCAAATGTAAGATAAGGGGAAAAAAAAAAATCCAGTAAGTAGAATTGTGAGACAAATAGAGCATGCAAAAGAATAAGAAAGTGGCATAGGAGATAGAGGGAGAAAGTCTGGCACACATTTAGACAGGAGTTCCAGAAGGAGAATGGGATAAAAGGCAGTAGTATTTGTTGAGACGATAGCTGAAAGCTCTCCAAAACTAATGAAAGACATCACCCACAGATTCAAGAATACCACCAAATTCCAAACAAAATATAAAAGAAATATATTCCTAGTCACAGCATGGTGAAATTGCAAAAAAACAAAAGGTGTTAAAAGCAACAGGGGCTTTTGAGGATGGGAAGATGGAAAGACAGATAATTTTCATGGAAACATAAGATTGACAGCAAAAATGGAAGTTAGAAAAAAGACCCTTATGAAGCTGAAAGAAAATAACTTCCACCTTAAAATTTTGTACCCAGAAAATGAAGCAAAAAAAAAAAAAAACTTTCAGGAATCAGGCAAGGTAAGACATTTACTCTAGGTAAAAACTGAGGAAATATTCTATTAGCAGACTTACATTAGCAGAAATCCTAAAGAATGTATATTAGGCGGAAGGAAAATAACCCTGGATGGAAGGCCTAATATGCAGAAAGGAAAAAAGTACAAGCAATGTGATAAATGAAAGTAACATAAAACAATACCTTAAATATATATTGTTAATTAAAATATATGACAGCAGTGACAATGCAGTTAGAATAGGGATAGGAGAAAACAGTATGAAATCGTTGGATTGCCAGAGAGAAAGGTAAAAATATTGATTAAAATTACTCTTTGAAAATGTAAAACAAACAAACAAACAAACAAAAAAAAACAGGGCCTGTGGCTATGAGCCTTACAGCTAAACATTGTATTCAAGGGTAAATCTGGGTTTCTGACTTCTTAGTTTCTCTCTTTTTATTTACAGGTGGTTTTAGTGGTTATGTCTAACATTTACAGGAAATGAGATTTCCAAAAGAGAAGGGACTGAAGCAATGGTACCTAGGACCTAATCCAACAACTTGAATGAAGAGACTGGATCTCTAGGCATTTCCTCCTGCCACTAGTCCTTTTTTGGGTATCACAGTCAAAGAAACAATCCGCTCTAGTGAGGATAAAAACTGTGTCCATTTCTAGCAGGTGTGTGGCCTCCCACAGTAGACATGCTGGAGAAAGGCAGTCCCTGTCTTCCCCAGGGAATTCCTTTTCCAGCTGGCTGACTGCATATGTAATCAGAATAGTTGAGTAATCATCTCCATCAGAGCTGGGACAAGCCTTCCCACTCGCCACCACCCCAACAAACACACACAGATGCACACATACGGAGGCACACACAATATTTCATAGCCTTCAGCCTTGCTCTGTCCCCTGTGTTTTATGGCACCGGCATCTTCCTTCACGAAAGTCATTTAGAGTCTGATTACTTTGCTGATGCCAGTTCAAAGGGGGCTTGGAAAGAGCTTGAAGAGGAAATGACAAAGCCAAAATTGCTCTTGGAGGTACAAGTGCATCCATGGAACTGAAATGACACAGGGACAGGAAGTGTGTGGAGAGTTTTCCAACAGAGTGAAAGACCCACATATGAAACAGAACACACATGGCAGCAGATGCTGCAACACTGGCACGGGAAACCCGGTGTGTCAGACACCCTCCTTTCTGATACCTAAAATAGATGACATTTCCCCTGGGAAAGAAGCCACTGCCCATATTCCCTTCATATGCACAGCCCATCAAGCCGAGTGAGGGATGCATAAAGATGGGTGTGATTGGCAGAGAAACTGAGGAAAAGCTCGCATAGCAACAGCTGCAAGTCTCCATTCTTGGCTGCTGAGAAACATCCCCCTCCTGGCATCTATGGGCACACTGAATTTACCGCATTCAGCTGAAGTTGCTTTATTTGGACCTGATACCTGGTGGGCCTCTGAGCTTCACCAGCTTGTGGTATGACGGCCATTTCAAGGCAGGTGCATTTCAAGGACCTCAGCTTCTGATCTCTTCTTTCGAAAATGCCTTTGGGAAAAAACAAACTTCCGGTTTTCATGACAGTGCTGCAGGGGGCTAGGTCCTGGGCCAGACCAGGGACCGGACTGGCTGCATCCTGGCTGCATCCTCCCTTGGTAACAGCACACTGCAGTTTCTCATGTTCCAGCAGCCTCCTGGAGATCAGATGAAAGGCCGCTTTAAATAACAGTCATGTATTAAAGGAAGAGGAGAAAAAAGGGAAAAGAGCTCAAGGGCTATAGCACTGCCACAGCTTTAAATTATAGTGTAGGAGGATAAAAATAAAGGAGAGAGAGAGGAAGACAGAGCACGGGAAAAAAATTGCCATTGTTTTATGAAGCAGATGGGAAAGTTCAGGGGATCAGAAAAAGACTATTATTATCGCAACTCTACAGTGACAAGCCAGGAGAAGGATGTACAGTTTTTGTTGGTTTCTTTTTTCCCCGTCTCTCCCTGAGAACGGGATACTGGTAGAATACATTTTGAATGCAGTTTAAAGATTCATCGGGCATGCATTATTTTAAAAGCCCTTTCTCTTAATTTCTCATTATTTTTCCATTGGTTTAGATGCTTTGGGCTACAGCCATTTAAAGCCATTTCAGATCTCCCTCTCTCTAGCATCTTGGAGAAAAGTTGAGGTTCTTGAACAATGCTAGGGTTTATAAGCTGGAAAAGACCTTTCTTAGTGGTTAACTGTTCCAAATTCAAGGTGAAAGAAACACATAGGGTGTGTGCCGCTCAGTGTGGTAGCAAACGTCAGTTAAGTTTTCGGCTCCAGTAAAGAAAGGAATCAGAGAATGGAAGGGAGGGAGGGAGAAAGAACTTAGAAATCCCAAATCCAGGAATTTGAAAGAGGTACCTACAAATTTGCAAGGGTTTAACCTCTTAGATTGTGAAGAAAAAGGCAATTACCCTGAGATCAAGAATCGCTTCAAGGGCCCCCTCCTCCTGGAAGACCTAGGCTACAGGTGCCCTTGATGGTCTTTTTCCTCTGAATCCTAGTATAATTTGAGTCTGAACCAAACAATTTTGCACTTACATATTTTTATTCATTTATTCACTGAAACATTTATTGGAAAGAAGAGACATTTATTAAAGGGAAGAAAACCAACATTCTCTGAGCACATATTTTATGTTAAGTATCTTGCTAAGTGCTCTACTACATATATTGCTTCCCTGATTTCTAATAACCAGCCTCTGAGGATGTTATCCTTAACCCTGTTTTTAGAGATGAGCCACAAGCAGGTTATGTGATCTAGCCACAGTCTCACAGTAAATAGTGGCAGAGCTGGGGTTGCAATCTGACTACTTTCCAGGCTCTCTACATATCTGTTCGAAGAAGGGTATTCTAGAGTCTCTGCCCTGACAGATCTCTCTGCCTTTCCAGGGAACTGGACACACTAATATATACCAAACAGTGTGATCAGTATTGGTCCTGAGATGTGTGCATGTCAAGTTCATAGGGTGCCCTGGAAGAAAGGGGTTTGGGACATGGAAATAGGTGCCAAGGAAGGCTTCCCAGAGGAGAAGGTTTTAAAAAGCTGGGGGGCAGCCCAAGGTTTGAGGAGGGGGAGAGGGAGTGGCATTCCAGGCAGAGGGAACAGTATCTGCAGAGGTGTAAATACATCAAGTGCACTTCCGGGAGCATGCAGCACAGTAGGGAGCAAGGGCAGAGATGGAGCCTGGGGCTAGGGGACAGACAGGTGGACCCTGGACGGTCTTGTTTGCCATGTGAGGAATTCTAGATTCAGTTTCCAAGGTACTGGTTAGCAACTAAGGGGAATGGGTGTGCAACTGGTATGACAAAGGACTGGCTCTGTAGGAAAATAGACACTCTGTCCTGGATAAACTGCATATGTTCAGAATTCTACTGGGGAACATCGCCTGTGACTACTTTCCCATCCTGCCTAGCCTGTGTCCAGATTCTCCCTCCCAGCTCACTCCACCAGGAGGCAGAGGTCTAGAAATGAAAAATAATGTGAATATTAGCCGAAGCAAAACAACTGGAAATCAAACTGCCACAGAGAGGGGGCCAAACCTAAGTAATCAAGGGAGCACACATGAGCCCATATCAGATACGGGGTCTTTAGCTCTGGGTTCACTACAAGCCCAGCTCTGTGACTTCGGGGAAACCACTGGACCTGTTGTGCTCCACTTCCCTCAGCTAGGACACCGCTGTTTCACTGGGCAGGTGTGACCTTCCACTGCAGTCAAGTCTTCATGCTCCGCGACTGTGTGTGTGTATGTGCGCATGCGCATGTGTGTGCGTACATGTGTGGACATACGCTCACACTCATTGGGCCAGCTGGCTGGGCGTGATGGGCCCTGGGCCTGAATTAGTGCACTTGGGCTCTGGGAGAGGGGAGTTACCTCTTCCTGGGATTCACCTGTGGGGCACAGTCAGCTTCTCTTACAACAGCTAAGGAGCCTGTGGGCCTGAGGTAATGAAACCCCACTTACTACAGCTCTTTCTTCCATTTGCCTCTCCTTCCTCTCCAGCCTGGGGCAGGTCTCATATCAAACCTTGCCAGGATGGGCACCTAGCCCGAGGGGAGGAAAGACCCTGACTCAGCCGCTGGATGACCAAGTCAACGCTACACCTAGAGTCCTCACTGTGTCTCCGTCCAGGCCCACTGCACACCCTGAGGGGCTCCCTGCAGTCAGGAAAAGCGGGGGTCCCAGCCCTGAGTGGGACAAATCCTCCACTCCTAAGAAAGAGGAGATACGGGGTTGGGAGGGAAGGGCAAGCCGGAATGGCCGAGACAGGCAGTATCCTGGGAGAGAAGGATAAAGAATGAGCTCCGGGAGGCAAATGTCTTCCTCTCCAGTCCAGGTGGCAGCAGGTAACATCTGTTCTAGGACTAAGACCCAGAATGACACTCCTGCCCCCTCCAGGTCTGCAGACCATCAGCTAGAAATGCCTTTCTAATCGCTGCCGCTCACAGCCTGTCCCCTGCACCTCCCCCATTGCCCTCAGGTATCTAAAAAAGGCACAGGATATAAAACTGGTCCTCTTGCTCTTTCCAATATTATGCCTGACAAGGCTCAGCGTGCACACTGTCTGCTCAGCCTTGATTCTACTCGCAATCCCCTTCCTCTTCACCCCTGCACTGGCAGCGCCTTGCCCTCTACATCTCTCCTCTGCACTTAACCCTCCCATCCTCCTTCAGATCCTGTCTGATTGGTGTTCATCTGCCTTGAGTTGCACATTCTCCATTATCCCCAACGCACGGGCCGCATCTCCGGCATGCATCCTCTCCATAGCCAACTTCACGCCACACAGACTCCAAGTAAAAGTCACACCCACGCCCCAGAAACCTCTGTCCTCTGCCAGGCCTAGCAGAGGCCCGGAACTTGTTTGCCTAATCCAGCAGCCATTGCTTCAGCGCACTTAATATTCACGACAGATAGAACATTTCACGGCGAATTGGACGCACATTCAACTGGAAATGAAAATTTTATGACTGTTCTCACTTGGAGCCGCAGATTACACCAGCTGAGAAAACACGGAACAGACGTACAACCTGTGAACTGTAAAGTATATTAATAATGAAACCACAGCCTGGGAAATGAAGGCTTTATTCTGTTTATATTCTGCTCCATTAATAGAAGGCACTTCAGCTAGCTCCGCCCCATTAGCCAGCAATCTGTGCAGGGAAAGGGCTGGGAAACATGGGGCCAGGGCGTGAGGGGGCTCTCCCCCCAGTGACCACACTGTGGCTGCAGAGCTCCACAAGAGGTCAAGCTTCCTTGTAGCAACATCCATTAGCCAGTGCACCCCGGGCTGTGTCCTGGATCCCCAGTGTACAGAGAGGCTGGCTGGGCACGATCTTAATCCGGGCATCTGTGTCCTCATTAGAATGGCCAGGTTGAAAAAAGAAGGTCCCCGCCACATCCAGACACAGGGGAGGTCAATTAGCGACCACAGCCAGAGAGAATTACAGTGAAATCCAATGTTTAGGTGCAGGTTTCCAGGCCCCACACATCCATCTATTGCACTGCTTAACAACATTTGAGAACTGCTGTACTGACTTCATCAAACTCCAGGTGTTTCCAATATCGAAAGAGTAATAAAAAAAATCTCAGGGATGAAACACAGGCCTAGCTTCTCCTGTTCAGGATGGCATTGCCCAGAGAACAGTACTAGGGTGAGCACGTGTACTCGGTGACAGCCGTTTGGTGTTGGGTTGGGCCTGGCCAGGTGCTTGACATGCATGACCTGTGGCTGCTCAGCTGCACTTGCCGCAGGTGTGGCAGGAGCCCAGCGGTCCACGTGGCAGAGGGCTCGTCCCTTGCACTGCCAGCCTAGCCCAGGATCTTTTACTGATCTGCGGTGTAATTAGTGACAACTGGAAAGAAGTCAAGAACCTGATGAGGCCATGGTAGAAGCCTATCAGATGGGGTGGCAGATGGCAGAGACAGAAATGGACCTGGGGAGGCTCGAGTGAGTGAGGGCCTGGACCCCGGCAGCCTCCTTGTTCCCTGTCTTCCAACTCTGCTCTGGGCCTGGGAGAGCTCAGGGCACACTGCTGGGCCGGAGAGCCCGGAGAGACCAGCTGCACACTCTCCTCTAGAATACTGGGCAGGGCCTCCCACTTCCTCTGACTCTCCAGGCCCCCTGGCTCCCCTGGTGGCCCATGATTAGTCAAAAAAGTGGGCAGATGGTCAGTCCTGGGCAGTGGTCAAACGACACTATCCTATGGTGCTTGGGTACCTTGGAAGGTCATCTCGTTCAGGTTTCTGTCCTCAGCTGGGATCCAACAAAGGCTGCCAAGGAAGTAAGTGCCAGCCCTATCCCTGGCCCCAGGCCTCAGTAACAGACTCAAAGGTGTGGCAAGGCCCTGCTTCTCTACTCCCTCTTTGATTTTGATTGTTTCATGGGACTCTGGAGTGGGTTGCCTCCAGGCAATTGTCAGCAGAGCCAAAAGAGCTGTAACTCTTGCCTGAGCAGGCCAGAGGCCTAGAGGGTCCTGCTGGCGGAAGCTCAAGGGATCCCCTGCAGGGGTCTTCCTACCAGCAAGGCAAGGCCCAGTGGCACAGTAGAAGCCTTGGGAGCCATGAAGGCCCCCCAGGCAGCGGGCAGCGTGGTAGTAGTCAAAGGCAGAGAGGCAGCGCAGCTGAGGAGGGAGGTGTGCACTGTGAGAAAGACACTTGCAGGGCCAAGAGGAGCTGAGAGAGCTGTCCTGGTTAGAAGCTGTTCTGATTGACAAACTGTATCCTGTCTGCTGAGTTGTATGTACCCTGTTACGTCCAAGTTGATCCTGATCCTGAGTTGTGGCCTGTTACTTCTCAATAAACCACTTAACTGTAAGTACAGTTGGTGAGTTCTGTGAGAGGTTGCAGCAAATTTCTGAACCCAACAGGCAAAGGAAGAGTGCTGAGCGGAGGAGGAGTGGTTGGTGTCAGAGATAATGAAATGGTACGGCAGGTTGGAGAAGGTGGAAATCTGGGTTATCTTTAACCTCTGCCTTATAGGAACCAGCTTTGTACTGATTCTTATTAATGAAATTATTTGTTTACCCATGTAGCTCAAAAAAAATGAATTTTTCAGTCACCAAGTGTTTTTCGAGAACACTCACACCATGTAGCACTGTGAAGGGTACATGGTGGCATCCATTGTGCCCATGTCACCAATAGATCCCTTCTCATCTTTGTCCTTAGTCATGTCCTATGTGGATGACCTCAAAGAACAAAATCACCCTGCAGGAAATGTACTCAGACCCCTCCTCACAAGTACCTGGAGGCACCCCACTCCATCAGCAAGCCTCTTGCCTGCAAGCACTCAGCTCTCTCTCTCTCTCCATGGACCAGCAAGCCCAACGCAGCCACTTACTGGTCTCATGGTTCTTCCCACTGGCACTGCTGCCGCTGTTTCTCTGTTGCTGGGCTCTACTGTGCTTGCTGCCACTTCTAGCCATCTCATGCCATTTTTAGTGTTACAGCTCATGGCCCTTATTACAGCTCTTTTTGGAGGTTCCTCCCTCCTCTCTATCTTTCTTTAAAAACCTCTGTGGGGTTGGCTGCTTATATAAAAGCAAGCTCCTTATAAATTTCAAGGCATGGCCCTCCCAGCAGGACCAAAACTGACCAATCCCCACAAGTCACTCAATCCTACTAGGTGGTGTTAGATACCACAATTTGCATAGCAATTGACCAAACCCTGCAAGGTGCCTAAAATAGGCCAATCACAGGGCACATTGCAGTCCAACCAATTATTTTTGGCAGAATTCTAAATCCAAGACCAGAAAGGTCATATAAGAGAAACCCATTGCACTGCGATGGGTTTGAATCCTCTGAGACAAATTGATCTACTGACTTCTACGGCCCTTCAAGAAAGCCCCCCTCCTGTCGACTTTGCTCTAAAATCTCACCCAGATATTCCAGCAGTGACATGTTACTAAGTATTATTACCCTGCATATGAAGAAATAGAAACACTGAGAAGGGAAGTGGCATGCCCTCCTTAAGTTAGAAGCTCTTACAACCTGGATGTCAAGTTAGTGCCTTTATGTCCAGAACTAAGAACCCTCTAAAATTCAGAGCTAAGCTTCCTCTTAAAACTCAGGGTGAAAATGGATTCTTCTTGAAGCTCAGCCCTAGGTCTGAATCTAACTTCTGGGAAAACATTCCCTATGTGTTTTCCAACACAGCCCTGCTCCCTCAGCTATCCCCCTTAGCGCTCCAGCGCGCTGCAGTGCCACTGTTTATGTAAAGCACTTCATGGAAACGGAAATGAGCTGGAGCCCAATTCCTGTAGCTGAAACATTCTGATGTTGACAGAATGGGGACGCATTTCTAAGCTCAGAATTTTATAATAATACCTCAGGGGAGTCATTGGCAAAGTTTGGCCAAAATATAATTAGTTTGCACAGCCATTAGAGGCTGATAAAAGGCTTTAATTTGTGGAGTGATCTCAGGAATCTCAGATCCGCTGGAGCTGCTCCTCTTAACTTTGAAAGAGGGTGGCCACTGGGCCATGTGAACCTGGCATGGGCTGGGCAGCCTGACTGCACCCCAGGGGGATACAAGGTGCACATCCCCGTGATCCTCTGATAACCAGGGTAGAGGAGAGGCACGTGAGATGCCCAGACAGCTTCCTCTTCTTTCTTTGCTACTCTTTATCCCTTCCACTTCCTCCCCCACTTTAAAAAAGAACTTGTTTTAACTCGACATTGGTTTTCACAAACTGATAACGTTGAACACCGTCCCCATTTCCAGGGAAGCCAAAAGGAAACCTCAGTTATTTTCTTTGTTTACCCTTAATTGTTAAGGTGTTGCTTCCTTTGAGAGTGGATAAATAAAAAACATTAATACAAATAAGAGGACTTTTTGTTAGTAAAAATAACCTTTTTCAGAGGGTTACCCGGGCTTGACTGGTGGTACTGAGAGAGAAACAAACATGATAAAAGAAACCAAGGAGATGGTATCAAACAACCACAATCTATTGTGCCACTGCAAAGTGCATGCACACCCAGGCATGGATCACATTTGATAGCACAATGCACGTTTGCCCACAGCAATTTGCCTCTAAGGGAAAGAGAACGCATCATGCACGCAGGGAGACCATCACAACAAAGGCTGCTTTACATTTTCCTTCCCAAAGTTGCTTCTTAACAGAGGATCTCTACTGTTCATGGGCAATTGGGCTTGAAATGAGAAAGCAGGACAGGAAGCCACATCCAATCACACTGATAGATATAAAGTTTATATACAAACACGTGCAAAATAATTTTCCATCTTCATGATGCCTTTCAAATAACGCTTCAAAGGTGTTTATGTCACAGATATTTTTAATATTGGGATAGGGAGCCACTTATTAGCAGCTTCCTTTTATAGAGCCAAATATGATAGGTTATAATATGAAGTGAAGATTCTTGGACAGAGCCGATCACTAAATTTCAAACAAAAGTGGACAGTTTGTGTTACAGCTTCAGAGTACTCTGAGTATACGTCCCCATTCAACAACAGTCAAAGTATCCCATTAGTTAGTTTGGCTCATGTAACCAGACATCAGTAAATTGGTAGGAAGGGATGAGGACTAAACGCTATTAAAATGTAACTACACAGCACTACATACAACACTGGAAACCCTGGTGGTGTAGTGGTTAAGTGCTACGGCTGCTAACCAAAGGGTCGGCAGTTTGAATCCGCCAGGCGCTTCTTGGAAACTCTATGGGGCAGTTCTACTCAGTCCTTTGGGGTCGCTATGAGTCGGAATACACTCGACGGCACTGGGTTTGGTTTGGTTTTGGTTCATATACAATGCTTGTCAACAAATTCATTCTACTTGGATCAACAATCCATGTCCATGGCAGCAACAGTCAATGAATTAAATGACATATTGCACTGGGCAAATCTGCAGCAGATCTTTAAAGTTCTAAAAAAACCAAGATGTCACTTTAATGACTAAAGCACATCTGTCCCAAGCAATGGTCTCCTCAATCACCTGCATATGTGAATAAAAGGTGGATAATGAAAAAGGAAGACAGAAGAATTGATGTGTTCAAACTGTGGCATTGGCAAAGAATACTGAATATATTATGGGCTTCCAAAAGAATGAACAAATCAGTCTTAAAATAAATACAAGCAGAATGCTCCTTAGAAGTGAGGACGGCAAGACTTTGACTTGCTTACTTTGGATATGCCATGAGGAAAGACCAATTGCTAGAAAGCACAGAGTCACAAAAAGGGAAAAGATAGGTAGATAGATAGGCAGGCAGGCAGACAGACAGACAGACAGACATAAATTTTCTATAATGCAAATATCTTAAAACATCTAATAGAAATATTTGGGGTTCCCTTATCTCCAATATTCCTGATGAATTGCTTTAATTCACCATTCAGTATGCTAAAATCAAAATGTCTTTTATTGATGATTTATCCCTTGGTGTTTAATTTTTTTGTCCTCTAATTTCATCCTCCTCTTTCATAAATTCTTTTGAACAGATTTCCTTTAGTCCTGTCTCCCACTGTTGGCTGCTTGAACAAGGCCAGTGTCATAGCACTTCTACCAGGGTGGCATTTTCTCTTAAACGTGCAGAGAACCTAGTGGGCAGACACTACATAAAGCCAAGAATAGGGCTTCATCCATATTTGTGAGAAACACTTTCATTAAAAAAACTTTCATTAGAGTATATCAAAACAGTCTTGAGATAGAATAGTCAAGTTACTAGAGCCCAATTTTAAAACTGGTGAACCCAAGACAAACAGTTTAGTTTGCAGTTATATGGAGACTCACCCATGAGACTGTTATAATTCTGGGTTCAGTCTTATGCCCAGGTTTATACTCTTAGCTCTTGGCTTGACTCTACACCTCTTTTTGTCTCTGGCTCAATTAAAAAAAATAATTAGAAATAATCCCCGTGAAGCAAATTGCTTTCAGGGCTGGAAGAAGGACAGATTGATTGTAATGTACCAAATGGTATTATAATAGATTATTTATGCTTTTGCCTCTTCTGTTAAATTGTGAAATCCCCAAGGACCGTACCATGTCTCATTCATCTTTATTCTTCCAATCTATTGTTTACCTTTATTGAAAACCTAGTAGATGCTAAATAAATGTTTGTAGATGGATGGATACTTTGGATGAGTAGATGGATGGAAGAATGGATGGATGGATAGACGGACAGGCAAATGGATAAATGGATATAGATGGATGAACAAATGAACTAGGGAATGAATAAATCTCCAAAAACACATAAATATTCTCCAAACACTAGTAGACAATCAGGAATTAAATTCTGAGCTCAATTGATTTTCTCTTTTTTTTTCTCAATTATCATTAAATTTTAAAAGGCAGATTATTATTGTTATTCTAATGTTATAAAGAATGAACCAAATGCGTACAGACACACTGCCATTATACTTAGATGCACACCCTGGGATGATGATAGTAAGTTCTCTAGATGGATACAAACAGAAAGCTCTGATGGGAGAGGGATTGCAGCACGACAGTCCCAATTTAAACTGCCTGCAGTTCCTCATGCTTTCGAGATTACCTGTTACATCAAAACGATCTTTGGACTCTCATTCTCTCTCTCTGTACAATTCAGTATTGCTTGGGAATGTGAAGAGGAGGGAAAACTGAAACAGGATCTTAGAATCATGTCAGTTCAACTCAGCTTTTAAAGAAGGAACATCAGAATTTTCTAGGGAGCAATTTTGTTCATTTCAACCCCTATTACCTGGGCTGCATATATGGGATAATTGCTTACATTTCAAATTTATCAGCCTGTGTAGAAGAATGTTTTCAAGATCAGAAAGGTAGGTAGGTGGTTTTGGGAAACTCACAAGCGGCATGCAAGGAATATATTTCTCTTTAGAGAAGAGGATTACATTTGGGTTCTAAGAGTCCAAAGATATATTCAAGCCCTTCTAGTTCTTTCTCAATTGGTAAGATAAAAGTAATTTTTAGGACACTTCATGATTACAATGCTCTCAGAGGTCGATTATCCAATAGGCAAGGTAAGCACAGTGCTTGCCTTGCTTACCAGATCATCTGTAGTGAACAATTTCACATTTTTTCACCACATCAAAGATTTTGCTTCTAGGTATGGCTGGCATCTGTCTCTCTCCCAACCCCACTACACCTTCCTACAGAATCAAACCTCTTTTCAAATTTACAATCCCTGACAGGGACGATTACCCAGCAAGTAAAACCCATGTGAAATTGTTCACTACAGATTAGGAAGTAAGCACAATTATGCCTGTGCTTACCTTGTTTACTGAGTAATCTGCACCTGAAAGCTCTCCACCCTAAAGACTGAAGGCACAGGTTAATGGTAGTGTTTGTGGTTTTTATTATAGTTGGAACCTTATTTTTCAGAAATTTCCATGCCTCACTCACCCCAGAACCTGGGCAGAAGTAGCCACCATTTGATGCAGCAAATGGATGACACTACCCTTTGTCCACCTTTGAAATGGGGCTGCTCCTGCTGTTTTATCAAACCACTCTGAGCATGCATGCAAACACCCCAGCACTGGGATTTCTTTTTTCTTATTTTATTATTATTATTTATTGTATTTTAAGTGAAAGTGTACAATTCAAGTCAGTTTCTCATACAAAAACTTATACACACATTGCTATGTGAGCCCTAGTTGCTCTCCCTACAATGTGACGGCACACTCCTTCTCTCCACCCTGTATTTCCCGTGACCTTTCAGCCGGCTCCTGTCCCCTCTGCCTTCATCTCACCTCCCAACAGGAACTGCCTACATAGTCTCATGTGTCTACTTAAGCACACTGCTCATCAGTATCATTTTATGTCTTATAGTCCAGTCTAACCTTTGTTTCAAGAGTTGGATCTGGGAATCGTTTTAGTTTTGGGCTAACAGAGAGTCTAGGAGCCATGACCTCTGGGGTACCTCTAGTCTCAGTCAGACCATTAAGTCTGGTCTTTTTACTAGAATTCGAGGTCTGCATCCCACTTTTCTCCTGCTCAGTTAGGGATTCTCTGTTGTTTTCCCTGTCAGGGCAGTCATTGGTGGTGGCTGGGCACCATCTAGTTCTTTTGGTCTCAGGCTGATGGAGCCTCTGGTTTATGTGGCCCTTTCTTTCTCTTGGGCTCATTTTCCTTGTGTCTTTGGTGTTCTTCATTCTCCTTTGCTCTGGGTGGGTTGAAACCAACTGGTGCGTCTTAGATGGCCACTTGCTAGCTTTTAAGACCCCGGATGCCACTCACCAAAGAGGGATACAGAGTGTTTTCTTAATATATTTTGTTATGCCAGTTGACCTAGCTGTCCCCTGAAACCATGGTCTGCATACCCCTGCCCCTGCTACTCTGTCCCGCGAGGTGTTTGGTTGTATTCAGGAAACTTCTTAGCTTCTGGATTAGTCCAGTTGTCCAACACTGGGACTTCTTGGAGAGGCAAAGGTCCCTCTCCTAAAATAAGCTCCTACAGTAGGCTCCTCAGGACTCAGAGTGTGGCTCTGGCCCAGAAGCGTCAGCATTCCCTGGTAGCTAGTTAGAAATGCAGGCTTTTCAAGCCTTCTGCTGACCTACTCACCCAGAATCTACATTTTCCCAGGATCTCTAGCTGATTTATATGCATCTTAAAGTTTGCGAATCACAGTGGAGACAAGGAGGCTTTCTGCAGAAGAGCCTCTCACCTGCTCTGGTTTACCTTGTGTGTTTCCGGCTGTGTCATCTCAGGGCAATGTGAAATGTGTGCCCACAACCAGGCTCCCGTTCACTCGGCTAAGGAGGGGGGTGAATTTCCTGGAGCTCCTTTTGTCCCTCTTATGTCAAAAGACAGCCTTGTTGTCTACCTTGGTCTTTTGCTTCTTCTAATCTGCCTGCTATGAGTTGCTCTGATCACTCTGAAGTTGTCACTAAGACTAGTCCTGAGTTAGGAGATGGCTGCTTGTGAATCCTGTTTAGGTCGTCACCTCTGCATCCTCTCAGAGTCCTGGAGGAAAGGGAAGTGGGGGAATGGCCCTCGCATGCTCCCTCCTCCTGCTTCCTCTGCCCACTGGCCCTCCTCTGCCCTCCCTCCTTGTCTACTCATGGTCATAGACCTGCACACTTGCTCCTGTTGCGCTGCTCCCTCCAGTGATGTCTGGAGATAGCTCTAGCCCCATCTCCAGTGATGTCTCCCATCCTCACTGATTAAGTGCACATCAAAAACAGTGGCAGATTTACAGGTTAAGAGTGATTTAGTGGAGTGCACTGCAGCCAAATTAATGCTGGCTATAATGTAGTTTACCTCATTAAACAATGCACACCAAGATCCTGTCTGCTGTAAAACAATTGGTCTCTGAAGCCCAGTATTCATCTTCCAGGGTTGCGGGGAGATAATAAATGGGTAATATTCCTGTGATAACGGTAATGGAGTCACGGCTCAGAGCTAATATTATGGCAAAGTTGTAATTATTTCAACAGTAAACAAGGGGATGGTTGAGCTGCCAACAGAATTCAAGCCCATTGAAATGGTTCAGTTAATTTACTTGGAGCTGAGGCCTGGGACTGGCAGAGCAGGCTGAAGTTTGTATCCACTGCTTTGGTGTTCCAAACCTCTCTCTGCTCTCTGATTTTCACTGGCTGTGGAGAGACGGTGATTCCCAAGCTTATACTTGCCCTGCTTCCGATTTATAGGGAATGGCAGGGACTGCCTGGATTGAGGCCCAGGTGCAGATCCAGAAAGAGGGCCTTCCCTCCATCTTCTTAGACTTTGAGACTAAGTGCGGCTCCGTGAGTGCTCCAAGAGGACACCAACAGCCTGTTGGAAAACGAGGGATCTTTAAATGATGGGCCCCTACAAGCCTGCCTGCCTTTTACTGGTACTAGGACCCAAGGTAAAGAAAGGAATGAGCTAGTTCTCAGGGCCAGGCTTGCCTGGCTTAGGAGTCTGTAATTCAGACCTGGGAAGGCCTTATGTGGCCAAGGCCATTATGTCTGTGCTGTCTGTGGCCAGAGAAAAAGTACAGAGTGAAGGGAAACCAAGGTGAAAAACTCAAGGAAGTGTGATTTCCAAGTATGACACCTGGGTGAGCTCTTATATGCTTTCCTCTATGTTGTGCCACGTACCAGTTATTAATTGCTGAGCAACGAACCAGTCTCAAACTGAAAAAAGTAAGAGCAATTTTAATTTGCTCAAGAATCTGGGGTTGGCTGGGCTCGGCGAGGCAGAGCTCACTTGGGGTTTTCCATGATGTTGCAGGTTAGACAGTGGCAATGGCTGGGATCGTCCATCTCAAAGGCTCTTTACTCACAGACTCCTACAGCTGAGGTCTGGACATTTGGGGTTTTTCAGGCCTCTCTCTCTCTGTCTTTCTTTGTCTCTTTCTCTCTCTGGGGTCTCTCTACCTAGTCTTTCCATAGGGTATCCTCAAGGTAACTGGATTTCTTACATGGCACCTGAAGGCCCCTCAGTGAGTGTCCCATGAGAAGCCAGGAGAATTTGCATGGCCTTTATTAGCCTCACCCTAGAAGTCACAAAGCCTCACTTCCAGCTCATTCTAGTAACTGGAAGGGAGTCACTACAAAACTCAAAAACCCATTGCCTTCGAGTAAATTCTGACTTATAGTGACCGATTTTTTTTTTTTTTTAATAGGACAGGGTAGTACTGCCCTGTAGGATTTCCAAGGAGCTATACCCAGCCCACATTCCAGGAGAAGGAATTAGACTCCACTTGATGGGAGGAGTCTCAAAGAATTTGTGGACATGATTTAACACCACCACAGACCACTAATCCAGTTTTAATTGCTCTTTGCTCTGGCATACCGGTACCATGGTTTCTCTGTCTCTTATTTAAAACTAAAACCTTTTTATTGCTCCGTCCATACAGTACCTGCTTCACTGGGTTGTTCTGAAGATTAAATGTGATAACAGAAACAAAGCATTTTTATAGGGCTTGCAGAGAATAAATTCTCAAGAAAAGTTAGCTAAGGATGTTTTCGTATAACTTCAATAAAAACAGAATCATTCTTCAGGCCGAAGCTTTATTTTGTAACCAGCCATTTGGATCGAAGTTGCATGAATTAGACGTGTGATAAAATTAGATAACATTTAGTCATAGGCTTGAAATAAGTATAAATGGTGAAGCTCGGTTGATATTTTAAACATGCTCTAAGGCATTTCAACAAGAGGCATTTCGAAAGTCTCTTAGCAATGGGAGCATCACTGACTACTTTGTGAGGGTACCACTAAATTCTGGCATATTGTTTAAATAGACTCTGTATGCAAAGGTGAACAGTAATTAGCTGCAAACTTTCCCAGGAGGTTCACTTTTTAAAAACTCTAATGATGGGATAATAAGCAGACCCATATAGAATTTTATGGAACTGTCTTTAAAAATCCATCAACCATTTTCCTCTGGCAGATGTTTAACTGTTAATTCTTCTGGTGGAAGGCAGCCTCTAAGTCCCATGTGGCTCAGCATAAGTTAACTCAACTAACTGCTTAAAAAGTCCAAGGAGACCCTTGCAGAGCACACAAAGTTCTTTTAGTAGTACATAGAGAAAATGGATGAGAAATTTAAGAGAAAAGAAATAGTTTCATTTTGATAAGTTTCTCTCCCATTCTAGTGCTATCAAAAGTACTGCAATCTAGCCATCTGGTAATACCTAAAATGTCACCGCTTTCAATCCAGTTTATAACACAATGGGAGGAGTAATCTGGAGGCAAGTGACACATGGGTGCTAAGGACACACACTCACAATTCACACACACGCACACACACACTGACACAATTATAGCCTGATGGGCATTTGATAACACATTCTGCTTCCCACTGATGCATCACAGAAGGATTCCAGCATTTTTTCATTTCCCCAAGGGGTCAGATGATTATTCTAATGGTATTTAATGGAGATGGAAGCAGAGATTACTACCTCTGAATTAGAAAGCCCATGTGGATTGATTTAAGGATCCGGGCTTTGATCCAGAATTCACCCCATTGACAACAACTAGGGAATTCCATGACTGTGACTATTGCCAGAATAGAGTTTTAAGACCATAATGGAGCTCTATGAATCACAGGAAGGGGGAGATTAAATTAATAAACCCAGGCTCTGTCTTCGGGTGAGAATTAGCCTATGATATGGCATATTTTCTGGTGGTTCACCAAAGCCTACTTCTAACTCAATTCAATGTCTTGTCTCCTCCAAGCATAACTGTCTGGAACTTAAAGTTGAAAATCTGTTTCTAAAGGTTATTGTTATGACTATAAAATTGTTGCAAACTCATTGTAAACATTTTGAGAAATAGAAAAGTTAAGAAGGAGCTTGTAAATAACACCTGCATTTCCAACAGTTAGCAATAACTGCTAATGAATTTTTTGATGGAAATATTGGGATTCACTTTTAAAAGTGACTGACATGATTTCAAAGCCCATATCACTGGAAAAGAAGAGGTCTCTATGAAGCAATGATCTTTTTCTTTCTTTGGGCAAATTATTATTATTATATGTAAAGTATTTTTGACACTATGCAATCATAATGATGGGATTCTGAATGACTACTCACCTAGGAGATGTCTGAGGAATTCAAAAGGAATGTAATAAATGGGGTAGAGCTCATAATATGGCCATGACCTACCAGTAAACACAAGGCCTGTTACCTCTGTTTTGCAAATAAACTCAGTGCTACAGGCATCTTTCAGACAGAAACAGGGTGGAGGGTGGATGAAGTGAAGGTTAGTGCCTGTGATGGTAAAATATGGATTTAAAACCAGAAGAGCTAAACAAAAACCAAACCCACTGCTGTTGAGTTGATTCTGACTCATAGAAACCTTGGTGGCACAGTGGTTAAGAGCTACAGCTACTAACCAAGAGGTCTGCAGTTCGAATCTGCCAGGCACTCCTTGGAAACTATGGGGCAGCTCTACTCTGTCCTCTAGGGTCGCCATGAGTCGGAATGAGAAGGCCTAAGGAGTTTGCAATTACAGGTTATGGTTGGAAGGTGCTGATTTAATGCAAACGCACTCTCCCAGGAAGATGGTGGACAGGAGGGAGGGGGGAAGGAAGATTCATTGCTGATAAAGGTGATGGAAAAAAAAATGGAGGTGGACGATAGTAACTGTTATACAATGTGATGAACCAATTAATATAATTGAACCATACATGTGAAGAAGGTTGAGATGGCAAATGTTATGTTACTTATCTATTTACCACAATTTAAAAAAAAAACTTTTTTTAAAAAAGCTACCCATGAAGGCAGGCTCAGATCCTACCACAAAGTGCTATATGAAAAAGAAAAACAAAAATAACAACATCCAAACAAACTTCCACAAGGGTAGAACCAGAATTCACAACAGACTGATGAACATATTTTAGGCTGATAAGGTCAAAAACCCAGGGCTAGGGCTAGATTTTTGTGATCTCCTAGACAAAAGTGACTCCCAGAAGAGTAAAGTGGGTTGAGTACAGAATAGTATAAAAATCAGGGGAGAACTCTTCAGGGGACAGGCTCGACAGTGCCTTGTTGCAGCAGAGGTCAAAAGACAAGGAAGGGCATAGCTATCAGGTGGAGCCAGACAGGAGCCCCTGAGGGGTGGGCATCATATCACTCTGGGAAGGACAGAGAAGTAGAAATCCTTTTGAACATATATGAAAACTACCACAATTACAATTTCATAGAGTGATCAGAAATGGCACTGGTGAAGGGAGTATAGATACAAATAAGAATTTTAGTAACAGCGATTAGAACTGTTGTGAGTTACTCTTGATGTAACAGAGGGGTTGGCAAACTTTTTCTCTAAAAGGCCATATATTAAATAATTTAGGTTTTGTAGGCCATATGGTCTCATTTGCAACTACTCAACTCTCCTGTTTTAGGGAAAAAGCAGCCATAAATAAATGGACATTGCCTTGTTCTAATAATATTTTATTTACAGGCACGAACATCTGAATTTCATATAATTTGCGTGTGTCATGAAATACTCTTTTTGGATTTTTTTTTCCAGCTATTAAAAAATGAGTGCCTGGACTGTACAGAAAGAAGTAATAGGTTAGACTTGACCTGTGAGCCATCGTCTACAGACCCCTGGCGTCAGGCCTTAAGGCAATGACTGAAAGCCAACCCTAGCTTTTTTGGGAGTTCAAGATGTTGGTCCAATTCCAAAATTAATGTCAGTCCAAATCTTCCATTTGCCATACGGTTTCCCTTTTTCTTTGCATACTGGACAGTTGTCCTATTGTTCTGTTCCTTTTAAACTAGTTCCAGGTTCACTTGCCCTCACTCACTTGTACTACCATAATATGTAGCATTCATGAATGCTTAGGTGAACTTTCAAATTATGTTGTGTAAATAAGTATAAGCCCTCCTTAAGACAGATAATGATAACAAATGATAATCATTATTGTTATAATAATGATTACAAACAATAGTTACATAATTTGCTTTTTGAGTTTGTGTTGCAAAAATGTAAAAGCATCTTTGTCTTGGATGATTGTTCTATCCTGGGTTCACATCTCTCCTCCCAGCCTTCTTCATTTTCCTGGGAAATACAGATGATTAATATAGAACTTTTGATAAACGACAACTTGCATATTTTTGTGTTTACAAAGCACCTGCTGTGCATTATCGATAACCTTCATATTCCCATCCTAGTTTACAGATGAGGAAACAGAGGTTCAGAGAGGTTAATTGGCTTGCTAAGGGTTGCCAACTTAGTAGTTGGCAGAGCAGTCATACTAAGTTTTCTGACAGAAGTCTTCTTCACTTTTCAGTATCCCTTGCCTTCTCCACTTTTCAGTATCCCTTGCCTTCTCCTCTCATCTTTTGTGACCCTGGGATGTTGTGGGTATCTGTACACTGGAGGTTCTCCTTTTCCAGTTGTAGACCATAGACAACCAAGTTTCCTTATTTAAGACACTTTTTGGATAGAATGGCCTGAATGCCTTGTTCTGTGTCACGAATGTCCCACAGTCCTGGTTTCATTAATGAATACTGGAGATGATGAGTTGCCAGCTTCCTAACATACCCTTTGCTTTATTTTTTCCTCCCCCTAATGTTTCCCAACATGGTGTATATCATCAGATGGTGAAATAACTTACATTCCCCCTTCTGAGCACTTGGCAAGCACCTCCCTTCCTTTATTCGCACAGTGGGAAGTTTATAGGCAATATGAATTGTAATGGCTCTAAAGGGCTGAATTCTCAGCACTCTCCAGCTGTAGAACTCTCTGAGGCGAGACATGGGGAGAGTGACAACAACTCAACGTGAAGTTTTTAATTCCCTTTTGTATCTAACTCGTATCTTGAAAGAGGCACTGCTGTGAACCTCCTGGCTCTCTCTCACTTTGCCTTCAACTCACTCAGCAGCCAAATAGCATAGGGAGGACTGAAGACAGGCCTTCTCCCCCTAGGCTGCCCAATCAATTAGCTAGGCAGAGAAGAGTTTTCCCTTAAAAGGCAGGTGAAAACAGCCTCAAAGCCTATGTTTAACTATCAGATGAGGACAACAGCAAAGCACCTTGACATTTCAAGGCCATGGACAGCACCAAGCTAATTCCAAGCTTTGTTTTATTTTACTTTATTTTTTTAGTGGGAACAGGAATGGGGAGGCAAGCAAAATCAGCTCTTAGGCCCTACACCTAAGCAGACTGGTAACCCAGTTTACAGCTAAATATATGTACAGAAAAGACAATAACGTATCTCAGTTCAAGATTGGGCCATTACATACTAGATAAGGTATCTGCCTAGAGTAGGAATAAGAATTTATCTATTTGTGTTTTTGTCTGGTAAACTAAGACACTGGAACAAGTATTACTTCTGATTAAATTTCAGTCCCTTTCTGCTGTCTTAATTAATCTCCTGTTTCTATCCAAGCCAGACGCTGGTCATTGATTTCACAAGAACAGAGAAGATGACAATGAGCAGGCATTCATTATGTCCAAGCAATGGACATATATTATGAGCCTCCTGTGTCCACTGGGGAGCCCTGGTGGCTCTGTGGTTAGGAGCTCGGCTGCTAACCAAAAGGTTGGCAGTTCAAATTCACCCACTGCTCCTTGGAAGCTCTATGGGGCAGCTCTACTCCGTCCCTATAGGGTCACTTTGAGTCAGAATAGACTCGATGGTAATGGGTTTGGTTTGGTATGTCTACTGGGAACCATAGAAGAGGCTGCGGGTTTGACTCAGGGGAAACTGAGACTCTGAGAAAGCCATAAAAAGGAATTGTAACCCTTGTACCAAGAGGTTATTTGAAAATAGCATAGGGCAAACTCTGTATGGGATGAAATATGGTATTGTGGAAAGGCACTGGAATAGGACATTCACACCTCAGCTTTCAATATATGACCTATGACACTTTACTTAATTGTTAACAGCTTGTCCACCTTTAACATTAAGCAGCTATTGTTAAAAAGAGGCGATGATTACAAATTCTAATGCTCACTGTTTCTAAAACATATGGTGCCATCTCTCCTATGAAAAACACTTCTCAAGCACTTATTGTACATCAAGCACAGGGCCATGCACTTACATGTATTATCTCATGTAGTCCCCACAATAGGCCCAGAAGATATGTTCTATCACGGTCAACACTTTACAGATGAGATAACTAAGGTTCTCATGAAATGGGCAATGTTCTCAACGTCACACTGCTTAGAAAGTAGTATAATCGGGACTCCAATCTTGGAGTTCACCATGTCATGGCCCTGCCGCTGCTAAGCTCCAGACTCAGTTCCTAGAACATAGGACATGCCAATGAAAGACAGCATGCCAAAGTTTACAGTCAAATTCAGGATGCTGAGGTTCAATTCCCAGCTCTAACACTTACTAGCTGCTTGACTTTGAGCAAGTTACTTAACAGTTCTGTGCCTCAGGTTCCTCAACTGTCCAATATGGATAATAACACTGCCTACCTCATAGAGTTGGTTTAAAGTTTGAATAAGTAGATATAGATGAAGTGCTGACACATAAAAAGCACACTATCAGCCTTTGCTATTATTGTTTTTGTCATCTTTATTATCTTTATTGGAAACCCTGGTGGCGTAGTGGTTAAGTGCTATGGCTGCTAACCAAAGGGTCAGTACTTCAAATCCACCAGGCACTCCTTGGAAACTCTACGGGGCACTTCTACTCTGTCCTATAGGGTCGCTATGAGTCGGAATCGACTTGACAGCACTGGGTTTGGTTTTTGTTTTGGTTTATTATCTTTATTGTTTTCCTTCCACTCAGTATATCTCCCTTGCATTCCCTTTTACTCTAATGGAAAGGTCCATTAACTCTTAGGCCTGTGCTTCCTCTGCTTTAAACATATAGTGCCTCATAGGCTAACTTCCTCTAAGTAACTTATTTTTATTCAATCGTCATTTTCTAAAAAACAGCATAGACCAAGAGCTGTAATTAACCTTTTAGTCACATTTTACCATACAACTTAAATGCCTTTCTCAAAGTAGCACAGAGTCAATTTATAGTAGTTGGAACAGAATGAAGTCTGCTGTTCTTCCATCTATATTGCAAAATACTAAAGTAGCCATTTCAGAGTGGAGTTTTAGACAAAGAATAAGGAGAAAGCAGGCCCAAAGCAAACTACTGGGGTATGCTTGGGGGCAAGCAACCACTTCAATGACACACCAAGATCTGCCACTTATCCATCTGTCACCAATAGTGTTCACTGTTGGATATCATTCATCAGAGATGGTTTGGCCACTCTCCTCCCCAGAGTTAGACTTTGGACCATACAAGATAATTAGCCTATCAAAACGCTAGATTCTGAATCAACACTAGATTCTGAGTCAACACATCGTCATGAGTTCGAGCACAATCTAACAGACATCTGAGTAGTCAGCTTCTTTGGGGGAATTCTCAGACTCTCTGAACTTTAGTCTTCCCCCCTTTAAAATAGGCTTAAGAGCAGTACTAACCTCATAGGACTGTTGTGAGAATGAAATAAAAGAGTTTTTTAAATTTAAAGTGTTGCAAAAATATAAATTATTAGCAAAAAAGATGACCTGATTTAGTGACTCATTTGGTAGCTAGGCTGACTCCTCTTGATTTTTACTGTTAATAATAAAACATGACAATAAAGATGCAGTAGAGTTACGGGTTCAGAGTGGAACCTCTGGGATGAAGCCACCCGATTAAGTCTTGGCCACCTCACATACTAGCATGCATCTTCAGGCAAGTTACCTAAGTCAGCTCTCAGCCTCAGTGTCCTTACCTGTGAGGCAACAGTAACAACAGCATCTATATCACAAGGTTGTCAAGAAAGTTAAAGAGTTAATGCTTGTAAACCACTTAGAAGAGTGCCTAGATCATAGTAAGCTTACAACGCAAAATTCGGTGCTATTATGATGAAGACGAGGAGGAGGAGATGATCCCAGTGATGATAATGATGGTGATCCCTCTTTAGATCCTCTCTTCTCCACATGGGTAAAACCTAAGCATTTAAGATTGCTGCTATTTCTTTCATTACAACCACTTGAATTTTCAGACGCAGAGCCACTAGCCCCTAGCCTAAGATTTCAGTCTTGCCAAGAGCTCCCAGTGTCACCTACTGCTGTTTGCATGATGACAATGAAGTAGGGCTCCCAACAAGAGGTCCTTATGACCGTGACAACACAAGCATCAGCACTCTACTGAGGCTGTCATTACCATGACAGCACTTGAGTGACCAAAGTCAAGAGGGCTAGGGAAGTGCTGCTATGATGAGAGAAGATATAGCAACACAAGTGAGGAATGTGACCATTCAAGGCAGAACAGTGACTTAAGCAGTGTGGAAGCTTGCAAGCAAGGCTAAAGGAAGCAAGCTGATGTTAAAGAAAGCAGCATGGTCACATTCACAATCCCACATAACTCTCAAGAACCATGGACTCCTGATAGAAAACAGAGATGCAGAGGAGGATGGAACCACTTCTCTCCCAATCCCCCCATCTTACACATTGGGCCCCATCAATCAAGGCTTTTTTTCCACCCCAAGAAAAGGGGTGTCTCTAGGTTAGTGAGGACAAGGGGATGAGTTTGTAAGGACTATTGTGGAGAAACATATTGGTTGGAGACACAAAATTTATAAGCAGGATTAGGTGGAGAAGCTGTCACTCTCTGTCACAGCCAGGTATTTTCATCCAGGTTGGTGAGCTCTGCCTCTTCTCTGACATTACTCTAACGTAACCACAAAGACTGTCTGCTCACTCCACTCCTCTTGACCTAAACTCAGCAACACTGAGGCAACAGGGATGCCTGCAGAATCCCCAGAGCACATACCTGGGCAGAGCTGAAGTACTTGTCCCAAGGACCCCACCTTTCCCAGAATAAGACTTGGCCTGTGTTTGTCCACACTTCTGGGATGCTGAGTAGGCCTCCCTCTTCTACCCACAAACTACCTTTGTTACTTCCTCTGGACATGGAAATGGCTTCACTTGGATAATCATCTGAGGCCCAAAGGGGTGGTTGTCCAAGGCTAACTTGGTTCCTGTTCCAATTTTGAAGGAAAGGTTAATTCACATGTCCCTGCTACAGTAAGTATGTAGTCACAGAAGGTTAAGTATTGAAAACTTTGAGAACTTCTCCTCTGGTGTCTATGGAGGGATTGGGAGATAAGCAGAAACTGGACTGCATCCCTATGTCTCTTCTCATGGGCTGTTTCACATTCCAACCAGCAGTGTTTCCTGTAAGTACTGCAACTATCGATCCTCAGTAGAATCTGCAGAAGATTTTGTGGTGGATAGTCTCAGCTCCAGACAATGTACTTCAGTGTCAGAGACAGTCAGTTGCCTTAGCAACATGGCAATTTTGGCTCCAAATTCCCAGAGCACCCAAAAGCCACACAAAGAAATTGAAGTGTCACTTGGCTAAAGACAAAAATTTACAGGTTTCTCAACAAGCAGAGGCCTGTCTTAACTAATTTCTTCTTTTATTTCATCTGAGGAAGAGGGACAATCCAGAACCCTAAGTCAAGTGATGTATAGCAATAGTAGCAAGAGAATGGCCAGAGAAAGTCAGCTTGCAGACCGGACTTTGGGGTGGGGAGGGGGAAACAAACAAACGAACTATTCTTTCACTTCACATCCCCTCCAGCCACTGACCCCATAGTTTCCTACCCTTTTATAACAAATTTCTCAAGAGTTGTCTTCTTACTCTCTCCGCTCTCTCAGCGCATTCTCTTCCTTTCCAATGAATCTTTTACCTGTTGTCATTCAGCAGAATTGTTCTTGCCAATGTCTCATATTACTGCATTTTGCCAAATCCAATAGCAGGTCTTATCTCCCTTAACTTTGAAGCAACACTTACACTATTAATTACATCCCCTTTATGAAGTATTCTCTTTACTTGGCTTGTAGATGTCCCTCCTACCTCTCTGGATACTTCACATTCATCTTTTCAAGATCATCCTGGTCTTCTTGACATCTACAGATTAGAATTCCCCAGGACATGTCTTCATTTCATATGTGATAACAATTAATCCCAAGGCTCTAAATACCAACTGTATGCTGATGACTCCTAAGTTTATTTTTCTACGCCTTGTGCCCTATATACTTTCATAACCAACTATCTATTCAACATATCCACTTTTATATCTGAAGTACCAAACTCCTTATTTCCCATTACAAGCCTGTTCTTCTCTTACACTTATTGATGACAGCGGCCCAAGCCAACTTTTAGAGTCACTCTTGATCCCTAACTCTCTTCCACAATCCACACTCATATCTTGTCAGCTGTAATTTCAAAATACATCCCAGATTAGATCTCATTTTTACATCTTAAATCCTACCACTATAGTCCATGCCACCATCATTTATTGATGGATTAAAGCAACAACGTCCTAATTGGTATCCCAGCTTCTACCCTTACATACCCCCCACCCCATCTTTCTCTATAAGCAGTTAAAATAATCTTTTTTATATTATACCTATTTGCTCTCCTGCTTAAAACTTGCCAGTGCTTTTTATTAGAACAAATTCCATATTTTTAAATATGGTTTTCACGACACTGAATGATCTGACCTCTGGCTATCTCTTTGGCACAATGTCCTACATTACTTCACTCTCCATCAACATTCTTGCTGTTCCTCAAATACACCAACTATGTTCCTTCCTCATGATCTTGGTACTTACAGGTCCCTCTGCCTGGAGCAGCCTGTCTAGATATGCCTAGCTCACTGCTTCACTTCACTCAGGCTGTCTCTCGACACTAAAATAGCACCACCTGTTTCAGAAAAATACCTCTACTGAAAATTCTATAGAGTACAGTTCTACTCTGAAATACGTGGGGTCATCATGAGTCAGAATAGACTTGAAAGCAACTACATATCTCTAAACCCCATCCTCTAGTCTCCACTCCTGTTGTGTCATGACCTTGACCTTTTAATGGGTTCCTAAAGGTAGACCTCCTTACTCTGGACTGTAAGAAGGTCTGACCTTGCCAACTACTTACTGTTACTACCCTGCCCTGAGGTGCAGGAAGAAAAGGGATCTCCACAGCTCACCACAAAAGCAGGCTGTAGCTAAAATCCAAGAGGTGCTGTTGTGCTATCATCCACTGAAGACCAAAAAACCAAACACATTACCATCAAGTTAATTCCAACTCACAGTGACCCTATAAGACAGAGTAGAGCTGTTCCATAGGGTTTCCAAGGAGTCGCTGGTAGATTCCACCTGCTGACCTTTTGGTTAGCAGCTGAGGTCTTAACCACTGGGCCACCAGGGCTCCCCAATGGGGACAATTGGACCTAACCAACATGCTTTAAGTCTCTCATTGCGTGGGTTACCACGTGGTATGTAAGCTCTCCTGTCATCAATGGTCTGCAGCCCTTTCAATCCCTAATGCAAGAGGATTGGTCCTCTCTGACCAAGCGTTCACTCCTTCCCTCTTTTTAAGCATGTTATTTGTGTCCTCTGGAGCACCCACAACCTAAGAAGCATACTCTCTAGAGCCTCAGTCTCTAGCCTAAATGTTCTCTGAACTACCTCTATGTCATTGAAACCCAGCTGTTTCTTGAAGCTCTCTCAAGGAAATGTTGGATTGTTCATTTGTTTTGTTTTGTTTCTCACAACCCACCAACTTCAGCATATGGAGGCTGGGAGTATGGTTCTCCTTACTTCCCACAATCACTTGTAGACCATTCCTCTGTTCAATCGTATTGATAATCCCTGCTCTTATAAGCTCTTACAATCTAGCAATATTGCCTTCTATCCCTCCCCTTCCTTGCTGCCATTGATGGATGTGCTGAAATCCTCATGATTCTCTGAGATCTCTGACACTTGGCTCACAATCCTCCTTGTCACTAACCCCAACCATTATCTGGAGAGACTTCAATGTTCCCTTTGATAATGTGTCAGACACCTGCACTGTCAACTACCTAGGATCCTCCTTCCCAAGGGCCTACCCCTCGGTTTCAGCCTTATGCCACCACTATCATTGTCCTGAACCTGACATTCTTTAGAACCTGGAATTGTTAATTAAGGGATCACAATCTCTGACTCAAACCTCACATCTTCCCAGTATGCTTGCTCAACTACTCACACTATAATCTTATGTTTACTTTATTCACTCATTTATTAAACAAATATTTATTCAATGTCTATAATTTGCCAGTCACCATGCTAAGCATTGGTGTATACAGTGATAAGCAAATTCCCTGCCCTCATAAAGCTTATAATCTAGTGTGTGTATGGTGGGGGACAGTATTAAATAAACCCTCCACGGCCACAGTAGTGCCCTTGAAGACCCTTGACCACGTCAGACATGTCCCGATTCAGTGCCTTTGTAGTCACCCTTAGCCCTATCTGGAATGTTCTTGCAGGAGTTACTCAAATGTCTCCTCCCCCGAATTTATGGATATTTACTTTATGACATCTTCTTAAAGTCCATCCTTTTCTACTCTATTTAAGATCACAATCTCTCAACCACACACTTGATAACATCTTTGCCTCTTATTCTAATTTATTTTTTTCGATGCTGTTGTTGTTAGTTGCCATTGAGTTTGTTCTGACTCATGGTGACCTTAAGTAAAACAGAACAAAATGTTGCCTAGTCCTGCACGATTATTTTCATTACCTTTGTCATGTTTGAGTCCATTGTGGTGGCTCTTGTGTCAATCTACCTCATTGAGGATTTCTCTCATTTTCATTGCCCCTCTACTTTACCAAACATGATGTCCATTTCTAGTGATTAGTCCTCATAACTTATTTGCAGTAAGTAAGTTGAAATCTCACTATCCTTGCTTCTAACAAAACATTCTGGTTGCATTTCTTCTAAGATTGATTTATTCTTTCTTTTGGAAGTCCACAGTATATTTAATATTTTTTACCAACACCATAATTCAAATACATCAATTTTTTTTTCTTGTCTTCCATTTTTCCTATCCAACTTTTCCATGCATATGAGCCAAATGAAAAGATCACGGATTGGGTCAGGTGTACCTTAGTCATCAAAGTGACATTTTTTCTTTATAAAACCTTATACAGGTCTTTTGCAACAGATTTGTCCAATGCATAGTTTGTTTTCTTGACTGCTGTTTCCAGGCATATTAGTCGTTAATCCACTGTTGATTTTTTTCATATAACTTGCCATATAAACGCAGTAAAACTCAGTGCCGTCGAGTCGATTCCAACTCATAGTGATTTGCCATAAAGCATATTAGAAAGTTTACTTATTCATGGCCTTATTTGCTGTCTCTCCCACTAGAATATAAACTCAGTGTGCCCAGGGATTGGTGTCTCTTTTGTCTATTCGAATATCTCCAGTGCCTAGAACAAGTGCCTAACACACAACTGATACACACTAACAATTATTGACTAAACAAATCAATAAATGTATGGAAAATCAAGATTGTTTTACCAATGGATTTTCCGGAATGCAAAATCCATGCCACCTCTACTTACATCCTTTACTAGAATGGTGTTTGATGGAATATATAAATCAGTGGGCATGGGAGCTATTTCTCTTCACTATTGTGGAGATATCTGGTCAAATCTCCTCAGTCGGAGTGACTCTGGTGAACTGTTCCATAAAGGACGATGCAGTGATGCAAGGAATTAGGGGAGCAATGCAAGCCTCTTGCAGATCAGTTAAAGAGAAGGAATCCTGAATCTATGATGATTGAACAACAAAGTCTAAAGCCATTCCTTTTAACTGTGTTAGCAGAGGGAAGAGCGGTATGCATTTCAGGGAAGGAGATGAGATGAGCAGAGAGGAGTCAGCCTATTTGAAAGAAGGAGTGGCACAGCTGATCCTCTCAGGAAAGGAAGGGTAACATCTTCAGGACTCTGAACTCCAGCAATGATTAGGCTCTGACTGGGCAGTAGTCTGGGGAAGAGTCTGAACAATCCAACCAGGAAGGAAGGAGGACTTTGATCTTAGAGCAACTGAACTGATATTCTGCTCACGACCTTCCAACTGTTGTAGTTCCAGTAGGGAAAGCATTTTTCACCACTAGTAAGATGAAGGAGGCCAAATACTACAAGGGCACATAAAGAAACTGAATGGAGTCAGATAACGAAAATCAAACCCTCGAATCCAGCAATATTTTTCACACTTAAGGCTGTTAGAGTGTAATAATAACATCAAACAGAGGACGTACCATTGTATGAGCGAATGATAGTATTTAACATGAGGAAAAAATCAAGTCCAAGAGGAGTTGCAACAATCCTATGAGTCCAGGGGGAGGGAGAGGGTGGAGCAGGCATAACACTCATAAAGGCAAACTTTACTGGACAGAGGAGAGGTGAGACCTCTGTTGCAGGGCAATGCCCTTTGCTCAGGGTGTATATCCAGAGATGCACTGAAAGGGCTTGAGAAGTAGCCCAACATGTGGGCAGTCAGTGACTTGTAAGGTCAGAAATATTGGGGAAGATAGAACGCCGAGACTAGGCACACAGCCCAACAGAAACCAGGTCCAGACAAGAGTATGTGTGAATTTTCAAGAATGCCATGGTAAACTGGCCAACCCAACGGCTGTAGGCCTTGGGCTTGCAGGAGGTCTCAAACCAGAGAACAGAAATGTTCCAGTGATGTAGAAGAAGCAACAGGTCAGCTATCCAGCAGGAAGTCAATCCACATTTTGTATACGAATGTTAGAATCAGAAAGACTTAGATTTTAAATCTGGGTTGACCGTTTGATATTTGTGGCAAAGTATCCTCTCAAATCTCCATGTCTTTATCTCTCAAATGAAAATAATGCCTACTTAGTAGGGCAATTGTGAGAGTTAAATGATTTAATGTATGCCAAGCACAGTGCCCAGTATACAGCAAATACAGTAAAGCACAGGTTCTTGAACTTGAACATGCATCATAATCACCTGGAGGATTTGTTGAAACCAGATTTCTGGGTCCCTCATTTAGACTTCTGAATCAGTAAGCCAGGGGTATGAAATAATACGCATTGCTAACCAATTCCCAAGTGACACTGATGCTGCTGGTGCAGGGACTGCCATTTGGGAACCACCGTTCGATAGCACAGTGGTTAACCATGTGCACTCTGGAGACAGACTGCCAGGTTTTGAATCGCAGCTATGCAACTTATAGCTATGTGACCTCAGCCTGTTTGACCTCTCTAATCTACCATCCTCTCATTGGTAAAATACGCTAACACCTGTCTCAGATTGCTGTTGTGAAGAATAAATAATAGTACGTATTATACAATGTTTAAAGGAGTGCCTGTTGTGGTTAGCTGCCCTGGAGTCGACTGTGACTCATGGTGATGTGATGTATAGCAGAATGAAATGGTGACTGGTCCTCACCTTCGAGTCTATCATCACAGTTATTGTGTCACTCCATCTCACCGAGGGTCTCCCTTGCCCGCGTTGGCCCTCTCCTTCACCAAACATGATGTCCTCCTCTAGCAATTGATGCCTCTGGAGGATGTGTCCAAAGCAAGCGAGTCAGGCACTGTTTTGTTGTGATCTGTAAGGTTTTCATTGGCTAATTTCTGGAAGTAGGCCGCCCAGTCTTTCTTCCTAGTCTGTCTTAGTTTGAAGCTCTACTAAAACCTATACACCATGGGTGACTCTACTGGTATTTAAAAGACTGGTGGCACAGCTTTCAGCATCAGAGAAACATGCAAGCCAAAACAGTATGAAAAACTGTGCTTATCACATTTTTAAGCATCTAAAAACTGCTAGCGATCATTATTATTAGATAATAGTGACTCTGGTTATTATTTAGACTCTAGGGGAAATGTAGCTATCCTAGTCCAAGACAAGATTCAGAATCCAAAAGTAGACATAAAGTCAGAACCACAGACTTGCTTTCCTTATGACAAGGACATTGTGAACCAGGACACTGCCCCTTGATGGGCATCCTTGGTACATACTAGGCTTGGATCTCCCAAAGCCTTCAGCTGGTCTACAGCTGTGTGATGGCAAGGAGGTTCCTCTGAATGCGGTGGGTAATGAGAAGCTGAGAGACAGCACTCTCCTGAGGCCCTGCAGAGCACTTCGATCCCCAGCAGCCTTCCCTGTGCTGGGCTCCTGTCGGAGATGGCTCTCCTGCCCTCCAGGAGCTGCCATCTCAATGGAAGTCTGCACCCTAATGAGCCATGGCTGATTAGCATCCGTGGGGAAGATGATACAATTTCCTTGCTTTTAAGTTTCTTTTTTCGTTCCATCAATAGAGTTCTGCATGGTAACGGTCACCAAGTACCAGTATAAATAGCCTAAGACTCAGGAGAGTGTGGGGGAGGATGTTGTTAGCAATGTCTGAATTCAGCAGACATCTGATTCTACAACATTTTGCAAAGGTTTTTAAATAATTGGGTAAAACCACAAACAGCGTCTGTGGTGTGCACTTCTGCCCTTGATTTCTAGACTGAAGCTTTATTTCATATGTTCTTAATTCAGGCACGTTGAACTCATTAATTTCCTCCCTGGTCTTTTTATGATTTTTCTCTTCTTTGAAGTAGGAAGTTTTACAGCTATCATATTGCTTTAAACTAGATCATAAATATTAAACTTACAAAAACCCTTATTGACACTGGCAAATTTTCTCCTAAGTGTATCTATCTAGATGTAATTTTACAGTTCAAGCTGCAGAGTTAGAGAGTGATCTATAAACGTCTTCTGCTGTCTTCATTCCCACCTTGGTCTACATGTCTGTATTTAAAACATTTACTTAAACGAGTTTCCGGATCACTTTTCTCCACACTTCAGGTTACAGCACTGGTTTATTTTTATCATAATAAATTGCTTTCTCGGTATAGGTTGGGCCTAATAACATATGGTCTGTGCTGTTATGGATAGGAGGTCTGCCACTTTCCATTATGATGCAATTACTGTTTTTCCTCCACTGTCAACGGCCACTGTAATATCTTTCGCAAGAGCAATTACTTGTCCCTCCTGGGATGGCTACTTTGGGTACTCTGGGAATTTTAATCAAGCACCTACGTTAATTAGAAATTGGTAGGGGTGAGGGAGTTGCTGATTAAGCACCTTGGAATACCTCTACATTCTGGCAACTGGCTGAGTCTGGGCTTTTATGAGGACTCAACCTTTTCAGAAAAGGGATTTTTAATTCCTCCCCTTTTGTTCTTGGTTAATGGGTGGGAGTGAAGAAGCAGAGGCTGGCTGAGGGCAGGGAAGCCAGCATTCCTGGGCACCTACTATGTGTCAGTGGGGCAGTGGTGGTTCATTTGCAGAATTCTCAATTTCCAGGTAAGAGACCTGAGTTCAATTCCTGGCCAATGTACCTCGTGCCCAGCTACTATCCGTCTGTCAGTGGAGGCTGGTGTGTTGTCTTGATACTGAACAGGTTTCAGCAGAGCTTCCAGATGAGGACAGACTAGGAAAAAAGGCCTGGTGATCCACTTCTGGAAATCAGCAATGAAAATCCATGGATCACAGTGGTCTGATGCTGCTGTGCTTGGGGTTGCCATGAATCAGAGGCTGACTCAACGACAGCTAACATCCACAATTACGTGTCAGTACAGGGCCAGGTGCTTTACACTGGCCAACACACTTATTCCTCACCATCTCCATGTTACCAAAACCAAACCCATTGCTCTTGAGTCAATTCCAACTCATAGTGACCCTATGGGTCAGGGTAGAACTGCACCATAGGGTTTCTAAGGCTATATATCTTTGTGTGTGTGTGTGTGTGTGTGTGTGTGTGTGTGTACGCGCGCTTTATGTGAAGGTTTACAGCTCAAGTTAATTTCTTATATAAAAATTTATATGCATATTGTTTTGTGACATTAGTTGCAATCCCTACAATGTGACAACACACTCCCCCTTTCTGCCCCAGGTTCCCTGTGTCCATTCAACCAGCTCCTATCCCTTCCTGCCTGCTCATCCTGCCTCTGGACAGGAGCCTCCCATTTGGTCTCGTGTATCTGATTGAACTAAGAAGCACAATCCTCACATGTGTTATTTTTGGTTTTATAGTCCTGTCTAATGTTTGTCTGAAAAGTGAGCTTCAGGAATGGTTTTAATTCTAGGTTAACAGAGCATCCAGGGGCCATAGTCTCAGGAGTTCCTCCAGTCTCTCTCAGACCAACAAGTCTGGTGATTTTACGTGAATTGGAGTTCTGCACCGTATTTTTCTCCCGCTCCCTCTGGGACTCTCTGTTGTGTTCCCTGTTAAGGTGGTCATTAGTGGTAGCCAGGCACCATCTAGTCCTTCTGATCTTAGGCTGGTGGTGTCTCTGGTAGACCTTTAGTCTCTTGGACTAATATTTTCCTAAAGCTGTAAATCTTTACCAAAGCAGATTGCCACACCTTTCTCCTGCAAAGTAGCTGGTCGGTTTGAACCATCAACCTTTCAGTTAGCAGCCGAATGCTTAAACATTGAGCCACCAGGGCTCTATGTTACGAAAGGACTGTTATCTCCATTTTCAGATGAAGCGTCTAAGGCTCAGCCCTGCGTACAGGCCAGGCAGGAACTGGTGGGGTGAGCATCTTTCCTCCTGGATTCTTTGAATGGTTTGGGAAACATGAAATGATCGGCAGTTGAGAATGATTAGAAGAGATGAAGCTCCTGCATCTTATTCTTTACTCACTAAAATCAATTTTGTTTTAAATTATGTACCTGAAAGATTTAATTTTAAAACATGGAATGAAAAGACTTTATCTACATTATTGGATACTTCCTAGCTCACCAATCACTTACAGGGCCTGCCAATATCTGGTGCGGTCTCAGATACCAAAGATAAAACAAAGCAGAACTACTCCTGTCCGCCACGACCCTTTAGCCAAGAGGAACCTCCTGAGGCCGTGGGTCACTGGAAGCAGTACCGTGCTTAGAAACACATGCAAGGTCTTGGGGATCTTGTGTGGGGTGGATCTTGGGCGACAGAAGAAAGGCACCAGAGGCTGTCATGTGGTACATGTGAGCATGGTCTTAAAGCAAGAGGAGAATCTATCAAAAAGGTACAGGGGAATAATCTAGGGACCGAAAATGAAATGTGCGAAGGTGAGCACACCTTGTACGTGGTGAACATTGAACTGATAGTGTGACTGTCCTGTGCAGTGCAAACAGGGTCAGGGACCAAATTGTGGATACTTGACGTGCTATGCCAAGACTCAAGAAAAAAATCAACAAAGAGACACATGACCAGAGAGGCTTATTCCCATCCCACTGTCCCATGGCCAATGAGTTGTAGAGGGGAGTTCAAATCCAGCTGGGCCTGACTTAAAGCCCTTCTATTGGCCAGCAGCCTCTGCTCAATTCAGTGAGAACGGATTGGGAATGGAGTTAGTGCTGGTAGCCGAAGCTCCACAGAAAGGCCAACTTAGACCTTGCTCTGATGTTTTCTGAAGTTCAGAACTGCTCAGCCACAGGCTTCGGCAGAAAATGCAAAGACGTGGATTATTCATGCTGGCCCTCAGAAAGCAGAGGAGCAGAGCAGAAGCACTGGCCATTTCCCATGCCCCTGTCTGGGATGAAAAAGAGGGGAATGGTTCCCTGTCTTAATCACCTCATCTGGATCCAATACTCCAGCGAAAACAGGCAGGCAACTGACAGCTCAGCAGATCCTCTGGGCTGGGAGCCTGCCTGACAAGTCTCAAAGAGATGCAACTCTCAAGTCGTCCCTTGTCCCTCAGGTCCCTGTTTCTAGGGAACTTATGCTACTGTCTGGTTTCACAGCTTAGCCTTGAGGGAGAGTTAATTTAGTCATTGCATTCCTCCTTGGCTTATTGCAAAAAAGATTTACAGCCTGTATTGATTAATTACTGGGCAACTCAACCAAAAAGAGATTCCGAGAGGTGTCCAGAGTGACAGAGATAGAGATCTTTAAAAAAAAAAAAAAAATTTTTTTTTCTTTTCCTGCTGGGTGGCTGCCATCTGTGGGTAAGGTAATGCCTTTAGTTCCATTTTGTCCTTCTCCCTCCCATCCCAGCTCCTCTTTGCTGGGTAACTTTTTCTCGTCTGCCATCCTAATGATCTCTGTGCCACATGGGGCCCCTGATGCTGGTGCTGACAGGCTGCTCATTAGTGCCAGGGTGCTGCAGTCAGTCGATGGTATGCCAGAGCTCTGAGCCTGACACTTTTTCACAGAGCTGTCAACAGAGTCATGGCGCCTGCCAGCTCTGGTTGAATTCAAGCTGTGATACCTCCAGTGCCAATTAGTGCTTAGTGTACTGCTTGGCTAGAGGGGAAGACCTTGTCAGTGCTGACACTTGAGGAGAAAGGTGGCTGTGGAGAGCTGAGTGAGGGCAGCAGGAAGAGGGTAGGGCTCATAGCATTGGCAAGGAGAAGAGTTCCCATCCAGGGCGTCACTTTTGCTCTCACCAACCTGGTGCCCTTAATACTCTAAGAAACAATAGACAGGACAACCAACTGCCCACTAGGCCTTTTCAAGTAGAGCAGGAGAGCTGAGGTGACAAGTGAAGTAGTTCTGTAGCTGACGAAGGTTGCTCCTTCTGCAGGCATGGGTGCAGGTGTGATGCAGGGATGGATGCAGCTGGGGATGCAGGGATGAACACAGGGATGGTTGAATGGATATTTGCAGGTGTGGGTTCAAGGATGGCACAGGGAACAACCTCTCTACATTGTGTAGAAAGAAAAAATCAACAGCAAGGATATGGTTTGAAACCCAGGAACGCACTGTTCTCCTCTAATTCTGCTCCCCAAATATGGCCCTGAGCAAAATTTTCAATCTTTCATCCACCTCAATTCACACACACACAATGATGGACAGTGTCTTTGTCATCTAGTGCTGCCATAACAGAAATACCACAAGTGGATGGCTTTAACAAAGAGAAATTTATTTTCTCACAGTCTAGTAGGTTACAAGTCCAAATTCATGGCTCTGGCTCCAGTGGAAGGCTTTCTCTCTCTTTTGGCTCTGGAGCAAGGTCCTTGTCCTCAATCTTCCTCTGGTCGAGGAGCTTCTCAGGCACAGGGACCCCGTGTCCAAAGGATGTGCTCTGCTCCTGGTGCTGCTTTCTTGGTGGTATGAGGTACCCAACTCTCTGCTTGCTTCCCTTTCCTTTTATCTCTTGAGAGATAAAAGGTGGTGCAGGCCACATCCTAGGGAAACTCCCTTTACCTTGGATCAGGGAGGTGACCTGAGTGAGGGTGGTGTTACAGTCCAACCCTAATCCTCTCAACATAAAATTATAATCACAAAATGGAGGATGAGCACAAAATACTGGGAATCATGGCCTAATCAAGTTGACACATATTTTTAGGGGGTCACAGTTCAATCCATGACAGACAGATAGATACATAGATAAACAGAAACAGAGAGAAGTGAGGGGAAGCGGAAAACTTCTTTCTTTCTCTTTCTTTCCACCCATGAAGGGCACCATCCCTGCTTCCATCCCCGCATGCATCCCTAGCAATATCCAGGATTGTTTTAGGGAACTCAGGTTGAGGCTATTGAGGGTTTAGGGGCAGGTAGGGTTGAGGAGGTCAGGAAGGCACAAAAAAAGGTCAGGTGCCCCAGAGGGACAGAGGAAGAGTAAGTCATATAAGCCACACATCAGTAGGGCAGTTGGCATTAGGCAGAGCTGACTGTCATTAGAGCAGAGGCAGCATGCTGAAGAGTCACCTTCAAAGTCGCCTGTAAGCCTGCTCTACTTTTTGCAAAAGGAAACTTGAAAACGAGTCTCTCCTTCAAGGAGAAGTTGAGCTGTGCCACAGCAGGTTCCCACTAGAGAAACTTCAGGAAAGGCTTGAAGATTCTGTGAAGACCATAGGAAATGCCAAGGAGACTTGGCAGCAGAATGTTTCGGCAGGGGATGTACCCAATCTTGATTGTTAGCATCAAAGTGGAGCAGAATCCTTCGAGGATCAGGATGAAGTCTTTGAATGGGGAGAAAATGCATGTATCTTTGGCACATTGGTAAATACAAGTGCATACTCATTGAATCAACAGTATTTCTTGAACCCTCTCTTGGTGCCAGGAATTGTGCTGTGAGGTGGAGAATCAAAGATAAGTGAGACCCAAATCCTAGTCTTAAAGAACTCATGGGACAAGGATAATACATACGAATCTGACATCAAGACACCCTTGTGAACTGCTCCCTAGCCTTACTGAACCCTGTAGCTGATACCTGGGTATGCAGTGTTTGCATCTAGGTAGTCCAGGTGAGGTCTTTATTTTTGTTTTGCTATTGTTTTGTTTTTTCCCTAGTGTTTTGTTTGATGGAAGAACAATGGAGGCATGTGCACCCAAGAGGGCAGCTCTGTAAGGAGACTCTGAGATTTCTAGTTCAGAATGTGTGTGAAGCACACAGATAAGTGGTTGGAGTCACTCCTTTACCTGAGTTTATCGTTGAGCTCTAGGAATATGGCAGTAAGGAACCTCCCCTTTTTTTAAAGCTCTTACAAATCACAGGAACTGGAGACATAAAAAATTGGCTTTTGAGAATACTTTTTCTAAGAGGCGTGAGGCCCTCAATAGCATCTTTTAGGATTAATTGAAAGAGATCCTATTTCCAAAGGATTTTGGAAATAGGAAGATTTTAAGGAATAAGACAGTCCTAAAGGTATTAAAAAAAAAAATTGTTTTTTTTTTAAAGGTATTATTTTGGAGGCAGAGGGGGCTGGACGTAAGGGCTGCACTAAATAGATCCTTGCAGGCCTAGACGAGGAAAACAGACAGGCACGAGCCATGAACGGGGCACGTGTCTAAAGCTCTGCTCTAGAGTGGTATGCTACCATCTACAGGAATTTGGCTAGGGGTCCAAAGACATTCACCCAGCTAGAGATGGCACTTCTGTGCAAGAACAGTGAGAAGAGGCACTTCCTCCTGAGAAGATCAGGGCCTCTGGAGGTACAAGACACATCTGCACACCCCAAAATGGACATGGAGAGTGAGGCCAGTTATTGTCATCAAAGCTAGTGTGCTTTCTCTTTGAACCCTTGGAATGATAAATTCAGGAGGAGAACAAAAAAGATATACTACCAATAAATAAAAAAAACAAAAAACCCATTGCCATTGAGTCAATTCCAACCCTATTACTACCAGTAATAGTATATGGGAACCTACTTTCCAGCCTCACATCTTTGATATGGACAACCGACATTTTCTCCATCTATAATGAAGTGCACATGATCTTCTCAACAAGTCCCCTAGACTGCCTTCCTCCCAGTCTGCCACTCTGAGCTTCCATTATATTGAAATGTGGGAGCCATCACTACAACAGTGGTTAACGTTTCTATACTTCTTTTCCCATGAAAGCTGGTCAAGGCTGGGAATATACATTCTAAAAAGATTTATATAAGCTTATTGAAAACAGCACCAAATGAGTTCTGATGGAAGAAACTAGGACTTTTCAGAAATGTGCAGAACAGAGCAGTCTGGAGGAGGAAATGCAATGAAGTGATCAGGGTTGCCAAACATGCTTACCTCGATCAGCTATTCATTCCAGGGTTTAATGGATACATGTTAAGAATGATCTTCATTGAAGAATGAGGGATTCATATCCTGCTACCGGCATATGATGGGACAAAAGATAGCAATAGCTCCTGCCTTTGAAGCCTTTGCTCAGGTGCAGCATATCTTTTTCTCCAAGAAACCCCAGCCTGTCCCAGCTTATTTAAAATAACTAGCTTTTCGGAAATCGTTAGTGGAAAAAAATGAAGTCCTGATGGCTGAGGGTCTCAAGTCTCAGTTCAGGTTTGGCAACAGCCCAACGTCATCTCTTATCTCCAAATAATCAGTCACCAGGATAACAGCGTCCTGGTGAGCTCCAAGGTGATTAGTTATTGCTTGGCATGTCTCATCAGCTGGAATCTGGGATAGCTAATCTGGACCACGGACCTGGAAAAAGCTGTTCATCTAAATTACTCTGACCCACAGGTAATTCTGATTATCCTGCTCCTCGCCCCTTGAAGCATCTTCTGTTTCCATAGCAGCTAAAACCTCAGTAAAATGGAAACATCTGGCCAAGGCTCAGGTAAAAGTCCCCTGGGGAATGAATCTGTTCAGCTGCCACAATGGAGGGATGGGGGGGGGGGGGGCGAACACTCAAAGATACAACAGCATGAAAATCAGGAAAATAAATGGAAGAGGGTTCAAATACATGAGGGAAGAGACAAAAAGAAATAGCAAGGAAGGGAGGGAGAGGAAGAAAAAGTAGAAATAAATGGAATTAAAACAGAGACATTAGGAGGCCGTGAGAGAAAGGGGAAATATAGAACAAAAAGAGAAAGCATAAAAGGGCAAGGCAAAAGGAGAAGGGAAAAAAAGCACCAGGAAAAAGACAAAGTTGAGTGGCCAAAGGAGGAAATGAGGAAGACATCAAACAGGACACAAAGGAAGACCTGTGAGAGTGAAGGGGGCATCATGCCTCTGGAAACAGGAGGGTTAAGTCTGCCCTGAATGATAAATGCTGCACAGATTCTAACTGCACAGACTGCCCTGGCATCCAGCAGCACTGGGGCTCAGCATTGAGCCACGTTTAGTGGTATAAGCTCTGGACTGAGAAAGCCTACCATGTGGACGGTCCCTTCTTCAGATGTCCCCAAGCTATTCTCCATCAATAATTACCTCACGCACAGCTGAAGGTTCTTCCCAGATTTTGGACCTGTACACATGTAAGATCATTTCAAATTGACAGATTGGCAGATACCCAGATAATCTCCTTGATCTCTTTGCTCATAGTAGCAGTGTCAGGAGTGATGGCTTAGGACAGCTCCCAGGAACTGAGGCCAACACGCCTTCTCCAAGAACTTCTACCAGAACAAACCGTCACTGTCTGAGACAGGAAATTTTGTATTTGTGGCCATCCATAGTCCTACACTGACTTTGAACATGTTCACCATAAGCCTCTGCCACCTCCAGAAATGGAAGACACAAGCCCCAGGAGATGCCCTGCAGCTGGTGAACAGCCCTCAGCTGCCAGCCTCCAGGAGGACATCTCCTCTGAAAAGACCCCCTGGTCCAAGGCCACACTCTTTCTAGGAGTGCCCAAATTCAGTGACTGCTGTGGTTGTTTAAAGGCCCAGCTCCCTTACCCCAATGGAGGACATTTCTGAACTCCCCCTAGGGTCAGTTGAGATGTTTCATTGAACTCATTGCAACTCAACTTCTCCCTCCATCCCATCCTGCTTCCTTCCTATTCCTTTCATACAGGTTGATACCAGGAGCACTCCCTAATAGACTTCTCCGATGCCAACCACTTTCTCAGGGGACACTTCTCAGGAACCCAATCTACAACACCAAGCAAAGAACCACCACTCTGTTTCCTTTAGAACCTTAAACCTGCACTATTCAGAAATATATCTACCTACGCACATACACGCATGCATATTTGCCTATATGCATACATAAATGCATACATTTCTCACTAACCAGCAATAAACAATGAAATAAAGGGCCTTTAATTCATGTCTCTGCTCAAATTTCACCTTTTCAAAGGCCTTTCTTGACCAAATGTCCTTCTATCAACATACATTGCTCTATTTTCTCACCCTTATCATCACCTGATATGTTGTACATTCACTTTCATCACCTGTCTCATGAGATGTGAGCTCCTCAGAGCAGGCATACGTCTGTTTTGTTTATTGTTATATCTCTAGTGCCTAGAAAAGCATGTGGGCTATTACTGTAAGCATTCAAGAAGTATTTGAGTATAAACGAAATAAGCGAATGTACCTTACTCCCAAATCAAAGCTGGTTTCAAGATAAATATCATCTTGCCTTAAATTCTAAAGTTTTTATCAAACAACACATAGTTTGGTCTACATAACATTTTGTAATTTAGTCACATGTTTAGTTTTATTTGTTATCTAGGACCAATTAGAGTAAAATAACAACAACGAAATGACCAAAACAACTAATGAAATGTCAACCAGGTTTTTGGCAATGCTTAAGAAGCACAGACTTGGAAATTTCCCTTTCAGGAATATGGCAATTCAGAGCTTTCATCCACCATCACCTATTTGTGTTTTTTGTCTCTTAAAACAACCAGCTGAACAATGCCGCCAAAGCCAATCATTCTACCCTCAAACTTGACATGTAAAGTACAGCCTGAATACCTCACCACCATTTCATCCAAGGATAACTGAGATTAACTTACCAGAAATTGACGAGACCCCCAAGAATGAGTTCTGCAATCCTAGAGAACATGCCTGTGTTGCTGAGAACACCAAATCTTTCCAAAGAGCCATGAGTACAGTATTAGCAGGCTGCCAAAAATGTATGATCCCTTGCACACAATCACCAGTGCCCTGACCTCCGAGCCATGGCCAACACATTTCACATTTCCTCTCATGATACATACACCCAACTCCTTCCCTTACCTTTGGGGGAGATGTGCCTCCAGGTAACCGTAGGCTCCGGTCTACCCGTTGCTATGCAGGTGAGGCTGATATTGTTCCCTTCATTAATGGAGATATCTGAAGAAATCTCTACAATTTTGGGAGATACTGTGGAGACAAAACAGGAAGATAAAAAAATCCTAGTAAAGCATTTCTTTGTAGTCTTAAAATGGCAGTTGGCAGAACAGCCCAGAGACTAAAATGTATGGATTATAGGAGTAAATGGTGAGAAATTAGAAGAATTGTCTTAAACATGAAGGCAATATCTTATCTGGAATTTAGCTTCTATGTCCTCCCACTTAAACACAATGTCAAGGAGTCCGAATGGGACTCGATCTCACTGCAACACTGCAATAACTATTCTCCTTGCCTCCACCCACTGTCTCCACTCTCACCCACCCCGACACACAACCACAAGTTATCCTCCACACTGCATTCAAAGTCTCCTTTATATAACACAGTTCTCATCATATCACATCTCCGCCTAAACACCTCTAGTTGTTCCCTATTGGATACCTGATATATCCAAGCTTCTTATCCTAGCATACTAGGCCGTTCGGAACCAAGCATCAACCTACACTTCCACTGACGTTCCAGGGATTCCACGTCTACCCACCCTCCATACTATGCCCAACACGCTGTGCCCTTCCGGGTCATCATGCTTTCAGATCTATATTGTTCCTTATGTGCCTTCCTTCACAACCTGGACTGATGGCTGCTTCTTCACCCATGCTCCCGTTATAGATGCCTGATGGGGCATGGAAAGAAATGTCAGCTAGACATTCCACACTTGGTCTCTCTTTCTCTGTCTTCTAAATTGTTCCCCCAAAGGTGGGGAGGGGTTCATTCTAATTTGTAAATTCGGGAGCAAGAGCACTCCACACATCTGCTTCTTTGAGCCTTTTGTGTTAGAACCAGCCTTCCTATATGAAGCTGACATTCAGCTGTGCTCCTCCACACACCCGTTTTCCTGGGACAGCATCCCACGGACTGTGATGAACGTCCTGCTGCCCAGTTTGCGACTGTGTGTGTGCGTCTGTCTAATCCTGGGGGTCAGAATTAGAAGCTCCCTGTTGTTGCACTCCTAATTCTAAGTCTACCACCAAAAAATGTGATGTTTGGTTTTCCATGTGCCTTCTCATTTGTTTTATCTGCCAGTTGCTTTATAATTGAAGTGGATAAAGGAATCTGTAATTTATTGTTGCCCCCACTCCAATTCTGGGGACTTACCCACTATGTTATGGTTATTGCTTAGCATCTCTCACACATTAGACTGTGAGGTTTTGACTGCCTGAACCACGTCCTATTCACATTTATATCCGTAGTGAGGGCTCAACAAGTATTTATTGGATTGAATTATAATGCTTATTCAAGGAAGCCACCTTCCCAACCTGCTAAGCACTTGTAACAAACTCAGAGTTGTATCATAAACACAAATTATTTCAGTCCCAGTGACACTGTTTTTGACACACTCTTTGCAAATTAAGTAGCCCTTCTAAAAAAAAAATTTTTTTCTTTTTCTTTCTACCTGGGTGTGATGTGTTTGTACATGTCAGCATCTCTCCTTGAAGAAGTGGTCCTCAGAGCCACCACCGTACACAGTTTCAGGGCATAGTATCCACCCAGCCCACATATGAGCTGGCCCACTGGGGGCCCCACTGGGAAGCCAGGGAAGCTGCTCCTGGGCTTTACTCCCTCTTTCCAGGCCAGACAGTGACACTCACACTAAACCAGATGCCCGGAGACTTCGATGCTGGTCTTTCCTCTGTGTGAACCATTACTCATTCAATCCCAACTGGACTGGACCTTCTCCTTCTTGGAAATGGGTATATCATGCAGATACCTTCTCTTAGTCTTCATTTCTTCTCCTCTTTTTGCTATTTTTCTTCCCCTTCTTTCCTATACTCCAGCCCAGCTGGACCATTAGTTATTAATAAATGTATGTTGCCCCCCCCCCCTTTTTTTTCCTCAACCCTATGCCCTTGCTGCTGTGTTAGGTTCTTAGATTCTTCTCTTCAATTACTTATAATTGGAATTCTTCAAGGTCTGGCTAAATTATTACCCCATCATAAGGCCTTCCAGGTGATTCTCAAGACGTAACTTCTCATTCCTGGAATTCCATCAAACACAGTTTATTTTAAACTTCCTTATGTTACCTTTGTATTATCTTCCACACTGTAAATTATCTGAAAGCAAGATATTAAGCAAAAGTCTGATTAGCCCTTTTATTTTCTGCTGTCCTGGATAGGGTGTCTTGCATAAACCAAAAAAAACCAAACCCAGTGCCATCGAGTCGATTCCGACTCATAGCGACCCTATAGGACAGAGTAGAACTGCCCCACAGAGTTACCAAGGAGCGCCTGGCGGATTCGAACTGCCATAGTCAGTACCAATTAATTATGTTTAGGTTTAAATCCACATACATCTTTGGATAGAGAGGCTGTGTGTATGTGTCCCTGAAAACACACTTACCTATACTCTCACAGGTATTTGGTGAGACAGAAAAAAATGGAGCCTGGATGCGCTGGGGGTAGGGGAGAGACCATTGATTCTAAGATCTGGGATTTTTAAGATGTAGCATTACAACTTATGGCTGTTTGATTTGAAAAGTTAGATTGGACCTCCCAGGACAGAAAGATAGTTGGCACTATCTGGTTAATGAGTGAACATTAGATATGCTGTCTGAAGGATTTAAATTTCTGAATTTCTTAGTTCTAGAGTCATTTCAAATTATATTTGTAAAAATAAACATTCAATTTACTTTATTTACACAGTTTTAACTGGAGCAATCCCCTTCCCTGCCACCATGGCCCTAACCCCTCCATTAACCTGGCCTCTGCTCCTGCCCATCCTTGGCAACCACACAAGACTTGCTTGCATCTTGGAGAACAGGCTGCCTGCAGAATGTCTGTGCTGATCTTGCAGACATTGCTTCAGCTGTACAGGTAAGTAATTTATTGATCTGTAAAGCACTGTAAGATGCTCTGCAAGGGATTATGTCACACCGACGCCATTCAATAAAATAAAAAATGATGGACTTTGTGAACACAGGATGATTTAGTGTTTGTAGTTGGAAGTGTGCTTAAAGTACATTTTAAGTGGAAATCAGGCTGGGTAATGAATTACTCTTCCTTTGGAAGGGCTTATTGGGAGTTCATTTTCCTGGCTTCTTACATGATAGCTAACCTGCTAATCATACACTCGAGAACAACAGACAGTCCCAAGTAGAATGGAAGGTGATCTGGGCCAGAGCTGTCACTGAGTAAGTATATTAAATGAGACAATCATACCTCTTGCTTGGAAGAATCATCTAGAATTCTCCCCTGCCCCCACAACAATTTGAAAGTGTCCAACTCAAGAAGCAGAAGTTGGGAAAATGCTTGCTTTCCTTTTAATCCTACCTTTGACTACAGCTCGAAGTTGGCACACTGCCCCTGGGTGGATTTGAAAGGATAACAATTTCTGGCATAGTGCTAAGGCAGTTTGAACAGAGGTGCAATCCCAAGTATCAGAACCCCATCATAAGGCCTTCCAGGTGATCCTCAAGATGTAGCCTCTCTTTCCTGGAATTCTATCAACCATAGTACCTCCTTTATAGCATTTAAATAAACTTCCTTATGTAGCCCTTGTATTATCTTTTCTCCCATGCTGTAACTTATCTGAAAACAAGATATTAAGCAAAAGTCTGGCTAGCCATGATGCTAAAATGCTAGGGAACTAAACCTTGGTCAAGTTACTTAACTGACGTAAGCCTCATTTTTCTCATCTATTAAATGGGATTAATAATCATATGCACCTCACAGGGTTCTTTTGAGGATTTAAATGTAAGTTTATAAAATGCACTTAGTGCATTCCTGGCAACATGAAGTGCTCAATAAATGAACTTGATATTGTGCAGGATTGGCAAACACACATATGTAGCGTCAACACCAGATGGACAGACAATAAACTTTAACCAACTCGATGAAAAATGGGATAAAAGGTCAACATGGTAGTTTAGAGCCAGATTATGGAGAAGCCTGAATGGAGAAGCCTGAATGGCTAGGCCCTGGATTTTAGCTCTATTCTATAGATAATGGCAGGCAGTTGAATTTTTTTTTTTTAGAAAAATATGCCACAATTTTTTTTTTTTAATGTATTTTAAGAAAAAGAATCTAGTAACCATATGCCAGATGGGATGAAATAGACAGAAATTGGAGTCAGGGAGATCAATTGTTAGGATCAATGTTAAAGACCTGGATTAACTGTTGGCCCTGTAAGGATGGAAAGAAAGAGATGGCTTTGAGGGCCACACAAAGAAAAATGCAGGTGTTTTTGACGGTTGACTAGATGCGGGAACAAGGGGAATGGAGTCAAATATGAATGTCATTTTGTTCAACGGCAGCTGGACGTCTATGCTAGTAGATCCCTGAACGCAATAAGGGGCACTTCTTTTGAGAAGAACATTAGTTTGATGAGTTCTGTTTTAGACATGCTCATTGGGAGATAATAGTTGGGACATCCAGACAGAAATACCATTTTTTGTGTGTGTGTGCTTTAAGTGAAAGTTTACAATTTAAATCAGTTTCTCATACAAAATCTTATACACTTATTGTTATGTGACCCTAGTTGCTGTCCCTACAACATGACAGCACACTCCTCCTCTCAACCCTGTATTCCCCGTGTCCATTCAACCAGCTCCTGTCCCCCTCTGCTTTCTTATCTCACCTCCAGACAGGAGCTGCCCACATAGTCTCACGTGTCTATTGACCTAAGAAGCACACTCCTCGCCTGTATCATTTTACCAGACAGAAATATGGTTAGTAACTGGAATTAAATGATTGAAGTTCTGGAACTAGATCTATTCTGAGAATATAGATTGGAATGTAAAGCAGAGAGGGCAGAGAACTCAGACCCTAAAAGTAAATGAAATCTGCTATGAGTTTGTGGTTCCTTTAAAGGGCCATCTGACTGTTCCTACAGACATGCATGCAATGTCTCCATTGGCTTCTGAGGTCTGAATCTAGAAAACACACCATCCATGGGGTCAGGAAGATCAAGAAACTGTTAAGACATGTTTGGGGAGTGGGAGAGTGGCTGAATGAGCTACACTCTGGACATAGCTCCACATTTAATACATGATGTTAAGATTTAATCTGCCTATTACTAGATTTTAATTCCAATGTATAAATAATTAAATAAGGTAATTATTAAAACCATATTCCAGGGAACTTCCACACTCTTGGTTTAGCTTCTACTGCTCAGGTGTTAAGTTTTAATACTTATGTCATTAATAAATACCAATTTGCTGTTTTTAGCACAACAGTAGATGATCCCATTAAATCTAAATTAAAATGCTTTATTAGTACTGCATGGCTCTCTTGGGTGAGAACGCACTGAAGCTGCTTGGACAGGGTTGCTCTGTGAGACACACGGAGATACGTGAATCCCAGATGGGCTGCCTTTGCTGCCAGTGGTGCTTCTCCTGCTATCTGAGGTGAAAATCTGAAGACAGTTTTCCCAGCAAGGGCTGCTCTGCTGCTAAGGTCTTTGGGCCTTTGACTTTTTAGAATTAAAATGTCAAAGCTGGGTGCCCTCAGCTTTCCTGGAAACAGTCAATGGCTGGTACATAAAAACTCAATTCATATCAGAAAACTTAAAAACACAGCCAAGTAGCTGTTGCTCTATAGATGAACCCATCTTTTCCCGTTAGCTACTGTTTACTAGGCAAAATCCAGTGCAAAATAGAGTTGTTTGGGAATAGATTGAGGCCAAGGGGAAATAGGATTAATCTAGGACCTCCCTCTCTCATCCAGAATCAACAAGGTGGCTCGGTCATGGAGCATGAAGACGACCGCCTTACTTGGCTGCCCAGGCCCTTGGTGAACTGGGTCTACTACCCTCTCCACACCCATCCATGCTATTCTCTTTGGCTCACTCAGTGGGCTGCCTTCCTCTCTGAAGCAGCTGAGCCTGCCCTGACTCAGAGCATTTATACTTGCCCTTCTCCCTGTTCAGAAGTCGACTCCTCCGGGAAGCTTTCCTTGATCTCTCTTTCTAAAGTATAACCCCCCAACAGACAGTTTATTGTTTCATTGTCTGCCTTTCCAAATAAAACATAAGCCCCACTGGTCATCTTGTTCATTGCTGTATTCAGCTCATACCACAATATCTGTCACAGTTTTTGTTCAGGAAGTTTTTTTGAATGAATGAATTACAATGTTTTTACATGGCTGTATGGAAATGCAAATAACTTGAAATGACTAAATTTCCTCAAGATCTTTAAATATCCCCCCAAGGACTCTCAGAATCTGTAATAATGTTGATAATTACCATTTATTAAACACCTGCCACATTGCAGGTACTTTGCATATATTACCTTTGGTTTATTTTATCCCTGCATTAACCTCCCAAGTAGATATTACTTCTAGCATGACCAAACATTCCAGTTTACCTGGAACTGAGAGGTTTCCTGGGACACAGGAATTTCAGTGAGATTCCAGGCAAATATGATCACCCTAGTATTTTCGCACATTTTACAGGTAAGTACACTGATACCCAGAAATGTCAAGGGACTTGTTCAAGAATAACAGCTTAAAAATGTAGGATGTTGTCATTTCTTTAAACCAGGGCTTAGAAAAATAACGAATGCACTTGAAATTATAGGTACATACACACACAAAAAAAGATAGAAACACCAGCACGTATATATTTATAGACACCAGCACATTACAAAACTCTGTAAGTATTTTACTGAGAGCTTGAATGCATCCTTTTACTTAATCTCACAAGAATCCTATGAGGTAGTACTATTACTATTCCTATTTACAGAAAAAGAAACGAAGATTTAGTAATTTGCTTAAGGTCACCCAACTAATAAGTGCTGAAGGTAGGACTTGAATCTAATTTATGTTTGACTCTAAATTACATTGTCTTAACACCAACCCAGTGGAATGCAGAATCACAACCTGGTGTTCCTTGGGTCTTGATTAATTCATTCAGCTGTACCATCCACATCCTGTTTCCCAACCAGCCCTCCTGTTTCACATCTGCATGTGAACATCTGTATGCCTCTAGTACATTTCGCCAGGGAAACCACCCCTGTTCATATGTATACTGTGTTATTCTCTATTATAACAGCAGGCAGGAGGTTTCATAGATTTTTTTTAGGGGGAAGGGGTCTTTCCATATTTGCATAAACATCTCATCCTCCTCCCTCTCTCATCTCCAGCACTCCCTAGGCATCATTCTTCTGTTCATCTTCTCAAAGTTTTCTAAACCAGAGAGCTGTAGCCTTCCAGGGAAACTTCACTCTGAGAAGCAGTGGTGGCTAGTGCTTCCTGCAGCCCAGCTGGTCATTGAACCAGGTGTCCCTAGCTGTCTCTGAATGACAATAGGGGAACAATCATTACATCTGCCCTGAGTCCACTGCGAGAGGTATTTATTTGACCTATTTTGAATGAAAGGACTAGTCAGTTTCTTTTTTTTTTTCCTTTCAATAAAAATGTTTGAATGATAGAATGCATATCCCATGACTGTGGGATCTGTGGGGGCTCTTTTGATAAAAAGAACCCTAGGCTTCACATTAGAAGACGAAGTATTAAACTCAGACCTAATAATTGCTAAGTTTATGTTGTTGTTGTTGTGTGACATCTAGTTGATTTTGACTCTCAGCAACCATATACGACAGAGTTGAACTGAGCTGTAGGGTTTCCTAGGCTGTGATCTTTATGGTAGCAGGTTGCCAGGTCTTTTCTCCCAGGAACAGTTAGTGGGTTTGAACAACTGACCCTTCAGTTAGCATCCAAGTGCTCAACCATTTTGTCACCAGGGCTCCTCACTAATTTTAAGCAGATGCAAATCACTTAACTCTCTGATTACATTCTTTATATTAGTATTTATCTTACTCCCTCAAAAAGAGATGTTCAGTGAATCAAATAAAAATGTGGAGATCACATTTTTAAATACAAAGTACCATTCAAATGTGATTTATTACTATTACTAAAATGTGTACCTCTAGAAGCCTATATGAAGAAAAAGTGCCAGAATTTGGGGTGCTGTGAGGTATGTTTTGCTTAGATTTTGAGGTTGACATCCCCAACCCCACATAGCAGATGCTAGCCAACTCTTCAGGTGTGCTGATGGTTTGGAGACCAACAGAAGCTATAGGTGAGGACACAGGGCCTCACCTGGGTTACCCAGCAGCATCTCCTCCATGCCAGCGACACACTTGCTGCTTTAGCTTTCCAGAAGGAAAAGGTCAAAATCCCAAATGAGAAATCACAAACTGGGGAGCTCCGTAATTACATAACCTCAGGCCACCTGTTGTTTCCTTTACCAGAGCCCTTTTGTCATTTCTTACATCTTATTCTTTCTTTCTCTCCATATTAAAATCTTTCATGTGTGCTGAGAAATCATGAAGCCCTGAGAGACAAGCTAGTGATTTATTCTGGATTAGTCATAAACCACTAGTGCTGAAGTTTGGAATTTGTTCCTTTCAGGATCAACTAAAACGTGGGAAGGAAGTGTTTATGAGCTCTGCTCCCCGACCCAGCATAGTCACTCCTGATAGAGATATAGGAGGATAAAGCACACACCACGCGTGCCTCACACCATGCTTCCTGCTCTGAGCACGTTAGTGCAAATTGAATTTCGCAGCAACCTACCTGCTACCCTAAGCACTCCATTAGATTCTGCAACATCCAATAAAACGCTAAGAAGTGTCTTCATCAATTGTCTGATGTGAGAATAAGAGGGAATTATCGCTAGTCATAAATATGGACTGCATGGCAATCCAGGCAGGGTATTCCGGCTCCCAGGATAATGGCACAGGATTCATAACTGAATGCATGTGAGTAGCTTCATTTGCTCTCAGGTAGAACCAGCTCTTGCCCTGGAACACGACCGTTATTCACGACGAGAGAAGAGAGGGTATGAGGAGGAAAAGAACACTAAATGCCTTCTCTGCCAGCACTTTGCCAAGTTGCTGAATATATAGGCACAGTAACCATGAAGTATAGCCCCCTTTGCCAAATTAAGGAACTGAAGATCAGAGAGGGGAAACAATTTACCCTTGGATCATCTACAGGAAGTCAGACAGATTGTAGATATACCAATAAGGTCAGCTAAAATTTGCACAAATAGACATCCTCAAAAATGTATATAATGCCAATGAAAAGGGAATCAATTAACCTGATATACTTACATAGTTTTATCAGAAAGAGAAAAAAGGGAAACTCAAACTTCCATGAGTAATAATAATTATTCATGGAAGAAAATTCATATTTGTTGAAATCTAATAAATGCCAAGTACTTTTTCAATATTTTCTCATTTAATCCAGTAAACTGAGGCTTTTGATATCTAATAACGTACTCAGAGGCACTAAACTGGGAAGTGGCACATCTTAGACCCAAGCTCTTCCTACAAGGTTTTTGAGATCAAGTGAAATATGTAGATATAATTGAAAGCACTTAGTACACTGCCAATCACTCTGGGGATGAAATCTGTTGTGATTTAGATAATGCAGAGTTCAGTCAATGAATGGGAAGCAGTCTAACTGTCTGCTGCAAAAACTAACCCCGGACTGCCAGGATGTCTTCATAGGGCCTAGAACACCTTCTGACGCACATGTTCTTGTCAGAGACAGGCTGCCAAGGTATTTCTGACCCCTCCTGTTTCTAATTTCTTTTCACCAGGAGGTGTCCCCTGCTGTAGTCCAGAGTAGTCATGGCCTTGCCACATCCTTCCAGGCTCAGCTGCAAGACCTTGTCAAGTTGCTCTTCCTGCTCTCTTGGCATCTGGAAGTCTTACTATGGCTCCCTCCTTCCAAAGCAAGAATGCAGATAATGTCCAGGAAGCCCAAGTGACAACTGAAGGTAAGCTATATGACAGACTGCCACTATTATCATATCCCAGCCCCCGACAGCTGGTCCTCTCTTCTAGACAGCCTCTTTGCATAAGCTCTAGCAGGTCTTGAAAGGAGTGGGATGTAGCCCCCATTAGGCTCAGGGTACTCTGCAGGGCACCCCTGGCTCCTCCAGTCTTAACTGGAAGGGCTTATTCTATAGATTTCAGACCAGGCGCTGAGGCTCCTGGGGTACCACTCACTCATTTTTTATAGGCATCACGTTTCTCCAGATTTAGATGTTAGCTAGCCCTATCCCTTGGATATTCCTACCTCTGTCCAAAAACCCACCTTGGAGAGAATAGCCTTTTTATAACAGTCTGTGCTTCCACAATGATTATTATGGTCAAAATTCACCCTATTCCAGGATGAACTTCATACTTTACATCTTGACATGTTACATACACGCATGCACAGAAAAATAATGTGCATTTAGACGCCACTGCAATCTCTTGGACTCAGAGCAATGATTCTCTTTGCTAATATTCTCTTGCCATTAAACAACGCCCAGGCGGGCAGGTGCCAGCTATTCCATCAAGGTTAAATGGGGGCCAACTAGGCAGCGAGGAGCCAGGCTGCCAGGCGGTCACCTGCTCTCAGCTCTGTGGCAGCTCTTCTCTTCCCAGCTGTCAATCTGCTGGCTGCCAACAGTGCTAAGCTCACATCCTCAGCTGCCTCAATGGCGTCACCGGTGCTTTAATTTCTAACTGCCTAAAAGCACTGGTAGTTATGCATTCAAACACAAGCTATAAAACCGTATGCAGCAGGGAATTATGCAGGCTGCCGTAGGAGGTCACATGAAGTTCTCACGACCCCCCACCCCTTGACTGCAGTATGGTGCAAATGATTTCGCAGAACTTCTTTCTTCTCTCCCAAATACCTGCAAGAGGAAGTTTGAGCAAGAGGGCAATTAGCCCTTGGGGGGTTTTGTAGCTTTCCAGCACTGAAGTACTAATATTACTTATGCCAGAACGAAAACTTGAGTTATGTCCACCCTTTCTGTGACCACTGTCTTTGGGAATAAGTTAGGCAAGTGGAAGGAACAGCTCGTTAATGGGTCTTGAATCCCGAAGCCCAAGAGGCAGCCCTACTGCCATTCAAGGTAACTTGTCAGTTGCTTTTATAGTGACTTTTGTTCAGAGATCTCTTGCCACTAAATCCCCCATAACGGTTATGGCTGGCAAACAGATAAAGGTGATGCCTGTTCCACGTTAGCATGAGGGGTAGAGATGCAGACCTGTCAGTTTTAAGCAACAAGTTCTCAGAGACAGCAATGGCACTGTTAATCCCCAAGTGAAATGTCACAGTGCTGGGGCGACGGGGGAGTGTGGCTGGGGAAAGAAGAAGGTTTCAACATGGCTTGTTTTTAATACAAATCTTGTCAAACACATCACCTAGAAATGCCGAATATCTTTATTAGATTCTTTTATCTCCCTCCAAGATTGGAGGGACGCAACCAGTTGCTTCTCGGTGGAGATGTCATCATCCAGAAACTAATTAAAGGCTACACAGGAAGCTGAGTCTCTCACACTCTGGGGAACAAAATGCATTAGTAATTGAAGTAAAGAAATATATATATATATATATATATATATATATATATATATATATATATTGCCAGTGAACTATATCAAAAGGGCAAGTTGGGAATTTGACAATAACTCTCTTTCTCTCTCATTAGCTCACAGTAGATAGAAGTGGGCCCACCAGGATGTCGATGAGTCCATCTGCTCCTAGGCATCACTTAGGAAAGGACTTCCCCTTTTTTGGTACAGAAGGGTGAAGGGCGCCTGACTACTTACTAGGCCAGTATCTCCCATTGCCAGTAAGAGCCACCAGAGATGAACGTATCTAAATATTCATTTCCCTGTGGAGATCAAGGAGCCTGGCCGCACAGTCCAAAACATGCTCAGTTACAGAAAAGTATACAGAAATACATGTTGTGCCTCACACCTTACAAAAGATCAGGAAGTCAGTCCACTGGTATATTTAACCATGGAATAAAACTCCTCCATATGAATTAGGCAAACAACTCTATTCTAACATGCTTTGCAATCACTGAAAATATCTACATATGGGTTATTTCCTTTCTTGGATTCCTCCTGGTGGTGTTTTATGGTGCATTACTCATATTTGTCCACCAAAAAAAAAAAAAGAAAAGTCCACACTTGGTCATTCAAGACCCTTTAAAATTTAGCACGTACCCTATAACCACCCTAGGCTATGACCGTTTGAGCAAAGCACTCTCTGCCACTTTCCTGAGTCCATGCTCTTGTTTATGATGCTTCTTCTCTTAAAGACTCTTGCTTCCAGCTCTACTTGTGTCAGACAGTGCTCACTATTTCAGTCATAGATAAAGGCATCTTGCCCTCCACTGGGCCATTTATGACCAATAATTCTCCGCCACCTCCACAGTTGGAATAGCTCTTGCCTCCTGTAGTTCCCAGTCTACTTTGTTCATCTCTTACTATGTGTTTCACATCTTATTATGAATTGTGGTTATATGTATCTATGTATTTTTTTTTTTTCCTTCTCATTAGTTTGCAAGGGTTTTGAGGGCTGTCATCATGTGCTGTCTTTTTGTCTCCACTAATACCTATCCCCATTCCTTCCATGGAACAGTCACTTAATCAATACTGGCTGGCTAATCAGCAGAGAAAGGGAATTAATGAATGCTTAAAAGTCTGCTGACTCACTCCACTCAGGGAGTAAAGTATAAAGTCCTGGGCTGAGGCATCAGACCACCCTTGCTCTCCCATGTAGCTTTCCACCCTTCTCTCTAATCATCCATGATCAAATATTGTACATTTCTACCTGAACTAGTTAATATATATTAAAGGCCATCTGCAAATTTCCAGGATATCATGGTAGCCAAGAGCTCAGGGTTTGGAACCAACTATACTCAGACTTCAATCCTAGATCCACTATGTAGAAGCCATGAATTTTTTTTGTAAAATAAGCTGTGTAGTTTTGAAATTGAATGTGAAGAAAACAAAAATTCTCACAACTAGGCCCATAAACAACATCAAGATAAACAGTGAAGACACTGAAGTTGTCAAGGATTTCATTCTACTTCTATCAATAATCAATGCCCATGGAAGCATCAGTCAAGAAATTAAACAACATATTGCACTGGAAAAATCTGCTACAAAAGGCCTCCTTAAAATCTTAAAAAGCAAAGATGCCATTGTGATGATTACGGTGCTCCTGACCCAAGCCATGGTATTTTCAATGGCCTCATATGCATACAAAAGGCGGACAATGAAGAAAGAAGACTGAAGAAGAATTGACACATTCACATTGTGGTGCTGGTGAAGAATACTGAACAAACCATGGACTGCCAGGAGAATGGACGAATCAGTGCCGGATGAAGTACGGTCCGAATGCTCTTTAGAAACAAGAATGACAAGACTTTGTCTCACTTTGGACACGGAATCAGGAGGGACCAATTGCTGGAGAAGGGCATCATAGTAGGTAAAGTAGAGGGTCAACAAAAAAGAGGGAGACCTTCAGTGAGAAGGACTGACACAGCAGCTGCAGCATAGAGTTCAAACATAGCAGCAATTGTGAGGATGGCACAGGACTGGGCTATATGTCAGAGCTGACTCAATGGGACCTAACAATAACAACATTTTTCAAATAGTTATTAAATGCTCAGTGTCCCTTCTGCAAAGTGCATATAATAACAGGGTAGTTGTGAAAAGTCATTGAGATACTTATGTAAAATACTTAGCAAGTGTTAAGGGGTCAAAAAATAGAAACACACACACACGTCCTCACTACTCCAACTAGAATGCTTTCCCCAATCTCTGTGACCAAGTCTGAGGTGCTACATCTTACTACATTGAATGGCCAATCCCCTGTCCTTGCTCTTATCTGGTCTTTCAGCAGTGTGCAACTCAGATCTGCACATCCTTTGGTTTGGTGACACTACACTTTCACTTTGACACTACACTACACTACACTTTCTTTGTTTTCCTCACCGGCCACTCCTTTTCAATCTAAAAATCTCAATGTTGGAGGGTTCTACTCCTTGATCATTGGCCTCCTTCTCTAACTAAAGCTCTTTTTTATCACATGCATAATTTTAATGATTAGCAGAAGCTCACAGTTTCAAAATTCATGCCTCCAGCCCTGAGCTCTCCTCTGAACTTCAGACACATATATCAAATTCTGAATTCAACACTTAGTAATGTATATGGGCATATTTCATAATCTCTCTGGAGTTCAGCTTTCTCCTTTGTAAAAAGAGGATATAATAGTGACCTTTCCCACAGAACTCTTCTGGAGATTAAATGAATGAGTCACATACATTCAGAGTTTAGAACAACGCTGAGTGCACAAGTGCTCAAAAAGGGACAGTGATGTGACCTACTTGTCATCTTTATTCAATTGTCCAATAGGCAAATACCAAAAAGAGTTAATGATTCCTTACCTATTATCTGAAAACCTTCTCTCCTAGTACACCCCATCCTAATTAGTGACACTGTCACCTACTCATGTTCAGGGCAAAACACCGGAGTCATCCTTGATTGCTACCTTTTCCCCACTTTCTACATCCAGTTATTAAATCCTATAGGCTTCATCTCCAAAACAACCTCACCTTGATATATACCATTACCTTCACTCATACTACCCAGGCTCATTTTCTCATGGACTCTTTTCTGGTCTTCCCATTTCTATCATTTGTGTGTATATTCCATTCTCTGCACCACAACTGGAGTAAAATAAATAAATAAATAAATAAATGGCTCAGATCATATCAGCCCCTGCTTAAACACCCCCAATGGTTTCTTACTGTACTTTTTAAACTGAAATTTGAAATGCATGTCCATGTCTTTAAGAGTCTACATATGTGACCCCTGAGTAACTTTGTGACTTTACTTTTGATCACTTTTCCTGGAGTTCACGGAATTCCAGTCTCCCTGGTATGCTTCCTAGTCCTTAAGGGTGCCAACCTGGTGCCTCCCTCAGACTTTTGCACCTTCTGTCCCCTTACTTGAAATGTTCTTTCCCCAGGCCTTCATAAGGTCAGTTGTTTGTCATTTAGTTCTCATTTCAAAAGTCACCTACCCTATCTTCTTCCTAATTATCCTATCTAAAATCGTCCCTTGCCTATCCCACTACCTTGCTTTAGTCATTATACTTATGGCACTTATTACTCCCTGAAATTCTTGTCTATTAATGTTGTCTATCTTTTCTTAGAATGCAAGCTCCACAAGAACAGAATCTTACCCAAACTGTCACCACTCCATTCCTGTCACCTAGTACAGTGCCAAACACACAGCAGGGACTAAAAAAAAAATTATATATATATATATATATATATATTTCTTAAACCCATGAATTCCCCTGGTCTGAATTCATTTCTCCTTCCTCTCTCCTTCTGCAGTGCTTTGTTCAAACCACTTTCACACAGCATCTCATATCCTGTCTTAGTAATTTGTTGTTAGTTGCCCTTAAGTTGCTTTCGACTCATTGCAACCCCATGTGTGCAGAGCAGAAATGCTCCATAGGGTTTTCAAAGCTGTGATTTTCAGAAGGTGATCACCAGGCCTGTCTTCCAAGGCACCTACGGGTGGGTTCAAACCACCAACCTTTCAGCTAGTCATTGAGTGCTTAACCATTTGCACCACCCAGGGACTCCTATTACTGGTGTGTTTATTTACTGGTAATCTATTGGTAATAATTGGTATATTTATATATTGCTCTCATTAGATTATGAGACTTGTAAAAGTAGAATCTCTAATATTTTCATCTTAGTTCTATGCTTCACCTTTACATTCCACACCTATCTCCTCCCCCAGTTATGAGCAGTGTTCCTTGCAAACAGTAGTGGCGAAGCAAGTGCTCTCCATGTGTATGTACGAATGGAATTAGCCACATTATCTTACCTGCGGCTCCATATTATACAAAGCCATATTTGTGGTAAACCTTTTCACAGTATAACTGTCAACAATGCAATGACTGAACTGTTCCTGCTACACACACACCCAGCGCCACACAGGTGGGCTACGTGTGTGTATACACACACACGTCTATGGAGAGTCAGAGGCTGGAGAATAGGCGTCTCCTACTGCAGCATGTGCCGCTTGTCACGAGCCAGAGAAGGAACCAACATGCTAGTGAGCAGTCCAAGTTCTGTTTCTCCTTCTAAGGCACTGGGACATCAAAGAAAACAATGGCCTAGGGGCCGCTCTCCTTTTACTGAGAAGGTTATGCTGAGTAACACAGAGAAGCTAAACAAAAAAACCTGTCAGTGGGCAATAAATTAAAAATAGGTCTGTGCTACTGAAGATAAATCAGCAACTTTAATACTCCTCCCCTGAGCTGGGCATCTTCAAGGAACATAGGACAGGTGTCTCCAAGCTGAAGTATTGGTTAAAAAGCTGTCCTTTAAATTACATTTGGGCTATTTCTTTTCTGGCTGGCTGTATTTTTTGTGATCTATCTGGAGGCTTAAAAAGACACACAAAAAATAAATCTTAGTTCCATTAAGCATACACTATGGGCTTGCATGTTTGTTCTTATCTTTGGCCTCTCTCCCTTTCTATCATTCCCCCACAGCCCCCCTCCCCAACACCATCAAACATCAGCACGAGCAAATGTTTACGATTACTCCAGACACTGATACCAATCTAATTCCCTATAATTGCTATTCATCATCATGCCGGCTTCCTGACTTCTTTATTAAGCTCTAGTGCTCACAACCCACGTATCCTACAACTCCAGATACAAGTTCTTTGGTGCTCCTGTGTGTTATTTCTAGAGTCAAAATGGTGGGCCAGGGGTTGGCTCCCCTCTATGCTGTCAATCAGAGAACCAGGGTCAGCAGAGACAGTCAAGGGGGCACTGCAATGGGTCTGGATTAGATTAGCACAAGTGAATGCACTTGCCTTCATTTTAAATCAGGCACAGGCCCCTGCTGAGATGAATCAATATTTAATAATTGCGAGATACAGCTATGTGTATATGCAGGGGTCTCCATTTCACCCCTCATGGGGAACTGTTTGCAACAACACTGCACATACAGCATCTCATAATGCCTGGTGTTGGCTCCTCTGGCAATTCCTATTTTTATGAGCCGAACCATCAACTTCTAAAATGCATAATAAAGATAATAAGCTAAACCCCAGAAGAGATCTGCCTAGGCCAAAGTGGGTGTGGGCTGGTGTGTGTTCATAAAGACAGGCAATGGAATTTTCCTTACTGGAGAAGTGTGCTGGGAAGGGTGCTTTGGAGTCATGAAGAAGGAGGAACTTGGTTTCTGAAGTGCTTTCTAGTGCAGAATTCTAAAGCAGGCCTCACATGGGAATAGCACTGAGTGAAAAGACACAGGCTTCTGCTCAGCTCAGCTCTCCCATTCACCACCTGCGTAACCGTGGCGATTCAATCACTGTTCCCGCACTTCAGCTCTCTCACCTGTAAAAGGAGGGCCTTGAGCTAGTTGTGTTTTCTCAACCTTGGCACTGTTGACATCTGAGCCTGGATAATTCTTTGTTGGGGGGGCTGTCCTGTGCACTGTAGGATGGTTGGCAGCATCCCTGGTCTCTACTCACTACATTCCAGTAGCACCTCCCCTCCAGCTGTGACAACCAAGAAAGTACCCAGGCATTGCCAAAGTTCCCAAAGGGTAAAATCACTCCTGAGAGAACCACTGGGCTAGCTGATCCTTAAAAGGTCTTCCAGCTTTCTGTTACTCCAGGTCTTTTTTTCCCTCTTTGGAAATCTCCATGTAGAAATGTTAGTTGGAGGTACAGATTGCAATTGTTTCGAAGCTTCTTCCACATAACCCTCTCTCTGGTGGCCCAACCTGGGTTCACTTTCAAAGCAGAGGAGTGCTTTGTATCCTCTGAACCTCACTTCTTAGCCTTAAAAGGCACAAATAGGCTTGCTCCCTGCGGCGCTGCATACATTGTCATAGCTTTTGGTACATTCCCCAAACCAGATGTCTCCCAGTTGCTGCTCCAAATGCAGACACCTTGTTCACTATTATTGTCTTGCTCTTATAACGGCTCCCCAGTGCCTAAAGGTGTCCAGAAGTTCTCCCACTCTTTTGTCCTTTACCCACGTTGCTGCTCAGCTCCTTTCGATGCCCCCTTCTGCAGGTCATCAGCAATGCAGGGTAACTAGCTGCTGAATGGCTCATTACCCAGGGCAAACTCATCAGAAAGGAGCCTCGGTCCAAGCACTGCAATGAATCCTTCAATTGGCTAGGAATGAATGCATTAATCTGGGGCTATTAGAGCCTTTATCAGGCTGCCTAAAATATACCGCCTTCCTGAAGCATACTGAGCAGTCATTCACCCTAAAGGGATATGTGGGAGGGGAGCACTATATTGGTGCTATCTAAAACTGAACAGCTAATAGGAAGGGGGGGTGGGGAGCAGAGAAGCTAGATATGGTATTGCTGAACATACATCTAGACTTTTCATCTTGTTTTTTCAGGGACTCAAGCCTAAAAGGAAAACCATACCATCTGAATGACTTCCTTCCCAAAGAGGATGAAGAAAAGAGAAGAAAGATTCTGCATAGATTCTCAAAGTAGCTTATTTCCCTAAGGAGTTGAGAAAGGAGGAGGTGAGATAGGCTACAGTGCATACAGTGGAGACTACTAGAGTGTACACAGGTGGATAATGAACCAGGAAATGCTCTCTCTGACCGGGAGTCAAGGGAGCTGTCATGTTCATACACTTATCACCACCACCCTCCACTCTCCACAACTGTGACCACAATGCATTCCTCATCAAGATCTTCACAGGGGGCCAAGCTCATGCAAGGTCTCAGGGAACCCCAAGCAGTGGGTGCTGGAAGGAGTAGTGGAATGGATAATGGGCCAAAAACAAAGCCACATTAAGTCTAGCACTTGCCTAGGCCTAAGATTTGATGTTTTGTGCTTCATTTTGTAAAATGGAAATTATTATGACTCCCTTGCCTTATCAACTTATTGTGAGGATCAAATAAGGCAATTTATGTGAAAATGCTTTCATATTAAAAAGACATATATATGGCTACAATACCATGGCCTTTAGGCCAGAGTGTTCCAGGGAAAAAAAGAAAAGAAAAAGGCAGGCCACATACTGTAATGCCATGTGATAATGAGATTAGTGTCTTCTTCTACCATTGCTGTTGTCATCATGACAATGAAGTAGCCTGAAAGCTCCTCATGGCACTGCAACATCAGCCAAAGGAAAAAAGAGAGGCCACACCAGAGACCTGAGACTTGATGGAAACTCCACTGAGGAGATTTGGCCCAGTAGAAACAGACAAACTAATTCATGAATGTGCTGCCCATTGACTGATTCCTTTAACTTTGGCTGCTCTGTTTCCCCATTTGCTTTATGATGCCCTCATTTTGATTTAGTTCCTCATAAGCAGACAAGTATAATGAGGTGGAATCAAGCAGAACTCAGGCTCATCCTAGGAGGCCCTGGCGATGAAAGAACTGCTGCGATAAACTCAGCGGTCAACTTCTGACCACCAGAGGCTCCTGCTGACGTTTCTCTCTTTCCATCTTTAGTAAATTTGGAATCAAGTGGACTTCCTGGAAGCCTGAGATTTATTGACTTCAATCATCCTCTTAACAATCTAAGGAAGAACCCTTTAAATTTGACTTTTTTTCCTGTGAGCTCCCATTTCTAGGGTGGAAAAGAGGTAGCAGGCAAGTGCTGCTTTATTTTTGATTAAGATGAACTAAGTCCAATGCAGCTGTCTGCTTTTAGGTGCCTTGACCCATTATTTGCCTGAGCACAAAACAGGGTCAATGTTAGATAGTCCAAACCCCAAAATAAAGTGAAAGTAATTATGCTACCAAGTCCTCCAGTTCCCTTCCCACTCTATCCTGGGCTCCCTCCCAGCTCTGATAAAAACTATGTTCTTTGAGAACTAACTTCCAACCTCATCCTGTGCCAAAGATCTGGAGCCTACTTTGGTGATTATGACCAGCAGACACTGTGCAGATACTCTTTGCTTTTTTTAAATAATGGGGATTTTTTTTTTTAATGTATGGCAAAGTTAGCAATGCCTGCCCATTTGTTTTGGAGAGAGTTGTCACGGTCTATTTAAGAAGCTATTGGGGAGGAAAGAAAATATCTATTTGTGATATAACAAAATCATACGCAACAGGATGACTGCAAGGCATCAAGCTCTAATTCTGGTATCACTTCTCATTAGACAAGCACTGAGACAGCTTTCTGCACATGTTATAAATGCAGGTTCTATTTCAGAGTGATGCTCCAATGGAAAAACCTTCTTGGATGGAGAAAGGTGAGAGAAGAGCATTTTAGGGCACAAAAAAGTTTTCATAGCTTTTGCAAACATGTATGTATATATCTCTCTCTATATATGTGTCAGTTTGTATATATGTGTGAATACAGACACACACGTACATATGTTTGCACACACCCTAGAGGAGGGGCAAGAGTAAGAACTACAGAAAGCAAGACAGAGAGCAAATTCAATGTTTCAGCATGTAATGAAGTCTTCCAGCATCAAGGACCCGGAGCATTTCACACTTTGTATTTTGTTAAGATGCTCTTCTGTTTCTAGAGCTCTGAACATGGGTATGACACTTTTTTTAGAGAAAGTGGGAGAATAACATATCAGATACCATAATAAAGCTATCACAATGTATAAACAGTCACAGCCAAAGAATCTGGTGTGCTGAAGCAGAAGACAATAATAACCTGGATCAACATAAATTAAAGCAAGAAAAGAGGTGAGCTGAAAACAGAAAATGCAGCCATACAGTTCCATAAAAATGTTGCCTCCTAATCGCAGCACTGGACCGGACGATGCTGTGGCATAGGTTTACAGTGATAGCAGACTAGCAAAGCTGTGCTAACCTGACTGAAGGTCCACTGCCTGTAACAGAATGTTCTTTTTTCAGTAAGATCTACGTAGTTAGTTCTTCATCAAATGGATGTGGTGGACTTACATATAACCTAAGTTTACTTGCAGAAAAATTTAAACTGTAACTCTAAAAATACATAATTTCAATGGAAGTTTTAAAGAGCCAAACAGCCATTGGACCTTCTTTCCAGGTACTAACAAGTGAGGGACAGAGCAAAGCTTCAGGTTGGACAGAGGGTTCCACCAGCTTTACTGCCAGCATAGGAGACTGGAATGAAGCAGGATCTGTGGAAAAAGGAAGTTTCTGTTCCCTTTCTGAAGGGTCAAGAGGCAGCTATTGCCTGGAGGCATCAGATCGACCTCTCCAGTAACAGGGGAAAAGTCTTAAGAGGGAGCAGGGCCCAGCTGTCTGTACACTACAGGAAAACAGTGTGTGAAAGAGCCCACTATCCATATCTAGGCAAAAAACAAAACCAAACCAAACCCACCGCCGTCGAGCCGATTCCGACTCATAGTGACCCTATAGGACATAGTAGAACTGCCCGGTAGAGTTTCCAAGGAGCACCTGGTGGATTCGAACTGCTGACCTTTTGGTTAGCAGCCGTAGCACTTAACCACTACGCCACCAGGGTTTCCTACCTAGGCAAAGAAGGGTGCAAAGAGAATGAGCTGGGAGAGAAGCCTGCTTTGGAGGTAGCCAGTGATTCTCTGGATCAACCGGATTAGCCCAGCCTCACACTGGGAGTAGAGAGCAAAGGGACGGGGAGAAGGGAGGAAACCTTGACTCCGGCCCTAGCAGGGAGGCACAAGTTTTCGTGGAAGTTCCCTCTTCTGGGGCAGGAAGGGCCATGGATAATCTCTACAACCAGTCCTTTCAAGAGAGGCTCTCAAAAAACAAATGTAAGATGTTTGAAATGCAGGATCCCTCTATTACCTATTTTACTTCAACTCCATGTACAGGAGGTGCTGAGATCAAATGATTTTCCACAGTAAGAACATAGGTAACATGCATCAAGAAACTCATAAACAAGGGCTGCTGGCATTGCAGGAGGTGAAAGGATTGCTGGTATCAGATTCTAAAGCAATAATGGTTGCAATTTGGTAATGAAGCAGTTGGCTGCGGTTTGTTCTGACTGCAGCAAAGTGAGCGCAATTCTTCAGAACAGTGGGAATGAAAGCACTGGGCTTTTGCTGTTGCACACTCATTTGTTTATCAGGTAATAATTTATAATTCCCAAGTACCCACCTACATCTTTGAGTTCTGAATCAGAGCACAGTGAGTGACTGGGATTAGAGGGAAGGGAAAGGTTTTACATCAGTATTTTCCCAACGCCGGCCTTCAGAACTTCATATTCCGTGGGAATCTTCTGGGGGAGTGTAGCATATTCTACAAATGGAAAAAGGATTTGTGCATTTTGATAAAAGTATTCTTTTTCAACAATTAAAATGTTACGAGAACTATTTTCCCAATCCAGTTGCTTTCTATTCTTCTCACTCCCTATTAGATCTTTAGTTTCATCCCAGAGCAATACATTTGTTTCCAAATATAATCAAAGACCATGTTCATGATTAAGGGCCTGTGGTTTTATTTTGCTTTCTGGAGGGGAGGCTATAAAGTTCCTATGACTTCCTAGATCTGGGAAAATAGATTTGTCTGGGTGCTCTCCACGAGCATGTAGCTTTTTCCAGAGACATCTGCGTTTGTACAGGTAGTGATTTTTACTTTAGAATATTATACTAGGACCTGCATAGTCCTTTGGCTCTTTCCCTTAATGGTGATTGCAAATTTGGCTCAAGAGTCCCATAACTATGATGTCCATTAATCTAGAGTTTCTACTGGAATGAAAATCCCTTTAGAAAGAAGAACTGTGTCTTCCCGGTATTCTGTGAAAGTTCCTAGCAAGGTATCTGGTGCCAAGCACAGACTGGAAGTGGTTCAAGCAGAGCCCTGAAATCAAGGCCCTCAATTCTACACCTGTTCACACTGCTGACAGATGTGGCCAGTGGTTCATGATGCACTTATCCGGAACAAGTCACATGCCTCTCCAGGCCTCTGGTTCTTACAGCATAGTTGCAAGCGTGCTCAGAAAGGTACCAGTTGAATAATCATTCTTTGAGTACCTACTATGTGCCAGGCCCTGTGTAACAGAGATGGAAATGAATAAGACAGAACACTCAGTTCAAGGAGTGAGCCAGCAGGAGTAGAAGTTAAAACTACACACAATGGTTACTGTATAGGGCCACAAGAGATGCATATACAAAGTGTGATAGGACCACGGGGCTGGGGGTGTCAGGGGAAAATGCAGAGAAAGCTGCCTTGTGTTTGGGTCTCACAGGACATGTGAGAGCTCCAAGGCTGTAAGGGACAGTGTTATAGGAAGCAGTCCCTGGGTGGTGAAAATGGTTAAGTGCTCAGCTACAAACCAAAAAGTTGGTAGTTTGAATCCACCAAGAGGTGCTTTTGAAGAAAGGCCTGGTGATCTACTTCTGAAAAATCAGCCATTAAGAACCCTATGGAGCAGTTCTACTACGAAACACACGGAGTCATCATGAGTTAAATTGACTCTGTGGCAATATTTTTTTTAAGCTATGTATAAATAGGATGAGCAAAAGTTCTGAGCTCCTGGGGGATGATGAATTGGTCCATGATCCTCTACTGTGAAGTGGGTAGTGACCAGTGGTGTGAGATGATGGCGGAATGATAACTTGGGAGTCAAACTTTGTAAAACTTTATACGCCTTACTAAAGAGACTGGATTTTATCTCATAGGAAATGGGGAGTCATCAAAGGATTCTAAGCAAGAGAGTAACACAATCAGGTCTGGGCTATGGAAAAATTTTGGCCACAGTAGAGTGCACATTTGAGAGAGTAATGCTTAGAGGTAGCTCCTACTGTTATTACCACCATTATTACCATCTCTACCACCTCAGCCAGTGAGTTCTTTCATTTTATGAACGCTTAAAATGCTTTAAACACACTGCCTCAATCAATCTTCACAGGTAGGTGTTATTATTAATCTTATTTTCCTTATGGCATAGTGAGAAGTTAGGTAACATGCTAAAGATCACCCAGCTAATGAGTGGTTGAAATACAATTTGAACACAGGTGGTCCGACACTGGAGCCCATACCCTTAAGCAGTACATCACTGCTTCACATTATAAAAGTTTTTTCTTAGAAATGACATAGGGCAGGCCTAAGAAGGGAAAGAGTGGAAAAGAGTTATAGAATATTTGATAGATAGAATGCACAAGACTTGGTAACTTAAATAAACAACATCAACAAAATAGATGTGTAACATGAAGAAAAACCTGCTGATGACTCAGGTTTCTTAGCTTGGGTGACTGGGTATGTGCTGAGGCCATTTACTGAGATGAGAAATACTGATTGTAGAGAGACACACCTGATGGAGGAGGCAGTGGGCATTTGCCATTTTTCTAAGCTACTACAAAGAATCTGAACACCTTCGTATATTTAAGAAACTCTAGATAATGAGTCCACTCTGAAAGTTGCTAAGGTCAAAGAGCTGCCCTCCTAAGCTCTAACATCTAGGGCATCGGGGCTCTAGAGTGAGTGATGGAAAGAGGCAGGGATGGTTTTTAATTCATTCCAGCTGGAATTTCTAGTATCCAGAGGTGTCAGAAAGGCCAGAAGGAGCATCAAGTGGCCGGTGCTGCATCAGTGCCCTGGAGAGGCTCTTCCTGTGCTGTGATTTTTATTTTTTCCTCTGTGTATTGACCTCCTTCTCATTTGTTGAATCAACCTCTCTGTCAATTCAGTGAGATCTACCATATACTTCCATTCAATTCCTTTTTTGTTAAGTCAACCCAAATAAATCTCTGTTAATTGCAAACAAGAACCCAGTTTGGTACAGAAGCTATAAGGACAATTGGGTATGTTGAATTCGAGTTATCTGCAAGACATACAATCTTAGATGCTCAGTAGATACCTTGTCATAATTTGGGAATTTTGAAGTGATGAGAGCAGAACACAATCTGATGACTTCCCAAATCTAGGCTAATGTTGTGACTGCGTAGCATCACCTGGGAAAACATGAAGGGAAGAAACCTAAAGATGGAACTCAGAGACATGCCAGCATTAATAACCTGTGGGAAGTATTTAGCTGAGAAAACAAAGGGAATTGTGATGGAGTGGTCGGGGCTGGGAGAAAGTCAAGAGAGAGTGATTTCATGAAATGTCAGGAAAGAAGGAGGGTGGTGGCAAGAGCACTAATTTCAGCAGAAAGAATACTGAAAGCATCACGGGATTCGGCAGTGAGCAACTACTGGTGTCCTCAGCAGAACAGTTTACTTACTTTTGTGTCTTATTCTGAGATCTTTAAGTAAAATAGGTAACTTTAACATAGAGTGTGGATGGTTTACCTCATCCACACAGTGATGAACCAAATTTATCACTTTTGTCTTCTCTCCTCTCCTCCCCTCTTCTGCCGCCTTTCCTTCCCCCTCTTCTCTTCCTTTCTTCTCCTTGTCCTTCCCCTTTCTTGTCTTATTACTATTTTTTAAAAAATTCTTTTTATTTTCTGGAACTCTTTCCAGAGAGGCCCCATGTTAGCCTGGCATTTGGTAGCAATGGAAAACAATGGAAAAGAACTTGAGGAGAGCACCTCACCGGGTTTTTATTTTTCTTTCTCTAAGGGTAAGTGAAGCAAATGTGGTGAGCTGAACTACCCACTATGGTCACTATAATGGCTCAAACATAAAAAAGTTTGGTAGCTTAGGTCTTTGCATTTGTGGAGATTAAACCCAGCTTCCCGGGAACAATTACAGCAAACTTTGAATGGTATTTTTGCTTGTTGGTTTTTGTTTTTAACTCCCCTAGGCTTGGAAACCTATGATCTCGCAGTTCTGGAAGTCAAGGAATGACTGAAACTTGTTTATGGAAAGCTGTTCAGTTGTGTTAAATTTCTATTATTTGTCTTTTTTTAAGGTCTTAAATGCTTTTTCATTTTCCTTGTTCCTTTGAACGTGTCTGCTTTACTTCTTGGCTACTCTCTGTCTTTAATAAAAAATCTACCACTTTTAGCAGCTTCTTTGAAAGCCATGCTTGACTTAACATGATTGCCAGTTTCTCCTTGCCTTCCTAATGCCCGCTCTAATCATCTCCAGCATCTCTCTATTGGATTGTTTCTCTTTAATTATGTGCTTATTCTCTTTCATCTTTCCACAAATCACATAATAATTAATTAGAACATAAATACACAATGATACAAAGTAAACATGAAGTCCCATAGTGAATGAATCACCTTTTTCTCCAAACTCAATAAATTCCTCAGTATATTGCAAGAGATCCTAACCTGATGTCCACGGGCTTTTAAAGAGGTTCATCAAAGGGTATCATATTTTCCAATAATTTCCTGAAAGTGTACACAAACTAATAATCAAAATATTATCATGATTACTCTACTTTCCATTAGAGAAACTGAGGCACAGAGAGGCTAAGGAACATGTCAGGATCAAGCAGCCAGATTTTAAAATAGGCAGTCTGGTCTCATGGTTCACATGTGAAATTACTATGCTATTCTGCCCCCAAATCAAAGAATTTTCTCACACTTCCTCATTTTCTTTACAACCCATACCAGTCCTCACTGGTGAAGATCTATCCAAACTACATGTTCTCCATCACCATGGTGAACTACCTTAGTTTTGGCTACTTCATTGCACTCTGAAATTACTATACAGAGTATGTCAGTTTTGCCCCTCTCTGTCATCTTCCAAAATGACTTTGAATGATCTTTTCAGAAATGCAAAAATCATCTCATTGTACACTTTTAAAAAGTTTTATCTTGCTGCCAAGTTAGGGATCAAAATCCTCAGCAGAATTTGTAAAGCAAGGCCCTTCAGGATTGATACATTTATACCTCTCTAATCTTATCTTTTACTATAATGCACCCTAAACACACACACACAGGCACACACACACACTCACACTCTGCCTTTGCCTTCCTACCCCTATCTTTCAACCGTGCTATACTTGTTTCTTGTAAACAGACACGCAGATGCTCTCCTATGCATGCACTTTCTTTCCTTTGATCAGTAAACTCACAGTCTTCATATAGCTCACTCTTCTTAGCCCTTTAAATCTAGACCCTGATGTCCCCTCATTCAGGAAGCCTTCTCTGCTCCACTTCATCTTGAATCAGTTCAGGTTTGATCCTTGTTTTATGTTTCTCTAACATCTTACAAATAGTTCAGTGTGTTATATTTTAGTAGAAGTGGGGCTTCCTGAAAATTCTTTTGAGAATAAAAATTCCCTTTTATCTCTAAATACCCAAAACTCCAGAGTGCCTAAAACATACCAGGTGCTCAATAAATGACTGGCGAAAAAAAAAAAAAAGAATAAAAAGTGAGATTAGCTTACTTAATCAATGTAATTGTTCAAGCTGGGTAAATGAAAAACCTGTTTGGTTTTTTGTTTGTGTGTTCGTTTTTTTCTTTGAGTCCACACATTCAATTGATGAATTAAATGCGAAATTCTCATAGCATACATTTTCCCTTAATCTTTTAAAAATATTTTTGCTCTAAAGAAACCCATTTAATCTCCTTTATGGCCTATATCTACATTAAATTCTTATCCTTTTTAAATTTAATTTTTAATTCCTTGTCAATATTTTGTGATTAACAAATGATGAACACCCCTCCCCCACCCTTCAATTTTTTAAGATGGACAAATGATCAGAATCCATAATAAGCACACTGGTCAGTTGTCCAGGGCACATTTATTACAGGATTAAATTATATTTTAAAAGATCTCTACATCAGATTATTCATAATTTTTACATTCCACCTTTTTCTACAATACATTGGAAGCAGCTTACAAGGAAAATGGTAATTTTCCTTCTACAATACATACTCAGCAGCTAACTAACAGGCTGACATTTCGAGTCCACCCAGGCACGACTTGGAAGAAAGGCTCAGTGATCTACTTCTGAAAAATCAGCTATTGAAAACACCGTGGAGCCCAGTACCACTCTGACATACATGGGATCACGATGAGTCAGAATCAACTTGTCAGCAACTGATTTCACAATGAAAAGACAAAATAAATGGTCAGAGAAAATAAGGTCAAAAGAAAAAGGAGAATACCTCATCGGGCAACTATAATGGTCAAGATAAATTTTGCCGTTAAGCTTTAAATTTGTTTTTTGAGTTTCTTAACAACAAGGGTAAACTGGGAAGCATGGTTAGCTATATGAAAGTTTTGTTCAGTAAGAAGGAAGCTTTGCAGCTTTTCTGGATAACAAAGGTAAAAAGAGAACATACACATTAATAAGGATTAATCCTCCCACCTTTTTTTTCAACCAAGCAAAAATTGTAAGATTCTACAGGCTATATGTTTAGCTCTGTGAACTCTGGCAAGTGAAGTGATTCTGGTGAGCTAGCGTCTCCCTAACTATAAAGAGTCAGGAATGGACTTTTGTTATTTAAGTTTATTAAGCTGTTATTTAAGACTATCATACATATTTAGCATGTAGTCTAAATATTCTTAATTCAGGCATCAATATAGATGTTACCCTATAATCCAGTTTAATGTGAGCTTTTCAGCAAAGCCCCCAAATTACTTTATTATTAGTTCCCTTTTTTTTTTTTTGTCATGTGTCTGATGTGGGATAATTTTTGGGGGCACATTTACAATCAATAGACATTGAATATGGAAGTAAACAGTATCCTGGATTAACACTGTGCCTCTATTTAAAAATTTTGGCCAGTTGCTTGAAGCAGTTGAGAATTAACCAGAGGTCTAACTAGTCAGGATATGTTTATCAGTCACAGCCATTATGGTAGATGTCATGAATTGAATTACGTCCTCCCCAAAATGTGTTTATCAACTTGTTTAGGCCATGATTCCCACTATTGTGTGGTTGTCCTCCATTTTATGATTGCAATTTTATGTCAAGAAGATTAGGGTGGGATTGTAACACCACTCTTACTCAGGTCACCTCCCTGATCCAATTTAAAGGGAGTTTCCCTGGGGTGTGGCCTGTACCACCTTTTATCTCTCAAGAGACAAAAAGGAAAGGGAAGCAGGCAGAGAGTCAGGAACCTCATACCATCAAGAAAGCAGCCTGGGAGCAGAACACATCTTTGGACCTAGGTTCCTGTGCTGAAATACCCCCAGACCAAGGAAAGGTGATGACAAGGACCTTTCTCCAAAGCCAAAAGAAAGAGAAAGTCTTCCTCTGGAGCTGATACCCTGAATTTGGACTTGTAATCTACTAGACTGTGAGAGAATAAATTTCTCTTTGTTAAAGCCATCCACTTGTGGTATTTCTGTTATGGCAGCACTAGATGACTAAGATAGCAGATACAGATCTTAATCCTCTCATTATTTTCCCCCAGAACTCATGGGGGTATTGCTGCTTTCAGGAATAAGATTTTCATTAGCTTTAGGCATCCTGTGAGTCTCCTTGGCTCACTGCTTAGGTGTGGAACCACTGAACTCAATCACGCCTTCTTGTTCAGTGTTTTGAAGTATGTCATTACTAAGTAGTTGCTTGTTAGAAAAAATTCAAATATCTTCTGAAACATTTTATATTTTATCTGATCTGTTGTGAAACATCCTTATTTTTAGCAACACTGATGATAATAATGACAATAATACATTTACAGGCATCCGATCCCGTCCCTTGTTCCACTTTGTGGCAGCATAAGTGCAAAACAATGTATTAATATTCTGGTACCCATCATTGGGAATTGTTAAATCTATATAAATTGGATCATACTGTGGCCACTGGATTGGAGAGCTGCTGCTGAGCTGTAATATTTACTCGTAAAAAGTCAACTGAATTGGAAGGCAAGTGAGTCTCTGTCCATGGTGCTGAAAGCAAACAGTTTTCCACAGGATTTAGTACTGAACAAGTTCAAGGCAACCTCTTATGTTGAATCGTGCATGTATTGTAATGTCTGTAATACATCAATTACTTTTTGGCAGCCAAACATCATAGCACTTCAAATTCTGATAATCACATTCACTTTGCTGAGTTTCAGTCTGTTACAGTGCTCACAATCGAGCATGAGAGGCATCAAGAAGAACATTGAGCAACAAAGAACCAGTAAAGCAGAGACTTTAGGTTCATACACCTGGCATAGCTAGGGCTCTGAGAAGCTAAAATCCTCCCCTGTTCACAAAACACTAAGGAATGTATAGATACAATAAAGAACTAGAAACCAAACCCACTGCTGTTGAGTCAATTCTGACTCATAGCGACCTCACAGGACAGAGCAGAACTGCCCCATAGAATTTCCAAGGAGCACCCGATGGATTTGAACTGCTGAGCTTTTGGTTAGCAGCTGTATCTCTTAACCACTATGCCACCAGGGTTTCTATAGATACAACATCACATATTAAGTATAATCTGGGAAGATATCTACCATTTAGGGGTAGATTTAGAAATTCTTTCAGAATGTGTAGAAAATAGTCCTTCAAATATTTATTTTTTATTAAATGCCAGAATATGCCTACTATATTTTGTTAGTTGTAAAGCCAGTTTTATACCCCTCAAATGACAAGGTATGACAATATCTTCTACTCGTTACATTACAAAAGGGAAAGACATTGCCTTCAACTTAGTAAGTGTTTCATCTCCTATAGAGATGAAAACTCTTTCTAAAACAGATTTTTTCTATATTTTTTCCTTGAAAGTTGCTTCTATCTTTCTAACTGACCAAAATGCCAGAAACCCACCTTTTACAAGTGCCCTTATCACGTAGCCTTGTGCAAATAGCCCACCTGAGGCACTGCGCCTGACTATCTCTCCCTTGGGAACGAGGAGCTATGTGAGTTTCCAAAGGACAGATGACTAAGTGATCCCTCTGCATACCACACAGATTCTCTTCTGCATACCGTTACACTTAACTGGAGGGAGGGGTCCGAACGTGCTTTAATCAAGCAAAATCTTCTCACGGCTTCATTCAATGAACCTTTATTTAGTGTCAGGCATATGCCAGGACCACACTAGATGCTGATGATATGGAAATAAATTAAAACTGGCCCCTGTCCTCAAGGGATGCCATGAGGCCAAAGGGAACACCCATGAAATAAATAATTACTACAGAGTACTATAAAGAAAAAAAAAATTTTTTTTTCTTTATAGTAAATACTACAGCCATGATACAAATAAAGACCTTTAAGTTCAAAGGGGCACCCAGCAACTTTACTGATATGGAGGGGTGGGCTGTGGAATGTCTATTGCAGCTTCTTAAAAAAAAAAAAAGGCAGTCAATTTCTGTCTTAAAGAATGAGATACTATTTTTTTTTCCAGGTTGAGCAAGAAGATGCAACGAATCCCCATTAAAAGCTCCCAGTTAAATTCCCTATCAACCTCTCCAGACACTCAGTCTCTGCATCTCCATCTCTGGAAAAGGAAAGGTGTTATTCTTCACCTTTCATATAGACCATGTTCTGGTGTATTATAAATTTACACAGACTTGGTTGGGGTTAGCACATTTGAGGTTCCAGTGCTTATGGGGCACGGGCAGGGTAGGGGGCAGGAGGCAGGCCGTGAACATATGTGAGTGATAACGGTGCAGCGTATCATGTGTGCTGAAAGAAAGGCAGGGTTGGGAATGATGTAATGATCATTGCAGAGTGAGAGAAGATCACAGACACAAGTGGAGAGAACATGTGCCCTCCATCCACACTGTCACTAAGAACCACGCACACCCCGAAACTTTAATTAAAAATCTTACATGTATATATTCATCCTAAATTATTCTCTATTACTGGAGCTGGGCACTTTTATTATCCACTTTATTTGCAGAGCAGCAGCCTCCCACATCCAAGGATTGAATGCTGCTGAATTCCCTCCAGCATGCTTCAGGGGAAAAGTGAAGGTCCTTGGTCCCACAGTTCAGAACAGCCATATCAGATAAATGTGAAGTCTTGTTACCCAGAAATATTCATCTAAGGAGAGGAGAGGATTTGATTTTCATGAATTCTGCTCCACACTCCTCTTCCTGCCTGACAATAACCTCCCTCTCCAGAACAACAATAATCTGAACATAAACGGATGTGAAGCTTTTTAAAGTAATGAACTCTGAGGCATTGGAGCCAAGGCAAGTGTGGTTTAAATGCACGGCTCCTGCAGCCCAGAGAGACCATCAATTATATAGCCCTGCTGTCGAGGAAGCAAAAACAATATTTCAAAAAGTCATTGCCAGAAAGAGAAAGAACAAGAAGAAAATGACACAGAAATCACACCATTCAAAGCCAGCAAGTCCAAGAGAATGACTGAGCAAAGATGAGTGGCTAAATCCTGCCAAAGGCAGCCCTCTCCACTCAGGGGGCAAAGGAAGGAGAAGCAGGGACTTCCTTCTTGATCTGCCCTTCTCCATGAAGTCGCCTTTTTGGCATTTTTTTTTTTTCTGTTGCTCCTGGAGCATACAGAAAGTATGTTCTTAATTTGCCAATCCGTTTATAAACTTTTTTCCCCCTTTTTAAAAATTGTGCTTTAAGTAAAGGTTTACAATTCAAGCCAGTTTCTCATATAAAAATTTATACACATATTGTTATGTGACCCTAGTTGCTCTCCCTATAATATGACAGCACACTCCTCCTCTCCACCCTATATTTCCCATGTCCATTCAACCAGCTCCTGTCTCCCTCTGCCTTCTCATCTTGCCCTCAGACAAGAGCTGCCCACTTAGTCTCGTATGTATTTATAGACATTTTTTTTTTTCTTTCTTTTTTATTGTTATTTAAGTGAAAGTTTACAATTCAGGTCAGTTTCTCATACAAAAACTTATACACACATTGTTATGTGACCCTAGTTGCTCTCTCTATAATGTGACAGCACACTCCTCCTCTGTACCCTGTATTTCCCATGTCCATTCAACCAGCTCCTGTCGCCCTCTGCCTTCTCATCTCGCCTCCGGACAGGAGTTGCCCACACAGTCTCAGCTGTCTACTTGAGCTAAGAAGCACACTCCTCACCAGTATCATTTTGTCTTATCGTCCAGTCTAACTTTGTCTGAAGAGTTGGCTTCAGGAATGGTTTTAGTTTGGGGTTAACAGAAAGTCTTAGGGCCATGTCCTCTGGGGTCCTTCCAGTCTCGGTTAGACCATTGAGTCTGGTCTTTTTACTAGAATTTGAGTTCTGCACCCCACTTTTCTCCTGCTCCATCAGGGACTCTCTGTTGTGTTCCCTGTCAGCGCAGTCATTGGTGGTAGCCAGGCAACATCTAGTTCTTCTGGTCTCAGGCTGATGGAGTCTCTGGTATATGTGGCCCTTTCTGTCTCTTGGGCTAATATTTTCCTTGAGTCTTTGGTGTTCTTCATTCTCCTTTGCTCTAGGGGGCTGAGACTAAGTGATGCATCTTAGATGGCCACTTGCCAGCTTTTAAGATCCCAGATGCCACTCACCAAAGAGGGGTGCAGAAAATTTTAATACACTTTTTTATACCAGTCGATCTAGATATCCCCTGAAACCATGGCCTCCAAACCCCCACTCCTGCTACTCTGTCCCTCAAAGTGTTTGGTTTTATTCAGGAAACTTCTGAGCTTTTAGTTTAGTTCAGTTGTGCTGACATCCTCTGCATTGTGTGTTGACCTTCAACCATAGGTTTTCAATAGCTCATTTTTTTAAAGTACATTCCCAGGCCTTTCTCCTGAAGCTCCTCTGTGTGGCCTTGAACTGCCAACTTTTTCAGTTAGTAGCCAAGCATGTTAATCATCTGCACCACCCAGGGCCTCCCCCAACACCCCCAAGTCCCACTATTAGCTCATATATAGGGACATATATATTGTTTTCTTAAATGGAATTGTTTTGCAACTTGCTTTTATCAATTAACAATACCTTTTGGAGCTTTTCTTATATAAGTACATACATATATATCTCATTCTTTATAGACATTTTTTGAGAGCCAAAATATTATATCACATCAGTATAGAGATTTATTATTTTACAAAACCACCTTCATGTCCATAATTTAATTTTATTCTTACAACAGCTTTTTGAAGTATGGTAAGAAGCCTCATTATACCTATTTCACAGATGACCTAACTGACGCTTGGGGAAGTTAAGTGACTTGTCCAAGATTGACCAGGTATTAAGTGTCCAGCTGAAGGCCTAGAATGCAGGAGGCCATCAGTAAACATTTATAGGGGAATAAAGGGTGTTGAGACAGAATTATTAAGTATCATTAGGGCATGAATTTGGCCTTCTAACAGCCAGATAAGAATTCTTTCCACTCTATTGAAGGCATTCTACTAGGTGTTAGATAGGACTTACAAGGTTTATAGGATGTGGTCTACTCTTTAAAGAGTTCAGGACACACTTCTTGACTTAATCATTCTGATTTTTTTTTATATGTGTGTGTTTAAGTGTATGAAAGTGAGAATGGTTCGATGTTTAAGAAAAAGATTAATTCAGTTGAGACTGTGGCATCTTCAAAGTAAACGGCTTATCTTCCAGGAATATAAGGCAGTGGAAAGAACAACTGCTCTGTAGCCAGGGGGCTGACAGCTCGTTTTAGCTGCAGTCTTCACTAGCTTGGGCATAAGTCACATTTTGTGAACTTCACTTTCTTCACCTAGGAAATGGAATTGATAATATTTGCTCTACTTACTTCTCTAGCTGGTTGAGAAAAATGGACAGGGGAACCACTTTATAAGGTTGAATGCAGGATACAAATACGTATACAAATATTACAGAGTTTGAATAACTGCCCCTTGGTGGAAAGGAGAAAATGCCTAGCTTACCATGCATTTGGAAGATTAGTAAAATAGCAACAATAGTAGAAGCTGTCACTGTGGTTATTTATGTTGGTATACAACTTTGCGATTTGAAAATACAAAGGCAGAAAATGGAGATAGTCAAAAGCATGGAATTTGAACTCAGTCAGAACAAAGATTCAAGTGCCCACATTGCTATACCCTCCAGGACAACTATGAACAGATTACTTACTCTTTCTGTGTCAGACTCTTTAGTCATAAGATGGAAATATTAAGACTTAATTCATCAGCTTGTTTTAAAGTTTAAATGAGAAATGTACATAAAGGGCATAACAGAGTACCTGGAATATAAATGGAACAACTATAATTATTTTTATTTTTTACTATGCATTGTCTCACTTTGTACAAATTTTCAGTAAAAATAATTGGATTGACATAGTGCTATTTTCTTCTCTTCTGGTTGTCTAACATCAGGCACTAACTGACCTCTTGGTATATTTTGAGCTTTAACAAATGAATTTTTGTGAAGAATCTGGGAGCTATGGAGACACTGTGAGTTACAGTATGACATGTGAGTTGCATGAATTTTTGTACTAGTCCTTTGGTATTATAATTGATCTTGCCTGATTTCCTCCTACATTGATCTGTTCAGAATACTCTTGGCGCAAATGCAATTTTCTGTGGCCAGCAATCAAATTCACCAATGAAACATGGCCAAAGTGATCGAAACAAAGGGCAGAAGTTGTGCTATTTCCAGCACAAATGATCAGTTCCTGAGTTTCTGACACCATCAAATGGAAAAATAAAAATAACTTGAGACAGGAATAGCCTTAAAACCCTGGATCCTAAACCCATTTGCAATATTCCTTTGTGACCTGGGGTCCTCCTCTATGCATAAATGGGAAATTATACATCTTGTGAGGCTCCATGCTGGGAGAATTGGGTATTAGTGTAAGATACGGCAGGCCTTTCCAATAGCTGTTTCTGCTTTTAATTATTGACGTTTCAGTAGATTTTAATAGTCTCTTTCTTCTGTAAGGCCAAAGCATTTCAAGTTAGGATGATTTCTAGCCAATGAATGCATTTTCCCCCAAGTCCTCCTTTTGAAGAAAAGCTTTGTCTGGCCCTACATGCACTTGTGATCATGTCTCTGGCAGAGGCATATCCTTAGCAGTGCTCAGAAAGGAAGGAAGACATTGTTATGGATTGAACTGTGACCCTTCGCCAAAATATGTATTGAATTCCTGGCCCTTACACCTGTGGATGTAATCCTGTTTGGAAATAAGCTTTCTTTTGTTATGTTTAATTACCTCATATCGGTGTAGGATGGCTCCTAAATCTAATCATTTCCGTATTATAAAAAGACCAGAGTAGGCACAGAGACACACACATGGGGGAATTCAGACTCCATATGAGGACTATCTACAAGCAAAGGAACCAAGGGACAATCAGGGCTACGGACAAGGAAGGGATCAACATGGTTCTGACTTGAGCTTTTAGCTTCCAGCACCATGAGAAAATACATTTCTGTTCTTGAAAACCAACCACTCATGATATTTGTATTATAATAAAACTAGGAAATTAAGACAGATGTGAAGACCAGAGGGGAGGCAGAGAAGGTTGGAGCAAACCGTCCTTAGTTTTCACCTAGTGGTCATTTCAGAATATTTTTGTACTAGAGCTACCGTGATAACCATTTACCCACATCCACTTTCTAAATTATCAAAGCCCTTAATAGGCATAGATAATATCATTTAAACTCTTCCCTCACCCTAACCATAATGGATTGGACTGAAGGTAATCACTTGACTCAAATGAGGGCAGTCTGATTCACTTTCGTGCTATTTTGGACTTGAGTCACCAAAACCAAGTCAGTTGGCTTCTAGTTATCAAGTGGTCTAAGTGTAAGGCAAGACAAGCCAAGGTGAAGTTAGTGAGGAACAGAGAAGCCCTAGTAGGAGAGGTAGAGACTGTAGGAGATGAGTAGAAAGAAGTACACATAATGAGACCCCCCAGCTCCAAAGAAAGGAGAGAGCACCTGCTGATGGCCACTCCCTTGTCACAGGCTCAGCTGTTCTTCCTGCACTTTATTTCTGTGAAATGTGCCCCCATTCTTCCAGTAAGCCCCCTTTAAGTATTTGAGTGAATGTCTGTAATTCAAACTGTTTTTTAAACAATGATAATGTTTGGGAAGGCAAATACAGTGAAGGAATTGGAAGGAAAACAGAGGTAGTCAAGGTGCAGGAAATGGCAATAGAAGTGTCAGCAACGGGAAAAGCGTGGGGTGATGAGATAAAAGTCAGAGACTTGTTTGGCTTCTGTCTCCACTCATTTTTTAGTTCTGCAAGCGTGCGCTGCCCTGGGAGAAAGTTAGCTAACATCTGAAGAGAGAAATGAAGACACTAAAATCTATCACAAAAGCAATGATGGATAATTAGAAATTTATTCAACAACCAGCACTTACTGAGAAAAATCTATATCCCATTCAGTGAATGATTCTTGTGCTCAGAAAAGTTACATGTTTGGTCGGGGTAGGGGGAGGTAATTAAATATAACAAGGTGAGTACAATGATATAAGTATGCAACGTTTGATCTATTGAGCTAGGGTAAGGAGAAAGGACTTAAGGAACATAAACCAAAAAACCAAACCCATTGCTGTCAAATTGATTCTGACTCATAGCAACGTTATAAGACAGAGTAGAACTGCCCCACAGGGTTTCTGAAGAGTGGCTGGTGAATTTGAACTGCCAACCTTTTGGTTAGCAGTGGTAGCTCTTCATCACTGTGCCACCAAAGCTCCCATCTGCATCTTCGAATATTGTAATTTCCATCATGAGGTTAGGGGTCATTTACAACTCATTTTCCTATTCCCAACATTTGCCATTAGCGCCTGATACACAGTAAGAGTCAGCAAATATTTGCTAAATTGAGTTTAAAAAATATTGAGTGTTTCCTATTGCTAGGTATTTTACCTAATTTCAATACCTCTCACAATAAACTAACGAGTGGTTATAAATAAACTGTTATAAAGGAGAAGGCTGGAACTCAGGAAGATTAAACACTAGGCTGAAACATATGTTACTGCCAATATCCAACCCCTCCTCATGCATCTGTCAGTTTGTCACACTGTGGGGGCTTGAGTGTTGCTGTGATGCTGAAAGCTATGCCACCAGTATTCAAATACCAGCAGGGTCACCTATGGTGGACAGGTTTCAGCTGAGCTTCCAGACTAAGAAGAAAGACCTGGAGGTCTACTTCTGAAAAGAATTAGCCACTGAAAACCTTATGAATAGCAGCAGTACATTATCTGATATAGTGCCAGAAGATTAGCCCCTCAGGTTGGAAGGCACTTAAGAGACAACTAGGGAAAAGCTGCCTCCTCAAATGGAGTTAACCATAATGACATGGATGGAGTCAAGCTTTCAGGACCTTCATTTGCTGATGTGGCATGACTCAAAATGAGAAGAAACAGCTGCAAACATCCATTAATAATCAGAACATGGAATGTACAGAATATGAATCTAGGAAAATTGGAAATCGCCAAAAATGAAATGGAATGCATAAACATCTATATCCTAGGCATTAGTGAGCTGAAATGGACTGGTATTGGCCATTTTGAATAGGACAATCATATGGTCTACCTATGCCAGGAATGACAACTTGAAGAGGAATGGCATTGCATTCATCGTCAAAAAGAGCATTTCAAGATACATCCTGAAGTACAACCCTGTCAGAGATAGGATAATATCCATACACCTACAAGGAAGAATAGTTAATACAACTATTATTCAAATTTATGCATCAACCACTAAGGCCAAAGATGAGGAAAATGAAGGTTTTTACTAACTTCTGCAATCTGAAATTGAACAAACATGCAATCCAAACGAACTGGTAATTACTGGTGATTGGAATGTGAAAGTTGGAAGCAAAGACAGGTTGGTGATAAAAACATTGCTGGAGATTACATGATAGAACTTTTCAAAACTAATGACTTCTTCATTGCAAATACCCTTTTTCAACAACATAAATGGTGACTATACACACAGACCTTGCCAGATGGAATACACAGGAATCAATCAACTACATCTGTGGAAACTGATGGTGGAAAAGCTCAGTAAGATCAGTCAGAACCAGGCCAGGGGCTGACTGAGGAACAGACCATCAATTGTTGCTATGCAAGTTCAAGCTGAAGCTGAAGATAATTAGAACAAGTCCATGACAGCCAAGGTATGACCTTGAGTATATTCCACCTGAGTTTAGAGAACATCTCAAGAATAGATTTGATGCATTGAGCACTAATGACCAAAAACCAGATGAGTTGTGGAATGACGTCAAGGACATCATACTGGAGAAAGCAAGAGATCATTAAAAAGACAGGAAACAAAGAAATGGCCAAAATGGATGTCTGAAGAGACTCTGAAACTTGCTCTTGAACGTTGAGTAACTAAAGCAAAGGGAAGAAATGAAGAAGTAAAAGAGCGGAACGGAAGATTTCAAAGGGCAGCTCAAGAAGACAAAGTCAAGTATTATAATGACATGTGCAAAGACCTGGAGTTAGAAAACCAAAAAGGAAGAACTCAGTCAGCATTTTTCAAGCTGAAAGAACTGAAGAAAATATTCAAGCCTCAAGTTGCAATACTGAAGGATTCTACAGGGAAAATACTAAAAGACACAGGAAGCATCAAAAGAAGATGGAAGGAACACACAGTGTTACTACACCTAAAAGAATCGGTCGACGTTCAACTGTTTCAGGAGGTAGCCTATGAACACTAACCAATGATACTGAAGGAAGAAGCCCAAGCTGCACGTAAGGCACTGGCGAAAAACAAGGCTTCAGGAATTGACGGAATACCAATTGAGACGTTTCAAAAAACACGCTGGAAGTGCTCACTTCTCTGCCAAGAAATCTGAAAGACAGCTACCTGGTCAGCTAACTGGAAGAGATCAATATTTATGCCCATTCCAAAGAATGGTGATCCAACCAAAAGTGGAAATTATTGAACAGTATCATTAATATCACCAGCAAGTAAAATTTTGCTGAAGATCATTCAAAAGTGGTTGCAGCAGTACATAGACAGGGAACTGCCAGAAATTCAAGTTGAATTCTGAAGAGGACATTGAATGAGGGATATCATTGCTGATGTAAGGTGGATCCTGGCTGAAAGCAGAGAAAATCAGAAATTTGTTTCCCTGTGTTTTATTGTCTATGTAAAGGCATTCAACAGTGTGGATCATAACAAATTACAGATAATATTGAAAAGAATGGAAATCCCAGAACACTAAATTGTACTCAGGAGGAACCTGTACATAGATCAAGTGACAGTCATTCTAACAGAACAAGGGGATACTGTGCGGTTTAAAGTCAAGAGGGTGTGTGTCAGGGTTCTATTCTTTTACCATACTCATTCAATATGTATGCTGAGCGAATAATATGAGAAGCTGGACTATATGAAGAAGGACAAGGCATCAGGATTGGAGGAAGATTTATTAACAACCTGCATTATGGAGATGACACAACCTTGAATGCTGCAAATGAAGAGGACTTGAAGCACTTTCTGATGAAGATCAAAGACCACAGTCTTCAGTATGGATTACGCCTCAACATAAAGAAAACAAAAATCCTCACAACTGAATCAATAAGTAACATCATGACAAACGAAGAAAAGATCGAAGTTGTCAAATATTTCATTTTACTTGGATCCACAATCTACGCTCGTGGAAGCAGCAGTCAAGAAAGCAAACAACACATTTGCATTGGGCAAATCTGCTGCAAAAGACATCTTTAAAGTGTTAAAAAGCAAAGATATCACCTGATGACTAAGGTTCACCTAACCCAAGCCGTGGTGTTTTCAATTACCTCATATGCATGCTACAGCTGGGCAGTGAAAAAGGAAGACTGACGAAGAATTGATGTCTTTGTGTTATGGTGTTGGCCAAGAATATTGAATACACCATGGACTGCCAGAAAAACGAACAAATCTGTCTTGCAAGAAGTACAGCCAGAATGCCTATTAGACGTGAGGATGGAGAGACTTCATCTCACATACTTTGAACACATTATCAGGAGGGACCAGTCCCTGGACAAGGATATCATGCTTGGTAAAGTAGAGGGTCATCAAAAAATAGGAAGACTCTCAAGGAGGTGGATTGACAGTGGCCACAACAATGAGCTCTAGTATAACAATGATTGTAAGGATGGTGCAAGATCAGGCAGTGTTTTGTTCTGTTCTAAATAGGGTTGCTATGAGTTAGAACTGACTTGAAGGCATCTAACAACACCAACAACAACACAGCCCAGCATTTTTGACCCACAACTTGTTAAAATGTACATAGATAGTAAGGGGGTGGCCAAGTCTAAACATTTCTATCTCTTAATCAAATGCCAAAAACTTTTTTTTTATATAAAGAATTCAACTTATTCTATGTGATTCTAGAAGAAATAATCAAGAAGTAGACATTAGAGTGAGGGAGGTTTTGGCTTAATGTAAAAATACTAGAACTTTTCCGCAGGAAGTTGAACCTACATGAATAGATAGTAACCCATCACTCACAGTATTCAAATGAGAGGTTAAGAGGGTTTTGACAGCAATATTATGGAAGGAATTAGGGGTTTGGAAAGGGAATTGTGACTTCTGGAAAAATAGATGACCTGGAATTTCTATGATTCTCAAGAGCACAGCTCCTATTATGTTGGTGATAGGAGGGAGGTTGGGAAAGATGGAACAGACAGTCCCTTCCATCTTGACTCTCACATATTTTCTGTGAAATATTCCTCAGAGGGTTTTTTTCTTTTCTATTGGAACTAATGTGGCCACACAAGCTTAGTGAGACCTTCGCTCATAGCACCCTTGAGCTCACAGCATTTGGCAGGTGACTGTGGCCAGCCTGAGTTATTAATGTTTCCTCTCCATCCTAGAGTGAATTAGAGTCACTCTTCACCCTTTCCTAACTCCTGACCTTTACCAGAGGCTCTTCCTTGTCCTGGATTCATTTCCTAACAATAAATTTCTGAAGAGGCAGGGCCTAATAGGGCAAAGAGAAGGATGGGGTAAACTGGAGTCCAGCCAGGAAATAGTCACTGGACACTTAGACTGTTGTCCTTCTACAAATGTCCACGTAGACAGCACCATGTCCTAGTCCTGCTACAACAAACTCTCCGTAAATATTAACTTTCAATTTTTCTCCTCTTTGTCTACCAGTGTTGAAGACAGAGGCACGATGATTCCTTTTGCCTCTAACCTTCAGGGTCGCCAGCCCCAGCCCCCAGGCTGTGACTGTGCCTGTCTGGGAAACAAGTTATTTAAGGGCTGGGGAATTAAACCTAGAGATCACAGTAGCTAATATGGTTGGTGGAGGTATCTGAATCAGAAAGAGTTTTATGAAGAGTGTGATGGCTCCATTCAACAGTGGATGATCATAGTTGACCACACAACCACTAAGGTCTTAGAGAAAAAGAGGGGAAGAACAAAAAAGAATGAATCAGAGGCTCAAAGTAAGAGAAAGCCAAAGGTTTGTGTGATTAGAACATCCATCTCAAATCTTAGCAATAATAGGGACCAAAAGAAAGGGAGTAGATAATGTCTGTAGAGCTTCAGATGCCAGATTCTATAATCAGTCCACCACTTGCCTGCTTGATAGTTTTGGTGGTGTGAATTCATAAGACCTTACTTGCACAATCACCTGAATGCCCCGGGGACAGGGTTTTGTGTCTGAGATGAGTGTGAAGCGAAGAACTGCTATACCCAATCGCAGTAAGGCAAGCTACTTCTCAACTCTAGGCTCCTCCCTTTCTGCAGGCAGGTTTCTCTCAGGCCTTGAGTTGACTTAAAGATTCCCCAGGAGAGCTGGCCTGAAAATCAGTTCTAAAAGCTAAAAAAAAATAATAATAATAATGAGGAGAGCCAGATAAAAGTATCAGCCCAGAATTTATGCTCTGGACTTAAGGTTTAATAATGCAACAGAAAATCAATATTTAATAAAGCAAATGATGGAGAAAAACACTGCCTGGGAGACGAGGCTACTGTACTGTTTTCAAACATCTTGGTCCCAGAGGAGGTGGACTGGGCAGGATGGATTGGAGACTAGGCTGACAAGGGAATCTGGTATGCAGACAATTGCAGGTCCCATTGATTCCTATCCTGTTATCTCGTGGGCTTGCTGGCTGTTTTTGTTAAAGGACTAACACAGAATCACAATGAGAGTGATTCTAGATGCCCAATAGAGTAGGGGCAAGTGGACCAAACCACCCTTCAGTTAGCAACTCAGGATTGCCCTGGTCCATGAAAGAGGGTCACCAATGTTCAGGTACATTTGGAGAGACGGAAGGGCAAGGATGGGTCTAGAATTGGGCCTCTTTAGCTGTATTCCAGAGAGAAGATGTCTGATGAATCCTTCCAGCTTAACTCATCATGAAATCAGGAAATGCAGTGGAATGCTCCTATTTAACACAGCAGCATCTTGCAGAGTGGCTTGTGCTTAGTAGGGATATAAACTGCCACTGACTGATTAATGTATCTTGAGAACACTGGGTCCAGGAATGCAAAGTGACTTGGATTCTATCTGATTACTATACGGATTGCAAAGCATTTTTGAGCTGTAGGATAATTAAATTAAATTAGGCATCCCTCTACACTGTATCATTTATAGCAATCTGAATGTTTTTTTAATATAATTTTTATTGGCAATCTGAATATTTCTAATTAGTCATTTATCATTGAAATTATTCTTCCCTTTAGGGAAAAAACAGGTTTCATGCTGTCTATTTCTTGCTGGTCTAGACAGCTGGGTCGCAGTAAGTTTCAGATTCTATGGCTAGAATGAAGAATGGCTGTAAGATATCCAACAACCTCTACCTGGCTAGGCGAGAGGGTTGCACAAGTTCATGTACTACCTTTTCTGGGAACAATGCATAGCCACCATATCTAACACAATAAATTCTTTCCAGTTCTTGTGTCTTGACTTCATCTAATGCAACCAGTGTGGCTGGGAAGAAGCACGGACAACTAAAGCCAATATATTACTCATAACAGAAGAAGCCTCAGGCAAGGTATATGACAGCCACTGCTTGAATGGGAAGGAACTCATTGGCTACCCTCATCTGTTTTGTAAAAGACAGAGAATGAAGATAGCAAAGTGTATTGCTCCTGGTTAATTAGAAAACTTCTTCAGAAATCTTTAATACAACTATAAATTATGAAGAGAGTAGATGCTTGAGAAGGAGGTAAGTCAAAGTGAAAAGAGAAGTGAAGAACCCAACTCCAAAAGGAGTAAGATACTTTCTCAGTTGTGTTCATCACTGTACATATCATCAAGATAACTTGTACATAGTAAGTGGTTAGTTAATTTTTATTCAATGAATGAATGGATGAGTGTGTTGAAAAGAGGGATAGAATTGACTGGAAAAGGACCAAGCTACCGGTTGGATCAACAATCAATGTCCATTGAAGCAACAGTCAGGAAATCACACGAAATATTGCATTGGGCACATCTGCTGCAAAAAGACTGTTTTAAAGTGTTAAGAAGCAATGATGTCACTTTGATGACTAAGGTGCATCTGACCCAAGCCATTGTCTTTTGCATTGCCTCATATGTGTGTGAAAGCTGAAAAATTAAAAAGAAAGACAGAAAAATAATTGATGCATTTGAATTGCAGTGCTGGTAAGGAATATTTAATATACTGTGGACTGCCAGAAGAATGACCAAATCAGTCTTGGAAGAAATACAATTACATTACTCCTTAGAAACAAGGGTGGCAAGACTTCAGCTCATTTAACTTGGATATGTCATCTGGAAAGACCAATCTCTAGAAAAGGACATGACATTTGGTAAAGAGTCAGTGAAAATGAGGAAAACCTTCAGTGAGATGGATTGACACAATAGCAACAACAATGGACTCAAACATACCAACTATCATGCAAATGGCACAGGATTGGGTAACTTTTTGGTCTGTTATACATAAGGTCACCATGAGTCAGAGCCATCTTGACAGCACCTAACAACAACAACAAATAGGTAGAGGTAGGAAAGGGAACATCAAGTCCAATAGCATGAGGCATGCTCAAGGAGGAATCCTAGCTTGGCCATTGGTTTATCTTGTCAGTTCTTCAAAAAGTCACTGACATTCTATAACTAGAAACCAGTGGTCCTCCCGTGGCTCTTGCTGGTGGAGTGCTCCGAGATCATGAGCTAGCAGGTGGGCTCCACGAAGCAGCCTTTATATTAGAAATGATGGTCAATGACACAGTGACTCTTACTCTCATATCCTTGTTTGGGACTCACTTCTTTTCAAGACTTTTATAGGTCTAGCAAATGGGATTTGGAACGTTAGTGATTCAAAAAGTTTAAAGAAACTAGGCCATGTGCTCCAGAATACATTACATGCATTTTGCTTTTGCTAAGGTGCTGTCTATACAACTCTGACGGGGATGGTAAGGAGAAACGCTGCAAGACTGTGTCAAAACTGTAACAAGCAGGATAGACTAGCAGAAGCCAGAGAAAATTCGGGCTGTAAAGGGCTTTAGATGAAAATTTTCAACACTGAGAGTAATTGATATATCTACTAAATAGCTCAGGGGCAGCTATCTGAGCAGCTGTAATAATAATTTTACTTATAAAATTCTTGCTTCTCTCAAGGTGCTCAGGGCACTGTACAATAGCACTAAATAAATTAAATTAAAGCATGACATATTATGAAAATACAACGAAATCAACATTGCTGAGGAGACAGGGAAACCTAAAAGAAATAAAAGGAAAAAAAGACTCTTCTCTGCAAGAAGCAGCACTTAGCAGGAAGAGGCTTAAAAGAAGGCGGAATGAAAGCTCAGTCTCCTGAGGGAGGGACAGACTCACTCATGGGTGTTCTTATAACAGCAAGTGAGGGTTCAATCTCCCTCTTCCTCTACCCATGTGTGACTCAGTTTCCTCATCTACAGAATGCAGACACTATACTATTATCTGTGCCTATAGTGGGGAGAATCTGTAAGCCAAGTATTAAGCCTAGTATCTGTCATCTGTTCAACCAGCAACCCACTGCTGTCGAGTTGACGCTGACTCATAGCAACCCTATGTCATCTGTTAAGATTCCAAAAAACGTATGCTACTATCATCACTGTAGCCACTGGAAGGAGAATCCATAGAGGAGGACCGAGAGTGTATATAAAGCAATCAGGGAAAATGGGATAAAGACTTGAAGCACGGCATCAGATGACTATCTGGATAAGGAGAACTACGGGAAAAAAAAAAAAAAGCAGGATGACACCTAGTTGTCTATTCTGGACAATGAATATTAGTTTTGCCATTCTTCAAGATAGCTAATGCATAAAGAAGGGGAATCTAGAGTGGCAAAAGAGGTGGGCTCAGAAGGTTTATTTAATTTTGAACATATAGCGACACTCTGAAGAGGAAATTTCATTAGGCTTCTATTTTCTACAGATACAGCTTTGCTGCTGTTAGATGTAAGGAGCCCTGGTGGCACAGTGGTTAAGTGCTTAACTACTAACCGAAAGACCGTCGCTCAGACTGACCAGCTGATCCACAGGAGAAAGATGGGGCAGTCTGCTTCCATAAAGATTATAGCCTTGGAAGCCTTATGGCACAGTTCTACTCTGTCCTTCGGGTGCCTATGAATTGGAATCAACTTGACGGCAATGGGTTTGGCTGATGGATATGAAGATTTGATTGTCATTAGTGAGACCATGGTAGTTGAAGCTATGGAGTTGGGTGTGTCATTGGATATCGTGTGGCCGGAATGAGAGAAACAGAAGGCTAAGGTGTGGAGAACGATATATGAGTGGAAGCTGAAAAAAGAAAAAGTAAAAACAAAATAAAATAAAACAACAACAACAAAAAATCCTTACAGGATACTTCCAGGGAGGAAAGGGTCAATGTGTGAAGAGCTGTGTTACACAAGCCAAGAGATAAGGTCTCCATAGAGTAAACTCCATTCTACCATGGCTCCCTTGTTGAATGGAATTTGGCAAATGATGAAGATAAGAACAATGCCTTCTGAAAGTAAAAATACCATAGAGAAAGGCCTAGTACGTTTATAAGACAAGCCTAATGCTCTTTCCCATCATCAGCATTATAAATGCCTTTACTTTTACACTGGTGATGACACTGAGAAGAACCTGGGGGTGCGGACAGAACATGGAGTGCCCCCTCCATGATAACACGTTAGAGGGGAAGCATGGCAATACTAGATTTGAATCCTGCCCCTCCTGTCCCCCCTCCACCCCAGCAGCCAAGACAGTAATAGGCCAGACAGGCCAACAGTAAGTAGTCACTGAGGCCCCACAGGTAATATCGACTTGCTCAGTATACATTATAACAACACATATGATCTTCAATGAATTTACAGTCTAATGAAGAAACTGTCTGTCTTTACTCATATACTCTTAAGTCAAAGGTGATATCACTGATCATTGCTCTCTGAGTGACTAACAAGACTGATGTTTACTGAGCAGTCCTTTCCATACCGTACATTAAAAAAAAAAAAAAAAAATCACATGCTAGGCTGAATTCTGACACCATTACATGGTCTCATCTCACAATATCCCCTCACAACAACCCCACAACACAAGATTTATTATTCTAATTTTACAGATGAGAAAACTGAAGCACAGAGAACTGTGCCCCAAGATGATACAGCTACTATTGTAGCCCCCAACCAAACCAAACCCACTGCCATCGAGTTGACTCTGACTCACAGGGGCCCTGCAGGACAGAGTAGAACTGCCACATAGAGTTTCCAAGTCTATAATCTTTGTGGAAACTGACTGCCACATCTTTCTCCACAGAGCGGCTGGTGGGTTCAAACTGCTGATCTGTCAGCAGCTGAGTACTTTAAACACTGTGCCACCAGGGCTCCTAATTCTAACCCAGTTGTGTCTAAATCCACATCCTTGATCACCATGTTTTACTGTGTCCTCTTACACACATTAGGAAAGATGAGAGCCAGGAATTGGTGCTCAGAACTCTTCTTAACCCATTGTGTGACCTTGGACAAGTCACTTAACCTCTGAGTTTCATGTCACCATGAGTGGACGATAGAAGCACCCGGTTTTTTTTTTTTTTTTAAATAATGATGCTAAGGCCTTTTCCCAGACAAAAAGAATCAAAATCTCCAAGGGAAGACCTCAGCATTGGCATTGTTTAACAAGAGTTGAGAATCACTGGCTAGTTGGTCTCTAAGGTGTGAAATGACCCAAGCTTGCAAACCCATTCCTAACTGGGATTAGTCTTTGCTCATAAAGAGGAAAAGAGCCTAAGGACAGGCTGAGTAAAGTAAGATATCCTGAGTTCAGATTCTAGTTCTGCCACTTGCCAACGTGTGGCCCTATACAGGTTCCTAAGTCTCAGTTTATTCATCTCTAAAATAAGAGTAGTAATAGTATCTATGGTATAATTTCTTGAGTATTAAATGAGATAATATACAAAAGCATTCTAATTCCTGGCTGCTACATGCTAAGGTTTCATGATAGCATGTTATTATTGTCAGGTGCCTTTGAGCTAGTTCTGACTCATAGTGATCCCCATATACAACATAAAGAAACAGAAAGAAAGAAAACTACCTGGTCCTGGGCCATCCTCATATTCGTCACTATGTTTGAACCCATTGTTGCAGCAACTGTGTCAATCCCTTTCATCAAGGGTCTTCCTCTTTTTTGCTGACCCCTCTACCTTACTAAGCATGATGTCCTGCTTTAGGGACTGGTCCCTGCTGATAACATGTCCAAAGTACATGAGACGAAGTCTCACCATTCTCACTTCCGAGGAGCACTCTGGCTGTATTTCTTCCAATACAGGTTTGTTCGTTTTTCTGGCAGTCCATGGTGTATCCAATATTCTTTGCCAACACCATAATTCAAAGGTATCAATTCTTCTTCAGTTATCCTTATTCATTGTCTAGCTTTTGCATGCATATGAGGCAATCGAAAATATTATGGATTGGGTCAGGCACACCTTAGTCCTCAAAGTGACATCTTTGTTTTTCAGTACTTTAAAGGGGTCTTTTGCAGCAGATTTGCCCAGTGCAATATGTCCTTTGATTTCTTGACTGCAGCTTCCACAGATCTTGATTGTGGATCCAAGTAAAATGAAATCCTTGACAGCTTCAAACTTTTTTTCTGTTTATCATGATGTCCTTTATTGGTCCAGTTGTAAGAATTTTTGTTTTCTTTTATGTTGAGGTGCAATCCATACTGTAGGTTGTAGTCTTTGATCTTCATCTGTACGTGCTTCAAGTCCTCTTCACTTTCAGCAAGCCAAGCTGTGTCAACTGCATATTGCAGGTTGATAGTGAGTCTTCCACCAATTCTGATGCCCTGTTTTTCTTCATTTAGTCCAGTTTCTCAGATTATTTGCCCAGCATACAGACAGAATAAGTATAGTGAAATGATACAATCTTGGCATGCACCTTTCCTGATTTTAAAACATGCCGTATCCCCTTGTTCTGTTGGAGTGACTGCCTCTTGGTCTATGCACATGTTCTGCATAAGCACAATTAAGTGTTCTGGAACTCTTATTATTTGCAATGTGATCCATAATTTGTTATGATCCACACAGTCAAAAAGCCTTTGCATAGTCAATAAAACACAAGGAAACATATTTCTGGTATTCTCTGCTTTCAGCCAGGATCCATCTGGCATCAGCAATGATATCCCTGATTCCATGTCTTTTTCTGAATCCTACGTGCATTTCTGGCAGTTCCTAGTCAATGTATTGCTGTTTTGAATGCTCTTCAGCAAAATTTTACTTGTGTGTGATATTAATGATATTGTTTGATAATTTTTGCATTCTGTTGCATCACATTTCTTTGGAATAAGCATAAATATGGATCTCTTCCAATCAGTTGGGCAGGTAGCTGTCTTCCAAATTTCTTGGCACAGATGAGTGAGCACCTCCAACACTGCATCTGTTTGTTAAGACATCTCAGTTGGTACTACGTCAATTTCTGGAGCTTTGTCTTCAATGCATCTTAGACTTCTTCCTTCAGTACCATTGGTTCTTGGCCATATGCTATCTCCTGAAATGGTTGAACATTGACCAATTCTTTTTGGTAGAGTGACTCTGCGTATTCCTTCCATCTTCTTTTGATGCTTCCTGTGTCATTCAATATTTTGCTCATAGAATCCTTCAATATTACAACTTGAGGCTTCAACTTTTTCTTCAGTTCTTTCAGCTTGAGAAATGCCAAGCATGTTCTTCCCTGTTGGTTCTCTAACTCCAGGTCTTTGTACATTTAATTATAATACTTTACATTGTCTTCTCAAGTCACCCTTTGAAATTTTCTGTTCAGCTGTTTTACTTCATCATGTCTTGCATTCACTTCAGCTACTCCACATTCAAGAGCAAGTTTCAGAGTCTCTTCTGACATTCATTTTGGTCTTTTCTTTCTTTTTTTTAATAACCTTTTGCTTTATTTATGCATGATGTCCTTTCTGTCATCTCACAACTCCTCTGGTCTTTGGTCATTAATGCTCAATGTGTCAAATCTATTCTTGAGATGGTCTCCAAATTCAGGTGGGATATACTGATGGTCATATTTTGGTTCTCATAGACTTATTTTAACTTTCTTCAGCTTAACTTGGACTTGAACATGAGCAACTGATGGTCTGTTCTTCGGTTGGCCTCTGGCCTTGTTCTGATTGATGATGTTGAGCTTCTCCACAGCCTCTGTCCAAAGATGTAGTCAATTTGATTCCTGTGAATTTCATCTGGTGAAGTCCACATGTATAGTCACTGTTTATGTTGTTGAAAAAAGGTATTTGCAATGAATAAGTCATTGGCCTTACAAATTCTATCATGCGGTATCTCCGTAATCATTTCTATCACCAAGGCCATTTTCCAACTACTGATCCTTCTTCTTTGGTTCCAAACTTCGCATTCCAATCCCCAATAATTAGCAATGCATTTTGATCACATGTCTGATCAATTTCAGTCTAAAGAAGTTGGTAAAAATCTTTAATTTCCCCATCTTTGGCATTAGTGGTTGGTGCATACATTTGAATAATAGTTATATTTACTGGTCTTCCTTGTAGGCATATGTTTATTATCCTATCACTGACAGTGGCATACTTCATGACAGTTCTTTTTGACTATGAATGTGACACCGTTCCTCTTCAAGCTATCATTCTGGGCATAGTAGACCATATGACTGTCTGATTCAAAATGGCCAATACCAGTCCATTTCAGCTCACTAATGCCTAGGATATCGATTTTTATGCATTCCATTGGATTTTTGGTGACTTCTAATTTTCCTAGATTCATACTTTAGTACTTTCCACGTTCCAGTTATTAATGGATGTTTCTTCTCATTTTGAGTCATGCCACATCAGCAAATGAAGGTCCTGAAAGCTTGACTCCAATCACGTCATTAAGGTCGGCTCTACTTTGAGAAGGCAGCTCTTCCCAAGCCTTATTTTGAGTGTCTCCCAACCTGCGGGGCTCATCTTCCAGCACTATATCTGACAATGTTCCCCCGCTATTCGTAAGGTTCACTGGCCAGTTTTTTCAGAAGTAGAGCAGCAGGTCCTTCTTCCTAGTTTGTCTTAGTCTGTAATCTCAGCTGAAACCTGTTCACCATGGGTGACCCTGCTGGCATTTGACATACTGGTTGCATAGCTTCCAGTATCACAGCAACATGCAAGCCACCATAGTATGGCAAACTGACAGATGCATGGGGAAAAATAGCATAACTACAAATATTGTCATTACATGGAGAATGGCTGGCTGATGCTGTTTTCATACAGTGTCTCTAATAATACTGTGAGATGAGAAGCTGTAGTCACAACCTCCTATGACCAGAACAGCTAGGGGGACCCTAGAGCCACTGTGCCCCAGTGGAGTACCCCAGCCTGAGCAGACCTCTGGGCATGGCTCAGACCTAGAGCAGACCCCAGGTCTCAGGGTCAATTTTTTCTACTGTGGCTACCACACCACTCCACAAAATTCCTTCTTCCTGAAACTCCCTGCTTGTGGCCGGACAAGGCCAGAGGAAGCTTCTGCAAAGAATCTGCTGCCACTCTGCCTGTCCTGGGGTTCCAGGTGTCTGGTGGAGGGTCCGTAGCATTTCTGGTGACTGGTTCTTTCATAACTGGTTGCTATGGATTGAATTGTGCTCCCTCCCCAAAAGATATGTGGAAGTCCTAACCCCTATACCTTAAATATGACTCTGTTTGGAAACAGGGGTTTTATTTTGCTTTGTTAATGAGGTCATACAGGAGTAGGTTGCTAAACCTAATCTCTTTTGAGTGGTGTCTTATACAGAAGAGCAGAATAGACACGGACGCCCACACAGGGGAAAAACACCAGGTGAGGGCCTGACTATAAGCAAAGGAATAATAAGTATTGTAGGTCAACACCAGAAACTAGGAGAGAAGATTGCAGAAGAAGTCGACATGGTCAAGACCCTGATTTGGACTTTCAGCCTCCACAACTGAGAGAAAATAAATTTCTCTTCTTTAAAGCCACCTACATGGCTTTAATTTATTATGATATAATTTGTTATGGAAGCCCTAGGAAGCTAAGACACTGGTCATTCTCTTGGGTGGATCAGAGGAGAGTTAAATGGAGTAAAGCTTCAGTCTTTCTGGAATGGCCCTTCCTCCAAAATCCCAAAAGCAGTCCCAGGCCTAGTGTTGACCCTTTTTCCCTCTATGGTCTTCGCTTCTATTCCTGGATAAACATAACATGTCATTAAATCCGTGATCAGCTGCAAATTACTTCTAGGTCATAAACTGATGGACACCTCCCCACATACACACACACACACACACACCCCCTCATATCCACATCATATCTGCATTAGGCAGGGAGAGGATTTCAACTGGGATTGGATGCCGACTCCCCAGGGGAAATGATATATTGTGAGAAAAACAGCAGCTCAATTTCAGGATGTGCTTCTAAAGTGAAATGAGAAGACAAATAATATAAAAAGGCACTTCTGATTATTTTATCATCTCGTCTCCATGATGGCAATGTGAACTTAGTATTGGAGGTCTGAGGTGACAGTAGAGGAACAGCAGGGGTGGGGAGTATGGAGCTGTTAACTCAAAGGAAAGAAAAGAATAGATAAGATTGAAAGATGTGAAAGGATACGGAAAAAACAAGGAAAGGAATGAAAGCAGAAGAGGAGAGAAAGAAAACGTATGGAGGGAACAGGGAGATTCTAGAAAAAATATTAGAACAAAGAGCAAGAGAGGGTGCAGTGAGGGGAAGAAAAGTTGAGCATGAAGAAAGAACAGTGCTGGTGGCACGTGAGAGAAAATGTGGGTCAGATGAAAGGCAGCTAAAAGAGTAAAATAGAATGAGGTCAAACAGAAAAAGGAAAAAGATGAACAACTGTGGTAGGCAGAAGACAGTAAAGAGAACATGCAGCAATACAAAAGAGGAGCTCGTAAGATCAAATGAAAAACAGCCTGGAACAGACAGATGGAAAGTTACAAAGAGCAAGAGAACTGCCCGTCTGAAGAGGGGAGATTGTATGTCTTTCTCCGCGTGGACTCAGCTATCTTCTAAGGTGGCACTCTCTGAAGCCACACTGGAGATTCAGTCAGTGATTTAAAGCTTGCTTGAGGTTAACATACAGCATGAGAACTTAGCTTTGACATGGCCTCCTCTTAGCCTAGGGGAGACCTGGCCGGCAGGGTAAGGGGGCAGAGGGGCGCAGATAAGGAAGACAGATCAGACAGCTCCCAGATGCACTCTTGTCAAAATTGACATCATGTCAGAAATCCTCCTGAGCAGGGGCTTCTCTCCCAAATCTGGGCCTCTATTGCCCTCAAGGACAATTCCATGCTTCACAGCATGCCTTCCATGCCCTTGTGCTTCAGCTCCTCCTCACTGCCCAGCTTCACTCTCACCACTTGCCCCTCCTCACGCTCCCAGGGCCGCATCGCATCCCCTTCCATCTCCCAGTCTTTACACATGCTCTTTACTCCAGTTAGAACAGTTTTGCTTCTCTACTGCACTTCCCTATCCCTATTCAGCTCTGAGCTCAGGTAAAGCTCCTTTTGGAAATGCCTGGGGCTCTAAGAGCAGAAGCCTCACAGTGCAGGACCACACAACAATTTACACTGCCTCTACTCCTGTGCTGCTTTACCAGGTCCTGTCTACTTCTCTGTCATCACCTCTACTCCTGTGCTGCTTTACCAGGTCCTGTCTACTTCTCTTTGTCATCACCTCTACTCCTATGCTACATTACCAGGTCCTGTCTACTTCTTTGTCACTGCCTCTACTTCTGTGCTGCTTTACCAGGTCCTGTCTAGTACTTCGTCACCACCTCTACTCCTGTGCTGCTTTACCATGTCTTGTCTACTTCTCTTTGTCATCACCTCTACTCCTATGCTACATTACCAGGTCCTGTCTACTTCTTTGTCATTGCCTCTACTCCTGTGCTGCTTTACCAGGTCCTGTCTACTTCTTCATCACCACCTCTACTCCTGTGCTGCTTACGAGGTCCTGTCTACTTCTTTGTCATCACCTCTGCTCCTGTGCTGCTTTACCAGGTCCTATCTACTTCTGTTTGTCAGCCTAGAATATTATTTCTTTGGAGTGGGTATCCACTCTCTGTGCTCCACCCCAGAGTCCAGCATGATGCCTGGCACACAGTAGGAAGTGAATACAATAAATATTTGATGAGTGAAGGAAGGAACCAGCTCTGAGTCGGAGGCAAGGCAAGGGTTTCTTTATGTTTGGTGGGATAGACAGCGATGACCCTGCTTCAGCTCTCCTGTTGCCAGGTCAGCTGGCTATCTGGACTGGGAGTACAGTGGTATGTTCTCCCTACATTTTCCGTGGTCACTAACCCTCACCAACAGGGTAACAGGGCCAAGAGTCACTCTGATTCTAAGCACTTTTTTAGCATGAAAACTCACCTGCCACCTGAGCCCAGAAGTGAGTAGAAGGAACTTCCCGAATATGGCCTCACTGGGTCCCAAATGGGCTGAGTGCTGCCCTGTCCATAGAGGTAAGATAGTCATGGCAGCCTGGGGGTCTTAGTATGCAGCAAGGAGGGATAAAAGTCCAATAACTCTTTAGAAAGATGTTAAGACAAAGTAGGAGAATATGGGGTATGGCTGTACCGGCCCACTTAAGTGAACAGCTCTTCTTTTTGTCTCTTTCCTATTTTTCATTTGAAAAATAAAGCAACAAGCTCAGGGACATGAAAACTACACTGCAATTAGATGCATGTAACAAGCTTGCTTACCTAAGTAGAAAAACACCTAATGAGCATAAGCGTAATTTAGGATTTGATAGAAGAGATGTTCTCCATCTGACCCACATCAGCTTCTAGACCTCTTCGCCTTCCACTCACCCCCGACCCGTGACTCCTCAACCCACCCACATAAGGATTCCCAGCCCCCCCTCCACCTGAAAGACTAAGTAGAAGGTTTCTTGGAGATTCTGAGGCAGGTAGCAGGACTGGATGGTCTGACAGCGTTTTTTATTATCAGGCTTTTCTCTGAACATGCTATTTTCATTCTTACTTCCAAACTGCTTCTCCTATTTAAGGAAGGACCTTCCTGGTGTTTATCCTGTCTTGAACTATTTTATTTTAGGCTTTCCCCTTTCTTCTTGTGCCAGGGTAAAGCTCATCTCCTCTCAGTGATTTGGTTTCATTTCAAGAATCTAAATGCCATATTCTTAGAATCTAAAATTGAAACAGAATCTGACACAGTTTTTCCCCTTCTTTGTACACGTACACATCTGAAATTTTCACAAAAGTACAAACAATAAATTTTGCTTACTCTCAATTTTAACTTCCTAAGATGATAAGGAAGATGCCTGTCTCCTTGGAATCCTGAGGATCCTGGCCACCTGAGACCCATGGCCACCGACTCTCACCTCACTCCACTATACTATACTCAGGGCTCATGGCTCAAGCACTTTGCTGCAGCATTTGAATAGCCCCCTTAAAAAGAGGGGTCTCTCTAGTCAGGGACAATGTAGCCTGGCATAAACCATGTTCTCATTCTACCTCAACCTCACCTTCAGATCCATCCTGTGCTCTGAAGCCCAAGTTCTCCCTAAAACATAAATAGTATCATTTCCCGGTTTACAACCTTCCTGGGCTCACCACCTCTCTGTGATGGAACTCAACCTTCTAGGAGCTGCAGAGACCTGGCCCATCCTCCCTCCCAGGCTTATGTGTGCTGCTCCCATAGCTGGTGCTTTCTCCCCAGCCCATCAGATGAGTGAGCCATCCTCTCTGGCTTCAAGTCCTACTATGTATATTTCTCCTTCAGTCTGGACCACTAGCCCCTTCTTTACCTTGCTAAGAAAATCCATCCTATAAAACTCGGCTTAGTGTCACTTGGTCTGAGAATAGGGTAGTCACATCATTTTCATAGAAAATAACAGAGAAAATTTTATCCTTTCACATGGAAGCAGCAATTTGGCAAAGAAGCAATAAACACTGAAAAAATGATCAAGTCCTCTGAAAAAAAATGTCAAACAAGGCAAACCCTTGTTTTTATTCATTTATTTATTTGCCAATATTTCCTGAGGGCCTACTGTGTGTCAGGCATGTCCTAGTACTGCCATCAGTGACAAAGCAGACCACGTGCCTACACTCATGAAACATGTGTCCTAGCGGGGGTGAAGCAGACACAACACGTAAACATGTGATAGATGCTGTGCCAACCAGTGATACATGTTATGATGAAAAACAAAGCAAGAAAGATGGCTAGGAAGTTATGAAGTGGGGTGGGGGCTCTATTTTGTACAGGTGGTCAAGGGGTACTCTTCCATAAGGTGACTTTGAGCAGAAATCTTTGAGCAGAGCGAGGGAGGGAACGCTTCTTGGGAAACCCAGCATGGTTCCCTGCAGAGGGAGCTGCAAGCCCTGTGATGGGAGCCTCCTGGAGCATCTAGGTGTAGCTGAATAGGAAAAAGGGGCTGTGTTAGGAGGTGAGGCCAGAGAGGGGCCAGGGGCTAGACACTGTGGGGCCTTTCAGGTCATGGTAAGGACTTTGGATTCTATGTAAGTGAGATGGGAAGTGACTGGTGATTTAGGTCAGAGGAATGACAAAATCTGTAAAGAATACTTCTAGGGAGTGCAGAAAAGAGAAGCTAGGAAGCAAGAGTGAAATAAAGGACACTAGTTGGGTGGTAGCCGTAAAACATTGTGGATTACGACTATTGTGCCTTGGGACAGGGTAATAGATCTGAATGTAGGAAAAGCGGTAGGATTAGGGATATACATTTAAAAACCTGGCAATTATGACAGGATAGGCTGAAGACTAAAGGGAGAATATGAAAGAAAGGAAGAGTCAGGACTGACTGAAGCTTTTTTTTTTTTTTTACTAGAAGAAAGAAGTTGCATTTATTAGATGAGAAACTGGAAAAGAAGGAGGTTTGGAGTTTGGATGACAGGACACTCAAGAAAGATGGCTAAAATTCAAAAGATATTTTGTACATTTCAGTTTGAGAGGTCTATGAGACAAATAATGGATTTGAAGCTCAAGGACTTGAATCTCCTCTTCAGTTAATAAGCAAACGCTTAGCAATTTTATCTTCAACTCTAGCCCCACACACCAAACCAAACATCTTGGTCTAAAGCGAGGCAGCATTAAAATAGTATTTTGAGATACTCTTTCCTGCTCCTATTCACTAAGGTCCCAAGAAAAGTCTTTTTCAAAATCAAAGAGTATAGTCTTAGTACTGACATTTGGATTATTTCAACACCTCCTTTAGGATAATAGGCTGATATCTTCATTACTTACACATGGCAAGGGTGAGCCTCCAAAGAGATTCCTTAAGGAAAAGAAAACAAAAATAATAATAAAGAAAAACAGTCTGTCCCAAAGATGAGTCTCATTTCAACTCTCAGTGACAAAACCTAATTTCTGGCAGAGTTAGAATACCAATTTTTCCTACTTCTAGCCATCAGAAATTCAAAATATTGAAGGCCAGCATAATAGTTTCCAGTAGCCGATGTAACAAATTACCACAGACTTGGTGGTTTAAAACAACCTAAGTTTATTCTTTCATAGTTCTGGGTGCCAGAAGTTCCAACTCACTTTAACTAGGCCCAAACCAGGCACCAGCAGGCTCCAGGGGAGGATTTGTCCTCTGCATCTTCCAGCTTCTGGTGGCATCCACAATTCCTTGGCTTGTGGCGGTATCAATCCAATCTTCAAAGTCAGCATCTTCAAATCTCTCTGTTGCATCTTCACATTGCTTTCTCCTCTGTATGTGCCTGGAGCAAATCTCCTTCTGCCTCTCTCTTGTAAAGATGCATGTGATTGCATTTAGGACCCATCTAGATAATCCAGGATCATCTCTTCATTTCAAAATCCTTAATCATATCTTCAGAGATGTTACCCTATAAGGCAACATTCACAGTTTCCAGGGATTATGACCTGATATCTGTGGGTGACCATTCTTCAGTCTACTACAGTCTCAACACATAGTGAAATTTTTATTTAAGGATTAAAATAAAAGAAGAAGGAGTGGGAAGAGGAGGAAAAGAAGAAGGAGAAGGAGAAAAAGTTGCAGCAGCAGTAGCTCCGTTACAGGTCCACTCATTATCCAGCAGATAGTATTGAGTTCCTGTTAAGTTTTAGGCACTATACTAAGCACTAGAGACAGAATGCAATAGCAGACATGGTCCTTGCCCTCAGGGGACTCATATTCTACTGGGGAAAACAGACATAATCAGGTAATAACACAAGCTAATGCCAAACTATAACTGCAGCAAGAACTCCAAATCTGTCCATGGCTCTAAATCCTGAGTGGGTGTCTGGGAAGGCATCCCTAAGGAAGTGATATTTGAGCAAATGTTTGAAGGATAAATAGGATTACCTAAGTGAAAAAAAGGAAGGCAGTTCCAGGCAGAGGAAAATAATGTGTGAAGGTCCTGTGGCAAGAAAGGAGAGTAAAAGAAACTAAGATTTTAACAGTTTGGGAACTAAGATGCCAGGCCATCCATGTCAAAAATATATGACTGTTTGCTTCCAGGGACACCCTAGCCCTGCTCCTAAGCCTGTGGAGGTACCTCTCTCTGTAGCTCTGGGACTATCATGCTTGGCTCTGTCACTGCAGCTCCGCTTTTAAGCCTGAATGGCTGCCCCCTCATCCATGAGCATGGGGACCCTGTCTCATTCATCTTTGTACGTATTCCAACCTCCATTTCAGTACTCAACACATGGTCACCTATACATGTGTGAAAGGGAAACAGAAATCAATATATCTGATCTCCCTTTCTCAAGGTGGGAAGAACGGGTCCTCAGAGTGAGCAATGGGGTTGGCACAAGTGTCTCCTCTCTGAAGTCCATGTTGATAAGATGGAAAGACAACCATGAAACATGCCCAAGATGAAAATGAGAGCAAAGGGGATGTGACAAGAGAGTGAGAAAAAGCACTGAGTCTGAAGGTCAGAAAACCAGGGAACATGAGGGTGCAGAGAAGTGAATCACAATAAAGGAAAATGGGATGTAATCAGGCAATGTCTTGGGAATGAGGGCCCGCATCTGCAACAGAACGTGCACACGTCCTAGTACAGTGCACTGGGAGCATTCAAAGCAGCCAAAAGAGGACAGACAGAGGTCAGAGCCTGGAAGTCTTTGCTGCTGGTGAATGATGACAGACACGAAGGGTGTTAATACGTATGTAGTGGTGTCCCACTTCCTTGCATCTATTTGACACCTTTCCCTAAACTGGATCATGGACTGCATCAAAACATTTCCATAAAGTGTGCCTAATAAAAATTAGATTTAAAAAGCAAATCATTTTTCCACATAATCATTGTCAAGATTCAGACTGGAATCCAGGACTCCTAAATCCTAAAATTGACTTCTTTGTACTAAGCAATTCAATCCCCGACAGAGCCAACACCGGGTTCATTGTGCAGACTTCCAATTAATCACCGTAGCAAGCACTATTTGCCAAGTGAAAATCCTCTATTTTGAATTCTTAATCCCCCACCAGCTGAGTTTACCACAAAGACATGAATATACAATTGAGACATAAAGAAAAACATGCCACCAAATTAAACTGTCCTAATTTTAAATTTTAGTTTTTAATTTTAAATTAATAAATTCTTTCTCAAATAACACGAAATGAAGATCTCTTAAAGAAAAAAAAAAAAAAAAGCTGTGCTCCAACAACCCAAGAATATTTCACAACAGAGCAGACTCCAGCAGAATCCAATTAGATTTTGTACAAATGATAGACACTAATTTACCACAGATGACATCCTACAGGAATGTAAGTCATAAGATATACCCTAGGGGATGACACCTTACAGACTGGACACCTGCAACACTGGCGTTCTCCTCATACGTACATGGGCTTTCAGGCACCGTTGAGAACTATTGCTGGGATACAAGGGCCCGGCTTATGGCATCCAAGGACCCTGGGCCCCTCTCTGCAGCTGTCCTGTCCACAGCAGCCATTCTTATCCTTTTGTACCATCACCCCGATGAGCCCCATGCCGTATGCTCTATTTCCTAGTAGTACACAAAGAAATGTGTGTTAACTATATCGTGGCCTTGTTCACTATTGTGACTGCAACTATAAGACACGTATTTTAATGCTTTGAAAATTGATTTGGTGGCAGAAGAGTTTTTGACACTCTTTCCCCTTTGTTTCTTAACCATGCAGGGGGCACAGAATCCGTTAGATTTGGATGTGTTCGCTCCTTTCAACACTCTCCACTGCCCAACAAGGTTTATTGACTCTGGTGCTTGTCATTTTCTATTCTGCTTACAGCATCCTGGATATTCGGAATACTTGTCCTTTGCAAATTTGTCCTAACACAAATTCTCTTGAGGAAGAGAAGTGGCATTCTTGTAGGACATTAAGGAAAAGCAAGCCTGTCCTGAAAACCTGCATGACTCCAGTGCCTGCTGCTTCTCATTGTGCTCTTTCTCTGGGCATTCAAGCTTATCACAATCTAGATACTGCCCACCCTTCCAGCTGTGTCTCTAGTTACTCCACTCTAGAAGCCCTGAATGTCCTCATGTTTCCTACCACCTGCCATTTCTCCTGCCTAGGATGTCACCCCCTTTCCAGGAAAAATCCCTTTCAGCACCGAAGATAAATTTTACTACTACTGTTAGAGTGTTCATAGCACTTATATGCGCCTACATCCTAACGCCTGTTACCTTATAAGATACCACTGCCGTCGAGTCGATTCCTACTCATACCAAACATATAGCACACAGTAGAACTGCCCCATATGATTTCCAAGGCTTTTTTTTTTTTAATCATTATGGAAACAGACTGCCATATCTTTCTCACCTGGTGGATTCAAACCACCAACCTTTCAGTTAACAGCCGAGCACTTAGACACTGTGCCACCAGGGCCTTATAAGATAGGTACTTGTTAATACAGGGGTCTCTTCTGTTAGGCAGGGGAAGAATGGTGTATAAACATCTGTGTCCCAAATTCATAACAAAGACCCAAAAAAACAAGTGAAACAAGTATATTTGTGACAAGCTGGGAGCCCTGAGCATCAAAGGCAAGCTTAGACAATGAACTGAGGGGCAGGGGGAGAAAGAGACTGTTCAGAAGTGGAGAGGAGTTACCGGACCTGAATCGTGGGGAGCCCTCAGGCACCAATCCCGGATCGGCGATAGCAGCAGCGGTGGCAGGCTGGTCCTAGCATATGGCTGCAGTTTTCTCAAGAAGAAGCAGCCAGACACACAGCCTACTCACACCTCCGGAACCTGAGGAGAATGGCGCACTCGGCAAAAGCTAAGTACTTGCATATATTTTGCCTCCCCCCCCACTCCCAAGCCAGCTTCAGCGGCTGAATCTGTGGGCCTGAGATAGACCCTGATGAGCACCTACAGACATTCTTCTGGCCTTGGGGAAGGAAAAAATTTGCAACTGGAGGGAAAAGATAATTTGCTAGTTCCATTAACCAGGGGAGCTCAGGACAGAAGCAGCTCCTGTCCAGGCATAAACCGTCCGTGGACCTTGAGCACCTTTCCCTTCTGCATGGACCTGTGTGGGCCTATTTCAGGAGAATAGGCCCTTGTTGGCAAACTCCAACCATTTCAGCTGTGTGGTGGAGAGGTGGGTGTTTGACCTTTGACATTGCTTTGCCTATTAAACAAGGTCCTCACCTACACATATCAGGGACCGAAGGACTGGTAGCTCCACTCAGGTCATCCAGCCACCCGTGGCAGGGGTCCAAAGATAACTGGTAACTCCCAGTCCTTACAAGCAAAAACTTTGGTTGCCCATGTTCCCTCTGCAGAACCCACCCACCAGCAAGCTCTAGGGAACAGATATGCATTTTCCTCAGAGATGCTTGGGGGTCGGTTCTCAGCCCCCTGCCTTGTTCAGAGGGTGACCTCCTGCTGCAATCAGATACCAGTATATATGCCAATCGCCCCTGCCCCTCTAAGACTGTACGACAGAGTCTGTACCACACACTTGATGATCAGCTACCTGGAAACCTGAGCTAAATTCATACAAGAAAACTGAATGGACTCCTAGACTGATATACCTGATAACAGCTCTAGCCAGCTGGGGACAGGACGCCAGAGCTCCAAAGGTGAAGATAATCAAGCTAGCTCACTCAAGCAACCCATAGGGGTATACCAAAACAAAACAAAGCAAGCAGCTATGACACAGTAAGCAAGCATAAACTAATACAATAACTTACATATGGCTCAGAGACAACAGTCAATATCAAGTCACATAAAGAAACAGGCCATGATCACCTAAACAGGCTCTCAAAACAAAGAATCCAGGGATCTTCTAGCTGAAAGTGCTTTCCTGGAATTACCACATGCAGAATACAAAAGTTTAATATACAGAACCCTTCAAGACATCAGGAAGGAAAAGAGGCAATGCGCAGAACATGCCAAGGAACACACAGATAAAGCAACTGAAGAAATCAGAAAGATTATTCAGGAACATAATGAAAAGTTTAATGAGCTGGAAAAATCCATAGACAGCAATCAGAAATTCAAAAGATTAACAATAAAATTACAGAATTAGACAACTCAATAGACAGTCAGAGGAACATAATTGAACAAGTAGAAGCTAGAATTTCTGAAATCGAAGATAAATCACTTGGCACGAACATATTTGAAGAAAAATGAGAAAAAAGAATTTAAAAAAATGAAGAAGACTTAAGAATCATGTGGGCTCTATCAAGAGAAATAACCTACAAGTGATTGGAGTACCACAAAAGGGAGGGATAACAAAATACAGAGAAAATTGTTGAAGATTTGTTGGCAGAAAACTTCCCTGATATCGTGAAAGATGAGAAGATATCTATCCAAGATGCTCATCAAACTCCATGTAAGGTAGAAATGTTAAAAGAAAGTCACCGAGACATATTATAATCAAGCTTGCCAAAACCATAGATAAAGAGACAATTATAAGAGCAGCGAGGGATAAACGAAAAGTCACCTACAAAGGAGAGCCCATAAGAATAAGCTCAGACAACTTGGCAGAAACCATGCAGCCAAGAAGGCAATGGGATGACAAATTTAAAAAATTGAAGGAAAAAAATTGCCTGCCAAGAATCATATATCCAGCAAAACTGTCTCTTAAATATGAAGGTAAAATTAAGACATTTCAAGATAAACACAAGTTTCCAGAATTCATAAAAACCAAACCAAAACTACAAGAAACACTAAAGGGAGTTCTTTGGTTAGAAAATCAATAATATCAGTTATCAACCCAAGACTAGAACACTGGGCAGAGCAACCAGAAGTCAACCCAGACAGGGAAATCCAAAAAAACAAAGCAAGATTTTTTTTAAAAAAAAAAAACCCAACACAGGGTAACGGCCATGTTATTATATAAAAGAAGACAACATTACAATAATAAAGAGGGACTGAGAAATGTAATCATACACTTTCCATATGGAGAGGAAGATATGGCGATACAAAAAATAAAAGTTAGCTTTAAATTTAGAAACATAGGGGTAAATAATAAGGTAACCGCAAAGGAGAAACACTATCCTACTCATCAAGATAAAACACAAAGGAAAAACACAGACTCCGCAGAAACAAAATCAACAACAAATATGAGGAAAGGACAATATATAAAGAAAATCTACTCAGCACATAAAATCAAGTGGGAAAAAGAAGCTGTCAACACAGAAAAAAAGACATCAAAATGACAGCACTAAATTCATGCCTATGCATAATTACCCTGAATGTAAATGGACTAAATGCATCAATAAAGAGACAGAGAGTGGCAGAATGGATTAAAAAACAACATCAGTCTATATGCTGCCTACAAGAGACACACCTTAGACTTAGAGACACAAACAAACTAAAACCCAAAGGATGGAAAAAATATATCAAGCAAACAACAATCAAAAAAAAGCAGGCGTGGCAATATTAATTTCTGACAAAATAGACTTTAAAGACAAATCCATCGGAAAGGACACTATATAATGATTAAAGGGATAATACACCAAGAAAATATAGCCATATTAAATATTTACGCACCCAATGACAGGGCTGCAAGATACATAAAACAAACTCTATTAGCATTGAAAACTGAGATAGACAGCTCCACAATAATAGTAGGAGACTTCAACACACCACTTTCGGTGAAGTACAGGACATCCAGAAAGCAGCTCAATAAAGACACAGAAGATCTAAACGCCACAATCAACCAACTTGACCCTGTAGACATATACAGGACACTTCACCCAACAGCAACCATGTATACTTTCTTTTCTAGTGCACATGGAACATTCTCTAGAATAGACCATATATTAGGTCATAAAGCAAGCCTTAGCAGAATCCAAAACATTGAAATATTATAAAGCATCTGCTCTGACCATAAGGCCATAAAAGTGGAAATCAATAACAGAAAAAGCAGGGCAAATAAATCAAACACTTGGAAACTGAACAATACCCTGCTCAGAAAAGACTGGATTAGAGAAGACATTAAGGATGGAATAAAGAAATTCAGAGAATCCAATGAGAATGAAAACACTTCCTATTAGAACCTTTGGGACACAGCAAAAGAGGTGCTCAGAGGACAATTTATATGAATAAATGCACACATCCAAAAAGAAGAAAGGGCCAAAATCAAAGAACTATCCCTACTACTTGAACAAATAGAAAGAGAGCAACAAAAGAAACCCACAGGCACCAGAAGAAAACAAATTATAAAAATTAGAGCTGAACTAAATGAAATAAAAACAGAAAAACAATTGAAAGAATTAACAAGAACAAAAGCTGGTTCTTTGAAAAAAAATCAACAAAATTGATAAACCACTGGCCAAACTGACAAAAGAAAAACAGGAGAGGAAGCAAATAACCCAAATAAGAAATGAGATGGGCAATATTACAACAGACCCAACTGAAATTAAAAGAACCATATCAGATTACTGTGAAAAACTATACTCAAATTAGAAAACCTAGAAGAAATGGATGAACTTCTAGAAACACACTACCTACCTAAATTAACACAAACAGAGGTAGAACAACTAAATAGACCCATAACAAAAGAAGAGATTGAAAAGGTAATCAAAAAAAAACTCCCAACAAACAAAAAAAAAGCCCTGATCTGGATGGCTTCACTGCAGAGTTCTACCAAACTTTCAGAGAAGAGTTAACACTGCTACTACTAAAGGTATTTCAGAGCATATAAAAGGATAGAATGCTACCACACTCATTCTATGAAGCCACCATATCCCTGATACCAAAACCAGGGAAAGATAACAAAAGAACAGAAAAGAATAGACCTATATACCTCATGAACGTAGATGCAAAAATGCTCAACAAAATTCTAGCCAATAGAATTCAACAACATATCAAAAAAAAAATTTTTGCTATGACCAAGTGGGATTCATACCAAGTATGCAGGGATGGTTCAACATTAAAACCCAGTGCTGTCGAGTCGATTCTGACTAATAGCAACCCTATAGGACAGAGTAGATCTGCCCCATAGAGTTTCCAAGGAGCATCTGGTGAATTCAAACTGTTCAACATTAGAAAAACAATTAATGTAATCCACCACATAAATAAAACAAAAGACAAGAAAGAATCACATGATTTTATCAATTGATGCAGAAAAGGCATTTGACAAAGTTCAACACTCATTCATGATAAAAAAAAAAAAAACTCTCAGGAAAATAGGAATAGAAGGAAAATTCCTCAACATAATAAAGGCCATTTATACAAAGCCAACAGCCAACATCACCCTAAATGGAGAGAGTCTAAAAACATTCCCACTGAGATCAGGAAAAAGACAAGGATGCCTTTATCAACACTCTTAATCAACATTGTGCTGGAAGTCCTAGCCAGAGCAATTAGGCTAGATAAAGAAATAAAGGGCATCCAGATTGGCAAGGAAGAAGTCAAAGTATCTCTATTTGCAGAGGACATGATCTTATACACAGAAAACCCTAAGGTATCCTCAAGAAAACTACTGAAACTAATAGAAGAGTTCAGCAGAGTATCGGGATACAAGATAAACATACAAAAATCAGTTGGATTCCTCTATACCAACAAAAAGAACATTGAAGAGGAAATTTACAGTAGCCCCCAAATACTTAGGAATAAATCTTACCAGAGATGTAAAAGACTTATACAAAGAAAACTACAGTACACTTCTGCAAGAAACCAAAAGAGACTTACATAAGTGGAAAAACATACCTTGCCCATGGATAGGAAGACTTAACATTATAAAAATGTCTATTCTACCAAAAGCGATCTATACATTTAATGCAATTCCGATCCAAATCCCAAAGACATTCTTTAATGAGATGGAGAAACAAATCACCAACTTCATATGAAAGGAAAAGAGGCCCCGGATAAATAAGGCATTGCTGAAAAAGAACAAAGTGAGTGGCCTTACTTTACCTGATTTTAGAACCTATTAAACCACCACAGTAGCCAAAACAGCCTGGTACTGATACAACAACAGATACATGGACCAATGGAATAGAATTGAGAATCCAGACAGAAATCCATCCACATATGAGCAGTTGATATTTGACAAACGCCCCAAAACAGTTAAATGGGGAAAAGACAGTCTTTTTAACAAATGGTGCTGGCATAACTGGATATCCATCTGCAAAAAAATGAAACAAGACCCGTACCTCACTCCATGCACAAAAACTAACTCAAAATGGATCAAAGACCTAAACAGAAAATCTAAAATGATAAAGATCATGGAAGAAAAAATAGGGACAATGTTAGGAGCCCTAATACCTGGCATAAAGAGTATGCAAAACATTATAAAGAATGTAGAAGAAAAACTAGATAACTGGGAGCTCCTAAAAATCAAACGCCTATGCTCATACAAAGACTTCACCAAAAGAGTAAAAAGACTACCTACGGACTGGGAAAAAGTCTTTAGCTATGACATTTCTGATCAGTACTTGATCTCTAAAATCTACATGATACTGCAAAAACTCAACTGTAAAAAGTCAAATAACCCAATTAAAAAATGGGCAAAAGATATGAATAGACACTTCACTAAAGAAGACATTCAGGTAGCTAACAGATACATGAGGAAATGTTCACAATCATTAGCCATTAGAGAAACGCAGATCAAAACTACAATGAGATCTCATTTCGCTCCAACAAAGCTGGCATTAATCCACAAACCACAAAATAATAAATGCTGGAGAGGCTGTGGAGAGATTGGAACACTTCTATACTGCTGGTGGGAATGTAAAATGGTACAATCACTTTGGAAATCGATTTGGTGCTTCTGAAAAAAGCTAGAAACAGAACTACCATACGATCCAGCAATCCCAGTCCTTGGGATATATCCTAGAGAAATAAAAGTCTTTACATGAACAGATATATGTACACCCATGTTTATTGCAGCACTGCTTACAACAGCAAAAAGATGGAAGCAACCAAGGTGCCCATCAACGGATGAACTGATAAATAAATTATGGTATATTCACACAATGGAATACTACACATCAATAAAGAACAATGAGGCATCTGTGAAACATTTCATAACATCCAGGAACCTGGAAAGCATTATGCTGAGTGAAATTAGTCAGTTGCAAAAGGACAAATATTATATAAGACCATTATTATAAGAACTTGAGAAATAGTTTAAACTAAGAAGAAAACATTCTTTTGTGGTTATGAGAGGGGGGAGGGAGGAAGGGTGAGGAAGGGGTATTTATTAATTAGACAGTAGATAAGAACTACTTTGGGTGAAGGCAAAGACAGCACACAATACAGGGGAAGTCAGCACAATTGGGCTAAGCCAGAAGCAAAGAAGTTTCCTGGATAAACTGAATGCTTCGAAGGCCAGCGTAGCAGGGGCAGGAGTCTGGGGACCATGGTTTCAGGGGACATCTAAGTCAATGGCATAATAAACTCTATTAAGAAAACATTCTGCATCCCACTTTGAAGAGTGGCATCTGGGGTCTTAAACGCTAGCAAGCAGCCATCTAAGATGCATCAATTGGTCTCAACCCACCTAGATCAAAGGAGAATGAAGCACACCAAGGACACAAGGCGATTACGAGCCCAAGAGACAGAAAGGGCCACATGAACCAGAGACTACATCATCCTGAGACCAGAAGAGCTAGATGGTGCCCGGCTACAACAGATGACTCCCCTGACAGGAAACCCAACAGAGAACCCCTGAGGGAGCAGGAGAGCAGTGGGATGCAGACCCCAAATTCTCATAAGACCAGACTTAATGGTCTGACAGAGACTAGAAGGACCCCGGTGGTCATGGCCCCCAGACCTTCTGTTGGCCCAGGACAGGAACCATTCCCGAAGCCAACTCTTCAGACATGGACTGGACTGGACAATGGTTTGGAGAGGGACACTGGTGAGGAGTGGGCTTCTTGGATCAGGTAGACACTTGAGACTATGTTGGCATCTCCTGCCTAGAGGGGAGATGAGAGGGTGGAGGGGGTTAGAAGCCGGCAAAATAGACATGAAAACAGAGAGTGGAGGGAGGGAGCGGGCTGTCTCATTAGGGGGAGAGTAATTGGGAGTGTCTAGCAAGCAAGGTGTATATGGGTTTATGTGTGAGAGACTGACTTGATTTGTAAACTTTCACTTAAAGCACAATAAAAATTGTAAAATAAATAAATAAAATGTGTCAATTGACCTCCTCAACTGAACAACAGATGGATTAAGAACCTTAGTCACAAACTTTCATCCTGCCCTAAGAAGGAAAATATTTTAATACTATCAAGAAGAGAAAAACTGTTAGAGTTTTTCAGTCTTTAGAATCCCCTTACAGCAGTCATGACATTGGGTCAATGGTGCTGTCCTTGACATTGCTTTGCCTACAACATATAGGTACAAACTACTTAAATTTTTAGGGATTTGGTAATGAGAATACTTTGGGATATATTCTAGGATTAGCTAGATCTAGACCCACGTGGGTCATAAGACCATAAACAGACCTCATGCAATCCTTAATTAAGATTATTTCCTTCAAGTTCATCTCAAATAAACCATAGGGAGTCTCTGATATGAGAACGGGAGTAAGAAGAAATGTGTCTAGGAACTACTGCTTATTCGGGATCTGATATTTGACCTTTTTCCTCAAAGTAAAATGACACCATTTCTCACTTGGAGGCTGCAGGTATGCCTAACATGCAGGAGGAATCAGAGCTACTTTTCTCAATGCCATGGTACTGGAATGGGAAGCTGCTCAGACTCCCTGGAGACAACTACCTAAGGGATCAAAGCTCTGTGGTTGCTTAAAGTCCTTCCCTTGGGGGCTCTAACTGCTTCCTTGGAAGGTGCTGCTGCCTTACTTCTTCAAGTGTGTTGTGAAGCAATAGGGTTACCTGAGTTTTCTGCCCCATTAAAGCATAAGTGGTATGGAGATCTTGGGCAGGGGGACCCTACTATTCATCTGTGTTCTGACCAGCAAGCAGGTGCCACGCTTTTCAAACTACTCAGAAGACATGAAGACCCTTCCACAGCCACACCAGGAGGCACAGGCCATGTCATTATTAAACCACTATGACTTTTATTATAGCCATTTGCCCAGATCGCTTTAGTCTCATACACCCTGTCCTACTTGGCTTAGATGATGTTTCAATAGGGATTTACTAAAATGTTAGCACTGGTATAGCCTTTGAGATAAATTTTGTCCATCCACTGTCAGTAGCTCTTTCAAGGAGTTTTAAAAGTCACCAGGAAGAACTGAGTTGCCTCATTTGCATTCCATCTAAATTTGTAAATCAATTTCCGGTAAAATGTCCTACTTCCTTGTCATTTTCTAGGATGCTTTCAGGGGCACTCTAGTTTTTAGTGGGATTTAATTTCCTGACTTTTTCAAAGTTCTGTCAAATTCAGACACACAGTCTTATGAACAGACCAAATGTGCATTTTCATCTATTTTTTGAAGAAGCCAGGAGGAGAAAGGTACTTTGGAAAGCAGCGTAGAACGCAAATGTGATCTACTGTCACATGGGGTTTTGAGACCTGAAGAACGCAGATGTACTGAGAAGGTGGCTTCTGTCTCCTCAGAAATAGCTTGTGATGTTTTCCAGCACCATGGACTCTACAAGACAGGGCTTGAATGGAAATCAGTCAGTGCAAAGATCCTCTAAACTACAGCGGCCATGTAGTGCCAACCAGGAGGTTATACTGTGTTCTGGGGAATGAGGCTGGAGAGACAGAAAACTGCTTTCAGAGTAAGAAGGATTAGAGTACATTATTCTCTTTGATGTTTGTGTTTCAATTTTCCTTTTTTTCAAGTTCTGGCGGAGGGTGGGGGTGGGCAGGGAGGTCTATGGGGCGTAATTGTCTAGAAATTAAAACTTATTGTTCCTATTATCTTAATCACAATAATGAGTTTGGCTTGACAAGGTCAATTAATTATTCAGGATTGGAAAGCAACACAATTATATATATTAAGCGGGTAAGAGGTGAGGTTCAGGAAAAGGGAAACAATACAGGTAACTGAAGGAAAGGCACCACCAAAGCTCTATTGTTTGCCAAGTCACTTGCTTGGGCAGGAAACCTCTGCCTAATCCCTTGCTCCCTGGAATTCTGCTAGCACAGGGAATGGAGATAATGTCCTGGCTTCTTTCCCTCACTGCTGTCACTTCCGTAGACATTAGCCTTTTCTCCTTTCCACCTGAGCTTCAGAGCTATTTGACTCCAAAAAGCAGGTAATTAACTACCAAACAATAGCAGGATTTTCAGATTAATTCTGCACAGGAAGAAATGGGGAAACTCATTTACACCAAACAAAAGGGAGGGGGCGATCAGATGTTCCAGTTACAATAGAGGGGCCTAGATAGGGCTGGCTTTGGTGAAGAGGCCAAAAGCTTTATTATTATTACACTAATATCCCTGTTTTTGTAAGCACTATATTCTACCATTCTCTACCATGTAAATGTGTGTCTCCAAGTGAGATTAAAGCCCTGCAGGTATAGCTCTCCAGGCTGAGAAGTCCATTGTCAATGCTTGGATCAGGAGGACGTTTCCTAAAGCTCTGCCAACCACTGACCACCAACCACCACAGGCACAATTTTGCATAAGTACCACCACACATCAGTTTTCAGTATGTACAAGTAGGTCTTCTGAGATGTCTTCCCAAAATCCGTTGCTGTCCAGTCAATTCCAACTCATAGCAACCCTGTAGGACAGAGTAGAACTGCCCCACATGGCTTCCAAGGAGTGCCTGGTGGATATGAACTGCCGACCTCTTGGTTAGCAGCTGTAACTTTTAACCACTATGCCACCAGGGTGTCCGATGTCTTCCCAAGTCATCCTTAGTTTGGCAAAGAGTTCAGTTCCACTGAGCATTTTGTTTGTTTATTTGTTTTTGTTTTGTTCTTTCTTTCATTCTATGCTTTCTAAGATGTGGCCTTTTCCAAAGGAACACTGGAGACAGAGGTATCTCCATTTTAGATGTATATAGAAGCTTGGATTGGCAGCAGTATCAAAGGGGTAAAAGCGTTAAAATATGCAGCTAGGCTCCGGATGCTGCCACTTGTCAATTACACTCATAAATAAGAAAACTCTAAGGCAAAAGGGATGAGAATTATTAGACCCAAGTTTTAATAAATCTTATATGGATCGCCCTCATTCTGGCCTAAAAGACTATGGTCTAGCAGTTTAAATGGGCATGCAAGTTCATGAACGATATTCACAAACTTATTTTGGATGGCACCTTGAAATCACTAAGTCCACATATCTGAACCCATCCACCTCTGATGCTGAACCTGCTTTACTATATGATGCTTTAGATGTTTTGGTGTGAACCTCTCCAGGGCTTCAAAGTAGAAAGCTCAAGGTCCTGGGGGACTCTTCCTCCCCCTCCCCATCTCCCACATTTAACTAGTCCCCAAATTCTATTATCCTTCAAAAATATCTTTGGACTCTGGACTTACTTCTCCATTTTAGCTAATAAAGGAACTTACGTCTTCCTCTTTTTTTAATAGTCCTCTTTTATCTTTGGAAACCCTAGTGGTGTAGTGCTTAAGAGCTACAGCTGCTAACCAAAAGGTCAGTGGTTTGAATCCACCAGGCGCTCCTTGGAAACCATATGGCGCAGTTCTACCCTGTCCTATAGGGTCGCTATGAGTTGGAATCGACTCGACGGCAGTGGGTTAGTGGTTCTTTTATCTTTAGGCCACCATCTTTTATTTCCAGATTCTGTCTGGAATTCCATTCTCCTTTCCACATCACCCCTGGCCCTGCAAGCTGCTCTTGTTTTAACATCTGCTAGCTCATGATGGCAATCACTTATGACACTGTCCAACAGAACTTTTTACAACGATAGACATGTTCTGTATTAGTACTATCCAATACAGTAGCCACTGGTCACATATGGCTATTGAAACACTTGAAATTTGGCTAGTGGGACTGGAAAACTGAATTTTAAATTGTACTTACTTTTAGCTAATTTCATTTTAAACGGCTACTGTGGCAAGTAGCTACTTAGCTCAGACCTCTGTCACCTTTCTCTTCCTGCTGCCAATCCCTGTTGCCTTGCCCTCCACTCACCTCCCAGGACTCCAAGGTCTCTCTCCCAAGAATATTGGGAGACTTGCTCAATGTGACTACCAGGTCTCTGTCTGCAGTCCTGAGCCTACCTCTTCCCTCCCTTACTGGCCCTGGGCCGTTCAGATTAGAAATACCATCAACTTCTTACTGCAGGTTGATCTTACACCCCAGGCCAGACTTGTACTTGGATGCCCATTCTTGGATGAATGTAGTTTGACATGTTTCCACACTCTTCATGGCCCTGCTTATGAGGTGTCCCTTCAACCCCCTACAACGTTCATTGCAAGGACTCCCCTCCAGCCCAGGCTACATTGAACCCAATCCTCACTCCAGTCACTTGACCAACCCTGCTAAATAGCCAGATATCTACCCCCTCCATCAGCATAGGAAAAATTCAGGAGGATTGAGACAGCCCAGAGCTGGATTCCTAAAACCCAAAGAAAAAAGGTGGCTCAACAGCAACAGGTAACCAGAAAACAAGAGAAAGTTTCACTCACAAAAAAAGAAAAGTATTTTCCTTTGTCCTTGCTATAAAAATATGAAGTGTGATCAAAAGATTTTAAAAATATACCAGAGACCAAAGCACAATACCTAGAACTTGGCACCAGTGAAAGATGCGCTGAACATTGGAAGGTCTGAAGAGTATGTACACAGCCAGAGCTCTGGCAACTATGAGCCAGGGAACACACCCTTGGCTGTCACTATGGTGCTTTAGCCAGAGGATGGGCCAGTGTTCAGCAGCACAGGGAACGCTGTTGTGGAGTCTGTTCCAACTCAGAGGGGCCCCATGTACAAGAGAACAAAACACTGCCGGGTCCCGCTCCATCCTCAAATCATTGCTATGTTGGTGCCCATTGTTGCAGCTACTGTGTCAGTCCATCTCATTGAGGGTCTTCCTTTTTTTCACTGACCCTCTACTTTAGCAAGCATGATGTCCTTCTCCAGGACTGGTCCCTCCTGATAACATCTCCAAAGAAATGAGACAAAGTCGTGCCATTCTTGTTCTAAGGAGTATTCTGGCTATACTTCTTTCAACACAGATTTGTTCATTCTTCCAGCAGTCCGTGGTATATTCAATATTCTTTGCCCACACCATAATTCAAAGACATCAATTCTTCTTGAGTCTTCCTAATTCACTGTCAAGCTTTCGCATGCATACGAGGTGGTTGAAAATGCCATGGCTTGAGTCAGGCACACCTTAGTCCTCAAAGTGACATCTTTGCTTTTCAACATTTTAAAGAGTTCTTTTGCAGGAGATTTGCCCAATGCAATATGTCATTTGATTTCTTGAGTGCTGCTTCCATGGGTGTTGATTGTGTATCCAATTAAACAAAATCCTTGACAACTTCAATATTTTCTTCATTTTTCTACCACTCATCTGTTTTTTTTCCATCTGTCAGTTTGTCATACTGTGGTGACCTGCATCTTGCTGTGATGTGAGAAACTATGCCACCAGTATTTCAAATACTAGCAGTGTCATCCATGGTGGACAGGTTTCTGCAGAGTTTCTAGGCTAAGACAGACTAGGAAGAAGGATCTGGTGATCTATGTCTAAAAAATTGGCCAGTGAAGACCTTATAAACAGCAGCATGGAACTTTGGCTGCCATATAATTGGAACAGCCTGATATCTGTATAGGTCATTCCTGAATGTTATTCAAATGTCTAATCAGATAACATGGAGGTAAGAGTACCCACATTTCAGATGTTCCCAGGAGTGTCAGGAGTGGGTTAATGCCCAGGAAAGATTCAGGAAGTAGAGCTGTCCTCAAAAGCTAAAAAAAAAAAAAATCCCAGGAATGATTTGGCCAACTGCACATTCCACTTTCATATAGATCCATTTTGTTGACATGAACGTGAACTAAGTCTTCAAGAGCAGCTTTTTATTCTTCTTTATGTACCAACTGCCTGGCCAGGGTACCAGTAAGTAACCAGAGTTGTTTCTCAGTGATTATTAATTGTACGGATGAATGAAGGCATGAGTGAGTGCAGGCACCAAAGGCTGAAGGGACAGATTCTAGTCCAGATCCAAAGCTGGCGACACACTGTCAGCAAGAACTAAACATTGAATTGCACCATAAAGAAGACCTTGTATGAAGAAATAGTGGGGTAGATGGGGTATTTGGTAGTAAGGGGAAAGGCATACTCCCAGACCACAAGTAGCTTCTATGATACTGAGAAAACACCATTAACTTCCTTCTGCGTGTGTTTATTTATATATGAAGCTGACTACATTTAGTTCTTTTTTTTTTTTTTTGCTGTTCTTTTTTTTTTATGATCACAATACTATTTTGAAAATTTAATGTGCCTAACTTTCATTCCAGCAGTGCTCTTGCTCAGAGTTGAACGGCAACTTCAACAAAATCCAGACAGTTAGCTTCTGCTAGGGGAATTAGGGTTTATGTTCAGTAAAATAAATGATCCCAAGACAAATGCATTTCTTTTTTTAATCCTGGATAGTGATGCATTCTCTTTTCAAAAAAGAGACAGGATAGTCAGGTTCTATTTAGTTTGTCTGATTGCTTTTAAGGTAGAGGGGGGAGCAGATTGGCTCTGAAAAGCCATGGTCTTCTATTCATTAAAGTGTCAATAATACTCAGTCCAGGCATATCGACGACGGATTAGCTGAGGCTGAGTCTGTGTACAAGACCAAGGCCTTTTTTAACCCAGCTTGTTCCCAAATCAATACACCCATCAGCATTTGAAAATTAGCCCAAGATGAGATTCCGATACTTGAGGTGGTGTGTCATGTTACGAGGGCACCCAGTCAAGGTACAAATGTAAACATCTAGCTGAAGATGAGAATTTTCCATTAGCTTAGACATGAGCAAAGGTTGATGTAGCTCCCCATCTCCTTGCTCCCTCTTATAATCATCCCCACATGTATTCAGCCTTCTCTCCTGGGGGCCCATGCAAGATCTCTGGGCTGTAATTCCAGGTATGTGCTTCATTGCTGTTGTTATTGTTGTTAGGTGCCTTCAAGTTGGTTCCAACTCATAACGACCCTATTGCCCAGTCCTGTGCCATCCTCACAATCATTGCTATGTTTGAGCCCACCATTGCAGTCGCTGTGTCAGTCCATCTCATTGAGGGTCTTCCTCTTTTTCATTGACCCTCTGCCATACCAAGCATGATGTCCTTCTCCAAGGACTGGTTCCCCCTGATAACATCTCAAAAGTATGTGAGACAAAGTCTCACCATTCTCACTTCCAAGGAGCACTCTTGTACTTCTTTCGAGACAAACTTGTTCATTCTTCTGGCAGTCCATGGTATATTAAATATTCTTTGCTAACACCGTAATTCAAAGGCATCACTTCTCTTCAGTCTTCCTTATTCATTGTCTAGCTTTTGCATGTACACAAGGAGACTGAAAATATCATGGCTTGGGTCAGGTGTCCCTTAGTCCTCAAACTGACATTTTTGCTTTTCAACATTTTGAAGAGGTCTTTTGCAGCAGATTTGCCCAATGCAATATACACCATTTAATTTCTTGACTGCTCCTTCCATATGCATTGATTGCGGGTCCAAATAAAATGAAATCCTTGACAAATTCAAACTTTTCTCTATCATGATGTTTCTTATTGGTCCAGTTGTGAGGGTTTTTGTTTTCATGATATAGAGATGTAACCCATACTGAAGGCTGTGGTCTGTGATCTTCATCGGTAAGTGCTTCAAGTCCTTTCTCTTAGCTTTCAACAAATAAGGTTGTGTCACCTGCATACTGCAAGTTGTTAGTGAGTCTTGCATCAATCTTGATGCCATGTTCTTCTCTTCATATAGTCCAGGTCCTGAGGTTATTTGTTCATCATACAGAATGAGTAAGTATGGTGAAAAGGTACAACCCTGACACACACCTTTCCTGATTTAAAACTATGCAGTATCCCCATGTTCTGTTCGAATGACTGCCTCTTGGTCTATGTACAGGCTCCACACAAGCACAAATGAGTGTTCTGGAGTTCCCACTCTTTGCAATGTTATTCATAATTTGTTATGATCCACAGTCGAATGCCTTTGCATAGTCAATAAAACACTGGGAAACATCTTTCTGATATTCTCTGCTTTCAGACAAGATCCATCTGACATCAGCAGTGATATTCCTGATTCCACGTTCTCTTCTGAATCTGGTTTGAACTTCTGGCAGTTTCTTGTTGATTTACTGCTGCAATTGCTTTTGAATGATGCTCAGCAAAATTTTACTTGTGTGTGATATTAATGATATTGTTTGATAATTTCTGCATTCTGTTGGATCGTCTTTCTGTGGAATAGACAAAAATATGGACCTCTTCCTGTCAGTTGGCCAGGTAGCTGTCTTCCAAATTTCTTGGCATAGATGAGTGAGCACCTCGAGCAGTGCATCTATTTGTTAAAACATCTCAATTGGTATTCTATCAATTCCTGGAGCCTTGTTTTTTTGCCAATGCATTCAGTGCAGCTTGGATTTCTTCCTTCAGTACCACTGGTTCTTGATCATATGCTATCTCCTGAAATGGCTGAATATCAACCAATTCTTTTTGGTAGAGTGGCTCTGTGTATTCCTTCCATTTTCTTTTGATGCCTTCTGTGTCATTCGACATTTTGCCCATAGAATCTTTCAAAATTGCAGCTTGAGGCTTCATTTTTTTTCTTCAGTTCTTTCAGCTTGAGAAATGCTGACTGTGTTCTTCCCTTTTGGTTCAATAAACATTTATTAAATGTTCACTTTGTACAACATTGTCCTTGTTTTCAAGGATCCTTCAGCATTTCTCACTATTCCTTCCATTTTGCAGTCTCATAAAGGTTCTATTTCTTAAAGCAAATGTCTGTATTAATGCATAGTTCCTGGTCTCTCATTATCACTGGTAGGCATTCTGCTCTCAATAATTAGTGGGGGTGGTGGGTATGAGGAGAGGTTAAGAAGTGGCTTCAAAACCACCTTCTGCCATGTATTATGCTATGTGCTATATACCATGGACCACCAGAAGAATGAACAAATTAGCATCTTCCCAAACAGGAGTGATTATCAAACTTTTTTGATAACTCCCCACAATAAGAAAAATACATATTGATTTTAGAAACTTACACACACATACCCGTTGCCACTGAGTCGATTCTGATGCATAGTGACTCTATATGACAGAATAGAATTGCCCCATAGGATTTCCAAGGAGCAGACAGTAGATTTGAACTGCTGATCTTTTAGTTAGCAGCCGAGCTCTTAACCACTGCACCATGAGGGCACAAACATACTAATACAAAAATTTCTTGTAATACTATCTACTCTACTGCTTGCAATACACACTGATGCCTTTTATATCCTTCTAGTTCCTTTAAAAATGCTGGTTACTAGGCCCAACAGTATTGTCCTTACATTTTCTTCTAAGAATTTTATAGTTGTTTTTTTTTTTATGTCCAGAATCCATTTTGAATTTATTTTTGTGTATGGTGTGAGGCATGGATTCTGTTTAATTTTTCTGCATGTGGGAATCCAGTTTTCCTAATACCATTTATTGAAAAGACTCTTCTTTCCCCATTGGATGGACGTAACACCCTTGTCAAAAATCAATGACCATAGATGCATGGGTTTATTTCACGACTCCCAATTCTATACCATTGGTCTATATGTCTACTGTTATACCAGTTTCAGATTGTTTTGATTACTGTAGCTGTATAATATGTTTAAAATCAGGAAGTGTGAGTCCTCCTACTTTGTTCTTCTCTTTCAACATTGCTTTAGCTATTTGGGGACTCCAGCCATTCCATGTAAAGTTGAAGATTGGTTTCCCACTTCTGTAAAAGGCTGTTGGGATTGTGTTAAATCTACAGATCACTTTGGGTAGTATTGACATCTTAACAATATTAAGTCTTCCAACCCAAGAACACAGAACATCTTTCCATTTATTTAAGTCTTCTTTGATCTCTTTCAGCAGTGTTTTATAGTTTTCAATGTATAAGTCCTTCACATCCCTGGTTAAGTTTATTCCTAGGCATTTTATTCTCTTAGATGCTATTGTAAATGGATTTTTTTTTTCTTCCCTAATTTCCCTTTGAGATTTCTCACTGCTGGTGTATAGAAACCCAACTGACTTTTGTTTGTTGACCTTGTACCCTGCAACTTTGCTAAATTCCTCTATTAACTCTAGAAGTTTTCTTGTGGTCTCTGGGATTTTCTTTATATAGGATCATATCATCTACAAATAGAGATAATTTTGCATCCTCTTTTCCACCTGGATACCTTTCATTTCTTTTCCTTGTCTTATTGCTCTGGATAGGACTTCTAATACAATAATGAATAGAAATGATGACAGCAGTCACCCTTGTCTGTTCCCAATTTCAAGGGGAAACCACAAACAGCAAAAGATAAATAAATGAGACTTCATAAAAATTAAAAACTTTTGCTCATCAAAAGACTTTGCGGAAAACTTGAAAAGGCAAGCAACTGACTGGGAGAATACCTTCAGAAACCATATATCCAATAACCAAAATACATAAAAACTTTGAGAACAACAAAAAGAAAATAACCCAATAATAAAATGGACAAGGAACTTGAAGAAACATTTAACCAAAGGGGACTTTGAAATAGCCTAGTCACCAAACGCATGAAAATATGTTCAATGTCTTCAGCCTTCAGAGAAATGCAAATTAAAATCACAATGAAATACCATTCGCTTCCACTAAAATGGCTGAGACTAAGAAAAAAATGGTGAGAATGTGGGGAAATTGAAACCTTTATTCATTGCTGGTGGGAATGCAAAATGGTACAGCCATTGTGGTAAACACTGTGGCAGTTCCTAAAGAAACTAAAAATAAAACTACCATAAAAAAATAATTCCACTCTTAGGTGTATACCCAAAAGACTTGAAAGCAGACACTCAAACAGATGCTTTTACAACAACGTTCATTGTAGCACTATTCACAATACCCAAAAGGTGAAAACAACTTAAATGCCCATCAACAAATGAATGGATAAACAAAATGTGGTACTTACATACAATGGTATATTACTCAGCCAGTAAGAGAAACAAAGTCTTGATGCATGCTACAATATGGATGGGGCTTGAAGACATCATGCTCAATGAAACAACTCAATCACAAAAGGACAAATAATTGTATGATCTCACTTATGTTAAAAGATGAGAAAAGGCAAATGTATACAGACCAAAGTTTATTAGTGGTTACCAGGGGCAGGAGGGAGACGGAAAAGTGGGGAGGCTAATGATGATGGTAAAGTTGCATTAATTAAGGGTAGGGCTGTACAACCAACTATTGTCATTACTGTCAATAAGTTGTATACCTGTAAAAAGTTGAACTGGCAAAAATTATGTGAAAGATATATTACAACAAAAGAGTAGCTGCTGAGGTTGCTTATGTACAGCCAAAAACCTCATGGGATTTGGTTCTTTGGTTTGGAGGTTTAGGGTCATGGTTTCATGGGACATCCCAGGTAATTGTTTAGTGATTCTCTTTTACCTCCTAGTTCGTTGCATAGTGCCTAGGGTCTTAAAAGCTTTCAAGTGGCCATTCAAGGCACAACAATTGTGTTCTATTCACCTGAAGCAACAGAAGAAGGGGTCAGGACTAGGAGGAAGATATGGAATGTGTGGCTAACGCCCTCTTTGCCATGAGACCAGAAGAAATTGATGATGCCTGGCTACCATTACCAAAAATTTTGATCAAACATTCTATAGAAGACTCCTTATCAAAAGGGGGAAAATACAGAACAGAATTTTAAACTCTCATGGACTCCAGAACTTCTGGAACCATGGGGCTTGGTGGAGCCCTGCAACTATTGCCCTGAGATAATCCTTAAAACTTGAACCAAAAACGTCCTCTGAAGTCTTCTTAAAACCAAACAGTAATTTAACGAAACTAGTAAAAAATGCTGCCTTGCGCATTACGTTTTATAAGAACTATCTACATGGGATCAAAGTGACAACAGCAACTCTCAAAAGATTATATGAGAACCTCAGGGAGCAGTGAGTTTATGTTGATGATGGAGGAATAACTCAGAAAAGGAGGGTGAGAATGGTTACACAACTCGAAAAACGTAATCAATGTCACTGAATTGTACGTGGTATATGTTTTGCTGTGTATAGTCTCATAAAATTTTAAAAAAATGTTGGTTGCAAGAGCAGTTTGAAAATATTCATATAAAGAATAAGTATTGGAACAGTCATCACACTTTTCTTTTGGGAAGAAAGTATAATAACAAAACAATAAAAACTTGGTATAATCACAACTTTGCCACAGCATGAGGGGTTCAAATATCCCACTGGCATGGTCTCAGGCCAGAGCTCGTTTCTGTATAGTCCTTGTTCTAATTGTCTCCTCATCCCATTATTTCTATCTTACTCTTCACAGTACATGGAACTGTGATCTACTTGTTACTGTCTTTGGCCTTTTCACAGCTTAAAAAAAAAAAGCTTTCCCTTAATTCTCTAAGTTTGAGTTTTTCCTTTTGACTTACCTTCCTTCCCCATATTTCTCTACCCCAATCATCTGGCAATTCTTGGCCCTCCATTTAAAGACAAAGTCTTTGTTTGAGCACGACAATAAAGAGGCCAGATGAAAGGCCTCCAGAAGAGGACTGTAGCTCCCCGGACCTGCCATTTACTTCTTGAGGGAAGTTTGGAATCAGGTTGGGAAACCCGACAGAGCAGACATGACTCCACTGCTTAGGGGTTAAGCTTCTGACATAATAGAGCAAGGTTATTTGGTCTGTTGTAAAGTGTGTTAGAAAAGCTAAAGAATAAATGGCAAATAGTTTTAAAACTGATAAAATATAACACCCAAAGGGCAGTGCTATGCGCCGGGCCTTCTAGAGGTTTTCTATGTACTACCTAGTTTAATCCTCACCACAATGCCTCACAACATTAACCCCATTTTATGGAAGGAGAACACTGAGGCACAGTTAATAACTTGATCAAGGTCTCACAGCCAGACCATGATGAAGTTCGATTTTGATCTGTTCCTCACTGAATTAATGCAGTGAGATGGATGACTTTTCTATGGCCTTTCTCACTATGGTCTTGAAGCTCCCACCAAAGTAACTGTGTGATAGGGTAATTGTGGCCCACCAAAGGGATTGGTCAGTTTTGCCATCCTGCTGGGCTTGAAAGAAGCCACCCCAGAGATGGGAAAGAGAGAATTCCACCACCACCAAGGAAGAACATCCAGGAGTGGAGAGGGCTCCTGGACCCAGGAAACAGAGAGTGAGCTATGACCCTGAAGACAGCAAATAGCAGTGGCAGAGGAGTGGTAGCAGGAGAGACTGGCAGGAGAGACAACACAGTGGGCTTCCCGGGCCACGAAGCAAGAAAGCTGAATGCCTCTGGGCAGAGGCTGAGGGCCAGGGAGAGGTGTGCCTCTGAGCACGGCTGGGAAGAGGCTGTCCTGATGGAAGAACTATATCGTGAGTGTTCCTGAACCTGAATTGTAACTTGTTACTTCCCTAATAAACCCCATAATTGTGAGCATTGTCTGTGAGTTTTTTGTGGCCATTGCAATGAATTACTGAACCCAGCAGAGAAGTAGAGAGTGTTGTGGGAGGGACGGCTGATGTCGGAATTAATAAAGATGGCGGAGAGAGGAGGCAGTCTGACATCTGCCTTGTAGGAATCAGCCTTGGGCAGTTCATCTTAATTCTCCTTCCCACTTGTGAAGTTAGAGGAAGTCAGACAAGGCCCCCTTGCTGTTTTTACAATTAGGAATGTAAAAACCCAACACAGTGAAGTGTTGCCTGACTGCCCCAAGGTCTGTTTTTCATGGGGTAAAAATGAGCACCATTTATAGGGCCTGAGAAATACAGAAGATTGTGAACCAAGAGAGATGCAAAAATCAAGACCTCAAAGCTGGGATGGACAGGAAAAGAGGTTGGCAGGGAGGGTCCAGGGAAGCAACGAAAGAACAGGGGACCAGATGCAGCCATTAAAAGGGAGATGCAGTATCAGAAGTCTCGGGTTAGGGAGATGAGAGAAAGGGCAAGCAAGTTTGAAACAACAGAAGTGCATGTGAAGGGCGTGTCTGAGGTAACCACCCAGAGCATCTGCTGGCTGGTGATGCTGTCTTTGAAGGCTGGGCTAGGGCACAACGTCTGTTTGTGTGTAGTGCATTGAGACCTAAGGAACTTAGAGGAGAAAAAAAGTGATGGAACACAATAACTAGAAGCTAATTCTCTGAGAAAATATATCGTTGTTGTTGTTAGGTGCTGTCGAGTCAGTTCCAACTCATAGCGACCCCATAGACAATAGAACGAAATGCTGCCCAGTCCTGCGCCATCCTCATAATCATTGTTATGCTTGAGCTGGTTGTTGTAGCCACTGTGTCAATCTATCTTGTTGAAGGTCTTCCTCTTTTTCACTGACCCTCTACTTTAGGGGCTCATCTTTCAGCACTGTATCAGACAGTGTTCTGCTGCTATTCATAAGGTTTTCACTGGCTAATTCTTTCAGAAGTAGACCGCCCAGTCCTTCTTCTTAGTCTGTCTTAGTCTGGAAGCTCAGCTAAAACCTTTCCACCACGGGTGACCCTGCTGGTATTTGAATACCAAAAGCACAGCTTCCAGCATTACAGTAACATGCAAGCCCCCACAGTATGACAAACTGACAGACGCATGGGGGAGAAAATATATTATTGAAACAAAAAAATAAAAAATTCCAGTCCTGCTCAACAGGCAAATTATTGAAAATGCATTTTCTAACAGCAATGTGACAACCAGGAAGCTGCTCGGCTCTCGTACCCATTGAGGATCAGAGACAAAGGCTCTAACTGGGCTTTCCAAGCTTCCCTGCTCTGGCCACACAGCTGAGCCCACCCACCTTGTACGATGAGGTGGACCCTCGAGGTCTTCGGGTGGTTGTCTGTCTGCACAGAGCAGGTGTAAGGACCCTCGTCATACACATCCACGTTCTGGATCTCGATGCTGTACTGGGTCTGGGTGTTGCTCAGCAGGACCACACGGGGGTCCAGACACCACTTGTCATTCCCAGCATAGAGGATTGTGCTGCGGTTTAGCCAGGCCACCCGGGTGACTCGGTTGTCAATGGTGCACCTGTAGGGAAGACCAGACAGGTAGGTCAAGGATTTGGAGATAAAATGGGAGCCATCAGAGTAGGACTTTCTTTGCAAAGCTAGGCTGTCTTGTCATCATGCTCTGTCTTTCTTCTTGCACCCCCTTCCCCAGTATAACAAAAAAAGCAGTAGCCATCAAGTCGATTCTGACATGGTGACCCCATGTGTATCAGAATAGAACTGGCCTCCACAGCGTTTTCAATGGCTGGTTTTTCAGAAGTAGATTGCCAGACCTTTCTCCTGAGGTACCTCTGGGTGGATTTGAACCTCCAACATTTAGGTTAGCAGGCAAACGTGTTAACTGTTAGCACTCCCAAAGGAATCCACCCTCCAGTATCCACACATACATTTCCTTTTTTAAGTCTATCATGGGGGGACCGTCTGGAACTCAGTAGCAGAGGTCTTAGAGGATTACAGCCTCAGAAAAATGACTGCCTCAGACTTTGGGTCACAAATAGTTCATTACTTCTGAGACCACCTGAAACAGGACCACTTCAAATAACCTCCCAGTTGTAACCTGGTGGCAGCTTCCATTCCCAAAATGGCTGAGTTCCCCCACCCCCGCCCTGCCCTGGCACCACCCGTCTTCCCTTTGCTCAAGGGCCTCCACGGACGATGACAATCCCCGTGTTACTGTTCTAGGTGTATCCTGTGAATTCAATCATGAAATACTTACAAACATCCCTAAGGAAGTTCTATTGATAAAGGAACTGAGGCACAGAGAAAATAAATAAGAAAAAAGTGTGGGGGTGTCTTCCTTTTTCCTTTTTTCTTACCAGGGAGACTTAAGTCCATTTGTTTTTTGTTGGAGCCCTAGTGGTGCAGTGGTTAAAAGTTTGGCTGCTAACCAAAAGGTTAGCAGTCTGAACCCACCAGCCACTCCTTGGAAACCCTACAGGGCAGTTCTACTCTGTACTATAGGGTTGCAATGAGTTGGAATCAACTCGACGGCAATGGGTTTTGTTAGTTTAGTTCTTGTTGTTGTTTGTCTTACTTCTTGTTGATATTTGCCCTTACAGTATGTCCACAAATGACAGTGAAAGTACCAAAAATATAGACTTCAGGGTTACAAGTAAATTTCAGCAAGTAGGTAAATTTGCAAACACAGAATTGAGAATACCAAGGATTGACTCTAACTTTCCCAAATCACACAGCTAACATGTGCTAGATCAGAAACCCAGCTTTCATCTGGTCAATGTGATTGTCCTCATCCCAGACTAGTGAATTTGGCAGTCAGATACTGAAGTCAAAACTAGCTATGAACTACCCTCATTTCTCTTTGTCTTCATTACGCTCAGCAGCAAAAATGGCCAAATACTGCTAGACTAGAGGCATTTTCCAAAATCTCGAAAATGTTTGCACCTATAAAGGGAGTTTTTTTTTTTTTTTCTTTTACTCTTGCATCTGGGTCCCCCAAATTCTAGAAGCTCCCTTCTGTTTCCCTGCACTTTCAAATTCCCCAGCCAGTCTCGCCAAGTCATCACCCCATCTCTCTGCCTGGGTTTATTTCCCTCTTCTGTGATGCCAAGTTTGTTCTGTGGCTTCAGGCTAAATTCACAAACGGAGTCCTGATCCTGACTCAAATGCTGGAAAAGGTGATGCATCACGGGATGCATAGCGATGCACCAAATTCATCCATTCCTTTGCAGGGTACACAGCACTTTTATATTCACACTGTCTCATTTGATTCTTGTAACAGATCTGTGGGCTAGATGCATTTACCCCTCCATGCTTTTAAAGAGCAGGACTCTAGGGTCCTGAGTGATCTAGTGACTTTCCCAAACTAACAGAGCTAGTAAGTGACGGATTTGGGCTTCCCATCCAGGTCTTCCATTCCTGGTCCTGTGCACTCCTTGGAGTGTGCAAAGATGTATTTTTCAGTGGGTAGGGACAATGGTTCCCACTGAATCCTCAGAATGGTCTGTGACCGTCAAAAGTATAAGCAGTGCCGCTCAGCACACGGCTTCCCAGGATCCGCTCTGGAAATGCGGCATCCTATGCTGCACATCTTTCCGCCTGCACTCGTGTAAATGTCACACAATCACTGCAGGCCACTCAGGGGCAGGTGGGAAGCCTCCCTCAGGGTCCCTGGGGGGAAAACCCATCAACCAGAAACACCTCTGGCCTGGCAGTCAGCAAGTTTTGTGCTGTTTATCGTATCATCACAAAATCTTACTAGGGTTCACTTATCGCCAGATTACGGATGGTATTAATTGAGGCTAAGAAACATCGCACAAGTCGGCTTACATCACACTGATACCAAGCTCCAGAATCAGGATTCAAAATCAGTTTTGTCAGATACCTAATTCAGCGCTCTTAACTGTCTCTACATGCCTCCTCAAAGAGCATTTAGATTTGTGGTTCTCAAATTCACGCATCAGAATCACCCAGAAGACCTGTTAAGACACACATTCACTGGGTCCGAACCCCCAGTGTCTCTGAATGAAGTAGGTTTGGGGTGAGGTCTACAAATGAGTATTTCTGACAAATTCTCAAATGATGCCGATTCCACTAGTCTGGGATCTCAGCTTCTGGTGGGATGAGAACAGCAGAGTGAGTGGGCACTTGGAAGTGACGCTTGTTTGAAAAGCAGTTTTCCATTACTTTATAGGAAAAATACTTTCTTGTAACAGTATGTTCTGGGAGGCTAGAAGCAGGGTCTTCTTTTTTTTCCTCTAACAATGGAAATTTGGCCAGATACCAGGTAAATGGCCACAGTGCAGTAAATACTGACCAACAAACTCTAAATTGCTTGAGTAATTGTTTTTGATACCCTCAATGGGGGCATTTACAACCCAAAGATGAAGACAAGAGGACGGTCCTGGGCTTCCTCGTGAGTGTCTGATTATTGAAAGCTGGCTGAACCTGAATCCGTCTCACCACACTGCACCGCACTTAGAGAGCCAAGGATGCCCATTTGCAGATACACTAACATGCTGAACGCAGCCAATTTCAACAGTCATGTGGCCCCTGTGATATACTACACAGGAAGTTGGCACGTCTTCAGCTGTGGTTTTGGGCACATCCAAGGTCATGTTTATATGTCCAAACTGTCACTGCTGGATATCGGTCTTGCTGAGTCTCCACAGAATTAACGCTGGCTTCAAAAAAAAAATTTTTTTTTTCTGAGGAGATGGATCACAGAGGTAGCTTGGCAGCCAAATCCCGTCACCTCCTCCTACCTGCCCCTATCTATCTGTCTCATTTATCCAGTCTCCACAGCAATGCAGAGGACATTAAAAAAAAAAAAAAAAAAAAAAGAGCATAGTTGCTCTCTCAGCTAGAGCAAATGCTTTGGTCGGAGGGAGCGGGTAGATGGTCAGGGGTGGGAAATTCAGTCCAAAGTCTCCGTCTTCTCAGAAACAGCCCTTAAAGTAGCTCTTCTACAAAAATCACTCCTGAAACACACTACGGTATCCCCCTTCTCAGGAAATTGGTCAGCTATATGACAAACTGGTAGTGAGTGAGGTTTTAAACTCAGCCATACCTGGCTAATCTAGGGAAGCATGGCTGGAGATGGCCATTGTCAGTGACTGGAGACATGGTAACAGGATAGCATGATGCAGCCAGAAAAGAGATGGGAAGATAGAAAAGGTGGAAGTATCCAGCCCAAACCTGGACAGTCTCCCCTCCGACACACACACACAAGCTTGAGATACACAAACCTCCCAGCTCCGACACCCCTTCTGCCCATCCTGCCACGTATATAAGGAACAGAGAAACAATCTTTGTACACCCAAGCGTTCTGGATTAAATCTTGGAACTCCGAACTCCCCAAATTCCAAACAGTTCACAACTCTGACAGCCTTCTCTTCACCAGCCTCAATGCCTGCCCTTCAGTTTCTTCCCACAGCCCGGCCTCCAGCCAGCGGGCATGAGCCTTCAGTGTCTCTGTGAATGTCTCTTCCACCCCTGCTAGTCCTGAGGTCCTCCCCTCCTGTGTGTGGCCCCACAGACAGTCCATAGTCTGGCTGACCCAATATCCTGGGTGGAACCTAGGCAGAGAGAAAGAAAGCCACAGGGACATTTCATATACCATTTCCATGCTGGGCCACAGTACTCTCGGTCTCTGTGCATTGTACCTGATTCCTTTCCTTGGAAAAATTTCCCATTTGAACTCACAGCAACCCTACAGGACAGAGTAGAACTGCCCCATAGGGTTTCCAAGGTGCAGCTGGTAGATTTGAATTGCTGACCTTTTATCAGCAGCCGTAGCTCTTAACCACTAAGCCACCAGGGTTTCCCTTACAGACAATGCGCTAGTCTATTTGAGTACAGATTATTAATGGCATGCAGCCTGCATAGGTGGTCAATGCATTATCTTTGACAATGAAAACTCCCACGTGCGGTTGGCCAAAAGAGGATCCAGCTACATTTGCTCCTGCAGCACTGGGACATAAGCACAACGTATGTAAAGAAAGCCGCTGTACTTGTCATTTTCGGCAGCTGTACCTACTGTGCCAAAGCTGTATAGATGCAGCCTTCTATGTCTTATCTCTTACTGATAGTAATAGTGGTTTTATTACACTTGCTACGTTTATATAGAAAGAAATAGCTAAAATTGATTAAGCAAGCCTAGTACCTGTGTTGCAGAAACAAAACTATAAAAGTATGGACTCAGGGACTCAAACTACTTTTGGATTTGGGATGTGAGAAGAGAGACAGCCAGAAATTCGAAGAAAAAATACAGCAAAAATCATCTGCTTAGAACTTTCTGAAGATGGGCCAAAACAGTATTAAAATAAAGATTATTGAAGAAAGGGGGAAAAATCCGGGCTCAACCTTTCTTAAACACACCTCCCTGAAGATCTGTGAACAATCATGGACCCAGACAACGCGTAATCCAACCATTCCTTCGATCAAATGGACCTTTAACTGCTTTCGAAAAGCAGCACGTCTCAAGCAATGCTGGAGACCACAGTGAAATGCGGGCTTCCGCCCTTCACAGCCCCGGTCACCATCTCCTCTTGCCCCATAGAAATGCCCCAGCTGCTCCTGAATTACTTCCTCTGAGTGTTTGCCTGTGCCCCACCCATTCCCCAAGCTTCACAGGGAATCATCATATGACTGGGTCTGAAGTACTGATGCATGGTTACATCGAGCTGGTACGTCATCTACCAGTCCTGCTTTGGAAAGAAAGTGGTTGCTTGGAGAAACAAGCAAACAGATGATGATGCTTCATCAGTAAATTGACAGGAAACGCAGACTGAGTGACTGAGGTTTAAGAAATATGGCTTTGTGACAGACTCCCATCTTCCACTGTTGTAGAAATTAGTTAAGCTTTGATGGGAACTGGAATACCAAAATGGCCCATGACTAAATGGTATCAGCTAGCATGTGAGCTCTTTACGGTAGGAGTAGGCCTGCTAATTTTAACCCCACTGGTATTTTTTAAAAATCTAATCACATGTTAACATTTACTAAATTGGTTTGGGTCATTCAGAGACAAGAAAACTGAACTTACTCTGAGTCCACAATGGCCTCTAGATTCCTCATGTGTTTTACTTTGTATAAAAAAAGGGGTGTGGACTACAAATCCCTTCCCAATTATGAAAATAACATCAATGCTGAGATGCCTGGGTAGGACAGTGGGAACTCTTACAGCCAAGGCGAACAGAACAGAACACCTGCATACACTAGTTTACAGATAGCTGAGGTCACAGGTAGAGTCTGAGGAGGAAGAAGCACAAGTGTGAATGAAGTCAGGCTGCTTAAACTTAGGCCTCAAACAATGTATCTGACCTCATTGAGTTTCACAGAACTTATCTGCAATAAAGAGCCCTGCTGGTGCAATAGTTAAGCACTCAGTTGCTAACCGAAAGGTTGACAGTTTGAACCTACAAGTGGTTCCGCAGGAGAAAAGACCTGGTGATCTGCTCTCATAAAGGTTACAAGCTAGATGTCTTGGGGTTAAACCAAGAAGGCAGTGTCTTGTGGACCTCCAAGGCAAGTTCCCAAAAAGCACACTTATCTATCTATCCTTTGTGTCAGAGGCAAATAAAATAGCATCACCTCTAAAGTGAGCCATAGCTTTTTGGAAATGAATGGTACAACATTTTGATTTATACCTGTGACAAAAACAAAAACCCAGTACTAATTCAAATGGGGCTGATCTACTCTGTTTATAAGGTCTCTGAGAGTAGAATCTACTCAACAGCAAACAACAACAATAGCAATGGAAAAAGCATTTCCTACTACACGGGGTTAATGAAATGATGAAGTGGAACCACACATGTAGAGCCTATAAGGACATTGCTCTGTACATAGAAGAGACCCTGCAGAGGACAGTGGGGATAATGCTCCCTCATTCTTAGGTATGCGATAGTCTTAGGTCTCAGACTAGGTTGTAATTCTTGAAAGGCAAAGGACATGTCTTATTTTTCTCTTGTGCCCCTGCAGATTACGGTATCGGGTACAAAGTAAGCACTCAATAAATATCTGCTGTCTGATAATTATTTGATTAAAATCTCCCACCTTTCATCAACTCCTGAGAAGTAAAAGGCCATGGGGCCTGTGGCCACGTAAAGGCCCGGGCTGTGAGGATTACTCTGTACGCCACCACCAACCTGCATGTACAAGCTGAAAATGGCCAAACTTCCCTCCACTATTTGTGGTGGTCAGAACAGTGGAGGACGACACTTCTCTGATGTCTTGGGGATAAATCAAGAAGGCAGTGCCTTGTGGACCTCCAAGGCAAGTTCCCAAAAAGCACACTTATCCATCTGTCCTTTGTGTCAGAGGCAAATAAAATAGCATCATCTCCAAGGTGAGCCACAGCTTTTTGGAAATGAATGGTACAACATTTTGATTTGTACCTGTGACAAAAACAAAAATCCAGTACTAATTCAAATGCTAAAGGGAACTTGGGTTTCTGTTATGGATTGAATTGTGTCCCCCAAAAAGGTGTTGTAAACGTTGCCCCCTATATCTGTGGATGTAATACTATTTGGGAATATGGCTTTTTTTGTTATGTTACTGAGGCCATGCCAATGTAGGATGTAACCTAAACTAATTACCTTTGAGATGTAAAAGAATAGACTAGGCACAGAAGAAAGCAAGCATAAACAGGGGAAAGGTAGATACCACACGGATATCTCCAAAGAACACTGAGAAGAAAGTCAGAGAAACTGAGACAAGGATTTTCCCTTCCCCCAAAATGGAGAGAGAGAGTCTCCTCCTAGAGCTGGCACCAGGAATTTGGACTTCGAGCCTACTAAACCGTGAGAAAATAAATTTCTGTTCCTTAAGGCCACCCACTTGTGGTATTTCGGCTATAGCAGCACTAAGAAACTAAGACGGTTTACTCAATGGTTTTCATAGACTGTTGTTAGTTGCTGTCACGTTGGTTCCAACTCATAGGAACCCCATGTACAAGAGAACGAAACACAGCCCATCCTGCACCACCCTTACAATCATTATGTTTGAGCCCACTATTGCAGCCACTGTGTCAATCCATCTCTTTGAAGGTCTTCTCCTTTTTCGCTGACCCTCTACTTTACCAAGCATGATATCCTTCTCCAGGATTGGTCCTTCCTGATAACATGTCCAAACTAAGTGAGACAAAGTCTCACCATTCTCCTTTCTAAGGCGCATTCTGGCTGTATTTCTTCCAAATCAGATTTGTTTGCTTTTCTGGCAGTCCATGGTATATTCAATATTCTTTGTCAACACCATAATTCAAAGCCAGCAATTCTTCGGTCTTCCTTATTCATTGTCCAGCTTTTGCATGCGTATGAGGTGATTGAAAACACCACGGTTTCGGTGAAGTGCACTGTGATGGTTAAGATTGTGTGTCAACTTGGCTGGGTCATGATTCTCAGTGTTTATATGTGGTCACCTCCATAATGGGATCTGCTGAGTAGCCAATCAGCTGAAAGGGAATTTCCTTGGGCATGTAGCCTGCATCCGAATGTAAGTGGACATTCTGGCTTTTGCCCTCTCTGGATCCTGCAGCTGCCTCTTGTTCATCTGGCCTCTGGTTCTTGGGACTTGAGCTAGTAGCTTACTTGCCAATCTTGGGATTCGTCAGTCTTCACAGCCTGTAAGCAAAGAGTCCTGCTCTCTAGCCTGCTGATCTTGGGTTCGCCAGCCCCTGCAGCTACGTAAATCAGGAGAAGCCTTGTGGTCTTGCTTGCTGATCTTGACATTCATTAAACTTCACAGCCTGAGAGCAAGAGCTCTGCTCTCCAACCTACTGATCTTGGGTTCGCCAGCCCCTGTGGCTATGTGAATCAAGAGAAGCCTCTATCCTGATCCATGTACTTGGGGTGTTCCAGCCTCTACAATTGTGCGAGCTGTCTCCTTGATATAAATCTCTCTCTGTGTGTATGTATGTATATGCATATTTATAAGCTTTACTGATTTTGCTTCTCTAGAGCCTAAGACACATACCTTACTCCTCAAAGTGACATCTTTGCTTTTTAACACCTTAAAGAGGTCTTTTGCAGATTTGTCCAATGCAATATGTCATTTGATTTCTTGACTGTTGTTTCCGTGGGTGGTGATTGTGGATCCAAGAACAATGAAATTCTTGACAACTTCAATCTTCTCTTTATTTACCATGGTGTTGCTTATTGGTCCAGTTGTCAGGATTCTTTGTTTTCATAGACTACACAGAATAAACTCCACAGCTTTGAATTAAGACCTTCTCCAGTCTTTTCTCACCTATCTTCTGTGCCTTATCTCCCCTCGTTCCCTCACATGGACTAGCTGCTTCAAACATAGCAATCTGCTAGATGCCCCCAAAGCATATGTTGCTGTCTACCATAGCTTCATTCTTTCCATGCCACCTTGAGCACCATCCTCTTCTTTTTCTCCTTTCCAAATGCTACACATGGCTTAAGGTCCAGATTAAATACCAGCTCCTTATAACCTGCAAGCTAGATGTGATGTCCTTCTTCAGTAAACACCCCTGGCAATTACTGTTTCTATCCTTTATCTGCAATGTATCTCACACTGCCTGCTAATATCACTGTGCTCTTCCTCAGTTCTCTCGTTTAACATGTATGTTATTATCATAACACATTTTTAAGTTATAGCTCTCACAAGCCATTTATTTATTCAATAACAGTTTGCTAAGTCCATGTGGCAAGAAGGGACTCTGAACTCTAGGACGAGATGATCTGGGGGGAAATGCCATTTCTGTTAACCTGGAGAACCTCGGCAAAAGCAGCAGAGCCTTCTTTCCCCAGGTGAGCTAAGTTGGGCAGCTGGTGGCTTTTCTTCTGGTTGTTTCCTTAGCATATTCAAAATAATCCAAACCAGGAAAGGATATCTTGAACCTCTTCATAGAGACCAACAGTTTCTAGGGGAGAAAGCCTCACAAGTGCTGAGAGAGAGAGTTCAATGGAATTCACCTTGGACTTCATCTACCTCTGACCTTGGACTCAAGTCTGAGATCCCTCTCAATGCTCCACCCCATCCTCCCACCCACATTGGTTTAGGCGTATAATGTTTTAGGCACATTGGGCTACTTCTCACTGTTATCTGAACGCTCTGTTCACTTTGAAGATTCAGTGGTCCCACACTTTGTTTAGAATGCCCTATGCCCTTCCCTTTATTGTTCTTAGATTTTCATCCCCCTATCAAACCAATTTTAAATATGGTCTCATATTCAAACTACTCTGCAGATTTTTCATTCCACCACAAGTGTTCTCCAGAACTAATTTTATCCTTATATGTGTGTATAGCAATCTGTGCTTGCTTTACCTTCCTGTGATATGTGGAGCTCTGGAGGAAAAGGAGTATACAATATTTGTTCCTGTATTCAAAGAACTCAAACACAATAGCTCTTGGTTACTTTCAGGGCCATTTTGGATCTTGGTGATCGTTATGGAGGCTACTGCAGGGTAGTAGGAGTTTGTTAAGTGGAGGGGGTGGGCATGAGATTTCAGGCGGAGGGAAGAGCCTGGACAAAGCATGATGGGGCTGTGAAAACATTCTGTTGTGTTTCGGGAAGGATGGAAATTTGAACAGCATGTAGTATAAGGCTAGTGTCAGAAAAGAAGACTAATAACAGGAGAGGCCAGAGAGTTAATGTACTACCATTTCTGTTTGCCCCTCCAGACCCACTGTGGACCAGTCTGCATGACACCCCGTTTTCTGGTTTCCCACTGGGTTCAGTCAGTGAGAAGTGGCAGGAGATGGGGTGGGTGAGGAAGGAAAGGCATGTCAGGTTACTTCTTTCACTGACTCCTTCACCACAGGCTTGCCAGAGGCTGGCTATGCCCCTCCATCAAAGATCACAGTTCCTGGCAGGTGGCCATCTCCACACATCTCCCTCTCTCTGACAGAGCCTACAAAGTCCCCTCCTCTCATCTCTTCAGGCCTGGAAGTACTGACGATGTCCTGGTCTAACCAACCCCTGGGTCCTGAACTGCCCGTTATAGTTCTCCTACACCCTGGATGTACCTTTGTAAATATGCACTTTATTAAACTCCCCTCAAATTACCCAATTTGAGCATTTCGATACAGCAACCCTGGCTATTGCACGCAGGTTGTGCAGTATGCCCTGTGTGGTGGTTAATGTTATGTGTCAACTTGGTTAGGGCATGATACTTAGTGTGAGCAATAACCTTGCTGTCTGACCTGCTAATCTTGGGTTCGCCAGCCCCTGAAGCTACATGAATCAGGAGAAGCCTCCAGCCTGACCTACAGATTTGGGATGCTCTGGCCTCTACAACCCTGTGAGACATTTCCTTGATATAAATCTCTTTATATAGATATTTATACACCTTACTGGTTTTGCTTCTCAAGGGAGCCCAGCCTAAGACACTCTCCTACCCTCAAGCCCAATGCCTATGTGGCTGCAATGAAGGCCTCAGCCTGCTAGTCCTGGTGTACAAGCATCAGTGCCTGTTTAAGCCAGTGATGTATGTCACTCCTGGCCCCATTTTTGGTGCAAGTCCCAACTCTAATCACTTATTGGGACACTCTTTATACCCCTTCCCCAGGCCTGGGTCCAGACTCCAACATCTATCCCTCCCATTTCCTCTGAAGGGTCTCCTGTATTTATTACTTGAATGCCACCTGTATGGGGGGAACCATGGCTCAGGATCAAAGTCAGAGCTCAGACCAGCCTCAGGCCCCATTTTCCTTCCAGCAAGGGGTGTGGCACCCAGAACCCAGGTGGCTGTGACCAGTCAGCACACAGACCCTCTTCTTCACGGGTGTTTCCACCCAGCAACTGTGCATGTGTAAAGTGCACTGGGGAATGCGGCAGAAAGAATAAAATTCAGTTCATGGCCCAAAGCTGTTCCTTCCCTATGGAGAAACAGTCACTGCTCATCCACATCCCAAAGCACACAGGAAAGGAGGCAGACCAATTAGAGCTAAAATTCCAAAGTGACCAAGAGGACTCGTGGGTCATAGGCGCCTTCGCTGTTCTCTACTGAGTAACTCTGGCCACACATCATTTAACCTTTTGGTCGTGCCACTGTGTTCACAATGATTGCCTGGGACCTAGGTGGAAGGGACAGTGGCTGCTGGCAGGCTGGTAATTACCCACAGGAGAGGCCACCCAGTTACCAAGTGTCATTTCTTCCATCTGAGAGGTTGATGAAACAAGTCAGGATAGGAAAGCGGAGCCAAGACACAGACACAGGCTGCAGCGGCTGAGGGCTCTCCCTTCGTGCATCATGCAAAGCTTACAGCAGCTTCTCCTCTCTCTGGGGTCCCTGTGAGGAGGGAGGGGAAGAGGAAGGAGTCCCCAGAGTCTAGAAAACCGTGCTCACTAAGACAAGGGAATTAAGAGTAATTAAGTGCAGAAGAGATAATTGTGTCTCCCCAGATAGTTCATCTCCATTCTGTTATACCTGGAGGGGCAGTGTGTATTCTCCAGAAAGTTGACCATCATCTGCATATTTTCTGTTAAATTTCTTCTTCCATCCCTTGTGACAGCTGATAGGTTGAAGGACTTCCCCCCAGAGGAACACGGATCTCTTAAACCAGTCTGTTGTTGAATGTGGCTTAGACCAGCTTCCACCTTCTGCTTCTCTTGCCATTTCCATCATAAGATGGAGGTGCAGAGAGGAAAGCGATGAACACAGATCCAGGTCAGTAGGCCAATGCTGGCTTATCTAATGTAGTAAGGACTGTGAAAGCCCTTAAAGTTACTTTCCTTGGCCAAAAAGGAAAGGCCTAGAAAAAACGCTCCAGGTGAGCTCACCTGAGGAAAGGACACACCTATTGTTCAGGTCCATTGCTGACAAAAAGGGCAAAGCTGGCTGAAAGAGAGCCCAGGCTGTGTCAGAGCAGGTCTACAGAGAGGATTTTTGCAGGCTTTGCAGTGGGGAGTCCACACAGGTCCAGAGAGCACTCTCAGCAGGGAAAATGTGCACACCTGGGTTTCCAGGCCCTTTGATTCATCCCCACTGGTAGGCAGCAGTTCATAGGGAAGGAGTGGATGTTCAGATCCAATCCTTGGGTCCCTTTCATCATCTCTTTGCTGCTTCCTAGGCTTCTGTGTACCTTTGCTTCTAAAGGCCCATGTCTGTGACTCTCTTTAGAGCCTGCCTGGAGGCTATGGGAGCCTCTTTGCACCCACTCACACAGAGCAGGAAGTGTCTGGGATTTGTATCCCCCCAGGGCAGCTCGTAGCTGGCTGATTGGTGGGAGTATGAAAGCCCAGCTCTCTTTACCTCCAGAGCTTCCCTGCAGGAGGCTGAACCACTCTCTGAGGATCTCTGCCTGAAATGGTGCCTTTGCCTGGCTATCTGCCATCCCATGTCCTGTCTCCCCCACTCCTTCACTGATTTCTCCTGGGAGCATGCCTTAATAAGTCACTGTCACACAAATCCTCATCTCAGGTCTGCTTCTGGAAAACTGGAACTAAGACAATCACAAAGGCTTTGTGACTATAGGAGAAAACATTAAGGAAAGGGAGCGTAAGATGCTTTGGAGGCAAAACGGGGCAGGTGCTAGAAAGGTGCAGACAACTTTGTAGTCAGTTATTGAGAGGCAGAGATGGGCTGAGAAGAGTCAACAGCCTGAAGGCCAGGAGAGAGTAGAGGGCCAGTATAGTTCTAAAAAGATTTCTCCAAAGACCAAGAGCATTTTTGTGATCTGGGGTACTGATACCAGGAGGAATACAATCTAGCTAGGCTTAACTACCACCCAGGCCACCTGGAGAAGGTTTAAGAGGTTTGGTGGTGGAGAGAGAGCACTGTGGACTGGTAATATCGTGGAAGGGGTGAGTCCTGAGCTCATTTTGAACAAATAGTATATTTGGGTAAAGAAAAGGCCAGAAGATATTCCACACAGGGAGATAATGATGTCTAAAGGGTCCTATTAAAAAAAGAAAAAAGGGGGGGGGGTCCTATTAGCATGGTCTATATTTCTGAAGGACATGGGTATGGGACAGAAGTAAGGGGCTCTGTGCAGGGTCAGATAATAGAGGACCTGGACAGTCACACAGAGGAGTTTGTCTGGAGTTGTTGTTAGCTGTCCTTGAGTCAGCTCCTATTCATGGTGATCTTACATATAACAGAATGAAACGTTGCCCAGTCATGTGCCATCTTCATGATCACTGGTATGTTTGAGGCCATTGTTGTGGCTACTATGTCAACCCATCTCATTGTGGGTTTCCCTCATTGTGTTGCCCCTCTACTTCATCAACCATAATGTTTGTCTTGGGCGTAGTAGTGAGAAGTTATTTAAGGAGATATGGAGTGGCTAGAGTTACAGCTGCTAACCAAAAGGTCAGCAGTTTGAACTCACCAGCTGCTCTCTGGGAACCCTATGGGCAGTTCTACTCTGTCCTATAGGGTTGCTATGAGTTGGAATCGACTCAACAGCAATGTGTCTGGTTTTCGTTTGGAGTGGTCAAATGAAATGATGAAAATCGTATTTTAGAACAATGATGCAGCATGCAGGAGAGAGAAGACAAGTAGCATAAGGAAGCCAGTCGCTGCCTAAACACTGTAAATACTAAGGCTTCCCCTTCCTCCAAAGATTTCCCCTTCAAGATATGCTTGGTTACGTTCAGATCAACAGATATCTACGAAGATATTCTCCTACATAGCAGGATCAACTTAAAGAGGGCTGGCAGTAGGGTCTGAGAACCAGTGATTTTTCTGGCTCACAGGATTCTCATCCATTCTTCAGACCATTTAATAACCTTTCCACTCATCATGACCCACCAAGGTCTAGCCTCTATTATTTGCATCGCACTGTGCTGTAGTGGTTAAGAGCTACGGCTGCTAACCAAAAGGTCAGCAGTTGGAATCCACCAGGCACTCCTTGGAAACCCTATGGAGCTGTTCTACTCTGTCCTATTGGGTCATTATTCAGAATCGACTCTACTACAACAGGCTTGGTTTTTTAGCTGTTGCCGCCAAATATGTGATCCACTGAGATGTATGAGGATAAGTTTATTAATTTACTTACTTGACGAATGTCTATTGAACACCTACTATGTGTCATGTGTTGTGTTTGCTCTTAAACAATGCAGTACAGAGGTGAGCAAGACAGACATTGACACAGATTCTGCTCATTGGGAAGAGGGGCAAACCAAGATAGGATTACAATAAAGGAGTGTGATGACTGTTACAATGTGGTATTATGGGGTGGTACAGAAGATAGAAAGGTGGTCGGGAGCCTATTCTAGTCTAAGGGGCCAGGGACGGTCTTGTGGAAGTGGTCTTTTGCTGAGAATTTTACAAATAAGCATAAATGCGGTGCTTGGAGGGATGTGAGAGACCATCTACCAGCCTGCAGATGAAGGGCCCAGAGAGGTTAAGTCTATGGAGTAATTTTGTTCATAAGCTTATGGCTACGCAGCTACTTAGTTCACTAAAGATTTGGGGTTAGAGTCTACATCTCCTCATTCCTTAACCTGAGATAAAACAATACTGTTTTTCGGGATTAGTGGATTCTAAGGGAGAGTCTATAATAGACTTTCTGAATTCTTGACAATATACTAGGTGTTACTCAGATTTTAACAAGATTGCTGTCATCTGGAAGCTGCCATACACCCATATATCTTATCTGATGTACCCTCAGCTCACAAGCTCATATCTGGAAGAGGCATAATCCACGCTCAGTGCTTTGGGCTTGATTTCCATGGAGCCAAGGCACCTGGGTCCTCGTTTCATGACCGGATCTACTGTGTGACAAGCTTGGATCCATAGACTGTCTGTGACTCACTTGTCCCTTTGAATGGAAAAAAAAAAAAAAGGTCTGCCTCACCCCTTCCTAAGGCTGTCAAAGTAAGTATTAAGAAAAGGGCCTGTAAAGGACTCGGTAAGTGCAAGACGGTGCTAATGTTTATACATCTTCTATGTCAACTGCAGTGTGCTCTCTCGAGTATTATTTTCCAAGTCACCAAATACATGCCTCCATCACTGCGCTCAGCATTAAACATTTATTTATTGTGTTTATATGCCTGTGGAGATGCAGTAGTGACTCTCCAGAACAAAACATATTCTTTACTCTCTATTTTTCAGGAGCTTATGATACAAAGAAGATAACAGAGACTTACATGAAAGAAAGCAGGGAACTATACAGGCAACTGAATGAATGGCAAACACGGGGTGGATGCAAACATGTGTCCGGTTTTATCCCTTGACGTGCAATGCTTAATGCTGAACCAAATGCAGGAAGCCCACAAGAGAGGCCGTTTGCCTCCTCCCCTGCCCCACGTCTCCTGGGTGAGGCACTGAGTGGGCAGGTGGGGCAAGTGTCAGCTGCAACTTGCAGGCCCTTCAGCACCCTTAGGTGCCCCGGCATTCCTTCAGGGGTAATTTCCTTCAGCCAATGCTGGGCAAATAACAATCCAAGACGGTGGGTGCCTTTGGTGATGCTCTCTATTAACTAATCTCTGTCAGAAAAGGACTCCAGGTGGACTGTCTGAGAGCTAGTCCTTTCCCTGAATACATTACTCCCTGTTCCTTGAAGCTTCAACAACCAGCACAGATTATGCCCCATCTCACTCAAAGTGACCACCTTCTTCACACCGGCAACAGGGGAGAGTAGAACCAACTGTCTGCTGTCTCCTAGACAGACCTAGCCTCCCCTCACTAGTCCCTGGCCTCCAGACATAGCCCTTTCTAACCCGTCCTCTCTTTCTGCCAGAAGGTACTTTCTAACGAATATGTTTGAGTCCCATTTGTTTAAAACCCTTCAGTGGTTCCCACTGCCTCCAGTAAGAAGCTCAAACATTTCAGAATCACATGCCAAGGCCTCCAGGTTGTGGGCCCTGCTTATGCCCCCAGCTTCTTTTAGACTCATTGCCTTGCACAAGAGCCATATTACACCACGGGTTTGCAGCTTTCTTGTCGCCTCCTCCATGTGGCTGCTCTCTCATGCTCTGAAGCCACTCCACACGCTGCCTCCTCAAGTCCAGACCACCCCTGCTGGCCCCTGCAGCTGTACTTTCCTTCAGGAGGCCTCCCTGACCTGTCACCTCGCACTGACACCTGCCGCTCCACAGGGATGACTCCCCCACCCCATCACCACACATCACGCCACACCACAACTGTGAAGGCAGGGCAGTGTTTTTTTTTCTTAAATTTTTTTTTCCCCTTTGTTTAACCTCTCAGATCTGCTGTGTCCACCTGGGTGCCCAGTGCATCATCACTGTCACCCGGAAGATGTCTGTTGCCTGACGTGAAAGCACACAGTAGCAGGCATCTACCCTAAACTGCTGTTGTCCCTGAGACAATGGTGGTCCTCAGAAACAGCCTAACCCCTGGCCCCTCTCCAGCAGCTCTCCATGTTGCTGGGGCTGCCAAGAGGCCTGCAGGCCCACCTCTGCAGTGCAGGGAAGCCACGCCACTGGGGGTCACACAGCTGGTTATGTGCACAGCAAAAGCTGGCAAGTGAGGAGCATGAGCAGGCATTTCAGAGGAGTTGTTAATTAACCAGAAAAATAATATCCCACATCTTCATTGCGCATGACAGCATGCAAAGCCCTCTTACATATAATTATATGTATCTCTTGGGATCATCACAGCAAAACCGAAGGCAGAAAAGGGTCTCTAATCCCAGATCAGGGGCTTTAATACCCAAAGCCTCAGTTTCCTCATCTGTACAAGACACAGATGATCATTAAGGTGCTCCTGGAGTCCCTGGTGGTGCAAAGAGTTAACCACTTGACTACTGCCACAAGTTTGGTGGTTCAAAAAAAAAATGCCTTGGAAGAAAGGCCTGGCAATTTGCTACAAAAAGATAACAGGCTTGAAAACTCTATGGAGCAGTTCTACTCTGCACACTTCAGGTTACCATGAGTCCAGATAAAGTCCACAGCAACTAACAATAGCAACAAGGGGTCCGCAGCTTTGCTGGTCATATCTGCTGGAGCTCTTACCTGCCCTGAGGTGATTCCTGCCAACTCTGCTCATTTCTAGGTATGTTTCTTGCGTCTCCACAACTCCCGTATTCTTTGTGGGGCAGGAATGTCTAAAACCATAAGCTGTTCCTTTCTTTGCCAAGGTGACCGGAGAGAGGAAAAGTCAAGGAGGTGAGAAGAGAAAGTGGAATAGAACTGTGAAGGCAGGGATGCAAATTACTAAAGTGCAATCAAGGCAAACATGCCTTCACTTCTTATGCAAATTATTGGGAGAAAGAGGGGCATAAGTGCAAAAGAGCATGCTTTGTTTCACCTCAGCAGGACACAAAGAAATCAAATAAGATTAATTAGAATTTAAATGCATGGCGTAACATTAGCAACAAGATTGCTCCTTTCATTGTAATTATCAAGGTAATCGCAGAGAGGTCAAAGGGACTAAAGTGTAGGACCTCTCCCTTCCTTCCCCTTGGGACAAACATTCCATTCTCCTCCCCTTGTGTCTTTATATTACCAATATGACATTCTCTTGCATCTCCCTAACAAAGCTAAACAGGTCTCCCGAGGCTTTACTTGCTTTGCCTACAACCAGCTAATCAATGGACTTCCAGGTGCAAGTTGACCTGTCTGCCAGGCTGACCTCTGGCAACTGGTCACCTCTGGGGATATCAGGCTCAGACTGGGCTCCTTTATCTTGCTGAGAATATTTATTGCCAGAGCCCATCTCCTACTCCCAAGGTCCTCACAGACTCTAGAATTCAGAATTCTTTTAATTAAGAATAGAATGCAATCTGGCCATTTTAGCTCACCAAAACCTGTTAAAAATGCCCATTGATCAGAAGAACACTCAAAGAGAATAGGGATGACGATATAGTTATCTGCAGGGGCTGAGATAATTCTTAGTAAAAAGCCTGAGCTAGACTGCACTAGAAAATTCAGGAAAAGGGAGGTTGGTAAACTAGGGAAAAAGGAATAGATGAAAGGGTAGGGGACATCCGCATACCACCATCCTAGCATTCTCCAGGGTTGAGGCCATATATTTTGCTGCCTGCCTTGTTCTTTACATTCTCCTTTACTGTATTTCTAAGGTAGCCACTTAAGCCAAAATTTGAACTAATTGGTGAAGGAAGGCCACACATTTGCGTGTGTGTTTATGAAAAATAAATAAATGGTATGGCCACCGTGGAAAACAGTTTGGCTGTTCCTCAAAGAGCTGAACGTAAAACTAACATGTGACCCAGTAATCGGAAACCTAGAAGTGAAGACAGGAACACAAACAGAAACCTGTGCACCAATGTTCATTGCAGCACTTTTCACAATAGCCAAGATATGGACACAACTGAAACGTTCATCAACAGAAGAACGGATAAACAAAATACAGCGCATTCACACAATGGACTACTACTCAGTCAGAGAGAGAAAGGAAGTCCTGATGTACGTCACTACATGGGGGAGCCCGAATACTTCATGTTCAGCAAGTAAGCCAGACACAAAAGGACAAATCCTGTCTGAGCTCACTTGCATGAAATAAGCAGATACACAGAAACCAAGGATTTTTTGTGGTTAGCGGGGGTGGGGAAAAGCAGGGCACTTCAGAAACTCTGGTGGTGTACTGGTTAAGTGTTATAGCTGCTAACCAAAGGGTCGGCAGTTCGAATCCGCCAGGCGCTCCTTGGAAACTCTATGGGGCAGTTCTACTCTGTCCTATAGGGTCGCTATGAGTCGGAATCGACTCGACGGCACTGGGTTGGTTGGTTTGCTTAGATGGTATTGAGTTTATGTTAACGGCAGTTGAATAATTCAGAAAAGGATAGTGAGAATAGCTGCACAACTTGAAGAATGTAATCAATATCACTGAACTGTTCACGTAGAAATGGTTGAGTTAGTGTATGTCCCCTTATGTATATTTTCACCACAATAATATAAAGAAAATAATAACAATAACAACAAAAATCCAATTTCCATTTCCTTTAGTGAGTCTGAAGTAGAACAGACGGGATGCTGTGGATTAAGCCAACACTGAGCTTACTTCTAGACAGGCATGGAAAACCCATCTCAGGGCTGTATTACAAATTCCATTTTTAAAATATATATATTTCTCATCTGAAAAGTGAGGCTGGGAACTCAGAGGGTCTCTGATAGAGAGGTTCACTTAGGAATGCTGAAACTTGGATTCAGGATCCTGGGATCAACTTGCAGCCCCTCTGCTCTCTCTCTGGAGAGAAAGCCAGGCACTTCAAATGGATGCCTGTGCAGAAATCTGGGATCTGACTCTTCGCTGGCTCTGAAGCTGATCTTAGAAACCATTCTTACATACCAATACACATTTGTGACATTGGCTTTTCTGGAACTGCAAATCATTTTGAATGCCAAATACCAATGTGAGAACCACCTCCCTATAAACATACACACACCCTTGCACACACGCAAGCTGCCTTTGCAAATTGCCCTTTGCCAGGTGCATTTTGGAAACAGAAGTCCTCACATAATAACTGCCTATACCCACAAACACCAACTCATTACCAAGCAAAGGTTCCCTGTGTGGTCCAGGGAGATTTCTCCCCTCACCAGGGATCTGCCTGACATCCTGGCCAGTGAGGTCAGCTGGGTGAGCTCCATTCGGAGATTTTCTGGGGCTCCTGTTCCTTGAAGGAAGGCAATGTAAATCTACTTTAGCCTGGGCCAGTCCGCCCTGAGCTGGGAATGGCCTGTGTAGACAAAGAATCTGATGTCCTCTCTCTACAGTGGCTGAGTGGCACCTAGCTTTTATTGCTGAGAGGCTAAGTAGGGCTGATAACAGCTGAGCTGTCACATTTTGTATGCATATGAAAAAGGTATTTATTATCTGCAGGACATTGTTTGAAAGTAACTCTAGTATCTGATTTGTGATAAATGATTAGCAAACGTATTTATCAATGTAAATAAAACCCATAGAATGGCTTCAACTGAATTTACACACTTCAGTTCCTGCTGTTCAGTATCAGCTGTCTGGCATCCTAACAGGGCACTTTGTCCTTTGACAGCTGCTTCTCCTCTCCATTCTCCCTCTGCCCAGCGCTTTGCTCCCACCCATCTCATCTACAACCCTGGTCAGGCTTCTTCCAAATGCAAGGAAACGTGGAGGATAGCGGGGTACTCTTGTCCAAAGACAAGGGTGCCCCCTCTGTTCACAAAAGACTGAAGAGTGTACAAATCTTCACAGAGTCAGCCCCTGTGCCAGGAGGCCCTCAGCTAGTCACTCAGCGGGACAAGGGTGATCGAAGGCCAGATCTAGATCCTAGAACTTAGAGACTATAAACTTAGACACCTCAAAGCCTACCAGTAAGGCATCCTTTCTCCTATTAATAGCAGCTCTTCCAGTCTGCTCGCCCCAGAAAACTAAATGAATAAGGCTTGGCAGCAAGCGTAAGAGAGAATAAAACCCAGGATGGTTATGAATCAGCGTGCAGAGTGGCACATACTGTAATCCGCTGCAGTGATGCTCTGGCTTAAGGAAAAGCGCCTCTCTGGGGAACCAGTGGAGGCAATCAATGCTCATAAAAGCATCCGCTGCGGCAGCAATAGCAGAAGAGCTGAAACCGTTGACCAAGACATGCAGAAGATTACAGGTTGTAAAACAAAATAGAAAGTCATTAAAAGGTAGGCAAAGGGCAAAATTGTGGGACGTGCCTGTCATGGGGATCTGTCTTATAGGGAGCTCAGGAGTCCCCACCAGTCAAAGGTCAGAATCGCCAAACTCTGCCTGCATGTTCCTGGGATCCCTCAGTACGGTGAAACCTCAGAGAGTGAGGGACAGTTAGTATTTATTGCCACTTATATAACAGGTTTATTTGGAAACACATTCTGACCAGCTTATCAGGGTATTAGTACGTCACAGGCATACTGAGCTGTATTCATTTCGGGTTCAGGTTGCTTTAACCAAAGACTTTCCTGGGAAGCATGCCAGGGTACTTTTTCTGGAATGAGTCCCCTTTCCTGCCGCATTGTCTGCCTTTTGACCCACCAGAGGGCAGAGTCAACCCATAAGACACAGGTTCAGGGGCCTTTGGGGGCAGTTTGGAATACAACCCCTGGAGGAAGGGTGAAGGCAATCAAAGAAACAGCCAATTTTTCATCCTGTAAGGTGGATGTAGCAAAACTTTCTGGAACTCTCAGTACAAAAAACTGACAGCAAGACCAAGAAAGACCACACTAGGGCACTCTGGCTGTGGGTGCATCAGTTTCTCAACATGTAAGCAAAGCCCTGTACAATCATGGGTAGCACCACTGACAACCAAAGACGAGTGGCTGGCAAAAAGACAGGCTGAGAGAGAGCTCTCGGCCACTGGACACAGACAGGAGATGCCCGCTGCCCCCTCTCCCTGGGCCCCATGCACGGCTGGCTCTCCTTGGTCGCACCAGTCCTCTCCTGCTGTCCCCTTGTCCTTCTTGCACTGCCTTGGCTATCCTTTCTAGCTTCTCACATCTTGGAAGGACTAAAAACCAAAGACAACTTCAAGGGAAAAATGACAGCAGCTGTTTCCTCCCCTCTTGTGCCTGCCACAGGAGATGGCCGCAAAGCACGGCACACTGCCAGCGCTGGCGGGGGCTTCGGTTTCCAATCTGATTGCCTAGTTCTGTCAGCCTCTGCACACTACAAACAGCTCAGCCCCATCTTCCAGCGGGAAAAGGGGGTCAGGAAGGGAAAAGCACCCTCTCTGGCACAGTAAAGGGCGTGTACAGGCACCCAGTCACCCTCAGCACTGGCGCTGGTGGGCACCCCCTGCCACCCCGCAGCTGGGCTCCAGAGAAACAGTGTCTTCCTTCCATTCTTCACAGTGCTCCGGTGTAACAATGCCAGTGGCTCACACTTTCCTTCCCTGAAGAATCGATGGATCTAGGACCCTCTTTGTTGTGGTTATTTGCACTCCTGTTCCTCCACAGGCACCTGCTCACACCCACAGATGCCCAGACCCTGGCTCACATGCAGTCTCACACTTCCTCACAGTCTACAGGGCCGCTCCTGGTCCCAGGGCGCCCACAGGAAGTGTGCTGCTCCTCATCTGGGCTGTGCTTTGTCACTGCTCATATCCCAAAGAGCCCCCCCAATCACTCACATACACACATATTCACACACACACTCCACACACATACCACACACTCACTCACATACACATACACCCATACACATACTGAACATACACACTCATACACACACACACTCACTCATACACATACTTGGCATACACACACTGACACCCTCAGTCACACACTCACATACACACACTGACACAGTACACAATCACACGTAGTACACATGTACCTCAGTAGTCTGTTCTCTCTTCCACTTCCCTATACCCTTTAGGGGTGTGTGATCTGATCAAATGCCATAGCCTCAGGTGTCATAGAAGACAGCATTTATGGAGTCAGTCAGTCACCAAATACCCTCTGTGTTCCTACTGGGTGCCAATCAGTGTGTGCTGACTAACCATTCTCAGGTAAGCGAGGCAGGGTGCCTGCCCACTACATGACCAAGGCAGGGCACGCTTGGTGAGGTGCTAGTGCTTTCTGCCTTGAAATTCACATCAGAAGCATTTGGGGAGCTTTTAAAAACAATGTCTGCATTTTAAACAACAACAACAAAAAAATACCATTGCCGTTGAGTCAATTCCGACTCATAGTAACCCTACAGGACAGAGTAGAACTGCCCCATTGGGTTTCCAAGGAGCGCCTGATGGATTTGAACTGCTGACGTTTTGGTTAGCAGTCATAGCTCTTATCCACTACGCTACTAGGGTTTCCTTAAACATATTGATCCCCCCTCCATTCTGATGTAGTGGGTTTGGAGTAAGTTCTAGTCATCTCTAATATTTGTTTTTTAATAAGTCCCAGTTGTTTTTTTTTTTTCCCTGATGTACAAAATTGTGAACTTTTATGGTAAATAGCCAGTAAGTAGGAATGGGGACTAGATGTGCAAGAAGACAGAGGACTAAAATCATCTGCATGAAGTCAGGGATGCTACTCTAAAAAAAAAAAAAAATTTTTTTTTTTTTTTTACCCTAAGGACTCTGCAATACAGCACGTTGTATACAGAGTTTTAAGCAGGGCAGTAATACATCCACATCTGGGTTTGGGAGAGATCAGCACCACCAGAAGCAGGGTAGATAGATTAGAAACAGAAAGACCACTCACAAGACCATACAACAGTCCACCCAAGCCAGGGCTCTTGGGGCAGAGTAGGGCAGGGCAGTGGGGCTAGAGAGGAGGGGACAGAAACTAAAGATGGAAAGGAGGTGTAACCTACAGCCCAAACAGGGCCTTCGGGAGGGGAGTGGTGGTGGAGGGGTGTGGGGTTAAGGAAAGGATACAATCTAGTATAATAATAAGGCCAACCTCAAGTGATCATTAGCACGCACTGTGGTAAGCAGATTATACGCATTATTTTATTCAATCCACACAACCACTCTGTGCAGTAGTTATCAAAAAGATCTCCATATTTCATGCAAGGAAATTGAGCTTTATTAAATCACCAAAGTCATACGGTTGACAAGTAACAGCAGAGACTAGGACTGTTGGTTTCTCTCCAGTAAACCCATACTCTACACCAAGGTCCATATGTATAGTCACCGTTTATGTTGGTGAAAGAAGGTACTTGCAGTGAAGAAGTCATTGGTCTTGCAAAATTCTATCATTCGATCTCCGGCATTGTTTCTATCACCAAGGCCATATTTTCCAACTACTGATCCTTCTTCTTTGTTTCCAACTTTCGCATTCCAATTGCCAGTAATTATCAATGCATCTTGATTCCATGTTGGATCAATTTCAGACTGCAGCAGCTGATAAAAATCTTCTATTTCTTCATCTTTGGCCCTAGTGGTTGGTGCATAAATTTGAATAATAGTCGTATTAACTGGCCTTCCTTGTAGGCATATGGATATTATCCTATCACTGCTAGTGTTGTATTTCAGGATAGATCTTGAAATGTTCTTTTTGACAATGAATGCAACACCATTCCTCTTCGAGCTGTCATTCCCAGCATAGTGGACCATATGATTGTCCAATTCAAAATGGCCAATACCAGTCCATTTCAGCTCACTAATGCCCAGGATATCCATGTTTATGTGTTCCATTTCATTTTTGACGATTTCCAATTTTCCTAGATTCATACTTCGTACACTCCAGGTTCCGATTATTAATGGATGTTTGCAGCTGTTTCTTCTCATTTTGAGTCATACCACATCAGCAAATGAAGGTCCCGAAAGCTTTACTCCATCCACGTCATTAAGGTCAACTCCACTTTGAGGAGCCAGCTCTTCCCCAGTTATCTTTTGAGTGCCTTCTAACCTGGGGGAGCTCATCTTCCAGCACTATATCGGGCAATGTTCCGCTGCTATTCATAAGGTTTTCACTGGCTAATTCTTTTCAGAAGTAGACTGCCTGGTCCTTTTTCCTAGTCTGTCTTAGTCTGGAAGCTCAGCTAAAAGGTATCCTCCGTAGGTGACCCCGCTGGTATCTGAATACCAGTGGCATAGCTTCCAGCATCACAGCAACACACAAGCCCCCACAGTACAACAAACTGACAGTGTGGATCATAACGAACTATGGATAACACTGCGAAGAATGGGAATTTCAGAACACTTAATTGTGCTCATGAGGAACCTTTACATAGACCAAGAGGCGGTTGTTCGGACAGAACAAGGGGATACTGATTGGTTTAAAGTCAGGAAGGCTGTGCAACAGGGTTGTATTCTTTCACCATACCTATTTAATCTGTATGCTGAGCAAATAATATGAGAAGCTGGACTATATGAAGAGGAACAGGGCATCAAGATTGGAGGAAGACTCATTATCAACCTGCGTTATGCAGATGACACAACCTTGCTTGCTGAAAGTGAAGAGGACTTGAAGCACTAACTAATGAAGATCAAAGACCACAGCCTTCAGTATGGATTATACCTCGACATAAAGAAAACAAAAGTCCTCACAACTGGGCCAGTGAGCAACATCATGATAAATGGAGAAAAGATTGAAGTTGTCAAGGATTTCATTTTACTTGGATCCACAATCAACAGCCATGGAAGTAGCAGTCAAGAAATCAAAAAACGCACTGCATTGGGCAAATCTGCTGCAAAAGACCTCTTCAAAGTGTTGAAGAGCAAAGATGTCACCTTGGAGACTAAGGTGCACCTGACCCAACCCATAGGATTTTCAATCGCATCATATGCATGTGAAAACTGGACAATGAATAAGGAAGACCGAAGAATTGACGTCTTTGAATTGTGGTGTTAGAGAAGAATGTTGAATACACCATGGACTGCCAAAAGAATGAACAAATCTGTCTTAGAAGAAGTACAGACAGAATGCTCCTTAGAGGCAAGGATGGCGAGACTGCATCTTACATACTTTGGACATGTTGTCAGGAGGGATCAGTCCCTGGAGAAGGACATCATGCTTGCAGAATACAGGGTCAGCAGAAAAGAGGAAGACCCTCAACGAGGTGGACTGACACAGTGGCTACAACAATAAGCTCAAGCATAACAGCAATTATAAGGATGGCTCAGGACCGGGCAGTGTTTCGTTCTGTTGTGCATAGGGTCGCTATGAGCCGGAGCCAACTCGACAGCACCTAACAACAAAAACAAACCAAGGTACTAACCTGCTACCTGGTTTCTGGCTTGGGTAAGTGGCTGAGTTCGGGGTCTGAGAAGGAACAGAGCTTGAGGGGAGAATTTGTGCATATAGGAACTTAACTCTTGGTTAGGAACTGCCATACATACATGGCTCTCTAGTTGATTCTTGTGAGTTGGTCTTGCTTGCCCACCTAGGTTGTCTATTCCTTTAGGACAGGGGCCACTCTGCTGTGTCTCAGTGGCCTTTCATACCAGCTGGTCTCATGGCACATACTCAGACACCTGTTGACTGGCTCACTAAATGTAAGCACAGCAGTGTTTAAGGGAAGGATCCAAGGCAGGATAATTCCCTATCTGTCCTCCAGGAAGAATGGCTGTAGGTTATGTCTGTAATACTGTCCTTGTTCCCTTACACTCCAGCAGCTCTGATCAGCTTTCTTGGTGGCTCTGTACAATGGATTACACAGGTATCCCATCACCTGAACCCCTTACTAATTAGCAGGTCCCTTAGAGCTAGCTTTGTGTTCAGAAGGTAGCAGATTTGGCTCATGAATACATGGTTGTGGAAAGCATACAGATCTGCCCCCCTCCCCCCCATTATATGTTCTCTTTTTTCTCTACTCCTTCTCCCCAAACCACCCCTGTGCCTTTCTAGCCCCTTCTCTGTCCTTGCCACAACAGTGCATTTTTATATGAAGCTGTAAAATTTGATGACAGCTTTCCTTGTCAATTGGCCCTCACGCTGATCCCTTGGTGATATATGGTACTGACCCTCCGGCAGTTGAGGAGCCTCATTACAAATGAGAGAAGAAACAGAAAGAAGCAAAGGGGAGAGTCAAGATTAAAAAACAGGACCAATGCACAGGAAAGAAAGTAATATAAGAAGGCAAGATAGAACATAAGGAAAACAATATAAAAATGGACAGAAAGTAGAAAAAGGAGACAGGTTTTTCCACTCCCCTTGCTTTTTTTGCCTCCTGTTGAATGAGGGAGTGTGTGTGTGTGTGTGTGTGTGTGAGAGAGAGAGAGAGAGAAGGCATGAGGAATCTAACTTGAGCAGCACTATGACAAGCTCCAAAATTGAAGAAATTCTGAGCAGGATAAGATTAAGTATCTTTACGGAAACACCAACTCAGGTGCTTGCAAAACTGAATCACAAGGGATTCACTGTGGGAACAATGGGCTGAGTCAGGCTCCGAGGCCTCCCAGAGAAAACTGGTGTGCAAGGATCTTCCTCTGCTCACAACACCATTGGGCCTGGAGTCAGCCCTCTCCTTTTCTGGAGCTGCCCTCCTGAGATGCGTCCTCAGATGCCTGAGACCAGAAGAGCCAGGGAGCTGCTGTTAGCAAAGAGCAGCAGCCTGTTTACCAGAAGACCTTTGTTTCTTTCCATCCAGGCAAATGGGGCACAACTTCAGGCTCCCTTAAAAAATGCTAGAAACCAAGGCAGTAAGTGGCCTTAAAAAAAAAAAAAAAAAAAACCCATTGCCCTCAAGTCGATTCCAACACATAGTGACCCTATAAGACAGAGTAGAACTGCCCCATAGAGTTTCAAGGAGCGCCTGTGGATTCAAACTGCTGACCTCTTGGTTGGCAGCCATAGCTCTTAACCACTGCACCACCAGGGTCTCCATAGGTGGCCTTGGGGGGGAGGGCTGATTCTTTGTTACAAATATTTGTTTCCATCAAAGCTCCATTCATTTGATTTTAACAGCTCCAGGGGAGATTTGCTGACTACAAAAAAAAAAAAAAAAAAAAAACTACAGAGTTGCCTAAATAAAACCAGTTGGAAGGGAATCTTATACAACACAACAGTTGAAAATTCTGCATAGACCTCCCTATGTGCCCTATACACCTGGGACACACCCCTCTTTGGCTTCCTGGGTCCTTTATCCTATGCCTCCTCCTGTCTCCAAGACAAATTACCTTGAATGCTCACTAACATGGATCTAGCCTCAGCACCAGATCTCCCCACAGGGACTGGCACATGTCTGTCTGTCCTGAGTGAGGGGCAGAGTGCAGCGCCCTGACAGGATGCCACATCTCAGCCTCCCTAACCACTCTCCTCAGTGCCTGAGCACTTCACCCCCATTTCAATCTAGTGGCAGCTGAGGTGGTCCTCTTTCAGTGTCCTGTACAGACAAGAAGGCTGTGATGAGTGCCAGCCCGTGGTGTCTAGGTGATTAGATACGTCTGCAGAATGCAGGTAATTTGTGTTTCTGCTTTGTACAATTGGCACTAATGTCACATGCATAAGACCGAGCCATCTTCCAAAACACACGTCAAAGGAATATATTTACTAGGCACAAAGGCAAGGGGCAGAAGAATTGAACTCTAATGATAACTTGTTTGTAGAAAAGTGATGCACTTAAGTTATTATGTATGAAAACTATTAGCAAAATTGTCAGTCTAGGCTCGTTAGAGAGAGAGGATGAACGGAAGGGGTGGGTCTGCCAGTTAGACTACAGGACAGAGGGAGGGTGTATAAAGACATAGATTACCAGTGGGAAAAGGAAATGAAATGAGAATTAAAGCTTCACAAGTAGAATACTAGAGAGGAACAAGAAGGGATTTCATGGGTCAAAGGGAGGATGGCAAGCAAAGAGCTGGGATATACCACATCTCGCTCACATCTTCTGTACTTTATAGTCCTTTTCCGTAAATAAATGGAGTCGGCATTTTCTATCTCGTCTTTCATCTCCTGCATTCCATCACGCCTCTGCTATCCCAGGGGTCTAAGACACGGCTGATTACTGTTTTCAGTGTTCTGTGGTAGACCTTGGTATTGCTGTCGCTACTGCTTTATCCATTTTGGTTTATATTTTATTTTTATATTTGAACCTTGATGCTGGTTTGTGTTTTCAGAGCAGAAAATTAACACCATGACCCTGATTTTGTATTCAAAGCAGATGAGGTCCTGGGAAGAAGGGCTGATGGAGGTCACCAGCTGAGACACGTTTAGTGACGAAGATGAATTGCACTCCTCAGGCGCCTGCGATGGAACCCGCCCTCTCTATCTCTAAAATGGGAATAACACCGCTGACTTCTTCCAGTTTTCTTATGTGAAGGCTGCACACTTTGAAGAGAGTTATTGCACAAGAGAAAACCAGGATAATCCTTTGACAGGTTTTGATAGCGGAGAAGGGTGCCAAAATGATTAATCCAAGATACCAGATAATCAAGATGTAAGGACTAGTGGGCATGCACACACACACTCATACACACACACTCATACTCACACTCTCATACACACACACTCCTAGACACACACACACCAAAAAAATTGTTTCCACCCAGTCTCTTCCAGTTTAGCTCCGTTTGTTGTAGTTACAGCAAACCCCTAAGGGGCAGTTCTACCTGGGGTCACCCTAAGTCAGGTTTTGGTTTGGTAACAGCCCAGTCAGAATCTGTCAAGGGGTGGTGGAGGCTTTAGACTACGAATAATCTGTAAAGTAGACACTGCAGCTGTAGATAAACTAGAGAAGCCTGCTGAACTCACTTTTGTTGCTATTGGCACGCCTCTCTCCAGGGATCCCTGAGGTAAGACATTGAAGTTATTAATCCTTGCAGAATTCTAGGCTCAAAAAAGGCAAGTACTATTCTCCTCCCATAACTAAAAAAAAAAAAAAAAAAAATTTCCCATAACTAGACGAAGAAAAAAAATGAGCCAATCAATACTAATGATTTATCCGATGTGATACAGAAATTCTATTTTAAAGAGTATCCATCCATTAACATGGAGTGATTAAAAATTCTGTCAATGCAAGGTAGTCCCTCTCTTGTCCATAGCAAAGAATCTGTTTGGGAGTTTCTCTGCAGCCTCACGGCTCTACCTACAATGGGAGAAAAAGGCAGTGGTCAGGGCCTTCAGGGTATCAGCCCGTTGTTTCAGGGAGACCTAAGCATAGCTACATAAGCTGGGCAAGGACTGTGGCCTCTCCTCACTCCCTTTCTCTTCATTTACACTCCTTCAAACTTGTAAGTCCACCAGTCTATGGGGAGAATGGAAACATGCTGGTGTTCCTTCAAAATTCTTCTTGGTTACATACACCAAGAGACCTACAGAAATCCAGCGTCTCCATTTGAAAAAGCCACTAGCTCTCATCAGTTATAAAGCCAGAACTGTTCACGATGTGCAGAAAGAAAACAGCCACATAAACAGAAGGAAAACAAAAAAGGAATTAAAAAAAAAAAAAAACCATCATCTGTCCAAGTCGTAAAGCCAAGCTGTGCCTGGGAGGAAAGGCAGGCAGGGCTCTCAGGCCAGGGCCTGGTTCCGCTGGGCAACAGGAAACTCCCACCATCTCATTCTTCACCAACTTCCTATTACTTTCCCTGCGCTATGGCTCTGATGGGGACTCTTTTATTGAAACATATATTCTCATACAGCGTGTTATAAATCCCATCTCCACATGAGCTGAGGCAGTCAGCCACGCCATTCTGATTCCAGGTGCCTGATCCAGATGAGTAGCAGCATGTGGCCATTTGAGGCTTCACTCCAGCTTTGCCTGGGCATTGCCAGATGTTTCCACTTCCGGTCTCCACTCTGCTAGGCTGTGTCCATGGTGCAGAAGGTCCCCTAAGCCTTCAGAAATTGTTCTTTGATGGAGAGGAAGGATGCCACAGGACCAAGGGACTGCCAGCTCTTTTTGCTTGTGACCTAAAATCCCATTTCCATCTAGGATAGCAAAGGCAAACAATTTAATACATTAACCTGCACTGACACCACACCCAGCTGCTTTCCATCCTGACTGAAGGGTAAGAAGGTTAATTATTCCCAGCTCATCCTTCAACTTCATAGGTCAAATCAGAGTTGCTGGCAGGGGGGCCTGGTCTGACTGAAGTCAGGCTTTGCAGCCTGGTAGTGGGAAAGAATTTGGTGGTGGCGACGCGTGCTTCTGATCCAGCTCAAGTCACTGATATCAGAAGGGTCAGTCACAGGGTCAAGCATGCATGACCCCATTTTCAGGTACCAAGAGTCAAAGCAACACTGATTCCTACCACTGCACAGAATGCCTTGGACCACGTGGCCAACCTTGTCAGCGCAACCCTCGCTAATGGATGGTCCCAGTAGAAACCACGTGCAGGATAAGCATTTTTCTCCCAGCAAATCCAGCTTTGAGGGAAGACCACGAGGAGACAGCCCCAGGAGTGTTCAGTGCTTCCAGAACCAGCTCTAGACACTGTGGGACGGTGAGGTGGGCCAGCTGATGCCCATGGGGGAATGCTCTGTTCAGATTGCTAAGAACAAGAGCCGCCCAGGGGTGGAAGGATCCAGTTCCATCCATTGGCAGTTTGAGAATGAGCCTGAGGAAGAGTGAGGCAGGCTGGGGGAAAAGAGCTTTTATTATGTGCCATCTTGATTCCTCTCTGCCTTCCCACCCTGCACCCCCTTGAGGACATCATCCTGAAAATGTATTTCATTTCACAGCTGCATTATGGTACCACGAAATCCTGGGAATCCAATTTAAGAACAGATTACCTCCTCACTTACTTCATTTGAAGCAATTACATGTTAATTTTCATTGAAACCAGCCTAATGCATACCAATCTGATGCTGCAACCTCATTTGAATACTTAAGGGAACGTTCTGGGTTTGGGGCTCCAGAGGTTTATCGTTAAAGGGCCACTTCATCATTCTCTCCCTTGGTGGGCTTTCTTCTCTCCCCAGCCCACTCCCTACAGTTCCTCATGGGACAATTTTCCCAGGGTGACATAGGAGCCGATCAGCTTTCTCCAAAACTGCAAGGAGACAGGAAGCAGGGTCCTGGGTTTTCTACCTTTTCTCTGCCATCCATGTGGTTTGTGACTATGATTAAAACAGCTCCGCCACACTTTGTGTTTCTTCCAAAGTCAAGATTCACTCTCTGTCATCTGCACAGAGGAAGTACCATGTCAAGCTGCAGCCTTTTCTCAACCTCACGCTAAGCTCAACCCTCTCAAATTGTTGATTCCTATATATTGTATTCTGAACCATTTACCTAAAGAGGAAATAGCTTTCTAGACAAGCCCTGTGCATTGATTTGAGCCACTAGTAATTAATAATACTCGGTGACTTTGGAACCAGCTGGTCTTTTAGAATATGGAGGTAAAAAGGCGGGGAGGGGCTTCTCTCCTCAGTTTATGCATTTAAACTAAAGAAATTCATGTTTGAAGCTACAATTTAATTAGATTGTAAGACTGTAAAAGACCCTGAGACTATTGTGAAGATGCTATATAAATGCGTTTCATATTATATTGTAATTAATCTTTAACGACACAGAGGCAGGTAGATGAGATGGGAGTGACAAGATCGATTTAATTCAAAACAGTCCGGAGTTGGTTCCAAAGCAGCCCAAGTTCTCCTTCTGTTTTGAATTAGGTACTCAGGGGAAGGGGTGGGAAAGGAAATAGGCAGATACCTGTAACTGTCAACTAAGTTTTGCCCTGAAGTAGGAAGGTGTCTGGGATACTAATGACTGCGTGCTCATTCATTCATTCATTATTCCATGCAATGCATACATATAGAGTCCCTACCTCGTGCCTGTTCTTAGAGCCAAAAGTAGAGTTGTGGATTAAAAAAAAGACAAAGTCCCTGTTCTGTTGGAATTTACACCCTAGTGGGACACAAGCAAAACACAAACAAATACATCAGATGATAAGTGCAATGGAGGATAGGGCATGTGAGTGGCAGCCTTGTCTTACTGTTTTATTTTTATTGCATTACATTGGTCAAGCAGGTTAGAGCCCATTGCCTGTGGGGTTTTCTTCTTGAAAGAATTCAACGGGCCTGGTAGGGCTTTTTCTTCAGCATCAGTTACACTAATGATGGAAATACTTTATGCATCAAGGCCATTGGCCAAGTCACATCCCTCCTGTTCTGAAAGGAATGACTTATCACTACTCTCCACCAGTGGAAGCTTTGAGAAGTCAAAGAAGTCACAGACAGACAGGGAGAAGAGTCCAAACTCAGAGTTCCTCAGTTTGAAGGCTCATGCATCTTTCTAAACTTCAGTCTCACTGAAGAAGAAAGAACAAAAATATTCCTGTCCCTTTTTGAGAGCTTGGCAAATAAGATTTCTTGCTTCATGTTGCAAGATTGTGTATCATTTGCATTGCTAGATGTGTTACTAGCCTGGTAGAGTATTGTTGCAATATTAAAAAACAATAATTTAAAAAGAACACTTGATTTCTAATAGAAAAATTTTAGTGGAGAAGTAGAATTGAAGGTGAGTCACTCAGGAGCTTTGGACTTCTATGGCTTTGGTGGGAAGGTGGGTGAGGGGGTGAGGAGTGGAGGAATTTATTTTTTATTGCCTTGATCAATTGATGCTGAGACAGGGTCTCTCCTCTTGAGAAAATGTTATCATAAGCTCTGCATTTTCCTCCGTGGGCACTTTTACTCCCTTTTACCTGGGCTCCTCAGAGAACACTTCTTTCTTCCCTAAGGCTCTACTTTATCCATCTTCAGTATTTTAATTAACCGCACTACTTTTCATCTTCAGTTCTACAAACATGGATAGCACCAGGGGAAAGAGTCGGTTCATTTGTCTGTTACAGGTAGTGAAGAAAGTTCTACAGCTCAGTCACCCTCAGCAGAATTCAAGATTTTGCCTCATCATAATAGTAATGATTTGCATTTCCACAATATATCATAATTTCTCAAACACATTCATTCATTCAGCACTTCCATGTACCAGGCATTGTGCTATGTACCTGAGGTTTAAGGAACAATCCTTGCCTTGAGGTAAAACCTAGTGACAGTAGCAACACTCTAGAGCAACTACTAGGAGGGAAGCAACCACAGGTGACAGTCCAGGAGAGAAGGCACTGTCATCCAGGCATTTGTTCTCATGCTTACCTCCTAACCTTCTCTGCCCGGCTCTGTATCTCAGAGAACTGCATTTCCTATATTTCCCAGGCTTCCTTGCCCTCTGGCTTTAGGGTAGGCTTGGTTAATAAAGTGTAGGAAGAGGGGAGAAGCCCCACCGTTCCTTTCTGCTTTGGGATGTGTCCGTGGCAGTGGTAGTGTCTCCCAAGTGGCTCCAGCCCCTCTCTCCATGGCCCCAGCTCCTGCTGGCTGGCCCTGACTCCTGAGCTCAAATCAGGGGTTCACCCTTTGTCCCTCCAGCCCCTAGGGTGTGTGTGGACAGGGATGGGGGAAGGGTAGTATAATCACTGCTGTTAATCTCTTGTTTGACTCACCACCCCTGGTTGACTTCTCAGCCCTTCCATCATAGTATAATTAATTCTGTCTATTGCTATACCAAGAGTGGTTTCTGGCTGTTACAGACACCTAATCCAGATTGGAGAGAAATGAAAAATGTTCAGAGAGTCCCAAGAGAGACCACACCTGAGCTGAGTTTTGAAGAAGCTGTAGGAAGGAGTCAAACAAAAGAATGAGGTATTAACATGTGTAAAGGCATTTTTGGGTTGTTTTGTTTTTTGAACACTGCCCAAATAGAGAAAGGATCTTCACAGACTACACGTGATGAAGGAGCTGAGTTCCATTGCCTTTGCTGGGTAGAATTCATAATGATCTGCATTTTAGCTCTGACTCCTAGAAGGTTTGAGCGCTAATCAATGAAGGAAGAGGAATGTTCACATCATCATTTTGTAAATCAAGTAAACATTAGAACAAGGGCAGGTGGTCACAGAAACACTAAATCATGGCATCTTGAACAGACTTTGGATCCAGCACTGATTTCCAAAGCCACCCACATGATAGGGGAAGATCCTCTGGCAAAGTCACTGACTGGTAGGATGCAACTCAGTCCAGATTCCTGTTCATACAAGAGTATTCCTCCTCTTTCAGAAACACCTTCTGGAAACTTATGTTTCTGACAGGAAAAGGTCACCTACGCCAACCCTTTTAACTATGGGATGATATAACTCAAGGTTCAAAATCTGGAATTGACGACAATTAGACCACTTGCCCTGGTGAGAAAAGCTTTGGATCAAAAAACATTCAGAACATCCCACTGAGCAATTTCGATTAGGGAACTGCTACCAATTACGGTGCAATCTTGAGCAACCCAGACCACTTTTCTGGACTTGGGTCTCTGAAAGAGTCTAAACTAGATCATCTCCAAGGCCCTTTCCCCCTGAAACCATCTACTGTTCTAGCTTAGGGTTTAAAGAGCAAACATTAATCTCCTCATACTCTTCTCTGCCCTACACGATAATGATCGTGTTACATGCAAATACTGCATCCTTGGGTGGTACAAATGGTTAAAGCATTCAGCTGCCACCCAAGGTTGGAGGTTAGGGTCCACCCAGAACTGCCTCAGAAGAAAGGCCTGGTGACCTACTTCCAAAAATTAGCCATTGAAAACGTTTCGGAGCACAGTTCTACTCTGATACACATAGGGTTGCCATATGTCAGAGTTAATGCCTTGGCAACTGGTGGCTAGCTGGTACATATAAATGCAGTCCAAATGGTCAGGGGTGTGAGAAAGTAGGGACAATGAAGAAATAGGGAGAGGAGACTTTTACGAGAATGGTATAATTATTTTTGGAAAAATATTTTTTCGGCTTACCTCATTAAAAATAGTTTCACTATGGTAATCAAGACAAGGCAGCAAACCAAACACCCTGCACTGCCCCCGGCGGTGGATCGGGAAGAGACTGTTAGCAAGCCTAAATGGGGTTTCAGGGACCTAATAAATGAAAGATTTTTGCAGGGGCAAAGAAAGAGTTCTCACTACAGGAAGCCAACTGCCTTGATGCATACTTGGTACAACACTTGCTCTTTATTTTAAACACATTTTTAGATTTTACGTCTAACAGTCTTTTTAATAATATTCCATATTTACACCTTTTATTTCTTTTTAAACAAAAGCTTGTGTCTGAATAGAAATACATCTTCAAAGGATGCCTTTTAAAGAACCCGTGAGACAGAGAAAAATGTGTTCATGATGAAATAAGTTCAACTGGTACAATATGAAAGAAATAAAAAATGCCTGCCAAAGATGGGGAAGAATGACATGAAAAGGGACAAAAAGACTGGAGGCCTGTAGGAAAGGTCAGAGCAGTGGATAAATTGGGTAATCAGGATGGAACTGTCAGAAATGAGGCTGAAATCTTGCGCTTGATGTTTACCTCCAATGAGGCAGTGGCAGGCAGGAGCCACAGACCTCTCCTGTCTTTTGAATTCCGCAAGCTCTTTGTCTCTCCAGCCCTTGCTTTGCTCTGGCAACAGTCAATGAACCCAAAGGAGCGCATACAATCCTTTAAAGTGCAATTTTACTCAGGAAAGTGACTGTTAAAGTGACTTTGTGGGGATCTGTATTTACTGCCTCTCAATCACTTCCAGATCAAATTGGCTTCATTGACAACCCGAGAGATGATTTCCTTAACTGCTGGGTGCTGTTCGCACCATCTGGGAGGTGAGGAGGCCGCGCTGTGTTGCTGCCTCTTACATCACCACCAGTGACGGCATCTCCGCCCTCGGATTGCACTGGTTGGGTGGGGGATGTGTGCAGGGAGTGGAGGGGCTGACCCACATGAAGCAGTAGGACGCTCCAAACTGACTGGCACAACCCGACTGGCACAGTCAACATTTGTTTTGATCAGTGGAGTAAACCGATCTGAAGGAGGCATAGGGAGAATCTGTGCTTGGCTCACATGGGCTGGCTTTCATATGAGGAGTATTCTGGTCATGATGTTGAGTTAAGATAGCTTTTCGTGCTGTGATCTGTAGATGAAAGTATTTAAATGCAAATCACAGAGGCATTTACGACAATTGTGGTTATGATTCCAAAGTTATTTAACAATCAAGTCACTGGTTGAGTATCCTACCAACCACCCAGGTGAAGTGGCTCATGGAGGCAGGTCATGGCCACATCTACATAGCACAGGGCAGAGACAGCCACACATCCGCATCATGCACAACAGGGCCACCAACCCTTATCCAGGAACTCCATCCCAGCCAGAAGTCAATTTGCATAATGTATACAAAAAGAATATACTTTGATAGATGGCCACACTGACATAATAACATAAACAATAACTAGGAGAGTGAGACAGGGAGAAGTGGCTTTCCAGATCTCCACTGGGGCAACCTTTCCTTCGCCTAAAAGATAAAAAATGCTTCAACAGGCCCAGCAGGAACACCAGTGCCTTCCAGGGCTTATTCTGGAGGTAACAAAATGCCCTCTGGCTGTCCCCCCAAATGTGACCTAGGAAGATTATCCCTGTATCTTTAAAATACAGTAAGAGTCACTATTGTTGTCATCTGAAGCTAGCCTGGGCAAAAGCCCAGGGACGTATTTGATGAGCAACCCCTTCCCCTAAACAGGGAGACTGTCACCCTTTAGTAGGGGCTGCTGGAAGGAATCAATTTCTAGATCCTAGGAAACGTTTATAGGCCAATACAGGCATTCTCATCCAAATCTTGCCCTCTAAGACCCTGGGGACATTCTGATTAAAGAGCAGGGTGCCTTCTCTAATGGAAAGACACACCAGGTGCTGGGGTTCAGTTCTGCCCATATAGTACTCAGAGCTCTAAGCTCTGTCAGTGGGAGTTGGGCTCTTGCTGTTGACTTGGTCAGCCATGCCCCATACCAAGAATGAAACATTATTTTCTATCAGTTCAGGGGAACTCAAAGGGATTTTCTAAGAAGTCCCATTATTTACTAAGTGAATGGTTTCTGAAAATGTCTTTCTTCTTTTTCCCCCATTCTTCTTTTGTATTCACCCCTTAATTGGTTAGCTGCACCCTTCTAGGCAACTTGTCATTCAAGTTGTATAACTAGACTAAATGTTGAAGGACACTGGTTCCTTTCATTTACCGCTCAAAGCCTTAGAGTGGGTAGGAGAAATGATGCAAAGGCCCCTCAACTGTGGTCTGTTTAAGATGCACCACTCTGCATGACACTGCCGGGGTCACACACAAACAAGAATGTGCCACATAAAGAAGGCTAGCATTGCGTGATGAGGAAGAAGGGAGGGCAAGAAATAGCTTGGCCCTCATTCCTTACCACAGTGACGGAAGAATGAGAAGGAAGGAATGACCTTCTGTTTAGGATATAGCGGCTCCTTGTAATCTGAATCATTCGTAGTTTCTGTTGAGAAAAAGCAAAATTTTCCTCTTCCTTTGCCAAAATGCCTATGTTAGAATCTGCCTGACGAATCAGGGACATCCTCACCAGCAAATATAAACTTGCACTAAAGAGTCTTCATGGCTTATCACGATAACAGAGGCAGACCCCACCCACAGGTGGTGGTGACTGGTAGGAAGAAATATGTTCTAGTTTTCCTATTGAAGCATTAGGTAGGATGTTCTTTGATGGAATAAATCCGCAGCCTGGCATTTGCTAGTCTTCACGTGACTTTGATGTCTGAGGCACTGCAGCTCTTTTCAGGAGAACGGCTTGTTAAGCACTCATCCCCCAAACAAATCCGGTTACTATGGAGTCGGCTCTAACTCATGGCAACCCCATGTATGTCAGAAAAGAACTATGTATGTTCCATACGGTTTTCAATGGCTGGCCTTTTGGAAGTAGATTGCCAGGCCTTTCTTCTAAGGCACCTCTGGGCGACTTGAATCTCTAGCCTTTTGGTCAGCAGCCCAGTGTGTTAGCCATTTGCACCACCCAGAACTCCCAACCTCTCATAAATCTTCCTAAACAATTCCAATTTTACACACTGGGGACTCTGACACTGAGGGGCTTACTTAGGATGGTAAAGGAATGTTGCATTAAAAACTGAAATATGAGCTCACCAATTCCTGATATCTACCCTGGTGCAGAGCCCTGGTGCACAGCGGTTAAGAGTTTGGCTGCTAATCAAAAGTTCGGCAGTTGGAATTCACCAGCTGTTCCTTGGAAACACTATGGGGCAGTTAGTTCTATTCTGTCCTGTAGGGTCACTCTGTGTAGGACTCAACTCGAAGGCAACAGGTTTACCCTGGTGTGTATATTGCTAGGTTGTATTTACACTGACAATAATTAAAAGTACTTCATAATCATGTGTTTTCTCCATTTACTTCCCGTACTCTAAAGAATTTTACATTGCAGTTTGTTTTTTACCAAAATCTTTCCAACAAGAGGAAAAAACCAGGCAGGCTTTGGTGTTCCGGCTTTCACAGGTTTCACTGTATATAGACGCAAACCTTTGGGGAGTCATTGCCATATACATTGCTACCAAGGAGATTGTTGTTGTTAGGTGCCATCGAGTTGGTTCTGACTCATAGCAACCCTATGCACAACAGAACGAAACACTGCCTGGTCCTGCACCATCTTCACAATTGTTGCTGTGCTTGATCCCACTGTTGCATCCACTGTGTCATTCCATCTCATTGAGGGTCTTCCTCTTCTTTGCCAACCCTCTGCTTTACTAAGACTGATGTCGTTCTCCAGGGACTGATTCCTCCTGACAACATGTCCAAAATATGTGAGATGTAGTCTCGCCATACTTGCTTCTAAGGAGCATTCTGGTTGTACTTCTTCCAAGACAGATTTGTTCATTCTTTTGGCAGTCCATGGTGTACTCAATATTCTTCACCAACAACACAATTCGAAGGTGGCAATTCTTCTCTGTCTTTGTTATTCATTGTTCAGCTTTCACATGCATATGAGATTGAAAACACCATGGCTTGGGTCAGGTACACCTTAGTCCTCAAAGTGACCATCAGTTCTTGATCATATGTTACCTCCTGAAGTGGTTGAATATTGACCTTTTTTTTTTTTTTTTTTGGTGTAGTGACTCTGTGTATTCCTTCCATCTTCTTTTGATGCTTCCTGCGTCATTTAATATTTTCCCCGTAGAATCCTTCAGTATTGCAACTTGAGACTTGAATTTTTTCTTCAGTTCTTTCAGCTTGAGAAATGCTGAGCATGTTCTTCCCTTTTGGTTTTCTATCTCCAGCTCTTTGCACATGTCATAATAATATTTTACTTTGTCTTCTTGAGCTGCCCTTTGAAATCTTCTGTTCAGCTCTTTTACTTCATCATTTTTTCCTTTTGCTTCTGGACGTTCAAGAGCAAGTTTCAGAGTCTCTTCTGACACCCATTTTCTTTCTCTCCTGTCTTTTTAATGATCTCTTGCTTTCTTCATATATAATGTCCTTGATGTCATTCCACAACTCGTCTGGTCTTGGGTCATTAGTGTTCAGTGCATCAAATCTATTCTTGAGGAATAGATTCAAGGAGATTAGCTTCATTCATTTCAAACCAGGATTAGTCTGAGCCATCCTTTCACTTTTCTTGTAACAGAAAGTAAGAATTCAGCATCTTAGCTTTCCTCTAAAGTACAGTATTTCAGGAAAAGAGTGAATATAGAGGTTCTATACAACCCTATGTTTATTCATTAAAATATTGAAAATATTTCTAGAAATAACAATGTATCTTAATGTAATTATTGAATTTAAAAAAAATCCATATTTCCATAAATTGCTGCTTGCCACAAAATTCCAACCAAACATGAATATGACTAAAAACAATTGCAGTGAAACTATTTAGCCAAAAATAGAAAAAAGCATGAGAACCCATGCAACAAGACACCCATGATATAAGGGATCTACTCAGCACACAACTACCCAGTCCACTCTATCACACCTCATTCTTATGTAAACAATTCATTTCTCCAGAGTTAGTCATCCTTGTCAGAGATAAGGCATGTGGACACCTTGATGAGGATTTTACCTCCTAAGTCTGTCAGTACTAGGAAATCGAAAATTAGGGGAAGAAGAGTGCTTTATTCATTTATCTAATCATTCATTCACTTATTCAGCAAGTCCTCCTTTAGCACCATGTTTCCTAGGCACTGAGGTATAGCACACACACACACACACAAAAGACAAGGTCCCTCTTCTTCTGGAATTTACCTGCTAGTTGAAGGAGAGAGACATTAAAGCAAGGTGCGAAGTGAGCAGGTTTGTTCCTGAGAGCATAACCATTCTGAAGACAGCACATGGGGCAATGAGCTAGAGAATGGCAAGCACTGAGTGAAGTGGTGAGAGTGCTATGTTTGAGCTGAGATCTAAATGTTGAGTAGGAACAGGCCATGTGCAGATGTAGAAGGTTCTCCAGGCAGAGGGAAGAGCACTGCAAACCTGCTGAAGGAGGCAAGGATTTGGTATAGTCCAGCAACAGAGGACAGCATGACTGGGACCAGTGGAAAACTGTTGGAGATAAGGTCAGTGAGGAAGGGAAGGACCAGATCTCATAGGTCCTCAAGCCCTGGCAAAGAGATTGGATTTTTAGTGCAAAAGGTTTGGACTGAAGGATTTTAGAAGAATGATACGGTCTGATGTATATTTTCAAAAAGCTATATTTAATTTGTTGAGAAGGGCAGAGTGTAAAGGAGAGATCAAGGAAGCAGGGAGGTCAGTTAGGAAGCTCCTGTAACTATTGTTTTTAATGACAGTGATTTCAAACAAGCACTATGAGATAAAGATTGACGTATAAAGTGGGAATATATTTTTGAAGTATACCCTACAGGACTTGTTGATAGTTTAGAAACAGGAGATAGCAAGGGTGGGGGGATATATGAAAGAGGAATAAAGTTTGATTTCTGCATTTCTGGTCTGAGCAACTTGGTGAAAGACTGTTGTTGTTGTTAACTGCCATCGAGTCAGCCCCCAACTTATGGCAACTCCATGGGCAACAGAACAAAATTCTGCCGAGCCCTGTGTTGACCCCATGATCAATTGTAGATCACCAGGTCTTTCTTCCTAGTCCGTCTTAGTCAGAAGCTCTGGTAAAACCTGTTCAGCATCATAACAACACACAACACACAAGCCTTCACTGACTGAGATGAGTAGTCTTGATTAGCAAGATTTAGAGAAAAATCAGCATGTATATACAACAGCCATTGGAATAATCCCTTGAATGCATAGTAAGTATCATCATTATTAGTTTTTAAATAATATTGTGTTTTTGGTGAAAGTCTGCATAGTAAGTTAGGTTCCCATCTGACAACTTCCACACAAATTCTTCAGTGACATTAGTTAAATTTTTCACAATGTGTCAATATTTTCTTTAACTGTGTTCTTGTTGTTCGATTTCCAATACTCTAGTTTCCCTGCCCCCTTATCTTCTCAACTTTGCTTTAGAGTAAATGTTGGCATTTTAGTCTCATACAGATGATTTTTCAGCAGAGCACTGTACTTATAGATAACATCCTTTTTTTATGTGCCACTCCACTATTTCACTAAAAGATGATCTCAAGTGATAGTTTCAGTTCAAGGTTTAAAGAGTGTCTCAGAGCAATAGCCTCAGGTAGTCTTCAGATCTCAACTGGTTCAGTTAGTCTGGCCTTTTTATAAGACTTCGAGTTTTGGTCTGCATTTTTCCCCCATTCTAGCCAGGACCATTTATTGTGACCCCAGTGAGAATGGTCAGTGGTTGTAGCTGGGTACCATCTTGTTCTTCTGGTCTCAGGGTAGTTGAGGTGGTGGCTTGTGTAGGCTATCAGCATTGTAGACTTGTTCTTCCCTGAGATTTTGGTTACCTTCTTACTCTTTTGCTCCTGGCTAGTAGAGATCAATAGTTGTATCTTACATGGCCGCTCACAAACTTTTAAGACCCCAGACGCTACTCATTTCACTACCATGCAGAACATGACCATTGTGAACTATATTATGCCAACTGACTGAGTTGTCTCATGAGACTATAGTCCTAAGCTTTCAAATCTAGAAAACCAAGGAACCCGATTGATTTTTGTATGATTTTATACCTTGCAACATTGCTGATTCTTTTACTAGTTCCAGCAGTTTTCTTGTCGAATCTTTAGGGTCTTCTGTGTATGAGATCATGTCATCCGTGAATAGAGATAGTTTTATTTCTTCCTTTCCAATTTGGATATCTTTTATTTTTATTTATTTTGTATTTATTTCTTGCCTTATTGTTCTGGCTAGAATTTCTAGTACAATATTGAATAAAAGTGGTAATAATGGATATCCTTGTCTCATTCCTGTTCTCAAAGGGAAGGCTCTCAGTCTTTCTGCATTGAGTATGACATTGCTTATTGGTTTTGCAAACATGCCCTCGATTACATTGAGAAATTTCCCTTCTATTCCTCCTTTGCTGAAGGTGTTTTATCAGATGACTTTTCTGTATCAATTGATATGATCATACAGTTCTTTTCCTTTGCTTTATTTATGGATTACATTGATTGATTTTCTAATGTTGAACCACCCTTGTAATACTGCTATGAATCTCACTTAACCGTGGTGTATAATTTTTTTGATATGTTGCTGAATTCTATTGGCTAGAATTTTGTGAGAATTTTTGCATCTATGTTCATGAGAGATATTGGTCTATAACTTTCTTTTTTTGTGATGTCTTTGGTTGGTTTAGGTATCAGGCTGATGATGGCTTCACAAAACGAGGGAGTATTCCTTTTTCTTCTGTGTTTTGGGAGAGTTTGAGTAGAACTGGTGTCAAATCTTCTTTGATTGTTTGGTAGAATTCCCCAGTATTGCCACGTGGTCATGGACTTTGTTGTTGTTGCTGGCAGTTTTTTGATGACATCTTCAATGTCTTCCTTTGTACTAGGTCTGTTTAGATTTTCTACCTCTGTTTGTTTTAGTTTAGGTAAGGTGTGTGTTTCCAGGAATTTGTCCATTTCATTTAGGTTTTCAAATTTGTTGGAGTACAATTTTTGATAGTAATCTGTTATGATCCTCTGTATCTCAGATGGATTTGTTGTAAGGTCTTCAGTTTCATTTCTTAATTTGATTGTTTGCTTCTTCTCATTTTTTTCTTTCATCAGTCTAGTCAGTGGCTTATCTATTTTATTGATTATTTCAAAGAACTAACTTCTAGTTTTGTTGATTCTTTCTATTGTTTTTCTATTGGAGCATCATTATTATTATATGTGTACATTGAACTGCCTATCAAATAGTTGTTCCGATAAGTATGGAAGGTATCCCTAGGTGGCACAAACGATTAAGTGCTTGACTGTTAACCAAAATATTGGCAGTTCAAATCCAGAGACACCTCAGAAGAAAGGCCTAGAAATCTGCTTATGAAAGTCACAGCTTTGAAAACCCTATGGAGCGCAGTTCTAACTCTGCACAAATGGAGTCACCATGCATTAGAATCAACTTAACAGCAACTTTTTTTTTTTTTTTTTTAATTAGTCGGGATCTCTGTGGACGACAGGTAGGGCAAGATATGAATTTAGGAAAGAGATCCAGAGTTGGAGTGCAGATAGGGGACAGCAGAAGTCACAGCATTAAGTCCCTTTACATCCAACATCAATATGGTATAAGGGAGGAAGAGTCAGCAAAGAAGACCAATGAGTACCCAGTGAAGTAAGACAAGGAAATTAGGGGGGTGACATTTATGAAACATAAAATGAGGAGCAGCGTGAACATATAATAGATGTTTCATATCATAGATGACTGCCTGGTAAGCTGCCTTTAACTTATGCTGAAAAAGTATAGATCTGGTGCAAGGTGTTACAAATCCTTGAGAAAAGCTAGTTTTATGTTACATGAAATTGGCTGCAACTGGAAAACAGACAGAGGACTGTAGGTAGGGAGTAGTCTACATTGCTAATGCCTGTTCATCTTTGAGATGTGTGACAGCAGGTCTCTATTCTAGCCACAGAAACTAGTCCAGTAAATGGCAAACAAAAAATTGTTGAATTAATAAATGCACACATTTGGGAGTCTTAATCTGCCTTTTATAAATTTTCTTAACATATATAAGATTCTAAGGTTGAACGGAGAACTTAGAAAGTCACTCCATTTATTCTTAAACCTTCACAAAGACCTAAACTAAAATAGCCCAGGTATGTGATCCCCAATGTAGTTGTAAATATCTATGGATAAGCTGCCATGATCACCATCAGGAAATTAAGCATAAAAAAAATAATAAAAAATAAAATTTTTTTTTTTTTTACTCAACTACACCACACCTTTCAGTTCACCGCAGTGAAGCAGTGAAGAGTAACCAAAAACATCAGAGGCACCAAGGACACATTTGGGAAGGGCTGCTATGGCTGTTTAAGATTTACCATCATGGTCTACTAGGCTCTGGACTTTTAACATTTTACATGAAGTCAGCTCTGCTTGAGTTTGTTTAAACTTTCTGAAGCCTACATATAGGTGGGCTGTGAGCACGGACAGATGGGACACCAGGGAGAGGGGAAGCTGCACAAATGCCATGTGGTAAGAGCAGTGGCCAACCTGGATACCTTCTGATGGGCACTTTTGTTTACTAATCTCCTGCTCTTGGCAGCTCCTTCCGTGTGGTCACATTGCTTCTCCACATGGAGCTGCGTAATTGCTGCCAGCGGATAGTTTGACCCTGTTTATCCAGATGGCTTGAATCTCGCTGGCACCAATGATCCTGCCACTTCCCTGGATAAATCCCGATTGCCTCATTACTTCTGAACAACCTCCCCCACCCCACCTTTAGAGGAACTCCCCAGTGACTACCACCTTTGAAAAGCTAAGTCGAAATATCAAACAAAAGGCAAAGGAAAAACAGGGCGGGAAGACAGGGAGTTGTGCCTGGTATCACTCCCCTATCCCCTTTCATTTCTGGAATATGAATGTGTTTATTTATAACTCAACATTCAAACTAATTACTAGCTGAAGGCTTTCAAGTGAAAATGTAGGTCAAGCAATAAATATTACGTGGGATAATGGCAATTGTTTCAGCTTCGGGGAATGTAAGTAATTGAAACTCACTATATCACTGACTTATTACAGATCAACATCCACTCTGTTTGCCATGGAGCACATGCTCCCAGACCACCCTGAAATGCACTCTAGCTTCTAGATGTCCTTGCCTAGCATGGGCTGGGGTACAGCAGGAACTTGGAGGACTGGTGCAGTAATTTTCAAGATAACTCTCTTCCTACCACCACTCAAAGCATGCACATGTGCCATCCAGAACGTCACCTCTTCACAGATCATGATGACATCTTTAGGTTAAGGAGGAAAACATGGGTAGGGAGGAGGTGGGTCCCAATCCAATGTCCCTCAGCGTGAAGCAGTTAGCTCTGCACTCAGGGGCCAGGTCATCAAGGCTGTGTGATGACAGGAACCTGCAGAATCAGCCCAGTCAACCAAAGAAAACTGTAATCCCTGGTCTGAGGGAGTCAGATAATTAATTAAGGACTTTTAGCCACGTGGTCAGGCTGCTGCAGTACCCCAAATTTTATACTGACTCTGGAGACTTAGGATAAATGCTTCACTGCTAAGTTCCTGATTTTACCTCTTCAATTTTTTTTTTTTTCCTTTCTACTCTCCTTTCTTAATATGGTCTTCCTCCTGTTTCCTTTCTTCTTCCTCTTCTTGCTTTTCTACAGGTAGTCCCCAGTTCATGACATAGTCAAGTTATGACAAACCACACTCACAACCATCTGGCTTTTTTTGTTTGTTTTCTTGGTACATCTTATTGTTAGTAATATGTTGCAATGCATAATTTGCTGATGTTATGATCCACAGATGTTCAATTTTATGATTTACTGTTTAAAACACTGCTAGATTTATAAAGATGCTGATAATAAAAGGCAATAATGAAAACTAAAAAAAAAAAACCAGTGTTCAACTTACCTCAGAACCAACTTAAGATGGAGTCCTCAGAACAGAACCCCATCGTAAGCTGTGGACTCCCTGTATTTTCTAATGTCACGCTTGTTATTTCATTACTTTTCCTCATCCTCTTGATTTCTCTTCTCATATTTCTCTCTCAATAGATTTTTTTTCCCTAATAGATTTTTAACAGCCCTCTTTTCTGCACTAATACAAATCAGCTTCTGGTCTAACAGTAAGTATTAAATTAATAAGCAGACACATTTATTTATTCTGAACTTACCAGCATGCAATCCCCTTGGGAACTTCCAGTGTCCCCAGTTGCCATTCATCTTCCATAAACGGTAGGCAGATTCATAAAACTGCATTCCATCCTAAGCCCTGCCCAGACCCCACAGTTCCAAACCATGCTTCTCAGCTTTGCTCAGTCATGGCCTTTGGTAAACCCTTCTGTATACTGGGAGAAAAGTGACTAGAATCTGGCTCAGACCGGGAGTTAGGTGAACAAAGCCAACTGGAGGTTTTCTTACAGTGAGAGGAAAAGGGACTCAGCTAAACAGAACACAGGTAGTCATCCCCTATTGACTTGGAGGTTGCTCTCTTTATTTTCCTTCCCATGAAATCAACTTTTCAAGAGGGAGAGAATTTGTATATATCTTACATATATATATATATATATATATATATATATATATATATATATATATATATATTCATTATATGAAATACAGATGAACAAGAAGAAAGAGAGAGAAAGAAGAGCAAGAGGGAAGGAGGGAGTGAAGGAGGAAGGATAGAATGAAGGAAGGAAGGAAGGATAGGAGGAAGGAAGAAAGTAAGGAGGGAAGGGAAAAGGAGTGAAAGGAAAAGGAAGGAAGGAAAAATGAAATATTACCCCATAATTTCCTCACTCAGAAATGTCAACTATAAAATTTTGTTACACATTTTCCCACAGAGAGAGTACTGACATGTCATAGGGTTGTTAACCAATGTCATAAAACAACATATGTACGAAATATGTAATGAGAAGCTAGTTTGTCCTGTAAACCTTCATCTAAAGTACAATAAAAAAAAATGTTTCCATCAAGTCGGACTCATAGTGACTCCATGTAGCACAGCAGAACTGCCCCATTGAGTTTCCAAGACTGTAATCTTTACAAAAGCAGACTGCCACATCTTTTTCCTGTGGAGTGACTTGTGGATTCAAACTGCTGACCTTTAGGTTAGTGGCTCAGCCTTTAGCCACTGCACCACCAGAGCTCCTTGAGAGAGCTTTACAGATAAGGAAACAGAGTTTCAGAAAGATGAAGTGTCTTGCCTAAATTAATAAGCCAGTTAGTGGTATAGTCAGGACATAGACCCAGGAAGTAAAATATAAAGACCGGCATTCTTTTTAAAGTATGTAGTGCAGAAATCACAAACATCTCAGGTAAAGAAAGATAGTAGGTATGCTATCTTAGATCCCCCATGCATGACGTAGGAAGTATATAACAAGATGATCTAAAGTTCACTTAATAGTTTTGCTTTAAAATACATACCAGACAAACTTAGGAACATGAAAAGGCATTTTTACATGCCTGCAAATACCAAAGTTCATAAGCTCAAGGTTGCATCTGTAGGTTATGTGTTCTGCAGCAACACAATGCTTGGGATGAGAAATGATAGCACAGTAGCAAAGGGGATGTGGCTGTGTAGCTAAGAACCACATTCCTTCTGCAGGCTTTACCTGAAACCACAATGGCCCCCACAGATATTAGAGGAACCTGGTTCCAATCGGGCAGGGAAGGTACGTCAATCAGCATTAGACCATCAGATTTGTCTTCTTTTTGACAGATTTGTCTTTTTTAGCCAGTAGACAGAACAGGGTGGAGGCAGAGGTGACGTGACAGCCTGTGTGCCTCTGGGGGTCACCTCAGGAAACATCTGACTCTGATGTTCCCCAATAGGAATATGTATGATTTACATCATACATGATGCAGGCTCCCTGGAGCCCTCAGGAATGTGTGGCCTTTACCATCCAGTTTGGCTCTGTTGTGCAGTTAAGAATGAGAGCTGCACTTGGTTTCATGCCTCAACAGGAGGCATGTGATGTGTGCAAGCACCTGTGACTCTGTTAGAGAGCTGTCGTGCCAGGCACATGAGTAAGGTAGGCTCACTCAGCCTGGAGGACTTGGGAGTAGTGGGTTGTCCCCAGATGGAATGGGTGCTGCGGCAGTCAGCATGGGCTCCTAGGGCCACCTATCTAAGTGCAGAGCACTTCTTTTCCCTTGGAAATATCCTTCAGAGAAGTTATACTGATAGCGTGATCTTTACTGTAGAGTGAGCCAAGTAAAATTCCATTTAGGATGACCAATGAGAAAACTTTTTTTTTTAACTATTATGTTGTTCTCAAATTTATATCTTGATTGAGAACATACACATCAAAACATACACCAATTCCACCTTTTCTACATGCATAGTTCAGTAACATTGATTACATTCTTCGAGTTGTGCAACCATTCTCACCTTCCTTTTCAGAGATCTTCCTCCCCCTTAACATAAACTCACTGCCCTCTAAGGTTCCTATCTAATCTTTTGAGTTGCTCTTGTCACTCTGATCCTATATAGTTCGATCTTAAAAGAGCATAATGCTCAAGGCAGACATTTTTTACCAGTTCGGCTAAACCACTTTTTGGTTTTAAGACTTCCAGGGATATTTTTGGTTTAAGGTTTAAGGGTTATGTCAGGGAAGTAGTAATGTGTAGGTTGAAAGGTTTTTCTGTACTATGCAAGCTAACCAGCTCACGTTACTGGGATTCTTTACGGTCAAACAAAGGTACCTTTCGGCCTCCTTCAATGCAGAAGGCTCATTGTCTCATCTCTTATCCCCACTCTGAGAATATATGAGACCTGTCTAACTCTTATTCATGGTGCAGCTCTACTGCACAGCCTCTTGTATGTACCATGAGTGCCTCCTGTATGACATAAAGAATGCCCGACTCATGGCATCCACTGATCTCTGCTCAGGTATACTTCTTTCCAGTACAATAAATACACACCATCTGGGTGCCAGGCACAGTGCTATGCACTGGGGATAGAACAAAGAAAAACACATAGCCCGTGTCTCTAAGGGTTTTAACCTCTAGTATGAGATAGATATGCATAATAACAAATTTTATGTATATGCCGGTAAAATCTCCAAGGAGAGAGGGAAGACATATTTAGGGTACTTTGGGGGAATAAAAGAATGCTTCCTGAAAGAAGTGGCATCTGAGCTAATTTCTGAGGAAAGAGAATGAGTAGTCAAGGAGAAAAAGGATGGGAAGGCTACAGGCAAAATTAATGACACAAGCAAAGGCACAGAGGTGTGAGAGAGCCCATTGCCATCGAGTCAATTATGACAGAGTAGAACTGTCCCCTTCAGGACAGAGTAGAACTGCCCCCTAGGGTTTCCAAGGAGACAAGGTGAGGGGAAAGAGGAACTATAGCAGTCAGGTTTACTAGCTTGCAAAGTCATGGGTGTGGTGAAGAAATGGGAGTGTAAGAAATGTGGCTGGAGAGATAGGTAGGGATCAGGTATGGCACCGGGCTTGGACTTGCAACAGTGAAGGGACAGGGTAAGATTTCGTATTTTATACAAACCTGTCATCTGTGTGGAGGATCAAGTTAAGGATATAAAGTTGGGGTTAGACAAGACAGGCCTGGAGGCAGGGAGATTAGACAGTGAATTACTGCAAGAGTTAAGGCAAGAGATAGTGATGGACATAACTAGATCAGTGGTGACAGTAGAGACAAAGAGAAAAGGATGAAACAAAAGAATCGGGATATCAAATTGGAAAGACTTGGTGATAAATAAGAAATAAGAACGTCTCAGGTTTCTGGGCTGCATTGCATGTAATAGATTAAATGTATGAACACACATACATAGACACACGACCGATTTCATCACTCCATCCAAACTCAGGATGGCAATCTTTTTTTTTTTAGCTCGATCATGTTAAAGAAGGGGTATTCATTCATTCAACAAATACCTGCTGACCACTGACTCCATGGCCTGGGGTCATTTGGTTTCTATCTAGTTGGGGAGACAATGCAGACAGTTAAATTATTGAGGAGGTGAAGGTAACTGGGGTTGAGGAGTCAGGTCACAAGGGCCACAATGGATGAGGTACAGTGCTGGCAAAGGTGGGAAACTACTTCAGAACGGCCACTGCAAAGCCCTCACTCATCACGTTGAAGTTCTTTTGTCTAAGTGAGCATTATCATGCTGGCATTCCTTTGTCTAAGTGACCAGGTTCTCTGTAGTGGGATGTGACTGGCAAGATCAATATTAAAATCAAGGGTGGAGAGAGCAAGAAAGGAAGAAAACAGCATCTCTAGTCCATGGAGTCAGGGAAGAGTGATCAATGTCCTCAGAAGCAATCCATACTAATTATGGTGATAAAAAGCTGTCTGTCAATACCCTGGATATTAAATTTAGTAGATTGGAGACAACAGGTCTGTTCCATTTCCCCCACCATTTTATTCCTTGAAGTACCAGATACAAATGAGCATTCAGTGCTAAGATTGCGTTGTTTTACCTGCTTTGAACTGCAAATGCTTTGACAACTGGATTGAAAAAGCTGTCAAATTTTCCTCTAGTTCCTACACAGAATTCTTCCTTCACCATCTGATGAAATTTCACTTTGTAAGCCCTGACAGTGATATTCTTCATTAAATCACAGCTGATAGCCCCACCTCCTATATTTAAACACAGCTCAGTGTCTGTATATGCATGTGAGGGGGTGGGAGGTTGGTAGTGACTATTCAGAGAAAAGAAAGGAGGGGATTCCCTCAGCAAGAAGAGAATGAGGCTATTTCAAGGCAGCAACAGCTGATAAGAGCTTTCTGTAAAGGTTGTACTTCTGTGAATGCAGTCATTCAAGTAAATTTGTGCCTATATGTCTGGGGCCAAAGGAAATGAGGCATTGGATTCATAAGAATTTATTAGAGATCTCCCCCAACCCCTGCCAATTATGTATCTTGTAGATTAAATTGTCACAAAAGCCATGTGCTAGTTGTTGAACTGCAAAGGGACTTGCATAAGACAAACAAAAACTCCTACACCGTCTGGGCCTACACATTCCCCCCATTTGATGATTTGCCTGGCATGGCTGGATCATTGAAGGTGCTAGCTAACCGTCCTCCAAATCAACCCCACGCTGGGAAAACAAAGCCAAATGCATATTTTATCAATGATGCCTATCAATATTGTAGGGACATACTAAACAAACTCTGTTTTGGTCCATATATTGGTTTGAACAGTGATACAGATGAGGTAAATGACTGTGTTTATCAGCTTCTTTCAATACACTGCAGCATAGGTAGAGAACTTAGGAAGTGTCTGTCATGGTATCCTTTTTTTTTTTTCTTAATTTGGAATTACATTCTCCATGTAAATGCCTATTTTATCTATTTGATTTACCAGTATACTCCAGGGGCTCAGAAGCATTGGCATAAGTGGAGGTCAGTGCAAACTGGATGGATGAGTTGGTGCAATTTGGGTGAAGGTGGTAAAAGAGATAGAAGGGGCGGTGGTGGGACCCACGGCAAGACTGGGTAGCTAGAACTGTGACCCTGCTCTTCAGCATGAGGATGAAGCAAAGTACAAAGTACCAGTTGGTCTTACCGACATTTTTGCTATGAAAAAGCACTTGACTTCCTCTCCAAAGGGCACATCGCCAGCTACACAGTAAGCTTAGCCCATGATACACTGAAAGTAGCAAGGTCCCAAGAAGTTGTGGTTCTCAGATCCAGACTCATCTCTCTTCTTGGTGTTCCTTTGCAGTAATGGGGTTTATTAGTTAGCAGGACACAGAACAACTGGGAAGGAACCAGCAGAGCTGAGTTTAAGATGAAGCCCTGCCACTGATAAACCATCTGGGGCTGTTCATGGCTCCTCTTTGGGCCTCAGTCCTCGACTTTAAAATTTAGGAATTAGACTAGGTCACTCTTTTTCAGTCTTCATGTTGTCATTCTCTAGTAGGCTGTGAAGTTGATCAAACAATTTTTAAATGCCAGTTTTTAAAGCTAAGTAAATATGGTGGAATGGAAAATGGCAGAGTCTATTGAACGTAATAAGAATAAGTTGTGTCAAGAAATAAAAAATATTTGAAAGCCACCGGATAAGGAGATCTCTAAGATCACTTCCGGAGAGAACAACGTATGATTTTATTATTCTAAATCCCAGTAGATGCTGCTGACCAACCTGCAGCCCACCCCTGGCCTGGCAGAGAGTTCTCCTGCATCCATCTCTGGTCAGCAGAGTTCTTTCCTCTTTATCTTTCATTTACAATTTGATTTTACAATATTGCTACAATTTCAGTTTCAATAACACTGAGTTAATTAAGCCATGGTCTCTAAGAGACAGGTTGTTACAAGGAGATAAGCAGTAGCTTCTGCAGGCAGTAAACAGCTGGTAGTCCTGACCGGCTTCTGGGGATTTGCCGCTTTTATAAAGAAGACAAAACTATCATTCCCAATTACACATGAACATAGTGTCTGTGAAAATATTTAGCAGATTCCTCAGACATTGCTCTGGCTGTGATCAAGTAGTCCAGTTGTGGGAGAGCAGGGTTTCCGTGTACGAGCTGTGCAGGTAGCCACTGCACAAGGGGGCCTGGCCGAGGGGTGGTGGGCTGGCTGAAATCCAGGCTACTCTTTGCCCTGAGCTCTGAGCCTGGGTGGGCTGCATCCCCCTCATCAAATGCATACAAAGATGCTGTAATTTGCCAAGCTGTGTGCCAGCAGAGCTATGTCTACCTACAGGGGTATGTTTTTCTACTTCTTAAAAGGTGTCCTGCGGGCTCCAGGCCAGCCCTGGGTAGAATGAAATGGAAGACTCAAAGGGCAAAGCCAAACCCTGAGCCAGAAAAGGGTCGCCATCTGTGAGCAACTGAGGTGTGTGGTCTGGAGTGCAAAGCTGAGTGATTAGAGCATCTGGGTGAGTAACAACTGCAGTCCATGGAAGTATTTCATAACAGTCTAGTTTATACGGTACAGATGTGGCCCACTTTAAAAGAAAAGCACAGCCATGGATAAATGAATGAACATGGCTGTAACATCAAAGGATCTTTACACAAAAGATTCTCTGTGAGAGTCTTCAGAATAACAAACCACCTTTTGCATTTAAGACATTATTAGGTTTATTATTAAAAAAAAAAAAATTAAGGAGGCACAATTTGGGGAAAACAGACTAAAGTACAGCATGTTATTTCACACTCGGTGCTACATTGTTTTGGCTTTGATTTGTTTGAAGTGGGCATTACCATTTTTAATTTTGGGGTAACTACTGACAGAACTGGAGCCTTCGTGGTGCAGTGGTTAAGAGCTCAGCAGCTAACCAAAAGGTTGGCAGTTCAAATCCACCAGCCACTCCTTGGAAATCCTATGGGGCAGTTCTACTCTGTCCTATATACCACGGTTACTAAATTTAAATCAGCCAACACCACATAATTAAAGAATATTCTAGATGTTTTAACTTTCATGATAATGGCTTTTTTTTTTTTAAATAAATCTCTAGGATTGTTTTAACTTTGCTACAATTCTTAGAAATAATTCAACACTACTGACATTGTTGGAACCCTGGTGGCAAAGGGATCAAGTTCTCGGCTGCCAACCAAGATGTGGGCAGTTCGAACCCACTAGCCACTCCTTGGAAACCCTGTGGGGGCAGTTACTCTCCGTCCCATAGGGTCCCCATGAGTCAGAATTGACTCAACAGCAATTGGTCTGGTCTGGTTTTTGGTTTGACTGACATTGTTTGAATCTCTCAGCCAGCCGCGTGTGAGCCCAGTCTGCCCCCTGTACCTCCAGGTGAAGTGAGACAATAGATTGCCACTGTTGCTTAAATCAGCTTCAGTTGGATTGCTGACATTTGTAACCCAACAATCCTGTTGAGAATTCCTAACAGTCTTAGGGAAACTTGACAGTACGTGAGGTGTGTTCTCAATACTTTATTTCATTTAAGACAAGCCATTTGGTGGTCACATGGCTGTTACAGGTGACCAGCCCTAGCCCCTCACCCTGGGGCCCAAAAGAAGGGTAACCATTTGTCTCCTTCCTCAGGTATATAAAATTCAAGCTGACTGGGTAGAGATGCTGAGTCATCTCACACCGTTGGGAAGGGAAGTCTAGAGAGAAATGATGTAAATGACTAAAAATGATAAGCTATTCTTAAGGTTACATTTAATTTGACGAATGGCACTTTTTTTTTTTTAGTAAGTTCAATGGACATTAAAAATAACAAATATTGTAACATAATATTTGCCACCCATATTTCTTTGAATTAATTGGACAAAGGCAGAATTGATCGCAGGAAAATTTTAGGTTACCACCACATCTATACATCCAAGGCCATCCTCAACCTCAAACAGAGATAAGGAATGAGCTCAGTTTTGTACACTGACCAGTCTACTACCTGACCAGTAGAAGGAGCTCAACACATGTTCACCCCCTTTCGCTCTTTCCCCTTTATGGATGGTCCTCTTCCTTCACCCAAGTGAAATATATAAGACTGTATCTTTCAAAGAAAAAAGCTGTTACCCATTCATTCATTCAACTAACAAATGTTTATGATGCTCCTACTACCCTCCACATGCTATGATCATACCACTAAAAAAAAAACACTGCCGTCGAGTCGATTCCAACTCATAGCGACACCCTCAAATGGAAATCTTCCCAAGCTGGCCTGATCCCTGAGAGGACTCATCGTGGTGTTTCAATTATTCTGTCAAGACAATATGAATTGGAATGGAAGTATCATAACAGAAACTCACAGAATTTATTTTAGGTACTAGAAGAAACACAAATCATTTCTCTCTGGGACTAACTCAGGATGCTCAAATGAACAAGTGGCATTACCCGACAATTAAGAATTACAAACATTTTTTGTCCAGGACAGCTATGGTTCCCAGTGCACCATGACACATTGTTCATAGCTGCCTGGTGACAGCAGATCATCGGCCACAAGAGGCCAACTCTGGGTCAGTCACTGCCTTTGACTCCAGCGTGGCTCAGCCAGGTCAGTTCACAAGGGATTGCCTTTCCAAACCGCACAGGCCCAGCCCAAGAGGCCAATGATACAACCAGCACACAAAGAGAGCTCAGATATATCCAGAGGGGTAGGCTGCTTCTGAACTAGCAGAAGAAACAGGCACATATGCCTCAAACAGCCCCTCTAAAACCTAAATTCGAATGAATTGTATTTCTTGAGGCTGTGGCCTTGCACCCAGAGATAAATTTCAAAATAAGTGCTAGAGCTGCACACACACTAAAACGAATCTACTGAGCTGCAGTTGGCCACCCTTGGTCACAGTAACATTAAGAGAAGCTACCATTTATGTAGCGCCTCCTGTGTGCCAGACCCATCTTAATGCCTGAGGCCTCATGACGCATAGGAGACAGGGCCTGTCCATACAACTCCAAAATATATTCTCTCTCGTCATGCCATTTGGTCTCCAGTTCCAATGGTTAGTCGTGCATTTCCCCAGTAATATTAACGTGCAGTCATTAAGCCGTTACACAAATCATCAACATCCCATAAACTGGCAGATACAAGCCCAGACAGAAGTCCCACCAAATGCCCCCTCAATCATGTGAACTGAGCATGTTCCTGAGCTGAGGCACACACCCTCCTGCTCACGCCCTCGTCGCAGAGCCTCTACACGTGACTCTTTGTGGCCCTGTTGCTCTCACGGTAAGCTGAGTTTTCCAAAACTTGCATGATGATTTATGGCTTGGTAAATGTCAACTCCCCTCCTGGCAGGCACAAGAGTAAGGCAGGCAGGAAGATGAAGAGTGAGGAGACAGCAGAGGGAGAAATCAGTGCTTCTGCTGGCCTGGCAGAGCCGATTGCTCCTTGATGGGCCAGTAATTAATTGCTCTGGAGTGGTGGGTCTCAGACTTCAGAATTGCGTCTCGTGAACAGGCCTAGAGGGTGGGGGGAGGTACACCGCTTGTAAGGTCATTAAGAGAATATTATAAGTAATACTCCATGACTCCCTCATTAAATACTAAGTGAGTCATTCAATCTTGGGGTTCTATTTCTATTTCCCTTTTTAAATGCAGCTTTAATGATTTAAAATCCCTTCAACCCAATTACAGCACTGTATTCTGATTTGGAACTCTCACTCATTGTGAGCAGGAACCATTATCCAGAGGCCTAGAGAAAAATTAGCACCTAGAGAGTTTGCACTGGGAAATAAATCTTTCCTCGACATTTCAAGACCGATTCCCGCCCAATTACAACACACTCTGTTACTCTGGTAATGTGTAACTGCGTTGCTCTTTGCAATCAAAGGCCACTGGTCATGAACAGGGTTGGGGAGGGGGAGATCAGGAAGAAAAGTGTATAAAGTATGGGGGGGCAAGTCGCTAGCAGTAGCATTGAAAGCAGCAAGAAATAGAATCTGCCACTTAGGGTTGACTATATTTTGTCTATCAGAAAGGAGGTATGACCAATTAAAGGGACTGGCAAGGAAATGGGGATCCATTAGGAAAATATCCTACTTCCTCCCACTCCGTAATGAGATGCTGTACTAGTTAGAGTGGTAGCTGGTGGTACAATTAAATACATTTTAAGGGTTTCAATAGCTAACACAAAAGAAGATTATTTTTGGCTCAGACATACTCCAGTACAGGTGTAGCTGGTCCTTAGACAGGGGTGGCAGGGCTGGGGAGCTCTGCTCCCTGCACTCTGATGGGTCCCTGCCCTTGTTAACATGCATCTTCTGAGACTGCCTTGAGTGTTGATACAGAGTTGCCAGGCAGCAGCGGAAGAGAGTGGAGAATGTACTCCTTTGAAACCACTCCAGCCTGGAATGGCATAGCTAACTTCATGGGTGAGAACTAGGCACTAGGCCCTACCTAGATGCAAGGAGAGATGGGAAATGAAGTCCTTAGTCTTTCAGAGACAGGTCCACAGTGTTGAGGAGGGAGAACAAAGTGAAGTGGATCCTTAGCCATCTCTGCCATGGATGTCCTCTTGGGTTCTTGTCTTAGTGTTCTCTGCTCAAACACCAATTAAAAGGGATCCATTCTCAATTTAGGAATTTTAGATCTGTATCTTTCTGTGCCTTTCATGGTTGAGGTACCATGTAGGGCGTACTGCTTCTGGAACTTACAGCAACAGATGACACTGAGGAGTTCGGCCCAGCCAGAGCAGCAGTGGAGAGAATAGGTGGAAGCACTCCTTTAGAAAGAATTCCTTTGGAAAGCACTCCTTTGGAAAGGTCCCTGTGCCTCCTTGTAGATCAAGATGTTAGTGCTCTACTCCATTCTGAGAAGGGGCCCAGGGCTGGCTCTGCTTCCAACCTCGAAATTACATAAAGAATCAGAAAGGCGGAAGAAGAAAAGTGAGAACAGCAGATGAAGAGCTCAAGGACTCCCAGCCCTGCCAGGCATCTGCATTTAACATGCCCCATTAAAACCAACCAGGAAGCATAGAGAGTGACTCCTCTCCCATCATAATGAGAGAGCGCCGAGCTGGTGGTTCCACTTTTGAGTTGTATCTTCTCTGACACTCATCTGACTCACATTCTGAATGTCTCCATCTCTGCCTTTCCTCCCCCTGCTATTAACCTGATGGAGCTGTCATACAAAGGCTCTCTAATTGCTTAAAGCTGATAGTTGTCTCCTTGTTGAGCCCGATTGTAACAAATGCTGTGACTAAATATGACAATTTTCCCTGACCAAGCAGTGTGCTGGAGAATAAGGTGAGAGTGGTATGTGCGCTCGTGCGCGCGCGCGCGCACACACACACACACACACACACACACACTGTGTTTTTAAGCATATGGGGCTGTCTCATCACTCTAACCTTCCTGACCTTTTTGTTCTCTCATTTTGGTTGTTTCCATGGGAACCACAAAAATAATAATAATCGTCATAATAAAAGAGGAGGAAAAGCCTGCTACTCTTCTGCCAAAAGAGGTTTCTATTTACTAACTCCTGGTACTCAGTGTCCTTAATAGACTGCTATATTCTAACTACATAATCCAGCCCTTCCTAACCCAGCATCATCCCTAGACACTCTAAGCAGGTGTTTGGGCTTCCCTTAAGAAAAGAACTAGGATATTAAAAAGGGGTTAAGAGTTGGGAGAGTGGTTTCCCTCCAAGTCAGACAGGGAGAAATGAGATAGAGAAAAACTACAGAGTAGCCAGGGATAAGAAGTCCTTCCATCGCTAAGAATAGCATGGATAAGACGTCCCACCCACATAAGAACAGCATGGATAAGAAGTCCCACCCACACTGAGAATAGTGGGGCTAAGAAGTTCTTGCCCCATCACCTATCAGAAGGTCTGTCGTAATAGTGCGTGCTTACTGAGCCCAAAGACAGCATGGTGCACTGGAAAAAGCACAAGGCTTGAAACCTGACACCTAGCTTGTGAAGTTGTTCTTCTATCTGTCTACCCATTCATCCATCCATTTATTCAATAACTACTTACTGAGAATCTACCACGACTCAAAAGTAGTGCTAGTTCTTGGTACAATAAAATTGTGAACTGACACTGACATAGCCCTCAGGCAGCATGTCACCATATTGGAGATTCAGAGAATTAAACAAGCAATTCATAGTGTGACAAGTGCCTTGTACAAGAGAGGCACTCAACACATATTTGTTAACTGAAAGGAAATGCTGTGATGCGGGAAGTTCAGGGTACAACGCAACATCGAGAATAAGAGATGCGTCTGTGTGTGTGTGTGTATAAAAAGATGCGCAAAAAGACTTTTGAAGTAGTTGATACCTACATTACAGCATGAAGACTAAAAGGAGATAGTGAAGTGTATTTTGGAGAAAGGAAGGAAGAAAGAAGGAGAAGAATCTTCCAGGCAGAGGGATCAGCATATGTAAAGGTCTGAAAACACGAGAGAATGTGGAAGGAAACTGGAATTAGTTCAGTATTGCCAGAAAGTAGAATGCGGGTTGTGGTGAACTTGTGAATGAGTAAAGATATGGGAATGGGAGTGGAGATGGGAAACACGGAGGACTCAGGTGGTGAAAGGCCAAGCTAAGGAGGTAGGACTATCAAACATAACAAGGAAATCAATGAGAAGTTCTAAACAATGAAAAGATAGCTTCAGATTTCCACTTTGAAGCCTCTCTCTGGCTGCAGCCTGGACAATGAATTGGATCTGGGACAGACTGGAGGTTGGAGGCAGACTCATGATGACCCCATGTGTGTCAGAGCAGAACTGTGCTCCATACGGTTTTCAGTGGCTGATTTTTCAGAAGTAGACTCCCAGACCCTTCTTCTGAGGCACATCTGAGTGGACTTGAACCTCACTTTTTGGTTAATAGACAAGCACATTAAATATTTGAATTACCCAGGGACTCCAAACAACAACAGAGTTTGTGGTATCTTGGTGAAATTAGTGATATCTTGTTGAGAATTTCTTCAGTGGAGAAGAAGGGGCAGAGGCCAGATACCTGGGAAGTAGACTAAGTATAAATAATTCTTAAGTCATTTGTCTGTTTAATTTCTGATAAGAAACAATATAAAGAGAGGTAAAAGGCACAGGAAAGAGTAAGGAAATTATAAAACAAGATTACTAAGACAGGAGTACATGAGTTCCATAGCTCTGCTGGAAGATTTAGATTTGGACAGAAGGAGGAGCAGCTTTTCCTTTGTAAGAGGACAGAAGATGGAAAGGAAGGGTGGTTCCCAGCATTGGTGGCAGAAGGCTATGGAAGTTCCTGTGTGATGGCATGTACATATTTTCTCCTCATTTTTCCACCTATTCATCTTTTTTTTTTTTTTTTTCTTAAATGGGGCACCTACCAAAATCTGCACTCATGAAACTTACAGATAATGAGGAAGTCAAACAAGTAATGAAAACATGTTTTTACAGTTGGTAAGTACAGGTACCTATGAAAAGATATAGGTATCAGCAAAAGCCTCCATGATAAAATGATGTTTAAACTGAGACCAAAAAGGAATTTGTCAAAGGGAGAAATTTCAATTTAGAGAAAAGTAATCTTCTAGGAGTAAGACAGAAAAGTAGAGTTAAAAGGACTAAGTAGAGTGGAGAAGACTGGAAATAGCCATTGTGGAGAATGGGAAAGAGATCTAAACAAGAAAGAACATAATTCCCAGGATTTTGGCGGGGGGGGGGGTCGGATGTTAGAGATGGTGAATTTACGAAGGCAGCGCTGAAAAGCACTTTATGATTTTCTCCAGCAGCACTTGCTGTGAACACTTATAATGTAATTATTTCTAAAGTTGAATTTTTCCAGCAGAGGGTGATATAATAACAGGGGGGTAAAGAAGTTAAGACTACAGGCAAGGGCCAATGGAGTCATGGATCACTACATCTAGGCTGAATGGGGAAGAAAGTGAAGACAGGATGAAGTTGAGGAATTAGGGAGAAGTAAAGTGTTCAATGCCTTGAGTGAAGCTTGGACTTTTCCCTTCAGTGCCATTTGTTCTTGATCATATGTTACGTCCTGAAATGGCTGAATGTCAACAAACTCTTTTTGGTATGGTGACTGTGTACTCCTTCCATCTTCTTTTGATACTTCCTGGGTGGTTTAATATTTTGCCTATAGAATCCTTCAATATTGCAATTAGAGGCTTCAATTCTTTCTTCCGTTCTTTCAGCTTGAGAAATCCCTAACATGTTCTTCTCTTTTGGTTTTCTAATGTCACGTCTTTGCACATTTAATTCTAATACACTGCTTTGTCTTCTCAACTTGCCCTTTGAAATCTTCTGTTCAGCTCTTTTACAGGATCATTTCTTCCTTTTGCTTTAGCTATTCTACATTTAAGAGCAAGTTTCAGAGTCTCCTTTGACATCCATTTTGGTCTTTTCTTCCTTTCCTGTCTTTTTAATAACATTGTGCTCTTTTCATGTATGATGTCGTTGATGTCATCCCACAACTCTGGTCCTCAGTCATTAGTGTTCAATGCATCAAATCTATTTTTGAGATGGTCTCTAAATTCAAGTGGAATATACTCAAGACGGCACTTTGGCTCTCATGGACTTTTGATTTTCTAAAGCTTCAACTTGAACTTTCATATGAACAATTGATGGTCTGAAGATGGAAAGAATACACAGAGTCACTGTACCAAAAAGACTTGGTTGACATTGAACCATTTGAAGAGGTAGCATATGATCAAGAACCAATGGTACTGAAAGAAGTCCAAGCTGCAGTGAAGGCATTTACAAAAACGAATGCTCTAGGAATTGACAGAATACCAACTGAAATATTTCAACAAACGATGCAACACTGGAAGCACCCACTCATCTATGCCGAGAAATCTGGAAGACAGTTATCTGTCCAACTGATCTATATTTGTGCCCATGCCAAAGAAAGGTGATCCAACAAAATGTGAAAATGATTAAACATTATTAATATATTATTAATATCACCCACAAGCAAAATTTTGTTGAAGATAATTAAAAAATGGTTGCAGCAGTACACCAACAGGGAACTGCCAGAAATTTAAGTTGGATTCAGAAGAGGACATGGAATGAGGCATATCATTGCTGATGTCAGATGGATCTTGGCTGAAAGCAGAGAATACCAGAAAGATGTTTACCTGTGTTTTATTGACTATACAAAGGCACTTGACTGTGTGGATCATAACAAATTATGCATAACATTGCAAAGAATGAGAATTTCAGAGTACTTAACTGTGCTCCTGTGGAACCTGTACATAGACCTTTATGTTCAAACAGAACAAGGGGATACTGCATAGTTTAAAGTTAGGAAAGACGTGTGTCCGGGTTGTATCCTTTCACCATAACTATTCAATCTGTATGCTGAGCAAATAATCCGAGAAGCTGGACTACATGAAGAAGAATGCGGCATCAGCATTGAAAGAAGACTCACTAACAACCTGCGACATGCAGATGACACAATCTTGCTTGCTCAAAGTGAGGAGGACTTGAAGCAACTACTGATGAAGATCAAAGACCACAGCCTTCAGTACTGATTACACCTCAACATAAAATAAAAATCCTCACAACTAGACCAACAAGCAACATCATGATAAATGGAGAAAAGTTTGCAGTTGTCAAGGATTTCATTTTACATGGGTCCACAATCAAAACCCATGGAAGCAGCAGCCAAGAAATCAAAGGATACATTGCGTTGGGCAAATCTTCTGCAAAAGACCTCTGTAAAGTGTTAAAAAGCAAAGATGTCATCTAATGACTAAGGTGCACCTGACCCAAGCCACGGTACTTTCAATTGCTTCATATGCATGAAAAAGCTGGACAATGAATAAGGAAGACTGAAGAAGAACTGATGCCTTTGAATTATGATGTTGATGAAGAATACTGAATATATCATGAACTGCCAGAAGAACAAACAAATCTATCTTGGAAAAAGTACAGCCAGAATGCTCCTTAGAAGGAAAGATGGTAAGACTTTGTCTCATGTACCTTGGACATGTTATCAGGAGGGACAAGTCGCTGCCTGGAGAAGGACATCATGCTTGGTGAAGTATAGGGTCAGTAAAAAAGAGGAAGATCCTCAACGAGATGGACTGACACAGCGGCTACAACAGGCTCAAGCATAGCAGTGTTTCGTTCTGTTGTACATGGGGTCGCTATGAGTCGGAAATGACTCAGCGGCACCTAACAATAAGAAGAAAGTGTTCAAGGAGACTTAGGTTCCAATGAATAAGGTCAAAGAATATAAGTGACTGAATGGGTAAGTTGGGGAGCATAGCAGCTTGTGTCAAAGCACAAGATGTCTGATTTAGTGATTACAGAAATGGAAAAGTGGGCATGATAACAAAGCTCAAGTAGGGTATGGCAAGCAGAAATGGAATGGAGGTGAAGGTCACTGAGGTGGAAAGGTTAAAAAAAAATCCTGAAAGGGCAGAGTTTTGATACGTCGTCACACAGGAGGATGGTAGGTTGAAGCTGAGAGGGTGACAGTGGCACTCAGTGGAAAGGTTCTCTGTGCCTCAGCTTCCTCATGGATATAATACTATCTCTGTTTCAGGGAAATTGTGCTGGGCAAAAGGGACCCCACGGAAGGTTATTCAGAAACAGTGGATGCTATGCAGATTGGGGTCTTTCATTGCCTAGAGTACATTGCTTAAGTTTTCACCTTATTTTGGAGTCAGAATGCCTGGTCCATGGCCTTACTTCCTTTCACCAAGTGACTCAACCTTTCTTAACCTTGTTTTTCTTGTCTGTCAATGGGGATAATTATAATACCTACTCCCTTAGGTTGTGAAAATTAAATGAAACAATATGTATAAAGCTATTTCATATGCTATTTTTAATATTATTTAGATGCTATTTCAGACAAGTGTTTCTATATTTAACTTGAAGGGTCACTCTGGCTTCAAAGGAGTAAGTGACCAACATCCCACTGGGGAAGTGAAAGAAGGTTTTACCAGAAAGATTTCAAGGTACACACTCTCAGCACATATAGTTTTATTGTTAGGAAATTAAATAGGGATAAAATGTTGTTGGCTCATCAGTGCTGTGGTGTATACACGTGTGTGAGTGTTTGATTTCCATGAACACAGCAATTTCCCAATGATCTAGTCTCAGTCCCAAATCCCATCATTGTCTGCACCAATCTAAATCCTATTCACCTCAAAAGATCCTGTTCTGCCTTCTGGGTAACTGGTCTACATTGGGCTCCTCTTCATCTGAGTGACCACAGAATTTACAGCCTGTGCCAAATCCTTTAGCACCAGCTTTCATTTTCTCTTAAATACCTATATTACGTCCTATACATCAGTCTTGTCCCTTTAATCATGTGAAATAATTCTCAGGACTGGGACAGAGGGCTTAACTTAACGTTTGGTATTTTCCCTACATTTAGCACTGGGCTGGCTGCATATTAAGAATCCAGGTTCTCTTGTTTAATTCGTTCTTTTCATCCCAACTTGTTGTCTAGAACCTCACAAAACTACAGTAAAGTCATTTAAAATTATTTATTTTTATACATAAGCTATTAGACCTCCAGGCAACCTCTCAGAAAAATGCCATATGAAACAATTACATTTTGTGGTTTTCTGAGATTCAAGATGCAAACCAAGGACTGTTAGCAAGAGAAGACATTGCCATAGAAATGTATTTGAGAAGCTTTCAGGTTGAGTAAGGACCTGTAGGGACTGCCTGCTCACAGGCAGAAAAGGTCACTGAAGCTTAAAGAGCTTCCCTGAGCCCACAGGAATACCAAGATAAAATGGAGGCAAAAGGTAAGTGGACAGATAGCTAGACTAACCAGTAGGACTGACATGCAGCCCCTGGTCCAGCTTTTAGCACACTGGCCAGCAGTGGGAAGAGTGTTCTCCCAAAGCTGCCTGCTGGCCGGAGGATGAGGGCTACCCTTGTCAAGCAGAGCTGTCTACCACTGGCTGCTGGGCATTTCATGCAAATGTTCAAACCCAATGACGATCTTTTTGGCATGGGGTTTTGGTATCAAGATAAGGTGGATGAGCCCTGTCTGCTCTTTGAAAGGCGGTCCAGCTGAGTCAGCCATGTGGGCACAGCTGGTAGACACTGGCTGCAGTTACTGCACATTTAATCACTTGGCAAATTAAAAAGATGTCCTACACAGGCTATAAGCTCACTCTTAGCTGCTTTCCAAATGGGAGGGCCAAGGGCAATTGAGTTTTCAGCATTCTTTCACGATAAAACTTACCTGAGCTTCACAATGAATCTTCAGAGTGAGACTCTAAAGGCTTGGAATTTGGGGGCTATGATTTAGTTAATATATGAACAGGAATTCATGAAACTCTACCAGTTTAGCCACATCCCCACTTTACATCTAAATATGCTCTGTGGTACGCATTTTTTTCCTTCTATATCCCTATTAATTTTTATTGATTTAGCACAGCCTGAGAAAGCACCATATTCTGCAACAATAGATCAACTGCAGAAGGAAAGTATAAAGAGCCCTGCTTTAAAAACTTCTGTGTGTAAAAAAATTTATATTGTTTGACATTAACCCTAGATGAACAACAACAAAAAAAGGCATAGTATGGTTGCCCTAAACCTAATGGATTATGGGAACATATTAATAGGAGTATAAAACACAAAACAAAGGAGAGGATAGTTTCACAGTGCTTCATACCAGTCAAACCTCATCTAGAGCACTGCACTCAGTTCTAGTGCGTCAGGAAAGCACAATCAGAGTAGGACAAAGGTCAGGAAATAGGGCCATGTCAGGTACTGCTTATCAAATATGGGTTATTAACCTTGGGAAAGAGAAGCTTGGGGGCACACCAGAATTGTCTTCAAGTATGAGAAAGTGTGTCATGTAGAAGAGGAGTTAGCCTAACTCCTTTTTAGAACTAATAATTTATAGGAGATATTCACACAAAAACAAAAAAAGGGAAAACTTTCTAACAATTATGTTATTGTTGTTACTTGCCATTTAGTCAGTTCTGATTCATGGTGATCTCATGTACGCAGACTAGAACTGCTTCAGAGGGTTTTCAAGGCTGTGACCTTCCGGAAGCAGATTGCCAGACTTGTCTTCTGAGGCACCACCGGGGGGGTTTGAGTCGCCAACCTTTCAGCTAGTAATCGAGCGCTGAACTGTTTTGTGTCATCCAAGGACTTTTCTAACTATTGTAGCAGTTAACAGTAAAAATTCTTCCCTCACAAGATAGTGTTTTCCCATCACTGCAACAATGATAGCACCATCATCAACAATAATAACAGGAACAATCACAAATGGAGGCTTAACTTTGGGAGCATTAAAGAACTTCCCTAATTACTAGAACTTATAAAGTGTGATGCTGGGATTCAAACTCAGGTCAGCTGATTCTAAACCCTGAACTCAAATCCACTAAACATTACTACCTCCACACCTACCTCATGGACTTGGTGCATACAAAGGACTTGAAACAGTATTTGGAAAAGAAGGCAATTGCTGATGTTAATTTTCATAGAGTCAGCTCTGACTCACTGATCTTATGTTTCACAGAACAAAATGTGCTTGGTCCTATACCATCTTCATGATCTTTGATATCTGAGCCCATTTTTGTGATTATTGTGTCAATCCATCTCATTGAGGGTTTACCTTATTTTCACTGACCATCTACTTTAACACCCCCACACATCTGTCAGTTTATCGTACTGTGGGGGCTTGAGTGTTGCTGTGATGCTGGAAGCTATGCCACTGGTATTCAGAAACAAGCACATTCACCCATGGGGGACAGATTTCAGCTGAGCTTCCAGACTGAGACAGATTAGGAAGAAGGACCTAGAAGTGTACTTCTGAAAAGAACCAGACAGTGAAAACCTTATGAATAGCAGCAAAACACTGTCTGATATAGTACCAGAAAATGAGTCCCCCATATTGAAAGGCACTCAAAAGATGACTGGGAAAGAGGTGCCTCTTCAAAGTAGGATCGACCTTAATGACATCAATGGAGTCAAGCCTCCAGGACCTTCATTTGCTGATGTGTCATGACTCGAAATGAGAAGAAACAACTGCAAACATCCATTAATAATCAGAACATGGTATGTACAAAGTATGAATCTAGGAAAATTGGAAATCATCAAAAATGAAAAGGAACACATAAACATCAATATCCTAGGCATCAGTGAGCTGAAATGGACTGGTATCAGTCATTTTTAACTGGACAATTGTATGGTCTACTATGATAGAAATGACAACTTAAAGAGGAATGGTGTTGCATTCATCATCAAAAAGAACATTTCAAGATCTATCCTGAAGTAAAAGCTGTCAGTGATAGGATATCTATATGCCTACAAGGAAGCCCAGTTAATACGACTTTTATTCAAATTTACACACCAACCACTAAGGCCAAAGATGAAGAAATTGAAGATTTTTACCAGCTTCTACAATCTGAAATTGATCAAACATGCAATCAGGATGCATTGATGATTACTAGTGATTAGAATGTGAAAGTTGGAAACAAAGAAGAAGGATCAATAGTTAGAAAATATGGCCTTGGTGATAGAAACAATGCCAGAGATCATATGACAGAATTTTGCAAGACCGATGACTTCTTCGTTGCAAATACCTTTTTTCACCAACATAAACAGTGACTATACACATGGAGGTTGTAAGATGGAATACACAGGAATCAAATCGGCTAAATCTGTGGAAAGAGTTGATGGAAAAGCTCAATATAATCAGTCCGAACAAGGACAGGGGCCAGCTGTGGAACAGACCATCAATTGCTCATATGAGAGTTCAAATTGAAACAAAAGAAAATTAGAACAAGTCCACAAGAGCCAAAGTATGAACTTGAGTATATCCCATCTGAATTTAGAGACCATGTCAAGAAAAGATTTGACACGTTGAACACTAATGACCGAAGACCAGAAGAGTTGTGGAATGACATCAAGCACATCATACATGAAGAAAGCAAGAGGTCATTGAAAAGACAGGAAAAAAAGAAAACACCAAAATGAATGTCAGAAGAGACTCTGAAACTTGCTCTTGGACGTTGAGCAGCTAAAGAAAAAGGAAGAAATGATGGTGTAAAAAGAACTGTACAGAAGATTTCAAATGGTGGCTCGAGGAGGCAAAGTAAAGTATTATAATGTCATGTGCAAAGAGCTGGAGATGGAAAACCAAAAGAGAAGAACACATTCGGCATTTCTCAAGCTGAAAGAACTGAAGAAAAAATTCAAGTCTTGAGTTGCAATAGGGAAGAATTCTTGGGGAAAATACTAAACAATGCAGGAAGTATCAAAAGAAGATGGAAGGAATACACACAGTCATTATATGAAAAAGAATTGATCAACGTTCAAACATTTTAAGAAGTAGCATACGATCAGGAACCGATGGTACTGAAGGAAGAAGTCCAAGTTGCACTGAAGGCAATGGTGAAAAACAAGGCTCCAGGAATCGATGGAATATCAATTGAGATGTTTCAACAAAACGGAGGCAGTGCTGGAAGTGCTCACTTGTCTATGCCAAGAAATTTGGAAGACAGCTAGCTGGCCAACGATTAGAATAGATCCATACTTATGCCTATTCCCAAGAAAGGTGATCCAACTAAATGCAGAAATTATCGAACAATTTGTTAATATCACAGGCAAGCAAAATTTTGCTAAAGATCATTCAAAAGCAGGTGCAGCAGTATATCAACAGGGAACTGCCAGAAATTCAGGCCAGATTCAGAAGAGGACATGGAAGGAAGGATATCATTGCTGATGCCAGACAGATCCTGGCTGAAAGCAGAGAATACCAGAAGGGTGTTACCTGTGTTTTATTGACTATGCAAAGGCATTCAACTGTGTGGATAATAACAAGTTATGGATAACATTTCAAAGAATGGGAATTCCAGAACACTTAATTGTGCTCATGAGGAACCTGTACATAGATCAAGAGGTAGTTGTTCAAACAGAACAAAGGATACTGCATGGTTAAAGTCTGGAAAGGTGTGTGTCAGGGTTGTATACTTTCACCATACCTACTCAATCTGTATGCTGAGCAAATAATCTGAGAAGCTTGAATATATGAAGAAGAATGAGGCATCAGGATTGGAGGAAGACTCATTAACAACCTGTGTTATACAGATGCTTGCTTGCTGAAAGTGAAGACTTGGAAGTACTTACTGATGAAGATCAAAGACCACAGCCTTCAGTATAAATTACACCTCAACATAAAAAAAAATAAAGAAAGAAAACAAAAATCCTCACAACTGGACCAATGAGCAACATCATGACAAATAGAGAGAAGACTGAAGTTGTCAAGGATTTCATTTTACTTGGATCCACAATCAGCACCCATGGAAGCTGCAGTCAAGAAATCAAGAGACACATTGCATTGGGCAAATCTTCTGCAAAGGGCCTCTTTAAAGTGTTGAGAAGCAAAGACGTCACCTTGAAAACTAAGGTGTGCCTGACCCAAACCATGGTATTTTCAATCACCTCATATGCATGTGAAAACTGGACAATGAATAAGGAAAACTGAAGAATTGCCACCTTTGAATTGTGGTTTTGGCAAAGAGTATTGAATATACCATGAACTGCCAAAAGAATGAACAAATCTGTCTTGGCAGAAGTACAACCAGTATGCTCCTTAGAGCAAGGATAGTGAGGCTGAGTCTTACATACTTTGGACATGTTGTCAGGAGGGATCAGTCCCTGGAGAAGGACATCATGCTTGGTAAAGTACAGGGTCAGAGGAAAAGAGAAAGACCCTCAAGGAAGTGGATTGACACAGTGGCTGCAACAGTGGGCTCAAGCATAACAATGATTGTGAGCATGGCACATGACCAGGCAGTGTTTCATTCTGTGGTGCCTATGAGTTGGAAAACCGACTTGATGGCACCTAACAACAACAACTACTTTACCAAACATCACATCCTTTTCTAGTGATTGGTCTTTCTTGATAACGTGTCCATGGAGCTTCTAAGGAGCGTTCTAGCTGTATTTTTTCTAAGACTTTTTTGTTCTTCTACCAATCTATGATATATTAAGTATTCTCCACCAACACCACAATTAAAATGCATCAGTTCTTCCTTTGCTTTCTTTTTTTACTGTCCAGCTTTTACATTCATGAGGCAATTAAAAATACCATGGCTTGAGACAGGTGCACTTTTGACTTCAAAGTGACATATTTGCTTTTTAGAATGTTAAAGAAGTCTTTTGCAGCAGATGTGCTCAATGCAATATGTCACTTGATTTCCTGACTGCTGCTTCCATGGGCATTGATTATTTATCCAAGTGGAATGAAATCTTTGAAAAATTCAATATTTTCTCCATTTTGGTATTTGAAATACTGATGGCATAACTTCCAGCAACATGCAAGCCAATGTAGGTGGCTCGTGAATATTAGATATTATCATTGTCAATATCACTATCATTATTATGTGTCACAAATGTTGAGAGTTGCCTTCCACTGCTGGAATGATGGGCTATACGACTTCTAAAAATGTCTGATTGTAAGGTTGTCTGGTTTTCTAATATAAGTGCATGGCCTCTTGAGCCACTTCCTCTTCTCTGGGCTCTCCCCAAGCATCTCTTCCTGCAACCACTGGAGCCCCATAATGCTTCTGGTCCTGCCACTACGCAAGGAGTCAAGTGTGTGTCTCTGACAAAGTTGCATCTGATAACCCCTGAGGTTCTGAATTTAATCCTAAAGTTGGACTCTTCTTTACTCAAATCCCATTCACAATTGGCACAATTCCATTTGCTGACTCAAAAGGGGGAAAGAGATTTTTGAAAAGGCTTATAACAAAGGCTCATAAGCCTTACAGATCAAACAGCTCTTAAAGAACAACATTTTGATGAGTTAAGTGTAAAAGAACCAGAAACATACGGATTAAATTCCCCTTGAAATTTGAATGCTTTAAAAAATTAAAGGGAAAAGCACTTGCCAGAATGCATTGGGGCCCTTTGCAGAATCTGAAACATTTAGAAAAACAGCTGGAGAAATTTTGCCCAAATGAGGCAGTGCCCAGTTTCTATATAGCTTAGTTGAAGTGCTATTCCCCCCGCCCCATGTCTTTTTTTGTCTCTCAGCAGACCATTTCAGATTCCCAGATCCCCTCCATTTCTTTTCCCTTAATGGCTAACTGCTAATTAGCAAGATATTTGTATGTTGGAAAAAGAAGTTCATTTTTTTAAATGGCTGGAGCCTACTGATTAGGTCACCAGTGGTATTCACCCATGTACCCCGATGGGGAGGTGCTTGCAGCAGCAGCCAGAGCGTTTGGCAGGAGCTAAATCCTGCCCTCCATGATACACTCACCCTGTGCCACAGACGTGCTGAAGAATGAGATGCCGGATCGATGAGTGATGAGTGTGGCAGCTCCCAGGGGCCTGATACAAGCTCACTGTACCATGCAGCCCTCATTTGGGATTCCTGGAGCCCTGGTGGAACAATAGTTAAGTGCTTGACTGCTATCAGAAAGGGTGGCAGTTCTAACATACCCAGCAGCTTCACGGGAGAAAGACTTGGCAATCTACTCCTGTAAAGATTATAGCCTAGAAAACACTGTAGGGCAGTTCTACTCTCTCGCAGGGGTCAGTATGAGTTGGAATCCATTGGACGGCACACAACAACAGAAAGGGCTACACACAAAGATTGAACTGTATTTACCAGGGATGTAGAATGTTGTGTTGGGTAGAATGTTGTTAGATCTGACATGTCTATTTGACCTGCTGGGGTGGTTCAGTGTAATGGTTCAAAGTGGGCAGTAAACTCTCCAGAAGAAGCAGGGAGTGACCCCTGACATGGGTGGGGGATGAGTTCTATAATTTATATATATACATACACACACACATATTTATCTTATCCTTTTTACATTCCTTTGTGCATGTGTGTGTGTGAGTGACTATGTGTATGCAAATATTTAATAATTTGCTTAGTATATATTTGTATGTTGGTACGGTGGTTTAACTTGCTAATAAATATACATATATTATGGGCATGAAAGACCTAAATTTTGGGGGTGCTTGATGGTAAGTACTGCCAGCCCAGACTTGGTATCAATAACTTACTGCTTTTGTTAATGCGTAACCTTTACACAAACTTAATCTTGTAACTAAGGAAATATTTTCTTTGAAACCAAGCTAAGAAAGAATGTTGTCGGCTTATTCCCAGAAGGCCTTGCAACAAAACAACAGTGTATCTAACCTCTATGTTCCCAGAAAGGAACATCTTGCAATTGTCTTGTAAACCCCTTCTCCTTGTAGTAACTAATCAACAGACTCTTTACACCAATCATGTTAAGAGCCTCGCTTTGAGATGTCCTGTTTTCCACTACCTTATTTCACTGAACACCAATGATTATACGTCAAACTAAATTCCTGGTGTAGCCCTAAACCTAACCCCACGTAACTGTTGCTCTCTGGAGCTCTGACTTTGACTCTGTGGAAATCAGTGTATCCCTGGCTTTAGCTGCCTTTTCTCTCAATAAATCTCTTGATTTTATTTTAAACAGAGTATAAGTCATTACACTATGACACACATGATACTCAAAAGGTTTTCTGTTTTGGCTTGTTTTGTATGGTTTTTTTGTTTGATCGTTTGTTTGTTTTTCTATTGGTGACTGTGAGCAATGTTAAAAAAATAGAGTCCACTGTCTGTGGTTACACAGATCTGAGCTTAAATCCTATCTCTGCCACTTACAAGCCAGATGACCTCAAGTAAGATGCTTTGTGTCTCTGAGCCTCTGTTTCTTGTCTGTAAAGTGAGAATTCTACTACCTTTGAAGGCTATGCTAAGTGGCAGTGAGGTTTAGGAGGGAAAAAAAAAAATTGAATCTAAACTCAGTAGCTGGTACATAGAGCCCTGGTGGCACAGTGGCTAAGAGCTCAGCTGCTAATCAAAAGGTAGGCAGTTCTAATCAACCAGCCACTCCTTGGAAGCTCTATGAGGCAGTTCTACTCTGTCTATAGGGTTGTGATGAGTTGGAATGGACTCAGTGACAATGGGTTTCTGGCATATAAGGGATTAGCGAGCCAGAGCTGCCATTGTTTGATTTATTTTTACTGTTTCTATTTTGTAGGGATGAATTTTCTAAGAACTGAACTTTTACTGAGACCTTCCTTCAATAAGAGAAAACAGACAATACATTTCGGCTGTCATTTTGAATCAGAGAGATGAGAAAGCTTAACTCTCTGTCACTCATCACCTTTATCAACAGATGTTTATAAAGCTTCTGATAAGCAAGACCAAATCCTAATTTTTTTCACACTCTTTTTCTGAGGGTCTATAGCAGGCTATCCTGTGCCTTTTCATGTGCTATCATCAAATCCATAGGATTGGCTGATGACAACTACTAGTATTCCAGTAGGGGTGTAAGGGTGGACATTAAATATCAGTTTCCCACATGAGCCAAATATGAAGAAGGCAGCTTCAACTTCCCAATGACTTGGAGAAATCCTCTCTGAAGTGGATATGAAAGGCAAAGAACTGTAGTTGACCCAGATACTTCAGAGAATTTCTGTTATGTTTTGCGGGAAAAACAAAGAAAAAATATTTCCAAGTAAAAGTGATGGGTGATAAAAACAATGTTGATAATAAGGTGTAATGAATGAGCAAAGGACTTTATGGTGTTTTACAAAAAGATTTTCCACAAAGCTTATCTTATTTGATCTTCAGTGTAATCCAATAAAATAGGTATTGCTACTTGTTATTTTATAGATGAACAAACTGAGACCAACAGAGACTATGCAAGATGCTGTAGAGAAATGGCAGTGCTTCAAAAACATAGATTTATCCTCAAAACCTCCTAATTCCCCACTATAACTTATATCCCCCAACACTGCATCATTCTTTATAAAATCAGCTTTTCTCCCATAGAACTTACTGCCAACTGAAATTTTCTTTTTAACTTATTTAAGTACTATCTTTTGTGTCTTCCCCTTCCCCCCCCCCCACCACCACCTTTCCATGAGAATGTTAGCTCCACTATGACAGGGACTGTGACCAGCTTGTTTACCAGAGTATTGAACCAAGTCTTCTACCTAGTTAGCACTCAATAAATATTGATGGTGGTCCTGGCTTCTCTCCCTATCCTTTGTCCACATGGGGGTCGGTGATATGGGCTGTGGTCCAAATCCAGCCCACCCTTGTTTTAGTAAATAGAGTTTTACTGGAACACAGCCGTGCCTATTTGATTGCATATTATCTTTGGCCACTTTTGTGCTACAACAGCAGAGTTGAATAGCTGCAGCAGAGACCTGCAAAGCCTAAAATATGTACTATTTGGTCCTTTAAAGAAAAAGCATGCTGACCTCTGGCCCACAAGAATCAAGCAGAAGTTATAGATGAAGAAAAGAAATATTTATCAAGCAAGACTGTTACTAAAAACGTTACAGTTGGAGGACAGCTGTTTCATCAACAGATACTCATTAAGTCAGATTAATTCAGCTATTTAGCATGAAATGTATGGGGTAATCAATACTATTGTGTCTGTTGTTAAAAAAAAAAAAACGATGAAAGTATGTCATTGATTACATACCCACCAACGCTGTCAGCATTTACCTTTAGTTCAGGTAAATGCCAGTAAGATAAAGGTTAGCTATTGCATAAGAACAATTAGATTTTCAACCAATTCTCAGTCATTCTGAGATAGATTAATAAACCTTGGCTGCACTTTCTCTTCTCTCCTGATTTCTGCCATTAGGCAATTTCACTTCTTCAGACTCCCAGAGGGAGAAGAGAGATGGGGAGAGCCATTCTTTAAGCACTTGTAAGCCTTTCTGAAAAAAGGCTGGGTGCTAAAAAAAAAAAAAAAAGTCTTTAGAGATAATGAATAAACACTTTATTTTTAGATTTCTGGGAAGACTGCAATTATCTATACTCTCTAAGCTAATAATATGTAGGGAAATCCAGAGCTGACTGGAGATAGCAGAAGCTATGTTTGAACCTGAGATTATCAGAAATTCTCTTTTCAGTTAGATGTACATACGTATGACTATTTTATATTGTTCAAAAATGTTCAGTAATGGTAGCTGGGCACTATCGAGCTCTTCTGGTTTCATGGCAAAGGAGACAGTTGTTCATGGAGGCAATTAGCCACACATCCCATATCCTCCTGCTATTCCTGATTCTCCTTCTTCCTCTGTTGCTCCGGGCAAATAGAGGCTGATTCTTGTGCTTTGGATGGCCACTTGCAAGCTTTTAAGACCCTAGGCAATAAGCAATAAACTAGGAAATAGAACAGAAGCACCACATATGTTGTTAGGCCAGTTAACTGGGATGTCTATGGCCACGACCCTAAACTTCCAAACCAGGAAACCAAATCCCATGATGCTTTTGGCCGTACATAAGCAACCTCAACATCTACTCTTTTTCATCACTAATATTTTTTTGTCATTGTTTAAATATTTCTATCCCACAATTTTTGCCATTTCAACTTTTTACAGGTGTACAACTTATAATCAATTATAATCGACTGCACAACCCTAACCCTAACTAATATGATTTTTCCATCGCTGTAAACCGAAACTCAGTACTCTATGAGCAATAACAACCCCCCATCCCCTCCTGTTTTCCATCTCTCATAATCACCATTAAACTTTGGTCTCTATATATTTGCCTTTTCTTGTCTTTTTATGTAAGTGAGATCAAATTTATTTGTCCTTTTGTGATTGACTTATTTGACTTAGCATAGTGTCTTCAAGCTCCATCCATATTGTAGCATGTATCAACACTTCATTTCTCTTACTGGCTGAGTAATATTCCATTGTATGTATCTATCACATTTTGTTTATCTGTTTATCTTTGATGGGCATTTACGTTGTTTCCACCTTTTGGCTTTGTGAATAGTGCTGCAATCAACATTGTTGTACACATAACTGTTTGAGTCCCTGTGTTCAAGTCTTTTGGGTATATACCTGGGAGTGAAATTGCTGGGTCAAGGTTCTATAGAAGAATCTTGATCAAAAGGGAGAAAATGGAGAACAGAATTTCAAATTTTCATGCAATCCAGACATTCTGGAGCCATGGAGGCTGGATGAACCCCTGAAACTATTGCCCTGAGATGTTCTTTAAACCTTAAACCAAACATATCCGCTGAAGTCCTCTTAAAACCAAACAGGAAGCCAAGATGGTGGAACAGACAGCCGCTTCCATTCAGCCTACAACAAAGACCTGAAAAAACAAGTGAAACGAGTATATTTGTGACAAGCTGGGAGCCCTGAGCATCAAAGGCAAGCTTAGACAACGAACTGAGGGGCAGGGGAAGGAAGAGACCTTTCAGAAGAGGAGAGGAGTTACCGAACCTGAATCGTTCGGAGCCCTCAGGCACCATTCTGAGAGCTGCGGTGGTGGCGGGCTGGTCCTAGAGTTTGGCTGCAGTTTCCTCAGGGAGAAGCAGCCAGCCACACAGCCCACTCACACCTCCGGAACCTGAGGAGAAGGGTGCTCTCGGGAAAAGCTAAGTACTTGCATATATTTTACCACCCCCCTCCCCAAGCCAACTTTGGCGGCTGAATCCCTAAGCATGAGATAGACCCTGGTGAACACCTGGAGCCGTCCTCCCGGCCTTGGGGAAAGAAAAAATTTGCAACTCGGGGGAAAAGACAATTTGCTAGCTCCATTAACTGGGGGAGCTCAGGACAGAAGCAGCTCCTGTCCAGCCATAAACCGTCCGTGGACCTTGAGCACCTTTCCCTTCTGCATGGACCTGTGTGGACCTATTTTGGGAAAATAGACCCTCGTTGGCAAACTTCAACCATTTCAGCTGTGCGGTGGAGAGGTGGGTGTTTGACCTTTCACATTGCTTTGCCTATTAAACAAGGTCCTCACCTACCCACATCAGGGACTTAAGGACTGGTGGCTCCATTTCGGTCGCCCAGCCACCCGTGACAGGGGTCCAGGGATAACTGGTACCTCCCAGTCCTTACGACAAAATCTTTGGGTGCCCACGGTCCCTCTGCAGAGCCCGCCCACCAGCATGCTCTAGGGAACAGAGACGCGTTTAACTCAGAGACACTTGGGGGTCGCTTCTCAGCCCCCTGCCTTATTCAGAGCATGACCCCCTGCTGCAATCAGAAACCAGTATATATGCCAATCACTCCTGCCCCTCTAAGACAGTAGGACAGAGTCTCTACCACACACTTGACATCAGCTACCTGGAAACCTGAGCTGAATTCATACAAGAAAACTGAATGGACTCCTAGACTGATATACCTGATAACAGCTCTAGCCAGCTGGGACAGGACACCAGAGCTCCAAAGGTGAAAATAATCAAGCTAGCTCACTCAAGCAACCCATAGAGGTATAACAAAACAAAGCAAGCACCTGTGACACAGTAAGTAAGCATAAACTAATACAATAACTTACAGATGGCTCGGAGACAACAGTCAATATCAAGCCACATAAAGAAACAGGCCATGATCACCTCAACAAGCTCTCAAAACAAAGAATCCAGGGATCTTCTAGCTGAAAGTGCATTCCTGGAATTACCAGATGCAGAATACAGAAGTTTAATGTACAGAACCCTTCAAGACATCAGGAAGGAAATGAGGCAATACTCAGAACAAGCTAAGGAACACAGAGATAAAGCAACTCGAAAAATCAGAAAGATTTTTCTGGAACATAATGCAAAGTTTAATAAGCTGGAAAAATCCATAGACAGCAATCAGAAATTCAGAAGATTAACAATAAAATTACAGAATTAGATAACTCAGTAGAAAGTCAGAGGAGCAGAATTGAGCAAGTAAAAGCTAGAATTTCTGAAGTCAAAGATAAATCACTTGGGACTAACATATTTGAAGAAAAATGAGATAAAAGAATTAAAAAAAAAAAATGAAGAAACCTTAAGAATCATGTGGGACCCTATCAAGAGAAATAACCTACGAGTGATTGGAGTACCAGAACAGGGAGGGATAACAGAAAATACAGAGGAAATTGTTGAGGATTTGTTGGCAGAAAACTTCCCTGATATCGTGAAAGATGAGAAGATATCTATCCAAGATGCACATCGAACTCCACATAAGGTAGATCTTAAAAGAAAGTCACCAAGACACATTATAATCAAACTTGCCAAAACCAAAGATAAAGAAACAATTTTAAGAGCAGTGAGGGATAAAAGAAAAGACACCTACAGGGGAAAGCCAATAAGAATAAGCTCAGACTACTCGGCAGAAACCATGCAGGCAAGAAGGCAATGGGATGACATATTTAAAAAACTGAAGGAAAAAAATTGGCTGCCAAGAATCATATCCATCAAAACTGTCTCGTAAATATGAAGGTGAAATTAAGACATTTCCAGATAAACACAAGTTGAGGGAATTTGTAAAAACCAAACCCAAACTACAAGATATACTAAAGGGAGCTCTTTGATTAGAAAATCAATAATGTCAGGTATCGATCCAAGACTAGAACAGTGGGCAGAGCAACCAGAAGTCAACCCAGACAGGGAAATCCAAAAAAAAAAAAAAAAACAAAGCAAGACTTAAAAAAAAAAAAAAAAAGCCCAACACAGGGTAATGGCTATGTTATTATATAAAAGAAGACAACATTAAAATAATAAAGAGGGACTAAGAAATCTAATCATACACCTTCCATATGGAGAGGAAGATACGGCGATACAAAGAAATAAAAGTTAGTTAGAAATTTAGAAAAATAGGGGTAAATAAAAGGTAACCACAAAAGAGACAAACTATCCTACTCATTGAAATAAAATACCAGGGAAAAATACAGACTCAGCAGAAACAAAACCAACAACAACAAATATGAGAAAAGGACAATATATAAAGAAAATCTACTCAGCACATAAAATCAAGTGGGAAAAAGAAGCTGTCAGCACACAAAAAAAGACTTCAAAATCATAGCACTAAATTCATACGTATCCATAAGTACCCTGAATATAAATGGACTAAATGCACCAATAAAGAGACAGAGAGTGGCAGAATGGATTAAAAAACAAGATCTGTATATATGCTGCCTACAAGAGACACACCTTAGAGACACAAACAAACTAAAACTCAAAGGATGGGAAAAAAATATATCAAGCAAACAACAGTCAAAAAAAGAGCAGGACTGGCAATATTAATTTCTGACAAAATAGACTTTGAAGTTAAACCCATCAGAAAGGATAAGGAAGGACACTATATAATGATTAAAGGGACAACACACCAAGAAGATATAACCATATTAAATATTTATGCACCCAATGACAGGGCTGCAAGATATATAAAACAAACTCTATCAGCATTGAAAAGTGAAATAGACAGCTCCACAAAAATAGTAGACTTCAATACACCACTTTTGGTGAAGGACAGGACATTCAGAAAGAAGCTCAATAAAGACACAGAAGATCTAAATGCCACAATCAACCAACTTGAACTCCTAGACATACACAGAACACTCCACCCAACAGCAACCAACTATACTTTCCTTTCTAGTGCACATGGAACATTCTCTAGAACAGACCACATATTAGGTCATAAAGCAAGCCTTAGCAGAATCTAAAACACTGAAATATTACAAAGCATCTTCTCTGACCATAAGGCCATAAAGCTGAACTCAATAACAGGAAAAGCGGGGAAAAGAAATCAAACACTTGGAAACTGACTAATAAAAAATAAATAAAATAAATAAATTTTTTTCTTTTTTTTGACCAATACCCTGCTCAAAAAAGACTGGATTAGAGAAGACATATGGAATAAAGAAATTCATAGAATCGAATAAGAACGAAAACACTTCCTATCAGAACCTTTGGCACACAGCTAAAGCAGTGCTCAGAGGCCAATTTATATCAATAAATGCACACATCCAAAAAGTAGAAAGGGCCAAAATCAAAGAATAATCCCTACAACTTGAACAAATAGAAAGAGAGCAACAAAAGAAACCCACAGGCACCAGAAAAAAAAAAAATGATAAAAATTAGAGCTGAACTAAATGCAATAGAAAACAGAAAAACAATTGAAAGAATTAACAAGACCAAAAGCTGGTTTTTTCAAAAACTCAACAAAATTGATAAACCATTGGCCAAACTGACAAAAGAAAAACAGGAGAGGAAGCAAATAACCTGAATAAGAAATGAGATGGGCAATATTACAACAGACCCAACTGAAATTAAAAGAATCATATCAGATTACTATGAAAACCTATACTCAAATTTGAAAACCTAGAAGAAATGGATGAGTTCCTAGAAACACGCTACCTACCTAAACTAACACAAACAGAGGTAGAACAACTAAATAGGCCCATAACAAAAGAAGAGATTGAAAAGGTAATCAAAAAACTCCCAAGAAAAAAAAAGCCCTGGTCCGGAAGGCTTCACTGCAGAGTTCTACCAAACTTTCAGAGAAGAGTTAACACCACTACTAAAGGGATTTCAGAGCATAGAAAAGGATGGAATACTACCAAACTCATTCTATGAAGCCACCATATCCCTGATACCAAAACCAGGGAAAGACTCCACAAGAAAAGAAAATTATAGACCTATACCCCTCATGAATGTAGATGCAAAAATCCTCAACAAAATTCTCGCCAATAGAATTCAACAACATATCAAAAAAATAATTCACTATGACCAAGTGGGATTCACACCAGGTATGCAGGGATGGTTCAACATTAGAAAAACAATTAATGTAATCCACCACATAAATAAAACAAAAGACAAGAATCACATGATTTTATCAATTGATGCAGAAAATGCATTCGACAAAGTTCAACACTCATTCGTGATAAAAACTCTCAGCAAAATAGGAATAGAAGGAAAATTCCTCAACATAATAAAGGGCATTCATACAAAGCCAACAGCCAACTTCACCCTAAACGGAGAGAGCCTGAAAGCATTCCCATTGAGATCCAGAACCAGACAAGGATGACTTTTATCACCGCTCTTATTCAACACTGTGTTGGAGGTTCTTATTCAACACCGTGTTGGAGGTCCTAGCCTAAGCTAGATAAAGAAATAAATGCATCCAGATTGGCAAGGAAGAAGTAAAAGTATCTCTTTTTGCAGGTGACATGATCTTATACACAGAAAACCCTAAGGAATCTTCCAGAAAACTACTGAAACTAATAGAAGACTTCAGCAGAGTATCGGGATACAAGATAAACATACAAAAATCAGCTGGATTCCTCTACACCAACAAAAAGAACATTGAAGAGGAAATTTACAGTTGCCTCCAAGAAGATAAAATACTTAGGAATAAATCTTACCAAAGATGTAAAAGACTTATACAAAGAAAACTACAGTACACTTCTGCAAGAAACCAAAAGAGACTTACATAAGTGGAAGAACATACCTTGCTCATGGATAGGAAGACTTAACATTATAAAAATGTCTATTCTATCAAAAGCGATCTATACATTTAATGCAATTGTGATCCAAATCCCAAGGACATTCTTTAATGAGATGGAGAAACAAATCATCAATTTCATATGGAAGGGAAAGAGGCCCCGGATAAATAAGGCATTACTGAAAAAGAAGAACAAAGTGGGAGGCCTTACTTTACCTGATTTTAGAATGTATTATACTGCCACATTAGTCAAAACAGCCTGGTACTGGTACAACAACACATACATGGACCAACAGAATAGAATTGAGGATCCAAGCAGAAATCCATCCACATATGAGCAGTTGATATTTGACAAAGGCCCCAAAACAGTTAAATGGGGAAAAGACAGTCTTTTTAACAAATGGTGCTGGCATAACTGGATATCCATCTGCAAAAAAATGAAACAGGACCCATACCTCACTCCATGCACAAAAACTAACCCAAAATGGATCAAAGACCTAAATATCAAATCTAAAACAATAAAGATCATGGAAGAAAAAAGACAGACAACGTTAGGAGCCCTAATACATGGCATAAACAGTATAGGAAACATTATAAAGAATGTAGAAGAAAAACTAGATAACTGGGAGCCCCCAAAAATCAAACACTTAATGCTCATCCAAAGACTTCACCAAAAGAGTAAAAAGACTACCTACGGACTGGGAAAAAGTGTTTAGCTATGACATTTCTGATGAGTGCCTGATCTTTAAAATCTATATGATACTCCATAAACTCTACTGCAAAAAGACAAATAAACCAATTAAAAAATGGGCAAAAGATATGAATAGACACTTCACTAAAGAAGACATTCAGGTAGCTAACAGATGTATGAGGAAATGTCCACGATCATTAGCCATTAGAGAAATGCAGATCAAAACTACAATGAAATTTCATCTCACTCCAACAAGGCTGGCATTAATCTAAAAAACACAAAATAATAAATGTTGGAGAGGCTGTGGAGAGATTGGAACACTTCTACACTGCTGGTGGGAATGTAAAATGGTACAACCACTTTGGAAATCAATTTGGCGTTTCCTTAAAAAGACAGAAATAGAACTACCATATGATCCAGCAATCCCACTCCTTAGAATATATCCTAGAGAAATAAGAGCCTTTACACAAACAGATATATGCACACCCATGTTTATTACAGCACTGTTTACAATAGCAAAATCATGGAAGCAACCAAGGTGGCCATCAATGGATGAATTGATAAATTATGATATATTCACACAATGGAATACTACCCATCAATAAAGAACTGTGAGGAATCTGTGAAACATTTCATAACATTGAGGAACCTGGAAGGCATTATGCTGAGTAAAATTAGTCAGTTGCAAAAGGACAAATATAGTATAAGGCAACTATTATAAGAACTTGAGAAATAGTTTAAACTGAGAAGAAAACTTTCTTTTGTGGTTACGAGAGAGGGGAGGGAGGGGGGTGGGAGGCGGTATTCACTAATTAGATAGTAGATAAGAACTACTTTAGGTGAAGGGAAGGACAGCACACAATACAGGGGAGGTCAGCACAGTTGGACTAAACCAAAAGCAAAGAAGTTTCCTGAGTAAACTGAATGCTTCCAAGGCCAGCGTAGCAGGGGCAGGGGGCTGCAGACCATGGTTTCAGGGGACATCTAAGTCAATTGGCATAATAAAATCTATTAACAAAACATTCTGTGTTCCACTTTGAAGAGTGGCGTCCGAGGTCTTAAACGCTAGCAAGCATCCATCTAAGATGCATCAATTGGTCTCAACCCACCTGGATCAAAGGACAATGAAGAACACCAAGGACACAAGGCGATTACGAGCCCAAGAGACAGAAAGGGCCACATTAACCAGTGACTACATCATCCCGAGACCGGAAGAACTAGATGGTGCCCAGCCACAACCTATGACTGCCCTGACAGAGAACACAACAGAGAACCCCTGATGGAGCAGGAGAGCAATGGGATCCAGACCCCAAGTTCTCATAAGACCAGACTAAATGGTCTGACTGAGACTAGAAGGACCCTAGTGGTCATGGTTCCCAGACCTTCAGTTGGCCCAGGACAGGAACCATTCCCTAAGCCAACTCTCCAGACACGGATTGGACTGGACAATGGGTTGGAGAGGGATGCTGGTGAGGAGTGAGCTTCTTGGATCAGGTGGACACTTGAGACTAGGTTGGCATCTCCTGCCTGGAGGGGAGATGAGAGGGTGGAGGGGGTTAGAAGCTGGCGAAAAGGGCACGAAAAGAGAGAGTGGAGGGAGCGAGCAGGCTGTCTCATTAGGGGGAGAGTAATTGGGATTGTGTAGCAAGGTGTATATGGGTTTTTGTGTGAGAGACTGACTTGTTTTGTAAACTTTCACTTAAAGCACAATAAAAATTATTTAAAAAAAATAAAACCGAACAGTAGTTTAGCTTAACTAGTAAACAACGTCTGCCTTGAGCACTGTGCTCTTTTAAGATCTATCTAGATGAGATCCAAGAGCAACTCGAAAAATCAGGCAGGAAACGTAGGGGGCGGCAGTGAGTTCATGTTAATGGGATAGGGACAATATGGAAAAGGAGGGTGAGAATGGTTTTACAACTCGAAGAATGTAATCAATGTTACTGAATTGTGCACGTAAAAGATATTGAGTTGGTACATGTTTTGCTCTGTATATTCTCGACAACAGTAAAAATAAAATAAATTAGAAGAAAAAAAAAAGACAAAATCCTTAGCTACCTTAGAAAATGCAATATCGACCTGGGAACACCACTGGAGAAAGATTTTGATATCGGGGCCCCCCAAAATGCTGTTTTACCTCACTATTGCAAAGTATGTTTTCACATTTTAATACTTCTGAATTAGAAATTGATCTTATAATCTCTTGAGCATTTCATGAGGTACCCAACCTGCTACTTCTCTCAACCCTAAAAAGTTGTTAATAAATCAACAAACCCCTTAGAGTAGACAGGAATCTTCAAATAAAGAAAATATATTTGCTGGGAAACTAAAAGAGAATGGAGGGAATCCATTTTTCATGGAATATCTTCTCTGAAATTAATCCTCGCCACTGATATAAAAGGCCCACAATGTCAAGCCTCGTACTGTTTTTAACTTTTGAGAACAATGTCTCCATCTACCTGTCTAGTCATTCCCACAAGAATCAGTGATAGCACCTGAAAAACAGACACGGCCAAGTTCCTCACAAACAAGTCCTGTCACTCTCGCTGCCCAACAGTTTCCAAGTCAGCCATAGGTTTCATTCCCACATGCCCTTTTGCTTCAAAATGCCTACCAAGTTCATTCTAAGGCACAAAGACACCGGAAGCTGTGCATTGTTTTCTGAACAAACCACTATCCAGTGGCCTATTGCAAAATTAGCTGAGGGAGAATCTGTGCCGAGAGATAAATCTGTCTCTGACATTTCAAGCCTCATCCTCAGCCAATTAGAGCTGTTGCTTCAATACTGGCCTCACAGCACACATTTAAACCGCACTGACCCCCAGAGTGCTCGGCCTGCAGAAGTCTCTCAGTCAGTACACAGAGTCCTCTCCATCTGTGACTCAATGGCAGGGCAGGTGAGGACACGGTTTTATGGACTTTCAAACCAAAAATAGTTTTGTAGTCAGAGCTGGAGCTGTCTGAAGAAACAAGGAATGGAGTAGAGAAACTGCTGATGATAAGAAGTTTTTTACAGGAGGACTGGCTCCTTAGCCACAGCGTTGGCTTTGGCCTCTGAATGCAACCCTGGGCCACACAGAAGCCTAGACTACTGGACAGATGAATTAATGGTGCTTTATTCCAAAACAGAATTGACCTGAACAGGTCAGCTTGGTGAATCTCCTAGTGGGGCTATGGCCTGCATTTATAAGGATTGCTCCTGGTCAGGGCTTGCTGAAACTCTCCCCAAGCTATTTAAGTGGCCCTATAATTTTTTTTTTTATATGCCGAAAGTACCTTTCTGGAGAGAAAGTGAAGCCATTTCTCCTTTTTACAATATTCATAGCTTGCCATTTCCAAAGCACATTTTTTAATCAGAGGAGACAAAGTACTTTTCAAACTATTATTAAACTAATGTACTGCATGGTTGGGGCCATTTACATCAGCAAAGCATTACATGTGGATTGCTTCCTACAGGTAAGTCTTGACTTCTGCTCCCATTTCTCTGGTAAGATAAAATGAGATCCTGGGAAGATAATCCCCAAGGCCAAAGGTCTTCAGAATACATCAGAATATTTTATTGTCATTGAATTTCCTTCGCAAATAGAAAACTCTTCATTTTGGCTCTAGATTTATTTTACAGAAGGACCCTTAATTTGGAAACTCAGTCTGGGGAACAGTCAACTTCTGTTTTCTTACGCAAATGACACAAAGCCCAAGCTGTTGGGCCCCAGGATGTGTGGAGATGGGGCCTCTCCAGGCTGAGAGAGATGGCGGCAAGCAGCATGCAGAGGACTGGGCTCCCAAACCTGCCTCATTTTTCAGAAATCACACCATCTTTGGATCTGGCTATAGAGTAACTTTCAGAGAGTGTTTGTTGGAAAATTGTTCTTCTTTCAGAAGGGTACCCAGGAGAAAACCCGCTATTCCTCTCAGCAGTAAAATGAAAGCACCCGCACCCCCATGTCCACAATATGCACACGTTCACTTCAGTGATGACAAATTGCCGCAGTAAAAGAAAGAACCAGAGACCCATAGAGGCAGCCAGGGAGCTCCCCTGGGGAAGTGGCAAGGAGATCTATGTACACAGCGTTCACTCATTGAAATAAGCCTCCTGTCTCTGTAAAACTAAAAATAAGGATGATAACGAGAAAGATTTATCTGTGTCTGAAAGAAAGTTCTGACGTTACCATAATGACATCTTTCTAGAAAGCCTGTTCTTCCCTTTCCATTCATATCTCCACTTAGTATTCTCAGAAAATTTAGCTAAAGGGAACTACTCTTTTCCCATGGTTCACAACAATCAGATTGCCCAAACTAGCACACACTCCTCCGAACTTGGTTAATTACATCATTAGCAGAAATACCAAAAGCAACAAATCAGCGTCATGTGTGCGTGTTTGAGAACCTTATTGTTCCAAGAAACTCCTAATTACATGTTTCCTCTGTTATCCTTCTGCTATCTACCCTTCACCCCTCCCCAGTTCCCTACGGGAGACCTACTAACACAATCAAAGAAGATTCTAAAAAGGCTTGTCATATCCCGGGGTTTACAATACATGGTATTCAAAATGCAGTGATGTTAATGTTGTTTTACAGTATGATGGCTGCTTGGGGGGCTTGCCACCGTCTGTGCGCATTAACCCTTTTTCTAAGTCAGGGGAAGGGCTGGTGTTTGCTCATTCATGGAGTAATGCTGCCTGTCTCCCTGCTCTCTTCTCAACCCAGTCACTGATTTGGGGCTAGCAGCTACCAGTTATTAGCAGAGAGGTACCTTAGTAAGGTTTGGGATAATAAGCATCTACTGATTCTGCCCTAACCAATTCCTATAAGACGCATTATTAGCACTACCTCTGAGTTCTCCAAAAATCAACTAGAATATCCAAGTGGGCATGGGTTATACACACAGGAGATTTTATTAGATCCATAGCTGGGGACTCCTAACACAGGCCTATTTCTAATGAAGGATGGCCTGGTTACCAAATGTAAGTTAGGGAGGATTTTACTGTACATTAAACCTGAAAATAGTGAACTTTTTTAAGAATCTGATGAAAGCGATGGACTCTAACTCTAGGAAAATGTACACACTCTCTCAGATACACACACACACACACACACTCTTTCTGAAAAACTCATGGACTCCTTGAAGCTCATCCAGGTCACCAGCCCCAGATGAGGAGATTTCAGTTTATTAGGAGTTTCACTTCCTCTAAACACATCACACGTTCTTTCCCACATTCCCATTATAACCATGTCTAATGGATTTTAATGACTGACTCTCTGGTTTTCTTGTATGTTAATCAAATTATTTCCTCACTTGTAGGAGGTTAACAATCTACTACAACAGTATTTAATTCTAATCCACACGTCTCAAGCACTTACTATAGGTGAGTTCTAGAATAGTTTTATGTGTCAGCTTGTCTAGGCTATACCAAAAAAAAAAAAAAAACTAAACCCCATCAAGTCAATTCCGACTCATAGCGACTCTACAGGGCAGGCATGGGGCCCAGGTGGCGCAGTGGTTAAGTGTTTGGCTGCTAACCAAAAGGTGGGCAGTTCAAATCCACCAGCTGCTCCTTGGAAACCCTAAGGGGCAGTTCTACTCTGTCTTGTAGGGTCAGTATGAGTCAGAATCAACTCGACTGCAATGGGTTTTTGGTAGGGCAGGGCAGAATTGGCCCATAAGATTTCCAAGGCTATAACTGGTGCAGTGGTTAAGAGCTATGGCTGCTAACCAAAGGGTCAGCAGTTTGAATCCACCAGCAGCTACCTGGAAACCCTATGGGGCAGTTCTACTCTGCCCTATAGTGTCGCTACAAGTCAGAATCGACTCGATGGCAACAGGTTTTTTTGTTTTTTTTAATCTTTAGGAAAGCAGACTGCCAAATCTTTCTTCCGCAAAGAGTCTGGTGGGTTCAAACAATTTTGGTTAGCAGCTGAGCACTTAATCACTGTGTCATCAGGGCTCCTCCCTTCATAGCGACCCTGGTGGCACAGTGATTAAGTTCTCAGCTGCTAACAGAAAGGTTGCCACTTCTTCTCAGGAGAAAGATGTAGCAATCTGCTTCCTTAAAGATTACAGCCTTGGAAACATTATGGGGCAGCTCTACTCTGTCCTATAGGGTTACTGTGATTTAGAATTGACTGGACAGTAATGGGCTCAGCTAGGCTACAGTTCTCAATTATTCAATTAAACACTAATCTAAGTGTTGTTGTGAAGGTATTTTGTAAATCTGATTAACATTAAAAATCAGTTGACTTTAAGTAAAGAAAGTTATCCTAGATAATCTGGGTGGTCATGATCCAATCAGCTGAAAGTCCTCAAGAGATGAACTGAGGTTTCCCAAAAAGAAAAATAATAACAATAATTTGGCCTGTCGACTGCAGCTTCTGCTCAAGCCTGAGGGCTCCAGCCTGTCTTGCCCGATGCCTTGCCTTACTGATTTTGAACTGGCCGAATCAGCCCCCACAACTGCATAAGCTAATTCTTTGCAACAGATCCCTTTATATACATCTATTACCAGTTTTGTTTATCTCACTGAATCTTGGATGATAAATATTTTGCCACTGGGAAGTGCGGAGCTGTTGGAATATCTGCCTAAAAAGGTGGAATGAGGATCACAGTAGAGAAAAACTATATCATACTAGAGAATACATACATTGTCTTAAACACAGTGCTGGTTGCAGTACGAACTTTAAAGGCACTTCTGGTGAGGATTCAGAAGAAAATTAGAAACATGTAGGAAAGGCAATCTTTACTATATAGTGGCACATTTAGCCAAGTTGTGTCCTACAGGGTGTGGAAAGTGAAACTTGTAAGCAATGAACTTAGATGTCTAGCTAAGGAGATTTCTAAGCAAAGTGTTGAAGATGTGGCCTGGTTTATTCTTGCTGCTTATAGTAAAATGCAAGAGGACAGAGAAAAATTGAAGAGACAAATATTAAGCAAAAAGGAACTGGGACTTGATGATTTGGGATATTTTCAGCCCATGTAGATTGCAAAGGATGCTACAATTAGGAGATTCATTGTTAGGAAAATGGGCTCTGGAAAGAGGGTAAAAGGTGTGGCTAGACAACCTTTTGCTAGTGCTGAAGAGACTAGACATGTGGCTCATGAATCCACTCAAACATAGCAGTAGAAGCCAGAAATAGAAATGGCAGTACCCAGGAAAGATCCATGGAGAGCACTCTTTCCTAATGGCATGAATCTTTGTGAAATACACAGGTGACCCACAGGGATTTGAGAATGGTACACTACCAGAAACACCACCATCTTGGACTGAAAGGGACAGAGACAGGACAAAATGAAAAATGCTGTCAGAATCCCAAAATTCTACAGCCAGAAAACAAGCTGATAAAACTATTTGAGCTTCAAAGATGTGCTACACTTCAAGAAAAAGGAAGGATGACTCTGAAGGCAGAGACCTGATTCCAGAAGCTGGAGCTACAGGTCCAGAGGAAGAGGCTTTAGCCACAGAGGATTATTGCCAGGCCTTGAAAGCTAATGGAATTTTCCCTGTAGGATTTTGAAATTGCTTGGGACCAGTAACTCCCTTCATTTTTCCACCTTCTTCCTTTTTGAATAGCAATGTCTATAACTGTTGTCTTATGCTTGCCTCACCATTATTTTTTGTTTTGAAAATATATGTACCAAAACATTTGTCAGCACAAATTCCACATTTACAAATCAACGACTTTCATTACATTCTTTATGTTGTACAACCTTTGTTACTATCCTTTTCTAAAACAGCCCACCACCATTAACATAAACTCAATGCCCCCCAAAGAAAAAATCCATCTTTCCCCCTCTCTCCCACCCCTGGTAACCATTAATAATCTTTGGTTTCTATGAATTTGCTTATTTCATGGAAGTGAGATCATAATTTGTCCTTTTGTGACTGACTTATTTTGCTCAACATAATGTTTTCAAGATTCATCAGTGTTTTGGCATGCATCAGGACTTCACTTCTCTTTATTTCATTTGTTTCTACTATTTGGCCGCTGTTAAAAGTGCTGCAATGAACATTGGTGCACAGGTTTCTGTTTGAGTTCCTGCTTTCACTTCTTTTGGGTATACACCTAGAACTGGGGGTGCTGGATCATATGGTATTCTACGTTCAATTTTTTGTAGAATTGCCAAACTATTTTACATTTCCACCAATAATGGACATGGGATCCAGTTTCTCCACAACCTTATCAACACTTGTTGTTTTCCATCTTTTTCTTTTCTTTTTTTTCTTTTAGCTATGAGTCGGAATCGATTCAACGGCACTAGGTTTTGGGTATTCTAATAGGGGTAAGATGATATCTCATTGTGGTTTTGATTTGCATCTCTCTAATGGCTAATGGTATTGAGCATCTTTTTGTGTGCTTGTTGGGCATTTGAATATCCTCTTTGGTGAACTGTTTAACATTGTATTTTGAAAACAGATAACTTGTTTTCTAATTTCACAGGTCCATAGATGGAGAGGATGGATCATACCCACAGTCTCATTCATATCTGATTTAGATGATTTAATGATGAGGTTTAGGATTTTTTGAACTAATGATATTTAGATGAAATTTTGAACTTGAGCTGATGCTGTAATGGGTTGAGACATTTTCTGATGTTGGGATGGGGTTAATGTATTTTGCATGTTGGAAGGACATAAGTATTTGGGAGCTAAATGGCAGATTGTGGTAGGTTGAAAAATAGGCCCACAAAAGATATCCATATCCTAATCCCTGAAATCTGTAAATGTTACCTTATGTGGCTAAATAAATAAAATAAAAGGTCTTTGCAGATGTAATTAAGTTAAGGGTATTTTAATGGGGACACAATCCAGATTATCTGGGTGGGCAGAGGAAAATTTGAATATGCACAGAGTAGAAGGAGATGAGGCAGCAAAGCATAGTGGGATCTGAAGAGTCGGTCCTGAAGATCAGAGTGATATGGCCACAAACCACAGAATGCCAGCAGCCACTAGAATCTGGAAGAGGCAAGGAATGGATTTTCCCCCAAAGCCTCTAGAGTGATGCAGCCTTGGCAACATTTGGTTTCAGTCCAGTAAAAATAATTTTGCATTACTGGCCTCCAGAACTGTAAGAGAATAACTTTCTGTTGTTGTAAGCCATTGAATTTGCAGCTACAGGAAGCCAATCTAGATCCTAAAGAAAACTAAAGTGAAAAAGTTATGAGTCCCCTTCGAATTGCTCAAAACCCATAGGAGGACAAAGATAAGTATTCTGTCAACTCTAACACAAGGCTGACAACAATAAAGACTTAAGCAAAGTGCAAAGGATTCAGAAGAGGGAACTGTTCTTTGGGCAAAGAGGACTAGAAAAAGATTAACAGAGAGCAGAGCAGGTGATGAGAGCTTTGAAGAATGTGTAGGGTGACAGAAGCTGGATAGAGGCATTGTGGGAAGGGAGTGAATATTAGTGGGAGACGTAGAGGCATGAAAATGATGACTATGTTCTGAGAAGAAAATGCTATTCAACATGACGGGTGCTGAAAAGGGGCAGAGGGAAGTTGATAGTGGCCAAGAAATAAAACTAAGACATTGAAGTAGCCATCCTCATAGAGGTGTTCTGCTGTTGTTAGTTCCTGCCAGGTCAGTTCTGACTCATGGCAACCTCATGTACGGCAGAGCAAAATGATGCTCAGCCCTGTGCCATTTTCATGATCGTGACAATAGTAGCGTTCTCGTGATTTTTACGTAGCCGTTCATGTGAGACATGGAGAAATACAAAAATATTGAAAACCACTGGTATAGTTCACCTCAACTCCTCCTTTATATTGGGGAAAAAAATGAGATTCTCCAAGGGCCTAGAGGCAGAAGCAAAGAAAGGCAGAACAGAAGGGTAAAGTGTGGGTGTTGGTGTCAGATGGACTTGGGTTCATATGAAGCTCCTCAGTATGCCCACAGATAAGTTACTGAGCCTTTCTGAGTTCAGTGCGACCAAGGGAGATGATAGCATCCTTCTCACCAGGTTAGAACAATTGACTAATGTTGTTACACATTTACACAGATCTTTGAACTTCATTAAATACTCAGCAACAGTAAGTAAACAAGTAAACTAAAAGTCAGGACTGCAGCCTAAGCCTCCTGACCATGAATTCTTCCACTATAAGAGTAGAAAATTTATGTTTAAATCAGATGGCTAAGCTCCTGAATGACATACCTTGGGTTTTAGATTTTATGATATGAGTTAGAATCCATAGAAAGATCATTTAAAAAATAAAATACCACAAACTTATCTGTGTTCTGGACAGATAATTGTCTGGGGGAGAAAAGATATGAGTCATAAGGAGGGAGCCCGTAAGAATCGTACTGCAAAGGTCCATGAAAGAGAGTATGAGGCCCTGAGTAAGGGTGGTAACAGTCAAATAAGCACATTTTCAAATACTATGCCTTTTGGATTTGAGATTTGAGGCGGCAGAGCTGTGGCTGGGCATGAATGACCATTCATGTCAGGAACATGTTGCGTGTGTGTGTATGCTAGTAAAGAGCTGTGGCAGCCCAAGTATGCAACCTTACTCCAGAATGGATATCAGGACTTGGCATCTCTTCTGAGGGAGCTGGTTATGGAATGTCACAATACTCAATGGTTGGGAATGTATGTGATGTTTACAAAGCCTGCCTTTCATGGTTCCTAATGACCCAGAGGGCCAGCTGCATGCGTTTCTTCAGGAGCCACACACCCTGCATGCTTGTGAACAGATATGCCAGTGGGAAGGTACAGTTCCCATAACCTCTTCTTTGAGAGCAGAGACAAATGTGTTCTCAGAATTTTAGCATATATGCACATCCTTGAAGGTGTGACAAGAAATCCATAACAGTGCCGTGGATTTCACAACTAAGCAGAAATACAGAAGCACACATGCCATGAATCATGTTCTGGAAAACCAATGAAATGCAGTGCTTTTATGAATTGTTCACTCATTTGACATAGTAAGAGATCATATTCTGACCCATAACCCAAGGTGGCGGTCACTGAACCCATCCTTTGCTATGCAAAGTAAAGTTGTTGGCCTGCAGAAAAAGAAAATAGAAGGGTTCAAAGAATAAAGATCTTTTAGTCTTCTCTGCCTGCACCTTTAACTGTTTTGGGGGTTTGTTTCCTGCACTGTGTTATCCAGGACTCTTGTTAGGCTCACAGTCAAAAACTCTGTCTTCAAATCCTTTCAATTAAAGAAGCGATCCACTGCAGGAGGCCTCACTGTTAAACTCTTCATACCTGATGGCCACCTTGAATTTCTCTTTGCTTTGTTCCCTCTCATGATTCACTCATGTGTCTTTTTGGATAATAAGGGGTTTGATATCTACATCCTGGTTCCACTCGGATGACTAGTGCCTACCCTAACTGAAATTTAGCAAACTTACAGATACAAAGTTAGCTAAACCCAGGTTCACAGATGGGCTTCTGAACCCTTAAAATTATATGCAACACATATGTGTTCATGTGCATTTAGTTTGTTTTTTGTCTGCCAGTTTTACTAGACTCTTAAACCCAAAAATCAAACCAAACCCATCAAGTTGATTCCAACTCATGGTGACCCTACTGGACAGAGTAGAACTGCCTCATGGATTTCTGAGGAGCGGCTGGTAGATTCAAACTGCTCATCTTTTGGTTAGCAGCCAAACTCGCAACCTCTGTGCCACCAGGGCCCCTAAAAATTGTTTGCAAATCACAAAAGGTTATAACCTCTGTCTTTTGCATGTTGAGACAAAAAAAAAAAAAAACTTTCTCCTTTTTTTCTCCTCACCTTGTTGTCCTCTCTGTTTCCGCTTCCTGTGCTCTAGGATGAGGCATTCTGCTCCCTAAACTTGTATTGCTGTTTAGGTAAATTAAGTGAGGTTCTAACTGGTCCTGACTCTTTGGAGAAAGAACTAGAGTATTAGAGACAAGGAAAATGGAGAGAGACACTAGGTTATTGAAGTGCTAGGTCTATCTCCTTTTTGGAAAGGAGGTGAAGTGGGAGATAACTCACCTAAGAGGGCTTCTCATTCTATCTGCTCTCCAGACAAACCCCAGGGAGACAAGAGAAGCAACTGCACTTTGATTCCTCTCCTGCTCTGGCTTCTAGGTCACTGAGCAAAAAAATCTAAAAACAGTAATTCCACCTCCATCCTTGTAATATTAAAATCGAATGACTGTGAAGTCCCACTCTGAAATAACTGAACAATTAGGGATAAAGAGAGTGTGGAGAGGTTTTATTTCCTGAGTTTATCAGGCTCTACTATGTTTGCAGACTAGAGCTATGGTAGTTCCCTGAGTGAGGTGGTTCAACTCTGCTTCAAGGATTCCTTGTCTGCTTTGTCCTAGGCCACTCTCTGGCTCTCCATTCTCTCACTGATAAAATGAGGAACCTTACTAAATGATTTTGAAAATCTTTATATTTCTTGCCCTCTGGGATTATGACACCTTCGGAAGAATCATTGCCTTTCAGTGATTTACCGTATATTCTGACCGCTCTTCCAGCTGGCTTCCCCGAACACAGGCTTTATTTTGCCAGTTTCCAAGCCAATCTTTTCCATGGCTTCTCCTTAAACTCCTTTTACAACTTCTACCTGCATTCTGAAATGCCAGCAGGGTTCATTAAACTACCTTTCCCCTTCCCCCCAAGTCCCTTTTGCTTTCTTTTCCAAAGCCCATACCATTCTACCTCCCATCTAGCCCAGAAAAATACACAAGAGACTTAGAGCCTTTGCCTTCTATTTTTCTGTATAATTCACTCCATGGGGTTTTTCCTATTCAATAAAGGACTTCATTTCTATTGACTTGCAAAGACCACACATTTCAAGTGCAGCCAAAACAAATCAATGTCACATGAGCCAAATAAACCCATCTAATAAACTCAAAAGGTGAATGCTTCTGAAGCCTTCTCACTATCTGTATTTTGGTTAGGGCTGGTTACACTGAACATGAACAAAAGAGCACCTAAAACCCTAAGTTGCCACGCAAAAACTGCATGCCCAAAATACACTTTTGGAAGAAGACCTTTTGAAGAAGATTTCCCCATTGCAATTTTTTTTCCCCACTTCATTCCCTTCTCCGTCAATGTATGCTACCCTCTCCAGCCATATCCCCAAGTAACTTGATTCTTAGGAAATGTTCCTTCTTAAAAATCTAAATTTGTTAGACATTTGTAACTGGACCCTTAAGGTACTCGCTATAGAATGAGTTTGAGGAATTTTCGCATTGCTGTTTGGAACTAGCTGATTTAGTGCCTGCCAAGTCTATTCTTGGCTCTGGTTTGCATGATTAGCCCTTGCTTTCCCAAGCCTGAACTGTAAAACCAAACAGATAAAAATGACTATGTGACACTGCTACTCTTTTTCCTCTGCTGGAGGGTCTTGAGGCAAGTTTACTTTCACTGACCTCAGGGTAATCTTTTATTTTTTGCACCTGGGGTGGTAAATTACTTCCAGGTGAGGTAAAACCAGATGGCTTCAACTTCCCTAGAATTGATGAAAATGATTGTACCTTGCTTCAGCATTCTACCAATCATACACCATAGTTTGATTTACCATGGTAACGTCTCAGCCAGTGGTTTCTGCACTGCTAGGGAAGATGTTGAATCTACCAATTAAAACCAGCAAATGATACCCCCTATCTGATGTACACACACTTGTATCGCTTCATCCTCAGCGCCTGCACAAAGCCAGCTGCTGCCAAACAAAAGGAAAATAAAAATCTTCAAAAAAAATAGAGCTCCAGCTTGGTGACATATAGAATAATAAAGCAGGTTTGTAACCCTCCTGGTACAATCTACCTCCACACAAATAGAGAAAATGCTCGAACTGTATAATTGCCTTTGGTCTCATGTGACATTCATCTCTACTTGGCAAGGATACCCAATAACGTAGGAGGAGGGCACTTTTCTCACTTCTGAGTTATCAAATGTCTCCCAAGTTGGGCATGAAAATTCAGTATTCTGTTGTTATCAGATGCTATTAAATCACCATGTATTTTCACTCTCTGGTCTATAATTCAATATAATTCAATTTATTTCTGTTCAATTCAATGTGATTCAACCTAATTCAGATTGATTCAACATATTCACTAACTACAGAGTCTATTAGGTACAGGCTGGTAGGAAAATTAGTTAAACACAATGTCTCCCCACAAGAAACCTAATTTGTTGGCCAGGGTTTGAGGGACCTTTATGATTGTAATGCAAAGGATATTAAAAATCAGTAAGTGTAACACCTGATGTGATGATAAGGACATTTAAGTAACTGTGATATATTGGCCATTCCATTAAAACATACACAGAAAATCTGCCAAAGCTAAGCAAAATATTGCTTATGCACGACATGAAATTATGAGATGGTTTGCTTTTACATTTTTCCCCCTTTTAGAATATGAGCTTATCTAAATGCATGGCTATCTTGATTTTTGAATAAAAACTGCAACTAGATGTTTTTAAAAAGACAAAGGAAAAAAGCAGGGAAAAATTGTGCTGCAGGGTGACTATATCTTCAATGCAGCATTAACAGTAAAACAAAAGTCTAGCAACACTTCAGTGTGCCTTCACAAAATGCCATCTTAAAAGGCACTTAGATCTTCATTATTTTTTCAACATAGCAAAAGTGTTTGCTTTTGCAGATGCTCCAACACAAACACTCACATTCCAGACCAATAAAAATAGCAATAGTTGGCAGTTATGACCGCTAACACCATTTGTAGACATGTGAAATCAAAAATCACACCATATGATGCAGGCAATACACTGATTTCCAAATTATACTGTAACCTTAGGTCTAGGCCCTCACAGAAGGAAAATACCAGCAGCCTGAATTGCACGAGAGACTGGATATCACTAAAGAAATCCAAGGTACTACATTATTCCTGCAACTCGAAGACAACGTCTGCCTCTGGTTTCCTTATGAACAGTTCCCACCAACAATGTGTGGTGGGATAAAATGTTTTCTGCATTCTCCACGTTTCTGTATTTACTCACCTTTTATTAGTAGCAAAAGGCCATCTTTACCACCTTACATCAGTGGAGGGCAGTAATTCAAATATTTCGGTTTCTCACATTGCCAACATGCCAGCAACTATGGATAGGCCCTCCATCCATAGCACACTAGCATTTAAAATTTAAGAAATCATTACTCTAGAGTGGACTTGCTTAAGAAAGCAAGAATTCTGAGGACAGTGTCTCCTTCTCATGCTTTCTGGGGTCATTAGCCCTAAGTGCACCAGGTAAACTGAGTCCTCTCACACAGTTCCACTGCCATCAGATGTAGAAAGAATATCAGAACCGAGAGCCTGAGTTGCTGAATGCATTGTAACTTAGGGCAGGAGTTTAAAGTTAAGGTTGTGGTCTTCATGGTATGGTGCACAATGATTGCTGGCTTGTGGAGAGGCAGTTCTGCCACTGAATCAGGGTACCATGTCTCATGAGGAGGGAATAATTCCCGCCCTGATCCATCTCACTAGAACTATGGGTGAGGAAGAGACTGAGAATCCTGCCAGGGGACTGTGGGTGGTTCTAGGCATATGGGGTAAAAAAGAGATGTGGACTTGGAGAAAACTTTAGTCCAGCTCAGAATGCTGCAGGAGGGGCTCCTGAAGAAGTCAGTGCAGGAAGAAAGCTTGTGACATAAGCTGGAGTTTTAGGGTTGACGAGGGGTGGGGCTGGGAATTCATGGGAAAGAAGGGGATAAAGAGGTGGGAACCCTTGACATGAAGATCCTGAAGAAGTACACTACGAGGCTGCATGTCTGAGGTAAGATTCATTAGGAACTTGAAGGGCTCAGAAATGGATTCCCTAGGTAGGATAACACAAAGCATCTGTCCAAGGCATGTTTGTATGCTCTCTCTCTCTCTCTCTCTCTCTATATATGTATATGGAAACCCTGGAGGCGTAGTGGTTTAAGAGCTATGGCTGCTAACCAAAAGGTCGGCAGTTCAAATTCACCAGGCGCTCCTTAGAAACCCTGTGGGGCAGTTCTACTCTGTTCTATACGGTCACTATGAGTCGGAATCGACTCGATGGCGATGGATTTCGTATATATACGTACACATAAAAAGTTGTGTTTTAGGTGAAAGTTTACACAGCAAATTAGGTTTCCTTTTAACAATTTTTATACAAATTTTTCCATGCCATTATTGGTTACAATATTTACAATATGTCTGCATTCTCATTATTTCCCTACTGTTTGTTCTGTCTCCATTAATCTAGCTTCCCTTCTCCTCCATGCCTTCTCACCTTTGCTTTTGGGTAAATGTTGACCACTTGGTTTTATACAGTTCATTGTTTAAGGGAGTACATTACTCACAGGTGATACTGTTTATTTTATAATCCCATATACTATTTGGCAGAAAGGTGACCTGAAGAAATAGCTTCAATTCCATGCTCAAAGGTTATCTTAGGCAGTTAGTCTTGGGTCTTCTTCTAGCCTCTACAGGTCCAATAGGTCTGGCCTTTTTCAGGAATTTGACTTTTGTTCTACTTTTTTCTTCCATTCTGTCCAGGACCTTCTATTTTGTCCCTCGTCAGAACGGTAAATAGTGATAGTCGGGCACCATCTAGTTCCTCTGGTTTCAGGTTAGAAGAGGTTGTGGTTCATGTGGGCTATTAGTCTCACAGATTAGTTTCTTCTTAGAGGCTTTGATTTTCTTCATTCTCTTTTGTTCCATAGAAGTAGAGACAAATAGTTGTATCTTCAATGGCTGCTCGCAAGCTTTTAAGACCCCAGACGCTACTCACCAAACTAGGATGTAGAGCATTATCTTTTTGAACTATGTTATGCCAACTGACTAAGTTGTCCCCCAAGACTATGGTTCCAAGCTTTAAGCTCAGGTGACTAATTCCACAAGTTGTTTGGATATGTCTAGGAAGGCTCCATAACTGTGCCCCCTATGTGGTTTGTTATATATGTGGATATATATGCAGCACATACAAACATGTATATACATATGCCTCCAGGTACACCTATACATGCAGGTGCATTTATTCCCATATGCCCTTCTGTACACATGAACGCCTCCATATCTACCTACATAACCACACACGTTTTCTGGTGGTTTTTAACGTCGTTGCAAAATTGTATATGTGATAGCATTTACTGAAACTGACACTTTATCTCATGTACTTCTTTTTTTTTTTTTACTTCATAGTGTTTTATTTACCTTGGTCAGGTTGTGCTGACTTCACCCATATTTGGTCTTGCCTTTCCCATCATGAAAAGTAAAAAGTGTCTACTATCTATAAAGTGATTTCCCCTCCTTCTCACCCTATTCCTGGTAACCATCAAAGAACTTTTTTTTCTGTGTGTATATCGATTCTTGACTTCATATAATAGTGGGACGATGCAATATTTGTCTTGCTGTGATTAACTTATTTCACTCAACATAATGTCCTCCAGATCCATCCATGTTATAAGATGTTTCACAGACTTGTCATTCTTTATAGTTGCATAGTATTCCATTTCATATAGGTTACCATAGCTTGTTTATCCATTTATCCACTGATGGACAATTAGGTTGTTTCCATCTTTTTGCTATTGTGAATAATGCTGCAGTGAACATGGGTGTGCACATGTCTATTTGTGTCACTGCTCTTATATCTCTAGGATATATACTGAGGAGTGGAATTGCTGGATCATAAGGTATTTCTATTTCTAGCTTTCTGAGGAATCACCATACTGTTTTCCATAGTGGTTTCCCATTTTACAATCCCACCAACAACGTATAAGACTTCCAATCCCCTACAACATTGCCAGCATTTGTTATCTTCTGTTTTTTTGATCACTGCCATTTTTGCAGGGGTGAGATGGTATATCATTGTAGGTTAGATTCACATTTCTCTAAACAGCTAATGATCACAAGCATCTTTTCACATATTTGTTGGCTGCCTGAATGTCCTGTTTGGTAAAGTGTTTGTTTACATCCTTTGCCCATTTTTTGATTGGATTGTTTATCTTTTTGTTGTTGAGTTGTTGAAACTTTCTATACATTTTAGAGATTAGAGCTAGGAGAATAGCGTGTCCTTTGGGCCCAGCGTCCCTGCACTGAGAAGCTGCTCAACTGGGGAAGAGCCTAGAGTGACAGAAAGCCTTCCCCTGGACCTGGCGCCCTGAATTTGGACTTCTAGCCTCCTCGACTGTAAGAGAATCAATTTCTCTTTGTTAAAGCCATCCACTTGAGGTATTTCTGTTATAGCAGCACTAGTTAACCAAGACAATTGGTCTATGTGTCTGTCACTGTACCAATACCAGGCTGTTTTGATTACCACTGATTACCATATTTGAGGTAGGGAAGTGTAAGACCTCCTACTTTGTTCTTCAATATTGCTTTAGCTATTTGGGGCCTCCTTCTTTTCCAAATAAAGATGGAGATTAGTTTTTCCATTTCATTAAAGAATGATGTTGAAATTTGGATTGGGATCACATTATATATACAAATTGCTTTTGGTAGTATTGAAATTTTCACAACGTTGAGTCTTCCAATCAATGAGCATAGAATTATTTATTTATTTGGATCTTTTAGTTTCTTGCAGTAGTGTTTTATAGCCTCCCTTGTATAAGTCTTTTACACCCCTGGTTAGGTTTATTCCTAGGTATTTTATCCTTTTGCAGACTATTGTAAATGGATTGTTTTCTTAATTTCCTTTTCAGAGTCCTCCTTGTTATTATAGAGGCACCCAACTGATTTTTGTGTGTTGATCTTGTACCTCACCACTTTGCTGAATCCTTCTGTTAATTCCAATAACTTTCTTGTAGAGTCTTTGGGATTTTCTACATATAGGACCATGTCATCTGTGAAAAAGGATAGTTTTACTTCTTCCTTTCCAATTTGGATACTCTTTATTTTGCTTTCTTGCCTTATTGCTCTAGCTGGGACTTCTAGTACAACAGTGAATAACAGTAGTAATAAAGGGCATCCTTGTCTCATTTCTGTTCTTCAGGGGAATGCTCTGAATCTTCCTTCATTGAGAATAATGTTGGCTGTTGGTTTTGCAAATATGGCCTTAATTATATTGAGGAATTTTCCTTTTATTCCCATTTTGCTGAAAGTTTTTATCAGGAAAGGGTGTTAGACTTTGTCAAATGCCTCTTCTGCACTGATTGAGATGATCATGTGATATTTTTTTTCCTTTGTTTTCTTTATGTGGTGAATTATGTTGATTGATTTTCTAATGCTGAACCATCCTTGCATCCCTAGTATGAATCCCACTTGATCATGATGTATTATTTTTTTGATATGCTGTTGAATTCTCCAGGCTAGAATTTTTTTTGAGAATTTTTATGTCTATATTTACAAAGCATATTAGTCTGTAATTTTCTTTTTTAGTGGTTTCTGTGCCTGACTTTGGTATCAAGGTTATGCTGGCTTCATAGAATGAATGAAGGAGAATTCCTTCCTTTTCTGTGTTCTGGAATAGTTTGAGTAGAACTGGTATTAACTCTTCTCTGAATGTTTGGTAGAATTCTCCAGTGAAGCCATCTGGGCCGGAACGTTTTTTTTTTTTTTTTGGCTGGGAGTTTTTTTTTTTTATGATCTGTCCAATTTCTTTTGTTATGGGTCTGTTAAAATTTTCTACTTCTATTTGTGTTAGATTAGGTAGGTAGTGTGTTTCTAGAAATTTGTCCATTTCTTCTACGTTTTCAAATTTGTTGGAATACATTTTTTCATATTCTGTTATAATCCTTTTTATCTCAGTTGGTTCTGTTGTAATCTCACCAATTTCACTTCTCATTTTGGTGTTTGCATTTTCTCATTTTTTTCCTTTGTCATTTTGGCCAGTGGTTTGTCAATTTTGCTGATTTTATCAAAGAACCAACTTCTAGTCTTACTGATTCTTTCTGTTTTTCTGTTTTCTACTTCATTTATTTCTGTTCTAGTCTTTATAATTCCCTTTTTCTGATGACTGCAGACTACTTTTGCTCCTCCTTTTCTATTCGAGTTGTAAGGTTAAGCTATTGAATTGGGCCCTTTTTTTTTGGTGTGTTCATTTATTGCTATAAATTCTGCTCTGAGCACTGCTTTTGCTGTGTCCCAAAGGTTTGGGTATGTTGTGTTTTCATTCTCATTTGATTCCAGGAATTTTTTAATTTCATTTTTAATTTCTTCTATTTACACAGTAGTTATTAAGTAAGGTGTTATTCAGTTTCCATGTATTTAATGTTTTTTCTTGTTCTTTCTGTTTTTGATTTCTAGTTTTATAGCATTATGATCAGAGAAGATACTTTGTATTATGTCCATGTTTTTGGAATTTATTGAGGTTTGCTTTGTGGCCTAAAATATGGTCTATTCTGACTATGATCCATGTATGTTTGAGAAGAATGTGTACTGTGCTGTTGTTGGGTGGTATGTTCTGTATATGTCTATGAGGTCAAGTTGGATGAATGTGTTATTTAGATCTTCTGTACCTTGTTGAGTTTCTTTCTAGTTGTTGTAACCATCATCAAAAGTGGTGTGTTAAACTCTCCTACTATTATTGTAGAACTGCCTATTTTTCTTTTCAATTCTGTTAGTTTGCTTTATGTATTTTGGAGCACTGTCATTAGGTGTATAAATATTTATTATGGTTATGTCCTCTTGGTGGATTGACCCTTTAATCATTATATAATGCTCTTCTTGTCCCTTATTATGAATTTTGACTTAAAGTCTATGTTATCACAGATTATTATTGCTACGCTTACTCTTTTGACTACTGTTTGCTTGATGTATTTTTTCCATCCTTTGATTTTTAACCTATTTATCTCTTTGTGTCTAAGGTCTGTCTCTTGAAGGAAACATATTGACAGATTTTTTTTTAATCCATTCTGCTGCCACTCTGTCTCTTGACTAGTGGCATTTAAACTATTTACATTCAATGTGGTTATCGATAGGTATGAATTTACTACTGCCATTTCGTTATGCTTGTGTTGTTGTGGAATTAGTGTTTGTTTTGTTTTTGTTCTGCTTAATTTTCTGTGCTGATTTCTTTTAGTTTATGGATTTTCTTTTCATTTCCTTTGTTGTTATTGATTTTTCTGTTTGCTGAGTCTTTTTGAGTTTCTTCTTTATTTTGGTGAGTAGATTTATTAATTTTCTTTATGGTTAGTCCAAAATTTACCTTTGTCTTCCTAAGTCTAAAATAGTCTGTTATATCTTGGTATCACCTTGACTTCCTCTCCATATGGAAGTTCTATAAGTATACCATTTTTCCCCGTTTGTTTTGAAGCTTCCATTATTTACAGATTGACATCTTTGGTTCCCTGTTTACAGTTCTGCAGCTTTATTTTTCTTTTGAGAATTTTTATTTCAATTGGTATCTGGGTGATGCTGTCATGTGTCTTATTCTTGCATTGTGTTCTGATGTCATTGGTTCTTTGTCCAAAGGACTGCCTTTAATATTTCTTGTGAGGTTGGTCTGGTTTTTACAAATTCCCTTAATTTCTGTTTACCTGGGAATGTGTAGTTTCTCTGTTGTATTTGAAAGACAATTTTATTGGATATATGATTCTTGGTTGGCAATTCTTTTCTTTCAGGGTTTTATATATGTCATCACATTGCTTCTTGCCTACATGGTTTCTGCCCAGAAATCAAAACTTAGTCTTATTGGTGCCCTTTTGTAAGTGATATTTTGATTTTCGTGAGCTGCTCTCAGAATTCTTTCTTTGTCTTTGGTTTTGGAAAATTTGGTCATGATATGGCTTGGTGACTTTCTTTTGGGATCTAACCTGTATGGGGTTTGTTGAGTTTCTTGTAATGAAACCTTCTCACCTTTCATGACATTATGGAAGTTTTCTGCCAATAAATCTTTAACACTTTTTTCTCTGCCTTTTTTTTTCTCCTCTTGTTCTAGAATTCCTCTTGCATGTAAATTATTTCTTTTGGTACTGTCCCACATAACTCTTAGGCTTGCTTCATTTTTCTTCATTCTTTTTTCTGATTTGTCCTCCGACAAATTAGTTTCAAGGGATTTGTCCTCTATTTCACTGATTCTTTCTTCCAATTATTCAATTTTACTGCTACATCCTTCTATTGAGTTATCGATTTTTGACATTGTATTGGTAATTTTCTGTATTTCTAGTTGCTGTTTTTGTATGGTTTTTAACTGTTTATTTTGTCATTTTGCTCTTGTATTGTTTCTCTGGATACTTCTAGGGTTTTGTCTGTGTTTTTCTTGATCTCTTCGAGGATCCTTTATAAAAGTCTTTTGAATTCCTTCTCAGGTATTCTTTTACCTTTTCTTCCTCAGGAAGGTTTTCTGTCCCTTTATTTTGCTCACTTGTTTGTGCTGTCTTATCCTTTTTCTTCATATGATTTGTTATTGTCTCCTGTCTTTGAGGCATTAAGGTGTTGCCTTATTTATTTATATATTTCTTTATTAATTGTAAGTATGTTTATTTTGTGCTCTTTTGTTTTGATGTATTCAGAATTTTGTTTCTTCTCTTTCTTCTTAGACTGTGTTTCTTCCTTTGAGTTATTTTAATTGTTTTTGTTTAGTGGTTCTGGTCTATGTGTGACTTTGGTGGTGTCTGTTGGCTGGGCATGATTTCCTCTCACAAGTGGGTATGGTGGATCACCCCCACATGCAAGCTCTTTGTGATTAGGCTCGTATGTCTTCCCTTACTAAATTGAGTGTTGGTGAAAGAACAGGTTCTTTCCTGATATTGAGTGACAAGTATTGGATTACCAGGGTCCCTCCACAGTTCTTGTGGAACACTGGGTCCTTCAAAGTTGGTGCTAGCAGTTAGTGCATTCTCTGGAGGTCAGGGCAGGACGTCCCATATTCATTGTGAGTGAGTGTTACCCAAATGAACAGTGTAGGGCCGCAGTGCATGCACAAATTGGCACCTCAGTAGGTGGTGAGGTATCGAGGGATTTCAGTACAAGTGAAGATGGCCTGCAGGAATTGTTTGGGTGTAGGATGTGTACTGTTGTAGCTAAGTGGATGTTAGATGAAGGCACTAGGATCTCCTGTTTGTTGTTTGGCAGAGGTGTAGCTGGTGCCTGTCAGGATGTGATCAGCATTGCTGGTGAGATGATGTGTTTGTCTGGCCAGTCACCTGGGTGTGGGTGCAGGGAGCATTCTTGTTGGTCACTGAGTTGGGTCCTGCGTGTGCATGTGGTTTTTGTAGACATCAGCTTGGGCTAGAAATCACGAGATCTGAATTCTACTCCAGCCAGTATCACCAACTTGCTCAAGAAGTCACTTGATATGCCTGACCTCAATGTTTTCCTTTCTAAAATCAGCGTGTCAAACAATCAACATATACTCTCTAAGGTCTTTCCCTGATCTACTTGTTCTATGTCTCATAGAAGGTCAGCACTGAAGGACTGTTACTTAGAGGCAGCAAAAGTGTCTCTAGTTTGTTACTCCTTCCTTGTTGAGGTCAGATTCACAAGTGGTCAAATGCAGAGTTTCAGAGACAGCCATGATGAGCATTGTCCATGAGGAAGAGGGGGTCAGTCTGGTGAGCCACATAGTCCTTATCCAAACCTGTCAGACCAGCCATTTCTAGAAGGAGACAAGAACTGGACAGACATCAATTGGATGACCAAAAGGGAAGTTGAAAGTCAAGGGCCGATTCTAGGCCACAGTGACTATGAGAAAGAATGGGGACAGTCAAGGCAGGAATGGAAGGAGGTAAAAAGCACCAGCCTGGGGTTCTTTTATTTATATGATTTTTTTTTTTTTTTTTAACCTTGGAGTCCTTTATGCACCTAATTTTCCTTTACTCTTCTGCTTCATATTTTCATGATTTCTATTACACAAAGTATGGGGAATACTGGCTTCATTTTATTCAACATAGAACAAGTATCTACTAATTGGCTTCATTTTATTCAACACAGAGCAAGTATCTACTATCAATTACTGCTCCCTTCTCTTGAGATATGGACTGTGTATATATCTGACAGGGTTCAAACAACGCGTTTCAGGTCCTGCACTGCAAAGCCCTTGTCTCGGTGATTGTCTTAGCCATCCAGTGCTGCTGTCACAGAAATACCACAAGTGGATGGCTTTAACAAACAGAAATTTATTCTCTCACAGTCTAGGAGGCTGAAAGTCCAAATTCAATGTGCCAGCTCTAGAGGAAGGCTTCTCTCTCTGTAGACTCTGGGGGAAGGTCCTTGTCATCAATCTTCCATTGGCCTAGTTGCTTCTCAGTGCAGGGACCCTGAATCCAAAGGACTCACATTCCTGCTCTCCTTTCTTGGTCATATGAGATCCCCAACTATCTCCTAGGCTCCCTTTCCTTTTATCTCTTGTAAAAATTGATGCGGGCCACACCCTGGGGAAACTCCCTTTACATTGGATCAGGGGTGTGACCTTAGTAAGAGTGTTACATCCCACCGTAATCCTCTTTAACATAATCTAATCTTGTCTCATTAACCACAGGCAGAGATTAGAATTTACAACATATAGGAAAATTACATCAATCACAAAATGGAGAACAACCACATAATACTGGGAATCATAGCCTAATCAAGTTGACACATATTTTGGGGGGACACAATTCAAACCATGACAGTGATGTTCTGTGAGTGAGTATACCTTAGACTCACAGAAAGTAACTTCTGGTTTCAGATGGCATGTTGCAGTCTTCCCTCCCTTCATACACTACCTGCTACAGGAAAATTAACAGAAAATGAAGAAAAAAACGAACATACTAAAACCAAGAACTTGAATAATCCTGGAATCATATAAAGCAGAGGAGAATAGCAGAAAGAAGCAGCAATCACAGAGGGAAGCAACAGACCAGGGTACATGTGGGCAAGTTCAGCCACAGTGAGCCCATGCTAAGAGGAGGATGAAGGTCTGAACTTCCTGTGATCATTCCAATGTAGTGGGAGCAGCCACACAGGCTGAACCTCTACAGAAAGCAGCAAGACTTAGTGTGTCTGACTTGGGTTAGAAAATTGAGTATGAGGGATTAAGTCAAAAATGCAAGGCTGAGTTCCCTAAGACTAGAGACTTTGGGGAGAATCAGAGATCAACTAGAGTGAAGCCAACATATTCTACTCCTTCTTCATTATTACCCAAATCAGTGTACATTACACCAACTGCACCTGCTATAAAACTCCTTCATCAGAATGAACAGCAACATGCACCAGACACTTTCGTGGGGATTTATGGTAACAAAGATGAGTGCTCAGTCAGGAATTACCAAACACTTCACAAAGACCAAAACTATGAAAATAAATAAATAAATATGCTCAACAAACAAACCAAAAAATACTGAGATCAGAGGAATCAGAGCTAAACCAGCAATGAGCACAGGACTTTGTAAGTAGGTTTCATATCTACAGAAAGATATGGAAAAGTACTATGTTCATAAACAAAAACAAGAAATTATGAAATAAGCACCAAAACCAAACCCATTGCCATAGAGACAATTCCGACTCACAGAGACCCTTATAGGTTAGATAGAACTTCCCTATATGGTTTCCAAGGAGCACCCAGTGGATTCAAACTGCTGACCTTTTGGTTAGCAGCTGTAGCTCTTAACTACTCTGCTACCAGGGTTTCCAAAATAAGCACAGAGGGTTATAAAAAAAGAACCAATTAAAGATCTTGGAAATCAGAGCAAACACATTAGAAATGGCCATGACATGAGGACGATGCAAAAACAAATTTAAAAAAAGCAAAAGCAGTGACAATGAGAGTAGTCCCTGCTTCTGTTTGTACTGGATAGAAAAGAAGAAACTCAGAAATAATATTGGAACCTAAGCTCCCTTGAGATTCAATTAAAAATTTTAGGTATGCATGAGTCCCTGTGTGGTGCAACTGGTTAAGTACTCGGCTACTTACCAAAAGGTTGGCAGTTTGAATCCACCCAAAGGTGCCTTGAAACAAAGGTCTGGCAATCTACTCCCAAAAGATCATAGCCATCAACTATCTATGGCATGCAGTTATACTCTGACACACACGAAGTTGCCATGAATCAGAACTGACTTGACAATAACCGATTTGGTTTTATGTTTGCATAGCTGCCTTATACAAAATAAGAGTAAGGGGCTTCCCCTCCAGAGATGATCCCCTAAAGCCAAAAGAGGATGGAATTTAAGAGGAAACATGAAGTCCTAGTAGGTTTTTGAAAGTGGACAAGAGAGGAAGAGGCACCATGTTGCAGATGAACGTGCAGTTTTTGGAGAAAGGACGACTTAAGATGGAACCTTCATATTGGAAGAAGTTGGAGAAATGGCAAGCATTCTTTTTCAGAGATATTTTCCTAAAAACTGGATAATTAAGAACACATTATTAAAATTCTTAAAAACACAGACACATAGTTGAGTATATTTGATGACATTCCTTGTGAAAATTTATGGTAATGGATTGATACACTAAAACATGAGCCAGGTATTAATACAAACACAGCATGATTTGTGCCACAGAGAGTGAGAACCAGAAAAGTGGTCAAGAGATACTTTTACTAACTCAGCATATTGCTAAAAATATACATGAAAGTAAAAAACAAAGAAAAAGATTTCTATTCTGCATTCCTATAAACCTAAAATATACCGTATTTTTCAACTTAATCTTTGATAATATTTACAGCACCATGCCTGTTTTTTCTTTTTCTTCACAGCTGAGCACACAGTCAGACAGCTTGAATGTGATAAGCACCTGATAAAGGCTAAACATTTGCTCTTTTCTGTGCGCCTAATGATTTTCATCTTTGCCTCAATTGTGTAAAGTTTATGAAACCTATGCTTCATATCACTGGTATCGGCACTTTCATTTTTCTGTGAGAACAGAATGCAATAAAATATTCCAACAATTGTACAAACACTACAACATCGACAAAGCAGGCAGCTTCGCTGAAACCAAGTTGTTGCCCGGTCGGTAGCACTGCTAGGTGATAACTCATGCATCAGTCAGGTACAAAAGTTCACAGGTAGCATTTGCAAAGCGATTTCAGTGTAGTGCACTGGCGAGTGTGTGGGCTGTGCAGAAGCCAAACATAGGAAGGTTGAGGATCACTTGTTCATGGTAAGGACTTGGTTATCAGTGAGATTATGGTCACTTCAAGTGAACGAATGACAGGATTTATAGAATCAGGCTTTTCAGAGCAGCAAAACAAGCCTGAGAAATCATTGTGTTGCTTGGGAACTCAAGGACAGGACACTTCAGGGATGGGAGAGCATCTCTCTCTCTGATTATTTTCCCTCTCCCTTTAAATTGTCAAGGTTTGGAACAAGGTACATTTTAACTGTACTTCTGCATTTATTGAATAACAGTGAATACTTCCCATTCTTAATTTTAAAAGAGATAGGGTCTATCACTTCCTGTCGCTCTACCCACTGCACAAATGAACGCATACATCAAAATCTGCTCCTCTCGATTTCTCGCTGCCTCATGCCTCCCGTCTTCCCTCTTCCCCTCCTCACCACAGCTGCCTTTCTGCTCAGGAACCATGGAAACCTGCAGAGGCCTTCCTGGAAAATTCTAACCCCAACATTGCAGTGATTACTAACATCTATTGAACACCTCTGTGTGCTGGATCCTGAGCTAGATGTCTGAAATATGCCATTGCATGCAATCCTCACACACTAGTCTCAAGAAGGAACTCATGGTGTGGACTTTGCAGAAAAGAAAGCTAAGGCTCAGAGAGACTAAGTAAAAGGACCAAGGCCACTCAATAGGATCGATGAGTGGAAAAAAGGGGATTCAAGCCCAGGTCCACCTGGCTCCCAAGTCCAAGCTGTCACAGCCTCATTGTATCCCTGCCTCCAACTCTATTTCTCTTTGTAACCCTCCCCGTCTTTCTGCCTCTGTCTCTATGTTTCTCTCTCTCATACACACACACACACACACATACACACACATAAACATACACACATGCCAGTACCTTTTCTTTGCTTAATAATACACACTTCTGGTGTCTAGCCCTTTAAAAATACCTGTTCACTTCCTTATTCTCCCTGCCTGATGTCCCAAGCTGCAGCTGCTCCTTATGCCACAGTGTTAACAGTGCCAAAAAACTGTTTTTCTTCCACTCTAATAAACACGTTTCTCTTCATTTGTGAGTTAGTGCGTTTGTTTATCTGATGGTCTCATGCTATTCAAGTATACCCAGAAAATGTGTTAACCCCTCACATATGGCTCTCCAGAAAAGAGTTCTCTAGGCACCAGCCCTAGTCTCCCCACCACACACACGGGCTTCACTATGCCTAGAGTCAGTTGGGAGGTAAGGATGATGTCGCTGAGAGATGAGGCATGTAGGTGAGCAGGGTGAGGGCTTGCCCTTAACATCTGCTTTCATTATCCTAAAACAAATTTAGTGCCAATAAAAGGTGTTCAAGTGAGAAAATTCGAGAATGAAGATTGGCAGTCAAAGATACAGCCATATTTGATTCCAACTCAATTGCAGTGCCATCCTCTGTAGTACATTCACTCACTTCTAAAGCTTAGAGGGAACTCAGAGCCTCTTGATTTCATTCACGGGTCCTGCCAGATTTTGTTTATCAAACTCTTACATAGTGCTGACTACATGGCAGATGCTTGTTCTTAGTGGCTTACAAATACTAGCTCATTTGATCTTCAGACCAGCCCTATGAGGTAGATGCTGTTATTATCCCCCTTCTACAGATGAGGAAACTGAGGCACAGAGAGCTTAAATAACTTGATCAAGATTACACAGCTCATGAGTGATGGACCCAGGGTTTGAATCTAGAAATTTACCCACAATGCCATGCCAGTTACTGACAAAAGGTACTTCTTTTCAGATACGGGCTGAGATCTATAAGCCAGCTGACGGGAATTTCAAATTCTTTTCAAAATAAATTAATAACATAAGGCATGATGTAGAGGTTCAGCACCCATGCTCTGTAGTTAGTCACGCTTTGCTCTACGACCTTGGACAAATTATTTGATCTCTAAGAGCCTTGACTTCCTTATCTGCAAAAGGGGGATGATGATAAAATTTTCAGAGTGCTGCTGTGAAGGCAGAATAAGATTATTCCATTAATGCCTTTTACACAGCGACTAGTACTCTGTAATGTGCACTAAATGTTACCCTCTGTTATTAATGTCCATCACTAAGTGTGCAATGACCTTGAGAAGATCATTCCAAGGACTGAAGAGAAACCAAACCAAACCAAAACCAAAGCCAACAAACAAAACATATTCATTTGGTGTGAATTTCACCTCTTAAAACCCCTTGTCAAACCTGTATACTAGTAGAAAACTGAATGCTTAAATGTCCATAGCAATTATGTTCCCAGAAGTATCTTCCGCACAGAGGACAAAGCACCTTAAAGAATATCCTTGTGCCTACATTCCAGCACCTCTGAATTCTCTCCAGACTCTGGTTCCTACCCACATCCCACACCCTCACCACAACCCTGGGGCCACGCCCTATGATGCCTCATCAGAACTGCCTCAACTCCACCTTCCACTGGTGATCCTGAGCTCCGTGCCCTGCACAGAGGATGCATGATCACCTTCCACTTCTTCCATCTCGATGCCATAATCTGAGGGAGCTATTTGGCTAGCTTTCTAATAACCTACAGAAATACTTGGGTTAGCTATAAAGAATCTAGATTTTGGAAGGTTACCAGTACAACCTATACCTAAAGAGATTTATTTATTTATTTTCACTTAAAAAGAATATTTGATAATATTTCTAAATCCAAAGTTTATAAATCAGGATGCCCACTCCTACCCCTTCCCATCCTTCTCTCTCTGCACTCCTGGTTCTAGATAAAAGGTTCTAAACTTAGTCTCTTTACCAGTCACCAGTATGGTCAAGAAGATGCAGTCTATCTAGGCCTTCATCCATTTCCCTCTTCTTAAAGTGGGAGCCCCGATGGCACAGTGGTTATGTGCTCAGCTGCTAACCGACAGATCAACAGTTCGAATCCACCAGCCGCTCCTTGGAAAACCTATGAGGCAGTTCTACTCTGTCCTATAGGGTCACTATTAGGTGGAATCGACTTGACAGCAATGGATTTTATTAATCACCATGTCATTTAAAGGAATATTTTGAGCAGAAATCACATAATAAATACAAAGTTGCTTTGAGCTACTGAAAAAAAGGGCTTCACATCAAAGTACATTCAAAATTATTTGGCTATTTTTCAGTAAACATGACTCCAGCTCCAAATCACTGGGATCATCCAGTAGAAGATGTGGACAAATGGATTTGCAGCTAAATCAACTGCTTTGCTTAAAAAAAAGAAAAGAAAAAATCCAGACTGTAAGGGGCTAATCCTGTATCTCTCTGGAATGGAATGAAACACGCAGAGCCACGGACCAAATCCCAGGTCCTTTAGAAAGCAGAGGGCTGAGGCTGGAAGGATATTCCCAGTGGGCACAGTATTTGTGTTGTTTATTTTATTTATGTTTTTTTTGTTTTTGTTAACCATTTGCTATTGTAAATACACGCCAAAAATCAGTACAGGTCCTCTGGTAGGAAACTGGCAGCTGGCACTGGAAGGGAACCCACCAATTAGGTAATCAGCACAAGGACAAGAAAGAACACATATTAAGTCCCATCTGTTTTAGGAAACACCTGGGCAGCTTTAGAAGAGATGATTCCCCAATTTGAGCTTTTGAAGAAAGTGTTTCCTTAAAATAATTGTATTTGGAATGTTGGGTGGCAAGGGAGAAGATAGTATTTATTCTGCATTTATTTCATGTTATTTCACTCTTACAAGGTCTGCTTTCTACCATCGCTAACCACCTCCTGCCTCACCTCATCCTAAGTAAATGCCTAAAGGCTTCACCCAGAATCACACAACCCTTTTTCTGTTGCTTTGCTGCAGAGGTGTGTCCCTATAGGAATTAGTTGTTTTTGTCACTAGCCAGTTGCCATCATGTCTATCCCAATTCATGGTGACCTCATGTGTGTCAGTGTAAAATTGTGCTACATAGGATTTTCAATGGCTGATTTTCAGAAGTAGATGGCTAGGCTTTTCTTCTGAGGTGTCTGGGGTGGACTCAAACTACCAAACTTTTGGTTCTCAGCCATTTGCACAACTCAGGGTCTCCTTTGATGACAAGATTCTCTTTTCCTTGGCCTTGGTGAGGTAAGAAGAGCACAATTAAGAGCTGACAAGATCTGGGAGGTGTAGCCAAAATAGCGGAATAGACAGACGCTTCCAGTGAGCCCTCTTTACAATAAAGACCCAAAAAAACAAGTGAAACAAGTATATTTGTGACAAGCTAGGAGACCTGAGAATCAAAGGCAAGCTTAGAAAATGAACAGAGGGGCAGGGGGAGGAAGAGACCATTCAGAAGTGGAGAGGAATTACCAGACCGGAATGGTGGAGAGCCCTCAGACACCATTCCGAGAGCTGTGGCGGCGGCAGTGGGCTGGTTCCAGCATTTGGCCACAGATTCCTCAGGGAGAAGCAGCCAGCCACACAGCCTACCCACACCTCCAGAACCTGAGAAGAACAGCGCTCTCGGGAAAAGCTAAGTACTTGCATATATTTTACTGCACCTCCCCCCCGCAAGCAGGCTTCAGAGGCTGAATTCCCTGGGCCTGAGATAGGCACTATTGAGCATCTAGAGCCATCCTTCCGGCCATGGCGAAGGAAGAACTTTGCAATTGGAGTAAAAGATAATTTGCTAGCTCCACTAATCAGAGGAGCTCAGGACAGAAGCGTCCCCTGTCCAGGCATAAATGGTCCAGGGACTTTGAGCACCTTTCCCTTCTGAATGGACCTGTGTGGCCCTATTTCAGAATAGGCCCCTGTTGGCAGACTCCAACCGTTTCAGCTGTGTGGTGGAGAAGCAGGTGTTTGATGTTTGACATTGCTTTGCCTATTAAACAAGGTCCTCACCTACCCACATCAGGGACCTTAGGACTGGTAGCTCCACTCAGGTCACCCAGCCACCTGAGACAGGGGTCCAAGGATAACTGGTACCTCCCAGTCCTTACAACCGAAAACTTTGGGTGCTCACGGTCCATCTGCAAAACCCACCCACCCACATGCTCTAAGAAACAGGGACACGCTTTCCTCAGAGACACTCGGGGGTCGGTTCTCAGCCCCCTGCCTTGTTCAGAGTGTGACCCCCTGCTGCAATCTGGTACTGGTATATACGCCAATCACCCCTGCTCCTCTGAGACTGTAAGACAGAACCTGTACCACACACTTGATGATCAGCTACCTGGACACCTGAGCTGAATTCATACAAGAAAACTGAATGGACTCCTAGACTGATATACCTGATAACAGCTCTAGCCATCTGGAGACAGGACGTCAGAGCTCCAAAGGCAAAAATAATCAAGCTAGCTCACTCAAGCAACCTATTTGAGTATACCAAAACAAAACAAAGCAAGTATCTACAACACAGTAAGCCAAAATAAAAAAAAACCAAACCCAGTGTGATCGAGTCGATTCCGACTCATAGCAACCCTATACGACAGAGCAGAACCGCCCCATAGAGTTTCCAAGGAGCACCTGGTGGATTTGAACTGCCGGCCCTTGGGTTAGTAGCGATAACACTTAACCACTATGCCACCAGGGTTTCCACGACACAGTAAGCAAGCATAAACTAATACAATAACTTACAGACGGCTCGGAGACAACAGTCAATATTGAGTCACATAAAGAAACAGACCATGATCACCTCAACAGGCTCTAAAAACAAAGAATCCAGGGATCTTCTAGATCAAAATGCATTCCTGGAATTATCAGAGCCAGAATACAAAAGTTTAACATACAGAACCCTTCAAGACATCAGGAAGGAAATGAGGCAATACGCAGAACAAGCCAAGGAACACAACTGAAGAAATTAGAAAGACATTCGGGAACATAATGAAAAGTTTAATAAGCTGGAAAAATCCATAGACAGACAGCAATCAGAAATTCAGAAGATTAACAATCAAATTACAAAAGTAGACAACTCGATAGAAAGTCAGAGGAGCAGAACTGAGCAAGCAGAAGCTAGAATTTCTGAACTCAAAGATAAATCACTTGGCACTAACATATTTGAAAAAAAAATCAGACAAAAGAATTTTAAAAAATGAAGAAACCTTAAGAATCATGTGAGTCTCTATCAAGAGAAATAACCTATGAGTGATTGGAGTATCAGAATAGAAAGGGAAAACAGAAAATACAGAGAAAATTGTTGAAGATTTGCTGGCAGAAAACTTCCCTGATGTTGTGAAAGATGAGAAGATATTTATCCAAGATGCTTATTGAACTCCACATAAGGTAGATCTTAAAAGAAAGTCACCAAGACATATTATAATCAAACTTTCCAAAACCAAAGATAAAGAGATAATTATAAGAGCAGCGAGGGATAAATGAAAAGTCACCTACAAAGGACAGCCCATAAGAATAAGTTTGGACAACTCAGCAGAAACCATGCAGGCAAGAAGGCAACGCGATGACATACTTAAAAAATTGAAGGAAAAAATTTGCCTGCTAAGAACCATATGACCAGCAAAACTGTCTCTTAAATATGAAGGCGAAACTAAGACATTTCAAGATAAACACAAGTTTATCTGGAATTATAGGGAATTCATAAAAACCAAACCAAAACTACAAGAAATGCTAAAGGGAGTTCTTTGATTAGAAAATCAATAATACCAGGTACCAACCCAAGACTAGAATACTGGGCAGAGCAACCAGAAGTCAACCCAGACAGGGAAATCCAAAAAAACAACGCAAAGTTATTAAAAAAAAAAAAAAGTCAAAACAGGGTTAACAGCGATGTTATTACATAAAAGAAGACAACATTAAAATAATAAAGAGGGACTAAGAAATGTAATCACAGACCTTCCATATGGAGAGGAAGATACGGCAATTAAAGAAATAAAACTTAGGTTTAAATTTAGAAAAATAGGGGTAAATAATAAGGTAACCACAAAGGAGACAAACTATCCTACTCAACAAAATAAAATACAAGAAAAAAAAAACAGACTTAGCAGAAACATATTCAATAACAACAAATAGGAAAGGACAATATATAAAGATAAACTACTCAGCACATAAAATTAAGTGGGAAAAAGAAACAGTCAACAACACACACAAAAAAGACATCAAAATGATAGCATTAAATTCATACCTATCCATAATTACCCTGAATGTAAATGGCCTAAATGAACCAATAAAGTGACAGAGACTGGCAGAATGGATTAAAAAACAAGATCTGTTTATATGCTGCCTACAAGAGACACACCTTAGACTTAGAGACACAAACTAAAACTCAAAGGATGGAAAAAAATATATCGAGTAAACCACAATCAAAAAAAGAGCAGGAGTGGCAATATTAATTTCTGACAAAACAGACTTTAAAGTTAAATCCATCATAAAGGATAATGAAGGACACTATATAATGATTAAAGGGACAATACACCAAGAAGATATGACCATATTAAATATTTATGCACCCAATGAGAGGGCTGCACAGTACATAAAACAAACTCCATCAGCATTGAAAAGTGAGATAGGCAACTCCACAATAATAGTAGGAGACTTCAAAACACCACTTCCGGTGAAGGACAGGACATCCAAAAAGAAGATCAATAAAGACATGGAAGATCTAAATGCCACAATCAACCAACTTGACCTCGTAGACATATACAGAACACTCCACCCAACAGCAACCAACTATACTTTCTTTTCTAGTGCACATGGAACATTCTCTAGAATAGACCACATATTAGGTCATAAAGCAAGCCTTAGCAGAATCCAAAACATTGAAATATTACAAAGCATCTTTTCTGACCATAAGGCCATAAAAGTAGAAATCAACAACAGAAAAAGCAAGGAAAAGAAATCAAACACTTGGAAACTGAACAATACCCTGCTCAAAAAAGACTGGATTAGAGGAGACATTAAGGATGGAATAAAGAAATTCAGAGAATCCAATGAGAATGAAAACACTTCCTATTAGAACCTTTGGGACACAGCAAAAGCAGTGCTCAGAGACCAATTTATATCAATAAATTACAAAAAGAAGAAAGGGCCAAAAATCAAAGAATAATCCCTACAACTTGATCAAACAGAAAGAGAGCAACAAAAGAAACCCACAGGCACCAAAAGAAAACAAATAATAAAAATTAGAGCTGAACTAAATGAAACAGGAAACAGAAAAACAATTGAAAAAATTAACAAGACCAAAAGCTGGCTCTTTGAAAAAAATCAACAAAATTGATAAACCACTGGCCAAACTGACAAAAGAAAAACAGGAGAAGAAGCAAATAACCCGAGTAAGAAATGACATGGGTGATATTACAACAGACCCAACTGCAATTAAAAGAATAATATCAGATTACTATGAAAAATTATACTCCAACAAATTTGAAAACCTAGAAGAAATGGATGAATTCCTAGAAACACACTACCTACCTAAAGTAACATAAACAGAGGTAGAACAACTAAATAGACCCATAACAAAAGAAGAGATTGAAAAGGTAATCCAAAAACTAACCCCCCCCCAAAAAAAAAACCCTGGTCCAGACAGCTTCACTGCAGAGTTCTACCAAACTTTCAGAGAAGAGTTAACACCACTACTACTAAACGGATTTCAGAGCATAGAAAATGACGGAATACTACCAAACTCATTATATGAAGCCACCATATCCCTGATACCAAAACCAGGTAAAGACGCCTCAAGAAAAGAAAATTGTAGACCTATATACTTCATGAACATAAGATGCAAAAATCCTAGTCAATAGAATTCAACAACATATCAAAAAAATAATTCACCATGACCAAGTGGGATTTATACCAGGTATGCAGGGATGGTTCAACATTAGAAAAACAATTAAGGTAGTCCACCATATAAACAAAAGACAAGAATCACATGATTTTTATCAATTGATACAGAAAAGGCATTTGACAAAGTTCAGCACTCATTCATAATAAAAACTCTCAGCAAAATAGGAATAGAAGGAAAATTCCTCAACATAATAAAGGGCATTTACACAAAGCCAACAGACAACATTACCCTGAATGGAGAGAGCCTGAAAGCATTCCCACTGAGATCTGGAACCAGCCAAGGATGCCCTTTATCACCGCTCTTATTCAACACTGTTTTGGAGGTCCTAGCAGGGCCAATTAGGCTAGATAAAGAAATAAAGGCATCCAGATTGGCAAGGAAGAAGTCAAAGTATCTCTATTTGCAGATGACATGGCCTTATACACAGAAACCCCTAAGGAATCCTCCAGAAAACTACACAAACTAATAGAAGAGTTCAGCAGAGTATTGGGATACCAAGATAAACATACAAAAATCGGTTGGATTCCTCTACACCAACAAGAAGAACATCGAAGAGGAAATTTACAGTAGCCCCCAAGAAGAAAAAAAAAAAAATTTTTTTTTTTCTTCCCAAGAAGATAAAATACTTAGGAATAAATCTTACCAGAGATGTAAAAGACTTATACAAAGAAAACTGCAGTATGCTTCTGCAAGAAACCAAAAGAGTGGAAGAACACACTTAACATTAGAAAAATGTCTGTTCTACCAAAAGCAATCTATAAATTTAATGCAATTCCGATCCAAATCCCAACAACATTCTATAATGAGATGGAGAAACAAATCACCAACTTCATGTGGAAGGGAAAGAGGCCCTGGATAAATAAGACATTACTGAAAAAGAAGAACAAAGTGGGAGGCCTTACTTTACCTGATTTTAGAACCGATTATATCGCCACAGTAGTCAAAACAGCCTGGTACTGGTACAACAACAGATACATGGACCAATGGAACAGAATTGAGAATCCAGACATAAATCCATCCACATATGAGCAGTTGATATTTGACAAAGGCCCTAAAACTGTTAAATGGGGGGGAAATGACAGTCTTTTTAAGAAATGGTGCTGGCATAACTGGATATCCATCTACAAAAAAATGAAACAAGACCAATACCTCACTCCCTGCACAAAAACTCAGAATGGATCAAAGACCTAAATATAAAATCTAAAATGTTAAAGGTCATTGAAGAAAAAATATGGATGTTAGGAGCCCTAATACATGGCATAAACACTATACAAAACATTACTAAGAATGCAGAAGAAAAACTAGATAACTGGGAGCTCCTAAAAATCAAACACCTATGCTCATCGAAAGACTGCACCAAAAGAGTAAAAAGACTACCTACAGACTGGGGAACAGTTTTTAGCTACGACGTTTCTGATCAGCGTCTGATCTCTAAAATCTACATGATACTGCAAAAACTCCACTGCAAAAAGACAAATAAACCAATTAAAAAATGGGCAAAAGATATGAATAGACACTTCACTAAAGAAGACATTCAGGTAGGTAACAGATACATGAGGAAATGTTCAGGATCACTAGCCATTAGAGAAATGCAGATCAAAACTACAATGAGATTTCATCTCACTCCAACAAGGCTGGTATTAATCCAAAAAACACAAAATAACAAATGTTGGAGAGGCTGTGGAGAGATTAAAACACTTCTACTCTACTGGTGGGAATGTCAAATGGTACAACCAATTTGGAAATCGATTTGGTGCTTCCTTGAAAAGATAGAAACAGAACTACCATACGATCCAGCAATCCCACTCCTTGGAATATATCCTAGACAAATAAGAGCCTTTACTGGAACAGATATATGCACACCCATGTTTATTGCAGCACTGTCCACAGTAGCAAAAAGATGGAAGCAACCAAGGTGCCCATCAATGGATGAATGGATAAATTATGGTATATTCACACAATGGACTACTACCCATCGATAAAGAACAGTGAGGAATCTCATAACATGGAGGAACCTGGAAGGTATTATGCTGAGTGAAATTAGTCAGTTGCAAAAGGACAAATATTGTATAAGACCACTATTATAAGAACTTGAGAAATAGTTTAAACTGAGAAGAAAACATTCTTTTGTGGTTACGACAGCAGGGAGGGAGGGAGGGCAGAGAGGGGGATTCACTAATTAGATAGTAGATAAGAACTACTTTGGGTGAAGGGAAAGACAGCACACAATACAGGGGAGGTCAGCACAATTGGGCTAAGCCAAAAGCAAAGAAGTTTCCTGAATAAACTGAATGCTTCAAAGGCCAGCGTAGCAGGGGCAGCGGTTTGGGGACCATGGTTTCAGGGGACATCTAAGTCAATTGGCATAATAAAATCTATTAAGAATACATTCTGCATCCCACTTTGAAGAGTGGCATCTGGGGTCTTAAACACTAGCAAGCAGCCATCTGAGATGCATCAATGAGTCTCAACCCCCCTGGATCAAAGATGAAAGAAGAACACCAAGGACATAAGGTAATTATGAGCCCAAGAGACAGAAAGGGCCACATGAACCAGAGACTACATCATCCTGAGACCAGAAGAACTAGATGGTGCCCGGCCACAACAGATGACTGCCCTGACAGGGAACACAACAGAGAACCCCTGAGGGAGCAGGAGAGTGGTGGGATGAAGACCACAAAGTCTTATAAAAAGACCAGACTTAATGGTGTGACTGAGACTAGAAGGACCCTGGTAGTCATGGCCCCCAGGCCTTCTGTTGGCCCAGGACAGGAACCATTCCTGAAGCCAACTCTTCAGACATGAATTGGACTGGACAATGGGTTGGAGAGGGATGGTGGTGAGGAGTGAGCTTCTTGGATCAGGTGGAAACTTGAGACTATGTTGGCATCTCCTGCCTGGAGGGGAGATGAGAGAGTAGAGGGGGTTAAAAAGAAGCTGGCAAAATGGACAGGGGAAGAGAGAGTGGAGGGAGGGAGAGGGCTGTCTCATTAGGGGGAGAGTAATTGGGAGTATGTAGCAAGGTGTATATAAGTTTTTGTGTCAGAGACTGACTTGATTTGTAAACTTAAAAAAAACAAAAATTATAAATAAAAAAAAAAAAAGCCGACAAGATCTGAATCCAGTGTCTAGATCTCTCCTTATTTATTTTTGACCTGACAAGACCTTTGCCTCATTTTCATCACCAAGATAGTGAACATTTTAAGAGGTCGGGATCTGGAGTCAGATATGCCTTGGATCAAATCCCAGATCCACCATTTATTAGCTGGTGACCCCGGGCAAATTACTGTATTTCTCTAAGCCTGTGTCTCTTTATTGGTAACTGAGAACAATGACAGCCACTGCCTTATCTGACTATTGTAAATATTAAATGCAATCATGCAACTAAATCCAGTGCTTAGCTGATAAGTATGTTTGTTGTGACTGATTTATTATTGCAATTAGTGATTTCTGATAAAATGCAACGCCAATGCATCAGAAAGCTATCAATAGCTACACAAATGAGTATTATTTTTATTTATCTCTTGATTTGGTCTACTTTAAAGGTGACAAGAGACACCATAAGAGAAAAGAATCACAGAGAATTCTCCTTTTACTTACATGGAGCTTGGAATACCTAACACAGTTGAGAAATATGCATTTGCAAAACATTAGTAAAAGTTTAGACGAGAATTTACACACACACACACACACACACACACACACACTGATCCTGGGAAACATGAGTGTGAAGGGACAGATTTAATTCTGCTATTCAGCCTGCCTCATAGGAGGAGGAGAGGGGAGAGGGCTAAATCAAATACCATTTCCTTCAAATATGAAACTTGGAATGAAAAGCGACTGACTTTTCCATTTGGTGCCTTAATTCCTGTCCATCAGATTTCCTGACGTTTCTTGCCTTGAAATGTTATTATCTATCACCCTTCTGGAATGAACAGGACTAGGTATATCTCTCTGAACCTCTCTCTCCCACTCTCTTTCATTGATATGCGTGGCAGAGCTGGGGGCTGGTGACAAGATTCACAATTTTCAACTGATAAAGTGCCATTCATACTACGAATGCCAAAAAGAGTAGTAGAGTATGGTATTCAAACATTACTCTCTAATGGGTAATAAACCAGGATTCCCAAACTTAGAAAGAATGGTGGCGTCCAAAGAAGGAAGGGAGAAAAGGAAGAAGGGAGGGAGGAGGGAGAAAGGGCTTCAATGTGTATTCATGCCAGTTGTTACTTGGTGAAACCAAGGGATCATGGCTTTGCAGATTAAGGATTAAGAGCAAACTTGGCTTACTGAATACTCCTCCTGTGGATAAATGTCTGATGAGGACTTAAGAACATTTTTCTAAGCCAGCTGGATATTTTCTGAACATGCCAATATCTTTCTTTTTCTTTAAAAATTGAGTTAATTTCCACATACTAGGCCTGATTTTTTTTTTTTTCTCTTATTTTAAAGGTGAAATCTCTCCCACCATTCACTCCATCCTCCTGCTCCAGCCCATATCCAGCAGAGGGTGAGCACAGGGCTCACTGATGCAGCAAGCAGGCGAGTTCCCTGGCCAGTTCTCCTGCAGCTTCACGGCCCCAAAGCCTATCTTCCGGGATCACAGTGCAATACAAAATCAGCACCGATGAGTTCCCTTAAATCATTTCTGAAATAGACTCAGCACACGAGAAAGCTCACACACAGCTTTGCTCCTCCACATTGCAGATCAAAGCTATGGATGGAAGTGGTCAAGGGGAGTAATAAGTGGCCAGGGCTTAGCCAGAACTCTCTGGACTCCTACTTCCTGTTGGGTCCTCTGGGCAAGAAGGACAGCTGCCAGATCCCTGCACCTGTCCTACTGACAGCTTTCTGGCTGGTCCATCATCAGGACCACTTGTCCAGAAAGTTGAAGCCTTCCCTTCAGGCTCCTCTGTCCTAACCCAAGGTGCTTACACAAAGCAACAACATCAGAGCAAGCTATGATCTTAGAAAAGCTAGTGATGAACAAAGAGAGTTAAGAGGGAGCATTGGGTCACTGTGGCCAGATCTTCACTTTCTTCTCTTTGGTCGCTCTGGACCCTGAGATTGCCAGCAACTCCAGGCCCTTCATGGACTGACAACATAAGCTGCCACTCTACAATACAACACACAAGTTGAGAGCACAAATTCAGGACCCAGAAGGCAAGGGTACCAAATCCTGCCTCTAACATGTACTAGCTGTGCAATAATTTACCTCTCAGTGCCTCAGTCTCCTCTACTATAAAATTGGGCTAATAATTGTACACGAGTCACAGGGTCTCTCTAAGGATTAAATAAATTAATACATGTGAAGCAGTTAGAACAGTGCTTGCAGAAAAAGTTATTATTATCTGCAAATGAATAAAAGTAGATATTATTTGTGTTTCCTTACCAATCTGACCTATACTCAAAGAGATTAAGTTGTTGTTAGGTGTCATCCAGTTGGTTCCAACTCCTAGCAACCCTATACATGACAACGAAACAGTCATTCTCACAATCACTGATATGCTTGAGCTCATTGTTGCAGCCACTGTGTCAATCCATCTCAGTGAGGGTCTTCCTCTTTTTCATTGACCCTCTACTTTACCAAGCATGATGTTCTTCTCCATGGACTGGTCCCTCCTGATAACATGTCCAGAGTACATGAGACAAAGTCTCACCATCTTTGCTTCTAATCAGCATTCTGGCTATACTTCTTCCAAGACAGATTTGTTTGTTCTTCTGGCAGTCCATGGAATTTTCAATATTCTTCACCATAATTCAAAGGCATCAATTCTTCTTCAGTCTTCCTTACTCATTGTCCAGCTTTCACATGCATCTGAGCCAACTGAAAATACCACGGCTTGGGTCATGCTTCCCTTAGTTCTCAAAGTGATATTTTTGCTTTTTAATACTTTAAGGAAGTCTTTTGCAGCAGATTTGGCCAATGCAGTATGTCACTTGATTTCTTCACTGCTCCTTTCATGGGTGTTGACTGTAGATCCAAGTAAAATGAAATCCTTGACAACTTCAATATTGTCTCCATTTATAATGATGTTGCTTATTGGTTTAGCTGGGAGGATTTTTATGTTCTTTATGTTGAGGTGAAATCCATACTGAAGGCTGTAGTCTTTGACCTTCGTCAGTAAGTGCTTCAAGTCCTCTTCACTTTCAGCAAGCAAGGTATTGACTCCATATCTGAACCCAGGGAGCAAAACTTTAACCAGGAAGCAGGAAACCTCTATTGGTCAAGGTCAACCGACCAGCTGGCCCCAGGATGTCCTCCCCAGCTCTGATCGCTCCACCTCAATCCAGAGCCAGGCTCTGAGTCTGTGGGCTCACACAGAGGAAGCTCCTACAGCAAGGCAGAGAGTTGGACAAGAAAAGGGCAGGTAAGACACCTCAGATTGCTTATAGTGCCCATGGGTGAAGTAGGCAGCAATGCCTATAACCAGGAAAAGCAAGAAAGCAAGCAAATGAAGCCAGAGGAGAAGAGGCACCAGATGAGAGTTGCCCACAGCCTGGCAAGGCTCCTCCCAGTTGGGATCCTCCTGCCACACTGGCCCTCAGGGTATGCAGCTCCTTCAGGCCATGCAGCTCATTCAGGCCTTGGATCCTTTGCTCTGGGGCAGTTCTATCTTGCCCTTTTTACCCAGCCACCTCCACTTCATCCTTTAAGTGTACATGGAAATGGTGCTTCCTCATGGAAGCTTCTCAACTGCCTAATCTAGGGCTATCCCCATAAACATTCTCATAGCACACACTTCTCTGAAGCACACATCACGACTATAAGAAAGTATCTGTGTAACTACAGGTCTGTTGCTGTCTCCTCACTTGAAGAAAAGAGCCTGAAGGTGGGGCAGTTTCTGTCTTCTCCACCAGGGAGCATAGAGCCTGGCATGCATGGTAAACCCTACTGAGTGAGTCTCTTCCACACCTCTGCACCCACCTCTTCTCCTCTTTCAGAAAATTGGGGAGCAAGTAAAACAACTCTCAAAGGGGTGGCTGGTCCCTGCTGGCCTAAGCACCATGAGGGCAAGCTGTGAAAACAAGCAGCTCTGGAGCCCTGCCAAGCTCAAATACCACTGGGTGGCAGTCACCCCATCCCATCCAGGCTCTGCATTTCACTCAAACAGCCGTGGCTTTGGCAGGGGGTTTCCTGCAGCTTGTCCCTGGCTACATAATTACTAGCCACCAGCTCGCATAGCATCTTAGGAAAGAAGAGCAAGCCTATGTCTTCCCCAGCCCTCCCCTCCCCTCAGACTTCCCTACCCTCCTGCCAGCATTCTCTCTCTAAACCGTAAAGCCGCCCAATTGTGTCATGCTGCCAGTGGCCTCAGCTAGGTAAATGCCACTGAGCAAATTTCTGATTGCCTTTTGGGATAGCTGGACCCAGGATTTCAGAAAGGTCATTGGGAGAGCTGGGGCAGAGGGGAGGTGCTGCATCTTTCAAAGTAGTCTGGTGAGGAGATTGGCGATCAGTGCACTGAAAACTCTCGGAGGGTCCCCATAGAAAGAGACTTCAGAAATGGGTCAGCACGTTTCCCAGAAAGGTGCTGGCAGCTCCTCCTCCTGGGCATCAGGTAGAAGATATGTCTAAGAGACAAGAGCCTTAATGGCTGCCATCCCAACTGAGCTACATGGAGATATACATCCACCCGTGGTTGGACTGCTCCTTCCCTCAGAACCCCCCCACTCTGCACCTCAGCTTAGCACAGCACTGAGCCCTCTTCTGAGATGAGTCGCAACCATGCAGTCACGCTGCAGACATAAGTAAAACTGGGTCCCAGAGAGTGTGATAGAAGCAATAAACATCTCTGGCGGTGCTGATAACTACCGAAGCCACAGCCAAGGGCACGCTCTTCTCACTGACAGCCGTTGCAACAAAGACTTTATTGACTTCAAAAACAATTTTTTAGGGGGCGTTGATTGGAAATGCCATTTCCTGTCTCTTCTTTTGCTCTGAATCTCTGTTCCAGCCACAATCCAGCCTTGCTTTCAAGGAAGACTTAACCTTCTAATGTATAACCAGTCCCAAGAGCAGTGAAGGGAATGGCTTTCACCGTTCTTTCTCCTCAGAACTACCCCCATCCCTCCCACCCTCCATACACACAAGGAATGAGGTGCATGGCCTCTATCCCTAGGCCATCTGAAAATGTCTTTCTCCAGGGATCACATGGGCAGTTGTTTTGTTTTGTTTTCCAGACATACTCTATGTTCTGATTCCACTGCTTTTTTTCAGATGTGTCCTGAGTTCTTTTTGTTTCTGGTCAGTAGATACTGGAGGTGTGTAGCCTCCAAGTCAGGAGGCTAACTGTGCCTCCATTTATGTTTTCCTTCATTACATTCCCCATGATCCAGTTCTATCAGAAAAACCTAATTTCCTTTCTTTGGTGTCATAATTAACAACTAAATAAAAATTAAAGTCCTTAGCAGCAATACAGAAGCTCTTCTCCCATGGTAAGTTAGACTGAGAACTACTACCAGGCAAGGTCTGACTCTTCAGACAGCCCCAACATGGCACCCTGCACAGAGAGACGCTGAAGGAAAGAATCAATGGCTTCTCAAAATGGAACAGCTCTTTAGTTCTGGAGACCATAGTTTTTGTTAGTGTGTTTTTGATTTGCTTGTTTGTTTGTTTTGAGGAGATCAGGATACTAACACTCAGACCAAAATGACTTCTGCTGGGTTTTCTCAATTCCTGGATCCTTGAGCCATTGTCGCTTCCATCTGGACCCAACTGTCCACAAATGCCAATCGTGTTCACACGGCTGTCTCACACAGGCTTCAGAGGGACCTAGAATCAGGACAAAAAATGAAGACTTCTTTCCACTCGGAGGGGTAAGCGAAGTCTGTTCTTTTTCTACCTCCAGAGGTGAACATGAGGAAAGCTTCCAGGGCCCTGTTGGACCTGCTATTCACTACCAGGATGTGATACTGGCCCCTCTGTTCTTGGCACCAAAGAATGGCTCAACAATCCCCTACACAAGGGCCAGGGCTATGTGTGCTGCGTGGATCCAGAGAGCTTTACAGAGCACAAAAGAGAATCTGCTCTCCATGAGTGGAACTGGAGGGGGGGAAGAGGTAGGCATGCTTGTGTGGGGGGGGGGTGGGAGCTGTGTGCTGTTCAACAATAAATGCCTTCAGATTCCACAGAAGAGAGGAGCCCTGTGCATTCCTCAGGCAGCAGCATATTTTGAGACTCTCATGTATACCTCTGGAATCTGAACTCATCCAAAAGACAAAGAAGAGATGGACTTTTCCTCCTCTAAGTTTATAATGTGGCTGAGAAGTATAGGTGTTCAAGGATAAACCTAGTGCATCCACAGGCACACACAGCTGTACAATGTGGCTAGAAAAGTATATGAAGGAACTAGTTAATATGCATTAATTATGCATGAAATGCTAGGCCAGTACAGGAGCAGAGGGCATTGGGAATATGAGGGTGATCACACATCCACTCAACTCTGACCTTAAGGGGAGCTCTCATATGGGTCAAAGATGAAATGGAGTCCTCAAAATCACACTGAGGAGTAGGGGCTTCGTTGGGAAAGACAGAGTTCCCTTCTCTCTGCCTCCGAAGAATTTTGTGGGGAAACAGTGGGCTCCAAGAGGAAGCTGGGGAAGGAGCATGTCATTAGCTGATAGGGTGGAGTGGGTACGCAGAGCTTGCATATTGCCTAGCCCAGTTCACTAGGGCCAAGAATCAAGTGGCTCATACTTTCTCAGAAATGTCAGTGAGGACTAGGCTCTGGCAGACTTCCCTGGCTTTAAAGATGAAGAATTCTGGTTTGGGAAATTTGGACTTTTTGCTTCAAAATGAATAATGGGGGTTGGGACCAAGTCTTAAAGGAAGAGGAAATCAGCATCTGAGGTGCAAGCACAGCTGTCCCAAGGCTGGCAGGGAGGATGTGCGTGGGGTTGCACGGGATTCAATAGTAGGCTACCACAGGCTCTTTGCTTGATATTTAACCTCAACATCAGAAGATCACTTACTTAATGAGATAAGATTCCCTTCCAGAGCATTCATTGCCAGAATCTTGCTCATTCTTCCAAGAATGACTGATGTTCACCTCAGATTCCAGCCCATAAAAGCACAAAAGACTAGACCCAGGCAGAGAAAGGTCAAGCACAAACCAGGAAAAAGGGCAGAACTGCATTCCAATTCCAGATCAGTCACTTATTTGCTATATGACAAGGACAGAAAACAATATTTGGGCCCATGATTCCTCACAGGTAAAAGCGGGATAATCATATGAACCTCACAGAGTTATTACAAGGATAAAACGAGACAGATTTTAGTGTAGCGTCTGACACAGAGTAAATACTCAATATGAGGGAATAAATGGATGATAGATAGACAGACAGGCAGATAGACAGAGCGAGTGCTCAGCTGCTCTCTCTGCTCCTTCCTCCAGAGAGTGCCTTCTATCTATCACACATGCTGGCCAGAGAGACACTGACTAAGAACACAGGGCAGTGTCGTCTGGGAATGATCCATTTTCTGTGCTCAGCATGTTTCTGAAAACCTATTGCCCTCGGGTGTCTTTGTTACCTAGTGCTGCTATCACAGAAATACCACAAGTAGATAAATTTAACAAACAGAAATTTATTCTTTCAGTTTAAGAGGCTAGAAGTCTGAATTCAGGGTGTCAACTCTAGACGAATACTTTCTTTCTCTGTCAGCTCTGGGGGAAGGTCCTCTCCTGGTCTAGGACCTTCTCAGCACAGGGACCCCACAATCATGGCTCTTCTTGCTAGGTGGTAATTAGGTCCCTCACCTCTCTGCTTGCTTCTCTCTTTTATACATCTCAAGATATTGACTCAAGATACAATATAATCCTGTAGATTGAGTCCTGCCTCATTAAAAAAAAAAAAACTGACAAATTACATAGTGTCCGCCAAACCAGTGAGAGCCTCATTAGCTGCCTCTAATTCCGCCTCATTAACATCATAGAGATTAGGATTTACAACATGTAGGAAAATTACATCAGATCACAAAATGGTGGACAACCACACAGTACTGGGAATCATGGCCTAGCCAAGCTGATACACATTTCTGGGCGACACAATTCAATCCATAACACCAGAAGAACTGGGGAGAGCCTGATGCTGTCAAAAAAGTGGGAGAAGCTTGTGCTTAATTTTTCATTAATGCTGTTAAAATGTCTTTGCATAAGTCATTAATCATTAAAAAAAAAATAAAAAGTTGCTGTCGAGTCAATTCCAACTCATAGCAACCCTAGAGGACAGAGTAGAACTGCCCCATAGGGTTTCCAAGGCTGTAATCTTTATGGAAGTAGACTGCCACATCTTTCTCCCACAGAACAGCTGGTGGGTTCGAACTGTCAACCTTTCAGTTAGCAGCCAAATGCATAAAAGAAGCTGAATAAAAGGAAATAAACCAAAATATTAACTTCAGCTCTCTCTAGGTGAGGAGTTATAAACCGAACAAAGAGATGTTACTGATTTTTAAAGAGCGTGGGTTTGTAAGGAAAGCTCCATTCTCTCACCCATTTTCTTTCTTTTACTTCTTCCCAGCAATACTGTTAACATCACCTTTTACTCTATGTCATTTAGACAGCAACTGCTCCACACAGCTGCCCGCTCTTAACCCCTTAATGAGTACAAAGAGAGGTGGAACTGCTTATCACAGGAACGCTGTATCCCCACAATAAATGGAATAAAACAAATAACCTGATAAGAAACGCTAAAACTACTACTACAAAAGGGAAACAGTCTTTTCCCTTCATGTCGGCGCAGCCCCTCTCTCTAGGCCATGCTCCACGGAGGCCTGCCTGGGAAGCACAGATTGCTCAGGAATAAAGCCTCATCAGAGGACTCCCACTGTCTAAAATCTGATTACAGAGACTAATTTTCCTTTTGCCCAAGGAAATATCTGTGACAGCAAATAGGATCACTTGTTCTCACCTGTTCCACAGCCCTGTGTCCTATATTGTCCCTCTCTTCCATAGTTAGGGCCACCTAAGGGACACAGCAATAAGAAAATACCTCATGAGGAGATGTCCAGGGATACCATTGAAAGTCAGTATTCAGGAAAGGTGCCCTCTCTCTTGAACTGACATGCCTACTGGTTTCTGCAATTCATCTTTCTTTTGGCCTCGGATTTCCCATTTCTGAAATGCAAAGTATTGTGTCTGTTCTGATCTCCATATACTACAGCAGTAACGAAAACCTTAACATGTGAAGATCAGTATCTTCTAGAAAGAAAGAGTTACACAAAGACAATGTTATTATCACTTGACCATTGTTGTGGGCTGACACTGCATGACACTGAGGGATCATAAGTACAGTCTAATTGTATGTGGTCCACAGGCCCATCTCAAATGCTAATATAGTACACACACCTGTGCATACACACACACACACACCTACACACAAAATCTCTGCATCTAAAACTGTGAGTATATATATATATATAAAATGAAATCTTATTCAGCCTAAAAAGAATGAAACACTGATGCATGCTAAAACATGGATAAGCCTCAAAAACATTATGCTAAGTGAAATAATTCAGTCACGAAAGGTCACATATTGCGTGATTCCACTTCTATGAAATATCCAGAATAGATAAATCCATAGAGACAGGAAGCAGATAGACCATTGCCAGGGGCCATGGGAAAGGGAAGACGGGGAGTGACTGCTTAATGGCTACGGAGTTTCCTTTTTGGGATGAAAATGATCTAGAACTCGACAGAAGTAGTGGTTGCACAACATTGTGAAGGTACTAAATACCAATGAATCATTCATTTTAATATGGTTAAATTTAATGTTATATGAATTTCACCTTAATTAACAACATGAACAAAGCACACTTTGCATCTGCCTTTTTAAACTATTAGGATGACATACAGGGCAGTTGTCCCAATAAGACCAGCCTTCTTTAACCAGGGGAGCGAGTCTCATACAAAGTGACATTGGACAGGTGCAATGTCTTTCACTAGACCAGAGCTTTTTATTCTCAGTATGATTCTTAAATCTTAACCCTCACCTCTCTATTACAGACACTAATTGATACTGCAATGATAGCAGTAATCTCAGACTTTCCTTGGATGCCTGATGCTGTGACTGGGGTTTCCTCTGAAATCTAGCAATGGGGAGTGTGATAGTTACGGCTGTGTGTCAACTTGGCTGGACCGTGATTTTCAGTGGTTTGGCAGTTATATAATGATGTGGTCCTCCTCCATGATGTGATCTGATCAGCCAATCAGTTGTAAGGGGAGTTTCCTCAGGGTCTGGCCTACATCCTATATATATATATACCTTCTGGCAAAGCTTGATTGCTTGTTCTGGATCCTGCATCCAACTCATCATCACCTGACCTCTGGTTCTTGGGACTTAAGCCAGTGGCCTGCCATACTGCCTGCCAATCTTGGGATTCATCGGCCTCCACAGTCTGTGAGTAAGCAGACTGCCATCTTAACTTCCAATATTGGATTCATCAGTCCCCACGGCCCATGAGCCAGCGGCATGCCATCTGACCTGCTAATCTTCAGTCTGCCAGCCTCCACAGCTGGAGAAGTCTCCAGCCCGACACCCAATCCATGGACTTGGGACTTACCAGCTTCTACAAACATGTGAGCCATTTCCTCAAGATAAATCAATCTCTTTCTCTCTCTCTCTCTCTATATATATACATGTCACTGGTTTTACTTCTCTAGAGAACCCAGCCTAAGACAGGGAGAATAACTGAATCACATAAATGAGCTAGCCCAGAAGAGTCACAAGAGCCATAGTAAGTGACCAATGTCCAATTCTGCAGACATTATAAATGAATCCAAATCAACAAATGGTAAAAATTACATCAATCAGGGTCTACTGGTTTCTGTAGGACCACACATGCTCTTGAGTATCTTTCTTCACTACACAGTGGACTTCAATAATTCAGCAACAGAAAATGGGGCAAAGGTGCTTGTTGAGGTCTTGACAATTGCCAAAAGCACCACCACCCTGTCTTTGTTGACAGGCATGTGGTTCTTACTATTTAAAGTGACTTTTGTTAAGTGAAAAAAGGTGGTTAAAATTGTCCCTTTTGCTTTTGGTAAATCTGTTCATTGGCACTCACATGATTTGCAGGAGGAAAAATTAGGTCAATCCTAAAACAGAGACTGAATCCTTAGTGCCCATGTAGGGGTTTGGAGATATATAAACTAAAACCAGGCAGTAGCAAGATCATGAGCATAAGCACAGGACTCCTCAGCATGCTACCAAAAATAAATTCCTCTCGACTGTCCCTTTGCCCATAGAGTGACAAAATAGGAACACCAAATTCTACTTTTATGCTATAAATAACATCCTCAAAGCTCTCCCTTCCTCTAGAGCTCTTCTACTTTAATCTAGACATCTTCTTACTTCCATTTATGTAACAGAGGTGTAAGGCAAGTAAATAAGCCCAATGTTAAGAGTAAGTTGAATAAATGAATAAAATATGTTCAAAAATATTTATTTCGAGCATCAACTATATGCCAGGCAGAGTCCTAGGTACTAGGTAGAAAAGTTGAATAAAATAGACATGGATCCTGTCCTAAAGAGACCTTGTCTAGTTGAGACGACAGACCTTACCTATAATATCATATAGGCATTCATTACCTATATGAATCATTACTGAACAACAAAATTACAGAATATTAGGAAAGTGTGTCAAGGAAACCTAACATTGTCTTGAGGATCCTCTTCCTCCTCCTTGGACAAACAGCTCAAACACACTTCTTTGTAGCAGAAACAACCATGCTCCTTTTGTTCCCATGGCCCTTTGTCTACACAGTCTAGCCTGTACTCTGTAGAATGTTGATGTATATGCTATGATCCTCACTCTAGCCTGTTTTATACTGTGAACAGTTGTGAACAGGTATTTCCTGACATAACATCTGTGAGCTTCTGAAAGCAAATCCCGTCTTTTATTCAATTTTGAGGTCCAAGATTCGAGCTTACATATTCTTTGTCTAAGGGAAAAAATACATATTTTTTTTCTTCTGTTGGGTGGGGGCAGTGGAAGTGCCCAACAGTGACAGCTGGAAGCCTATTCTCTGAGGGTGCCCAGGGAATTTTTAGCACAACCTTAAAAGCAGTCTTTGAACAAACTGATGGTATGGGAAATCCCAGCATCTGGGACATTGAAGGGCAAAGATGAAGAACAGAAAACTCAGAGCTTAGAGCTGGTATTCACATCAGCATCTGTGTGTGTGTGTGTGTGTGTGTGTGTGTGTGTGTGTGTGTTTGCCAAATTGTAATCTTTCAGCAGGGAGTAGAGCATCCGGAGTCCCAGCAGAGATGATGGACCAAGGGGAAGTGTTCGCCTCCCTTGGACATCTCCAGCTGCAGCAGCCATATTTGTCCTAGAAGTGTGGCCATGCCCCTCAGACAGTGCAGAGGTCGCAGCTCATTCCTACAGGAAGAAAGAGGGACTTGACATCTAAGATCAAAGTAAAACACCCCCTCAAAGTTGCGACCCCATGGAATTCTTCGTTTTGGTCCTAGTGAAAAATGTATAGATGCTTCCCTGCTGTCTTAGGGTAGGTTCTCTAGAGAAACAAAACCAATAAAGTGTATAAGTACATATACAAAGAGATTTATACCATGAAAATGGCTCATGTGGTTGTAGAGGCTGGAACATCCCAAGTCAGTGAGTCAGGCTGTAGGCTTCCCCTGATTCAAGTAGCCGCAGGGGCTGAAGAACTCAAGATCAGCAAGTCAGAGAGCAGGGTTCTTGTTCACATGCTGTAAAGATGAACACATCCCAAGATTGGGAGGCAACACCGCAGGTAAGCTGCTAGCTCAAGTCCTAAGAACCGGATGTCAGAAGAACACGAGCCAGCTGCAGGATCCAGGGCAAACAAAAGCCCAGGGGCCTTCCCAAAATGTCCACTTATATTGATGCAGGCCATACATGCAAGGATCCTCCCTTTCAACTGGTTGGCTACTCACAGAAGATCCCATCATGATCACATTCTATCAGATCTCATCATGGAAATGATCACAACATCATACGACTGCCAAACCACTGAGACTCACGGCCCAGCCAAGTTGACACACAACCTTAAGCATCACATCTGCCATTAAAAGTGCAAGTGGGGGATCCTCTTTGGAAAGATCTGCCTCTCACCTGCATTTCAATAATTGCATAATGTATGAACTTAACACGGTCGTCACAAAAGTAAAAAGAACCCATTGTCGTCAAGTTGATTCTGACTCATAGCGACCCTACAGGAAAGAGTAGATATAGAACTGCCCCACAGAATTTCCAAGGAGCACCTGTTGCATTTGAACTGCTGACCTTCTGATCAGCAGCCGTAGCTCTTAACCACTACACCACCAGGGTTTCCGTCACAAAGGTAGGCCCTCATAATAATTAAGTTATAATCCTGAGTTCATTTTCCAGATTGGTGATAAGCAGGCCAAATGACATTACTATAGTCAGATTTTTATAGTTTATTCTTGTTGTTAGGTGCCAGTGAGTTGGTTCTAACTCATAGTGACCCTATGTACAACAGAACGAAACTCTGCCTGGTTCGATGCCATCCTCACATTTGTTGTTATGCTTGAACCCACTGTGTCAACACATCTTATACAGTTTATTAATCTGCTAATATTGTAACCTACTTGATGCTTAAAATACGACTGTTAGTCTCCCCATTCCACAGACGAGAAATCTAAGCCTCAGAGAGGTTCATTGACTTGCCCCAAGTCCCAGTACTAATAAATGGTAGAGACAGAATTAGTCCCTATATTTTTAGGTTCCAAACCCCACAGTCTTTTCACTAACCTTCAGAATTGCCCAGGATTCAGGAATGGTGGTAGCTGTCTGCCCTAGATCCTGACATCAGTCATGTTGCAATTTCTGCTCCCATTTAAGATGGTGAAGCAGGAATCCTAAATCTTGAGTTTGCTAATGATTGCACATTCATATCCACCGAGTGACAGAAATATATCTTGGGAATTATAGTTTAATAATCCCACAAGTCAGCACATTAATGCCCAGAGACAAAAATAAAATGTATGACTGTCTAAATATGCTTAAGGTTATTCTGAATATATTTGAGAGGATTGGGTGAACAAAAGTCCTTTGCTATCAGCACTTTAGGCTGAGCCTCGTGAATACACTCCATTTCCACATTCTCACCTCCACTACACACTGCGACTCCTGTATTTTTCTCCCACCTCCTTGCTTATGAATTTGAAAAACAAAAATGATTACCCATCACCCCCCAAAACTAACACTCCCTCTCTCTTTCTCTCTCATACATTCACACAAAATGTTTTTTAAAAAATTTTTAAAACACACACAAAGAAATATAGGATATGTTTGTTTCACACAAAGGCTGCAATCGATAAATACAAGTGAAATCCTTTTATTTTTTACTGCTGACTATGAAAGTCTTCAGCTTGTTTATTTTAGGAACAGAGGGACAAAATTAACATTTACTGGATGACTTGACGGCACTGGGTTGGATGCCTATGATATGCCAGGAAACCCTGGTGTCATAGTGGTTAAGTCCTATGGCTGCTAACCAAAGGGTCAGCAGTTCGAATCTGCCAGGTGCTCCTTGGAAACTCTATGGGGCAGTTCTACTCTGTCCTATAGGGTCGCTATGAGTCGGAATCGACTCGACGGCACTGGGTTTTTTATTTTGGTTTTTACGATACGCCAGAGACTGTGTTAGCTATTTCCACACATATTACCTAATTCAATCTTTGCAACAACCTTGGGGCTAGCTGTGACCCCGTTTTTACACCAAGAAGGAGACTGGATGTTCAAGTGATACCATCACAGTCCTATAACAATTGGTGAGTTGATATCTAAACCAAATTCTGAAACCAAAGCACATACACAGATAAAAATACGTCCCCTTCCCGTCGAGACCTGAACAGGTTAATTAGGCAATTGTACCCTGTCTTACAGGGTTGCTGTGAGTTGAAATCGATTTGATGGCTGAGAGTTTGGTTTTTGGTATTGGTGAAGAGATTTTTCCCAAAGAAGCTGGAGAGCATAGGTAGCTTTGTTCTTGAATTTTAATGGTCAGAGAGTTTATAATTGGCTGACTAGTTCACTACTGCCTGTCCTATAGCCTGAGGGGGGCAAGCACCTCCATAAAACAAGAAGCCACACAGACAGGCTGGGGATAAAGGGGGGTGCCATTGAGGACTTGAGGATCAATTTTTTTGTCCTGATCACTGTTGCCAACATTTAGTGTCATGGTGCATTCCTAATCTTTCATTGCTGCCAAGTCCATTCTGACTCATAGCAACCCTATAGGACAGAGGAGAACTGCCCCATAGGGTTTCCAAGGAGCAGCTGGTACATTTTAACTGCTGACCTTTTGGTTAGCAGCCGATCCCTAAAACACTGTGCCACCAGAGCTCCTTACTTAGCTTACTATAAAATAACAAATGCCCCCAGGTGTGCTGAGGAAGTCTCTTCCACCTCTTCTACCTAAAAGCATCTCCCAAAATGGCTCCTTTCTTTGTTCATGCAACTCTCATATTAATCACTCCTTTTTTGGGGGGGGTGGGGGTAAGTCTTTGGAAGTATCTAGTCTGATTCTGGCCTTTTAAGCCAGCCCATCTCACCTCTGCTCTCTATATTGACAGGTAATACATAAGTAGTAATGGTTGTTTATAAGCTTTCAGGGATATTCTACTCCCCCTTCATTTCCATTCTAATTAATGGTCATTCCTGCTATGGCCCATTTCTCAGACTGGTAAACAGAGACAGAGAAGTAATAATAGCTACTAATATTTGTATAGAAATCCATAGTTAAAAAATTACTTTCACATGGTTGCCCTAATTGATCCTCAAAAACAAAGGAAAAAATAAAAAATTCCTGAGGTGAATTTGGCAGGTATTATTGTCATTTAGGGATGAGGAAACTGAGGAGCCATGGACAGATCAAGGGATTTGCTTGGTCACATATGCAGCCTATGCATCCATTGATACGTGTGGCTGCTGTCTTGTTCCCACACTCCTGTTGTGGATATTTGCCTCTGCTCCCCTTTTTTTTTTTTTTCCCTTGGTCCAGGCCCTCCTCTGGAACTCCTGCACAAGTCTCCTAACTCTGCTTGGCCCCTAGGTTTTATTTTATCTCATAGTCTTTAGTAAGGCTTCTCTGATCCATATCCTGCTCCCAAGGACCTTCCCTCTCTAGTCCATCTGGCTTCTAAGACTACAGCAGTGGAATCTGTGATTAAAATTTATTAGGGTCTCTCCAAATGCCAGGCACTGACCAAGGTCTTTAACATTCATTAATAAACAAAACAGACAAAGACCCTGCTTTCAAGGAGCTCACAAGTAAGCAGGGAGAAACAGACCACACACATAGTAAAGAGGTGAACTGCGTGGAATACTAGGAGGTGCCTACAGGAAATGGAAAGAACATAAGGCAAGGCCAGAAGTGGGGAGAGTGCAGCTGGTAGTGGGAGGTAGACCACACTTCAAATCCGCAGTGGAGTAAGCCTGCTGGAGAAGGCGGGAATTGAGCAAAGCTGTGAAGGAAGTAAGAACATTAACTCAGTGGATTTCTATGGGAAAAGAGTCCCTGGCAGAAGGATCCTAGAGCAAAGGCCCAGGAGACTAGCATGGCTACTCTTACGCCGAGGCCCTTGCTTAGTATCAGGACCCAGGCGCCCAACAACACTTGAGAGCATGGGCCTCAGAAGCATGAAGTTGTCCATACTAAGGCACGTCATGAAAGTGAACACAGTGAGGCTCTGTCCAGTGGGACACGGCAGTGGCTGGAGTACCCAGACCACCTGTCGCAGGAAAGGAAATGAGAAAGTGGGATACTGAGGACATAGAAAATACAAATACTGTTGACTTCCTGTGGGGCCCACCTTGCCTGGTTGTAGTGGCTTTCTTATTGGAGGCTGATACGTCAGCACCCTACCTGAAGCTAGTTTTCATGTTGCTGACAGGGCACACAGGAAGCTGTCTGGAGCTGCCAGGGGTGACACAGCGACAGAGACATCAGCAGCACCGGCAACAGCAAGCACAGATTCGCCACTTACCATGAGCTGGGCACTGCACTAACCACCTCCTACAGACATTCACTCAATCCTCAGAACAGCCCTAGGAGGCAAATCCTAGTATCATCCCCATTTTACAGCTGAGGAAACTGAGTCTTGGAGTGGTTATGTGACTTGCCCAATGTGGAGCCAGATTTCAAAGAGTTCTGTTCGACTCAAAAGACCATGCTGTCCTTGGGGCACTAACAATGGCCAGGTCAGAGAACCAAATGCTCTTCAATACCACAAATCAGTTTCTTGACAATGAGAAAATATTCATTCCGTATTTAAATGCTGAGCCAGGGACAGTCATCTTGAAAACATTACTGTCCAAGAAATTCAGAGAGGTCACAAGTGAGATTAAGAACAGTGGACTGATTGAAATAACCCTTCACCCCTAGTGAAAACAAATTTAAATTGCCCTCAGTTACCTTCCTTTGAGCACAGTGACTCAGTTTACCACTCACGCAAGACAAGAATTCCAAGGAACCAGAAGCCAAGAAGGCAAAACACACTGCAGGCAAGTCCCAGCTCTTCTGTGACAACATCATTCACATAGGTGGATCACTTCCCCACCAGCCCATGTGTGTGCACACAAGCACATTACAATATTTTGTTTGCAGATCTGCCTATTTACATAGTTAATTTGGGATCTGTTTGCAAACACAAATTAGTTTGGTGCAATTACTTTGTGCACGGACATGGAGCTATCCACTTCAGCAGTTTAACAGCATCTAGAGTGATTGCATAGCACCATATGGCTGTCTATACATAATCACAATATTACCTGCATGTATTAGTTACATCACAGCCACATTATAATTAGTGCCAGTTTTAAGACATTCAAAGGGGAAAAAAGAATTTTAATTGAATCAGCAAGGTGTGCTGAGCAGACAGAAATGGGGGATTGTGTAAATGACTCACAGTCTTCCATCAAGCGAAATGTGATGTGCATGCTAGCAGCTTTCTGTCCCCTGATAACATTTCTGATAACAACATTGAATTATTATCTTCCTGGGCCCTTGTGTTTCTCTGCCTCAAAGATGCCAAACTGACTTTTATCTCCAGACCCGCCTGAATCATAGTCATGACTGTCAGAGTTGGGAAAGACTACAGAAATTGTCTAGTCTAGCCGATCATTGTCCAGAGAAGGCAACTGAGGCTTAGAAAGGCAGAATAATAGATGCCAAGTCATGTCGCAAGTTAGACGAAAAACTGGGACCAAAATGCAGGCCTCCTGATTTGCTGACAGTATTGACTCTAGTAAGCCATCCCGCACAATCACACACAGCCATGCTTCTTCACAGCAACAGAAATATCCCTTGTAGTTAATTTTTCCAAAGGTTAGGGACTCGCTCATACTGGACACCCTTAACAAGTGAAGTGGTGACATGTACATCGACCGATGATTAATAAAAACAAAGGGTTAAGGGGCTTGTCCTAGGTCATTTGAGCAAGTATGAGGTAAGCTTCATATGTCTTCCCACATTATCTAGCTCTGGTTCTATCGAAAATATGTGACCTCCTAATGACAGGAACGCATTTAAATGTGTTAAAGTGAAAGGAGCTGGAATTCCAGCTGTGCCATTTGTTGGTGACATTGGGCAAGTCACTGAACCTTCTCATGACGTCTCTATGATACTTAAATGCTTTCCTCTTCTTTTCATCACAAAAGGGGATTTTTCTTCCAATAAGTATTGTGTTAACAGGAGCTTCAAATTACAAAAAGCAGTAACGTAGTCTTGAGGACAATATTGCCATCTCATGGCTGGGTGGAATGGGTCACTATATTCCTTACACCCAATTTCCTCCATGCTGCCAAGTACAATATTGTCCCCATCCTCTGTTATGGAGAAAATGTGAACTTGGAGCCTAAGGGGAGGAAAGCCACAGGGCGCTGTTATTATCACCAGGCCAATTGAGGAGAACAAATAGCATCACAGAATAATCAGCATCTTATCCTTGGTTGTTTCTGTCTCCCTCCCTCATACCCCATTTAGCCCTCCATGCAGAAGAGACTAAACACCCTTAGTTGAATAAGACAAGAAACAGGCCATAGCAGAACAGGGTAAGAGATCACTGGTGTCCATCAGGAACAAATGACCATGTAATAACTCTGTAATTACATGGTAACTGGAACTGTAAATTACACCCTTGTCATCTCTGGGTAATGGTGCCACTCTATCTCCCATCTACAGAGAGCAGCAGGACGAGGCCCACAGTCACTGGGCGATAAAGGAATTCTTAGCTGCTGCAGCAGATTGGCTGCTGATGATAGGTGATAGAGAGACAGGCTGAAATCTGGGATTTAATGATTTTCCAGTTCAGGCATTACTGCCTTGCCATCCATAGCAAGACATCCATTACCTAGCCAGTGTTCTCCATCCTTAATCAGAGGGACTGATGAAGACACCCAGATTAGATGAAAGGCATAGTCTGCAGCCACCCAGACATACACAAAAGCACCACACACATGCATGGGTACACACACACCAACAGCCAATTTGCACTCCCTGAAACATTTAATCGCAGACCTTTGAAATATCACTTTCATGGCATTTCACCAAATATTTTAACACTGGGAAGAATATTGTCTCTTTTTATGCAACATTCTCTCTGGGACCATTATGCAGAGGCATTAAGAAATTCTGTGTGGTAGATCATTCAGCAAATATCGTTTGACAGCCGACTATGCATGTAGCATTCCACTAGGTGTTAGAGGGGAAACAAAGACACATAATACTCAGCTCTCTCCCTAAAGGATCTGAGTACACTTAGATGGATAATATAAATATACAAAAAGTTAAATTCTAATGCCACAAGGCAGTACATCATTAACTGCCAAATGACCAGTACAGATAATGACAGCTACAGAAGTAAAGAGAGAACTTATGTTAGGCTACTGTAATCATACATATGGGTTCTTATAGATTAAAATGAATGTCTAAGATAACCCAAATATCACATTCATATAAGGGCTGCTAGAAAGGGACATTTCAAATTTTTCTCAGTTCTCCAAAAGCCACAACAACAACAAAAAACCCAGAAACAGATTTTTGCATTAATGAAAAACAGAAACCCTTAAAAGAAAAACATCAGAAATATGAGCATAAACAAAGTGCTAGGAGACTAGAAATGTGCTGACATCAATATATGCTTAGAGGCTGAGGGCTTATAACTTGGGTCTATATGAAGATAATCTGTTCACTGTAGTGGGAGCATTTTCTGGTCAACACAGTGAGTTAGCAGCCAGGCTAAGACCCAAAGAATTACAATTATCAAGTCAAGAAACTATAAAAGCCTTCATCAAAGACTCCAGATGTGGTGCAGTTAACATGGAGCACAATTCTTGGGGATAAATGGGGCATTTCTCTGAGACTGTGAACTGAGAGAAAGAGAGCCTGACTTTCTTGCCAGGGTCATTTCCCCCTAAACTCCCAACCTTCTGATCGCTATTCAAAAATAGGGGTCAAGGGAGTAACAACATGATGGAATGACTGTACAGCTATTACTAAAGGTTAATCAAAATGGCCTCATGGATTTTATCTAGATTTAATGTAAAATCATTTGCCATTATCCAGTCATCCACTTGAGCAAGCTTCTGACTGTTAACCATAGTCACAGATGTCCAACACCCTGTATCTCTCTTCACTGGCCCTCTAAGTCCGCAGACCCTCTTGGTATATATGCTGGTCACACTGTAAGTCCAGGGCTCTCCTGAGACCTAAGTGAGTCAAACCTTACACGCCTATTGCCTACTAGTAGTCCTCTGGTTTAGAAGAAAGAAAATTTCCGTGGAAAATTTATCCACGGAAGAACTACAGAAGTATGTGATGTCCCCTGGCCTTGAAACATGACGAAGCTGTCACTCTTCCAAGTTCTTAACAATTTTGAAGGTCTAAGTAAAGACTTTGTCATTCTGCAATAAATTAGTGCTACTCCAAAAGAAAGTATCTTCTACAATCACAGAATTCTAGTAAGGTTAAAAAGAGTCATGCATTTTGATAATGCCTCAAACAAAGAGAAGTCCAAGTTAACTACGTGACCTTGTATATATTATCTCTCTGGGTCATCCTTTTCTTACTGAAAAAGACAAGGATTAGATGTGATGATTCATTCATAGGTCCTTTCTACACTGAATATTCTATGAACTAGACAGCTTGTAATGACCAGTTCTTCAAAAGCTAATGAAGAGTAATCATATCCTCAACCTCAATCTGTAGAGAAAGAAAGAGGTGCAGTGTTTTAACCAAACTTAAGTCTATAAAACAAATCCAGTAACCCAGGCCCTTAACCTGTCTGTGACTGCCTTAGTCATCTAGTACTGCCATAGCAGAAAGACCACAAGTGGAAGGCTTTAACAAGGAGAAATTTATATTCTCACAGTCTAGTAGGTTACAAGTCCAAATGCAGGGCATCTTGGTTCCAGGGGAAGGCTTTCTCTCTCTGTGGGCTCTGGAGGGAGGTTCTTGTCCTCAATCTTCCCCTGGTCAAGGAGCTTCTCACGTGCAAGGACCCCATGTCCAAAGGACACACTCTGCTCCTGGTGCTGCTTTCTTGGTGGTATGAGGTCCCCAACTCTCTGCCTGCTTCCCTTTCTTTTCATCTCTTGAGAGATAAAAGGTAGTCCAGGCCACACCCCAAGCAAACTCCCTTTACCTTGGATCAGGGAGGTGACCTGAGTAAGGGTGGTGTTACAATCCCACCCTAATCCTCTCAACATAAAATTACAATCACAAAGCAGAGGACAACCACACGATACTGGGAATCATGCCCTAACCAAGCTGACACATAGTTTTTGGGTGACACAATTCAATCCATGACATTCCACCCTTTGGCCCCCCAAAAAATCACATCCTTGTAATATGCAAAACATATTCACCCCGTCATATCATAGCAAAAGTCTTAACTCCAAGTCCAAAATCTAAAAATTCCTCTTCATCTGTGAAATCTAGAATATAAGTTATCTGCTTCCAGGGGTACAATAGGAAAACAGGCACAAGCTAGACATTTCCATTACAAACGGGGGAAACTGGAGGAAATGAAGGCATAACAGGCAACAAGCAACACTGCATTAGCTCTCAAAGCTTTGAAAATAATCCCCTGTTCTCTGAGACAATTTACACAATAACCCTGCCCTCCAGACTCTGGGTATTGGCCACACTCTCTGGATTCTGAGTAGAGGCCCCTCTGCCCTGGGCTTCACCTCCACCTTCCAGGTGCACTGGGACACCAACTCTGCTCCCTCAGCTTTAGGTGTACCTCTTACTCCATCTGAGTGGCAACTCCCTTAGAAACACCAGAGGCCATGGCTCCACCCTTTGAAACCCCAGAGGTCATGACCATACCTTTTGAGACTGAGGCACCTCATCTTCTTGTGTTCCTTGTCTCTTTAGCTTCTGTTTCCTGGCTTCTTGGCCTCTCTGCTTCTCAGGCCCCATGTCTGCATCTGCCCTGCTGGGGCAATTGTTCCAAAGCTCAGTAGCTCCATCAATAAGTGCCCAGAGGCACTCCACTCCACCAGTTAGCCTCCTGCACTCAAGCACTCAGCTCTCTGGCTCCGCGGGTCAGCAAGCCCAGCTCCACCAATAAGTGCCTGGAGGTACCCCACTCGCCAGGAAGCCTTCTGCTCACAGGCACTCAGCTCTCTCGTTCCCTGGGTCGGCTCCAGAGCCATCTCCCACTGGTCTCCTGGTTCTGCTGCTGTTCGTTCTCTGCTGCTGCAGCTTCTGCAGGTTCTCTGCTGTTCTGGCACTCTGCTGCTCTTGCTCCTCTATCCATTTACAGTTTCAAAACCGCTTCCACATTTTAGGTACTGTTAGAGCAGCACCCCACTCTCTTAGTACCAAATTCTGTCTTAGTCATCTAGTGCTGCATAACAGAAATACCACAAGTGGAAGGCTTTAACAAAGAGAAATTTATTTTCTCACAGTCTAGTAGGTTTTTTGTTTTGGGGAGTAGGTTACAAGTCCAAACTCAGGGCATCTTGGTTCCAGGGGAAGGCTTTCTCTCTCTGTGGGCTCTGGAGGGAGGTCCTTGTCCTCAGTCTTCCCCTGGTCAAGGAGCTTCTCACATGCAGGGACCCCGTGTCCAAAGGACACACTCTGCTCCTGGTGCTGCTTTCTTGGTGGTATGAGGTCCCCAACTCTCTGTTTGCTTCCCTTTCTTTTCATCTCTTGAGAGATAAAAGGTAGCCCTGGCCACACCCCAGGCAAACTCCCTTTACCTTGGATCAGGGAGGTGACCTGAGTAAGGGTGGTGTTACAATCCCACCCTAATCCTCTCAACATAAAATTACAATCACAAAACAGAGGACAACCACACAATACTGGGAATCATGGTCTCACCAAGTTGACACATATTTTTTGGGCAACACAATTCAATCCATGACACTGACTAATAAAACATTTTCTTTCGAAAAACCAAGCATGATCCTTGCGACTGTACCATGGCAATTACTGTTGATCCACAGAGGTCTTTATTTAATTTCTCACTTAGGAAATGTGTTGGTAGTCATTCTGGTTCCCTTGACACATTCCTACAAGAAAAAAGTAACCAGCATCAGTGGGAACATGAAACTGCTCATCATCAAACTAGTCTGCATTTGCCTTCAGGGGGCAGCTTCTTCTGCCTGCGGGCCAGATCACAATGAGATGACACGATTGGACTTCTCTCTGCACCTGCACCTCTCATTTTATATACAGTGGTCACAGGATCAATATATCCTCCCCTAGAAATAAAGCTCTCCACTTTGCATCGGAATTTATCTTCAATATCTGCTGGAAATCATTATCACACAATAATGTTCTATTTTCCACTCATGTTATCTCATCATCTAGGCAAATTGCCAGACATTTGACTGACTGACACCAAGTCCAATTGGTGTATGACAAAAATAAAGCCTTATGTTGCCTGGAAATAACATAAGACACATTCATTCTCCAGCCAGGGCTGATGGGCTACTTTCTCTTTCAGAGGAGTTGTCAGCACTCATGTACATCACCCAGTGTTTCTTGCCTGCAGCCCTAAGATACGCTCATTATCTGTGTATAGTGGGCATGAAGAGAAAGCATTTGAATGGATCAATGCTATTATGAATCTCAGAGGTGAAGATATGAGGTCGAAGACTATGTGTCTACGACTATCCGGGCCCTGCTTACCTTTTGTTGGATTCATTATTCCAAACTTCATTTCTGTTAAGTTCAAAAAAGTCTGAGATCCTACTAAGTGTTAGGTACTGTGTTAGGTACTGGGATGTAGAGATGAATATACTGTTTTCTCCTGCAGAAATTTGATTTAGAAAGTTAGGCATAAAGACGCACACACAATGTCAATATAATATGATGACACGTGCATAGTGTGTTGATGGAGTACAAAGGAAGAGTATTACATCCTAGTTATGAATTCAGAGGAGTGTAAAAATGGTGTAGAGTCAGGCTTCCTCATCTAATTTCAGGAGGAGGAAAGAGAATCAACATCAGCTTCAGCCCAAAGCTGATTCCTATAAGGTGGAGGTCAGACATACCTCTACTCTCTAACCTTTTCACCAATTCTAACATCAGCCATCCCTCCACAGCACTCTCTGCTTCTCTGATGGGTTCAATAGCTCATTGCAATGACCACATAGAACTCACTGACCGGGAAGCTTGGTGCCCAAAGGAGCTCAGCTCTTCGCTCTGAGGGTCAGCATGCCCAAGGCAGCCACCTCACTCTCTGGGCCAGGAAACCCACCACTCCATCTTGCGCTGGTCTCTTGGTTCTGCTGCTGCCATTTCTATGCTGCTGGATTGTTATGCTTGCTGCTGCTTTTCACTGTCTCTCGCTCTCTAGGAGGTTCTTGTGCAGGGATGCTGGGTCCAAAGGACATGCTCTGCTCCTAGCTCTTCTTCTTGATGATAGAGAGGTACTGCCTCCAACCTCTGGGATTGGCTCCCTTTAAGCTAGCAAGATGGCAGAAATGACCAATCCCCTACAAGGGTTCCATGCCCCTTACCTGCACAGTCCCATCCCTATATGGGTTCCATACACCTTATTTGCTTTAGGAAGCCTGTCCAATCCCCTGGGTGGACCACAAGCACCTTATTTACATAATCCCACCCAATCATTTTGTGGGAGTCACAAGACCTGTGCTAGAAGGGCTTTGTTAAAGCAATTCACTGTACCACAGAAGCCTTCTTAGAGGAGATTCTATTTGTATCAGATACCTTAAAATATGAGTAATTATAAATAATGAAATAAAAAAATGGCTTGGAAGACATTCACAATAAGAACACCACAAGTAAATTTAAGGGTGAATGGGTATTGGAGTGGGGGCTGGTAAGTATGATATTTACAAGAAGGTCATAATTACAAATAATAGTGGCCTCTCCCTACCTCTCCAATCACCAGGGAATGAATTTCATTTTGATCATGTTGAATTTGAGGTACCTATTGGGCATTAATTTGGACACATTCAACACAGTTGGAAATACCTGAACTATATTTAAAGGAGCGATCTGGGCCAGAGTTGACAATTGGACAGCCCCTGTACGAAGACAGCACTAAAAACCCAGAAAATGGATGAGATTACCCATGGAAAGCACTGAGGACGCAACAACTTTGGTCGTGGACAGAGGCAACATTTCAGGGGTCAGCAGAGGAAGATGCAGCACAAAAAGAAGACAAAGGCAGAATAGCTAGAATAGCATGAAGAAACCCTGGTCAGGACAGGAGTATCACAGAAGCCAAAGTCCTTTCACACCATCTCCACTTTTGTGTCTTGGTCATTGCCACCATCAACTCTCACCAGGAAAACGGCAATAGTCTCCTCACTGGTCATTCCGCTTCTAACCCTGACCCTCAGAGACTGTTTTTCTCATGCCCTCCGAGTTACTCTTGAAAATGAAAGTCAAATCAAGTCATTCTTTGGCTCAATGTTCTCTCACGGCTTCCCATCACATAAACAGTACAAGTTACAGACTTTCAATGTCTACAAGTCCCTCTATGTGGTAAATGGAATTATTGGTCCCAGTTCTTTACTCTTTTCCCCTGTCACTGTGGGCAGAGTGTACTTTCCTCTTTTTGATTTTGGGTTTGATATGTGACTTGTTTAGCCTGCAGAATGTCAGTAGAGGGGATGTGAGCAGGCTCCAGGCTTGCAATGTGCATGGGGATTTGGGCTTGCCTTGCACTGACGTGTTCTACTAGAAGCGCTTTTAGCGTAGCTGCTGGCTCTTCAGCCTGGACCCTGTGATGAACACATGTGGAAGATGTCTGAGCTCATTCTGTAGTCCAGAGCCACCAGAACCAATCTCAAAATTGAGGGAGAAAATGCTTATTGTTGTATGCCCCTCAGATTTTTTATTTAACATTATTGTGGAAATAGCAGACTAATTTGATGGTCTAGCCTCCTACTATTCTTAGACTTCATCTCTTTTTCCCTCTCTCTCATTTTGCCTGAGCTACATCCAACTCTTAATTTTCCTGGTCCCAAGCATACTCCTCCCACAGGACCTTGGCACATGCAGTTCCCTCTGCCTACTACCTACTACAATATTCAAATTGTTTCTTTCTCACTTCCTTCAGGTATCCATTCAGATATCATCTGAACCAGGAGACCTTCCATGACCACTTCTACCTTCAGCCCTCTTTAAATCCTTGACCTTGGTTTACTTTTCTCAATAGTACTTCATTGTCCATTTGGCAAATTATACATTTATTTATTATTTAGCCCCTAGACCACAGCCTAGGAAACTCTTTGTGCATACGGTCTGCTTAGTAATTTAACAAACTTTTCTCTTAGGTTCCCCTTCCTATCCCATACAGCAGTGTTTTTTTTCCAATTGTTTCATGTGCTGCATGAAGTGATATGTGAGATGATTTTAGGGGGTAGGTAGACAAACTTTTTATAAAACTATAAAGCATTTAATTTTATTTTAGGTTGAGTAAGGGGAGTGAGGAGACCCTAAGAGTACTTGATGAGAAAGTGGGGTAAAGGCAGGCATTAGTAAGCAAAGTAGGCAGTGTACCAAAAACAACAATAACAACAAAAGCCCATCGCCATCAAGTCAATTCTGACTCATAGTGACCCTAAAGGACAGAGTAGAACTGCCCCACGGGGTTTCCGAGGAGCAGCTGGTAGATTCAAGCTGCAGATCTCGTGGTTAGCAGCTGAGCTCTTAACCACTGTGCCACCAGGGCTCCAGTGTGCTAAGGTGCAAACAGTCCCACTCACCTCTGGAGCCCTTGAAAGCCTCTCTGCATTACAACAGAGTAGCTCCTTCACTCATGTTTATGATAATGACCCACGTAACAAAATAAGATAAATGATATCCTCTATGCTTTGCTCAATAAGACAGAACAATAATATATCTTCAGAAAAAGAACTCAATCAGAAAAAAGACTGTAACATTTTAAGTTCAATTTAAAGGATGATAGCTCAGTTATATGACAAATTCGCTCATGTGGAACACTGCTGGTACCTCATAAATAAGACTCTCCTATATAAACATAAGGACATGTAATGAATTTGCTGATTACTCTTTCCTCATGAATAAAAGAACTGATTTTATCCCCAATCCTCTCCTCTGACCCACTTCCTCCAACCCTTACATGGTTTCCTCCTTTTTTGTCTTAAAAAGTCAGTTTAAAAAAATGAGTAGTAGTGGCTGTAAGTAATGCTTGCTCTGTTCCGCACCCTTTTATCACTGAAGGGTCCATTTTCTTATTTTTCTGCCTGATGGAAAGGCTAATAGACTACAGGAACTGAATTTGTTAAGTGATAATTATTTTGTTTCCCATTTTTATTTATGAGAGACATCTGTAACTGTCAATAAGAGCTTCTGATCAGCATAATATGATGAGCATCGACCCACAGAGCTGATGCAGTTCCAGCCCAAAACAAAGAAACTTGACCTTACTGTTCGTATGTGTCTCCTCACCCAGGGGACAGAAAGGTGGCCAACAGTGCTTCTGAAATCCTGATGGCTGCTCCAGTGCCGGCAGGGGTCTATGGTACGGATTCTGGGACAACTGCATCATTTTCTCCAAGGCCTTGGAGTAAATTTGGGGTACTTTTCAGGATGGTTTTCTTTTGCAAGTTTTATTCTCATTTTACTATGAATAAATCAGGACACAGGAGTGTGGACAATGAAGTCTAAGAAATTAAAAATGTCCGTATCTTATGACCAGGAAATGTGAATGTGACTGATCATGAACACAGGGACAATGGTACTTTGACTGCTGAGTTTTGAAATATTCTACTCATTCCATTGGTAAAGCATGGGTGGTTCAGTGATAGAATCTTCCCCTTCCACGTGGGATTTGATTCCTGGTCAATGCACCTCACGTGCAACCACCACCTGTCTGTTGGGGGAGACTTGTGTGTTACTATGATGCTGAACAGATTTCAGAGGAGCTTCCAGACTAAGAAGCAATAGGAAGAAAAGCCTGGCAACCTACTTCTGAAAATCAATCAGTGGAGACCTTGTGAATCACAACAGTCCAATCTGTAACCAATCATGGGGATGGCATAGAACTGGGCAGTTTCTTTCCTTTACATATGGGGTCACCATGAATTTGGGACCAACTCAATGGCAGCTAACAACAATTCATTCTGTTTTCCAATCCACTTTGCCCAAACCAAAATCACATCTTCAGTTCCATTTCCTTGGTATTCAGGCAAAAAGAGAGACACCAATTGCATTTCCCCACAACCCCTCCCCTCAGTCAAAATCCAAGCTGAAACCAAACCAAACAACAGAACAACAGTCATCTTGCTCTAAACACCAATTGCTGCTGATTATATCTGTCAATTGTCAGCACTGCAGCCTTGTGACGCTCACCAACACTAGGACTTTCTTCAGCACATTTAGTACAATATGAAAGCAGATGACAAAGCCATTGCACATAAAAGGCCAGTAGAAGGAGAAAAAAAAAAAGGCTCTGATGAAAAGATGAGAAAGAATGATGACCTCTATATTCTGGGCCACTTCCTTAACCTAAAGAAGACCTTCTTTAACATAATCTGGCAGTAACCTAGCAGTCATGGACATGTCTCATGTAAGTGGACCCTAGAACGGTTTCCATGCATGACTATTTGCACTCCTGATGAATGGCACTTCCCGGGGAGGTAGAGGGAAGTGAGTGTTTAACAGCTGCTAAGCAAGCCTTCCTGACAATGTGGGTCAAGACGTTAACCCAAATAACATATTGAGCTCTCACTGCAAGGGAAATGTATTGGTAATAGCAATATTATTAGTATTTGCACTAATTATAATAATTATGAGCATATACACAGCATTTTTGTATCTGCAAAGTGCACTGCATTCATCATAATGATTAGCATTTGTACAGTACATTGTATTTCCCAAACACTCTCTGCCCATTAATTAGATAATGCTGGCAACATCTGTGGGCAAGTGTTACTACTCCCGTTTTACAGACACAAGACACAGAGAAATTAATTGACTTGCCCAAGGCCACATGATGAGTCAGTGACAGAATAAGGATTCCATTTCCAAGTTCCCAAATCTCTATTTCATCTTCACTTTATGCAAAGTGGGAGCCCTGGTGGTACAGTGGTTAAGAGCTCAGCTGCCAGCCCAAAGATCAGCAGTTAGAATCTACCAGCCACTCCTTTGAAACCCTATAGCGCAGTTCTACTCTGTCCTATAGGGTCGCTAAGAGTTGGAATGGACTTGAAGGCAATGGGTTCTTTGTCTCTTTCTAAGCAAAGCTGGGAGGTTGCTGCCTTCCAATTGAAAGAAAAAGGGGTGTGCCTAGGATTTAAAAGTTCATTACTCCCATAGTCTTTGAGTGGGTATTACGTGCCATGCTGGAGTCACATGGACTCACAATCTATTTTCATGGAGAATTTCAGGGGGAAAGGTATTCTTCAAAGCTAATTCTTGGGCGATGGTCCTCATCCTTTATTCAAGCCACACGCCCACCAATTCAACCACAATCTCCTGGTTGTGGTCCCAGCTATCAGTAATTTTTAAAGCCCCCATGTGTACCAAGGTTGATGAGAACCACTGGTCTAGGCTGGAGATTCTCAAACTTTAGCAAGCCTCAGAATTGCCTGAAGGCCTTATTAAAATGCAGATTTCTGGGACTCACCCCGAGTTTCTGATCCCATGGTTCAGGAGTGGGGCCAAGATTTTGCATTTCTAACAAGTGCCCAGGTGATGCTGGTTGCTGGTTACAGGACCACATTTTGAGAGGCACTGGCCATAGGCATTTTAGATGCAGGCAAGATTGCCTCTGAAGATCACTTCAAGCCCAGGCACTACGGCTTCAACAATTGAACAGATACTAACATTAGCAGTTATGGTGTGGTAGAGATGGGTCCAATGCTCAGCAACTGGGGGCACACAGGAAAATTCCATTTCCCAGTTCCCCTTACAATTATGCTCATAGCACATGAACAACTACAAGGCAATGTAACACAGGAGAAAAATGCCACTCCCAGGCTTAGCCATAAACGCCCTGCTAAGACTTACTCCAGCTCTCCCTCTCCCACCACTCAGGATCCCTCCTCTCTCTCCCATCTGTGTGATTGTATGCAATGGGAATCAGGTGGTAGTGCCATACCACGGAGGAGCTCAGATCCAGGATCACCAGTTAGAGAGACAGTGGAGCTGTGCAACTCACTCCAGACAGTGAAGGTATAAGAATTAGCATTGATATGCTCTGTCCTATAGGGTCGCTATGAGTCAGAATCGACTCGACGGCACTGGGTTTGGTTTGGTTTATTGAGACTTTAAGATCTTAGGGCTTATTTATTTCCACAGCATGATCTAGCCCAAGTTGACACACAGATGATGGTCAATATATTGTTGGGGATGTATTCCCAATCTGCTGAAAAGGTCAACTAAATTTGACAGACAAGTGAGAAAGAAGCCTAAGGAAAATGTTCACAAGAAAATGATAGCCATGTGCCTCAGAGGTCAAGAGTGTGACTGAGTCAGAAATTGCCAACTTCAGGAAAGCCCAGAATATACACCCCCCAGTGTAAGTGCTGCCAGACCATACATGAACACCCTTCAGATACAAATGTAACAAGGAGAGGTAGCAGGCCTTTTAAGACTGAATGTTCAGGAGCTCAGTGGCAGGAACAGACCAATGGAACATCCTGACAGTAAGGGGGAACATACATACCCCAAACAAAACCTATACACTCCCACACCCTCTGCCCCCTTCTTATCAATTCCAGTGTTCACAATGGTAGAGTGCTAACAATGGTGGTGTTCATTTCAAGAGAAACCCTAAATAACTTATGCGGCCAGAAACCGGCTGCTGTCTAAACCCATTGCTGTCAAGTCGATTCCGACTCATAGTGACCCTATAGGACGGAGTAGAACTGCCCCATAGAGTTTCCAAGGAGCACCTGATGGATTTGAACTGCCGACCTTTTGGTTAGCAGCCATAGCACTTAACCACTATGATACCAGGGTTCCAACTCCAATCCATGGTGACCCCATGTGTGTCAGAGTAGAATGGTGTTCCACAGGGTTTTAATGGCTAATTTTTTGGAAGCAGGTGCCAGACATTTCTTCTGAGACAACTTTAGGTGGACTTGAACCTACAGACTTTTGGATAGCTACTGAGCATGTTAACTGTATGCACCACCCAGGGATTCCCACCTATGGGGCCAGAGGAGTGCTATTGGTGAACAGACACCAGGAATCTGTAAGCCCAGAGAAAGTCAGACATCTGAGTGGGACAAACAGTTTCAAAAACAATCAAGAAAGTAAGCCATCTCGGCCGCTTGTTCCCAGTCCGTCAGCCATTCGGGCAGAGGCAACACCTTTGCCAGGGCTTCTGTCCTTCTCCCAGACCCAGTTGTGTCCAAAGGGCACAATTTCATAGCTGTTCAGCTTCAAATTGTACTTGTGTTTCCCAGCTGTAGTGTCATATTACTCCTGCTTGTGTGCCATCAGCTTTAATTAAGAGCAGTTTAATTTTCCATCATGATTTTGGCTCCTCCCTGGCCCAACACCCAGATCAAGAGATGCTGTTGTGTTTTCCCCAGCCTCTACTATGGCACGTGCCCAGTAACACTTGAGATCATTGCCCACAGTTTCCCATGGGACTTGGCATGTAGAGGCAGCAGCAAGTGAGTAGGGTCTATGGTTAATGAGTCATGCCTGTACCATAGAGCCTCCTAATGAAAGTGAAATTTTTTCTCTGCAAGTCCAGAACCCCCTTTTATTCTTCATAATTTTTTTTTCCAGTTTTTCCCACAAATTTCACATGGAGCCAGCCTGAGGAACTCAAACTTGATCAAATCTGATTATCCAACATGGCCCTATCAGCTAAGACAGCAACATTTATCACATTAATAGGAAGGACGGGAGAAAACCTGGATCCCATCCAACATGAGTGCTTCTATCACATGTTGCACTGTCTTACAAATCCAATTATCACCAGGTGAAGGTCTTAACAGCCCTTGAATTGCAGCTTTCAAAATTCTAAAAGACCACGATGCACATTTTCTTTGATTCCTCCTGCTGTACCTTATTCCATGCAGTTGCAATTGTCCAGTCCACATGACAACTTCAGAGCTAATGCTGCCTATGGAATGCTTACACCAGGTCCAACCAGCGAATTCAAGAGGAGCTTGGATTGGAGACTGCTGTTTTATTTTTTTTCTACTCAACCAATATAAGCCTATGATGCTGCTTCATATTCAGAGGCAGCATCTTGGAAGCTAAGTGTTTTAAGGCTCTTAGGTGAGCTCATAGCAACTGAAAGAAAGTGGGGCAATGTCTTTTGCAGGACAACATGGGATTAAATGTTTATTTACAAATTTAGAGTGCTGTAACAATAAAATGCCACGTCAACTCTGAAGAAACATCACCGAATGCTACAAAGACAAAGCTCTGAGAAAAGAGCTAAATAAAACCAGTGACTTCCCCTATGGCCAAATGAAGAGACTGTCCCCCCAAAATAAACTATAAAGCTAAACAATATTGAAATAAACAACCATTTCAATGCTGTGAAAATTCAGCAAAGAGATAAAACAATCTGAGGGCCATATATGGTAAAACTACTGAATGTCAGTTAAGAGTTGTGGGAATCTGTGGCATTTTGACCCCACCTCCAGTTCAGTCCATGGGGACTGCCAAAGTAGTAAGTTCATAAGAACCAGCAGCTTCTCTGCCCTGGTGTAAGCAGCTTACTCAGTTTGGTGCAGTGGGTTACATCCAGACCCAGTGGTGCTGTGGGTGATACTCTCACAGGTCAGCAGGGAGGACAATGGCTCTATTAGCATGGGGTTGTATTCAGGGTTGGGTGCATGCAGCATGGCCTGGAGAGGGCATTAGCCAGGCATACACTCTTAGTTGATTCTGACACAGTAAACGTGAGAAGAGACATGACAGGCTGCAGTCGAAAGGAAAAACCAGGGCAGACTTGAAAATGACCTGAACTTTGAATGAGTTCTCCTACCTACACATACATCTATTGCCACAGGCTCAAGGTGGTTGGGGATAACTTCCGTCCAGTCATTGGCTGGCCACTCAGCTACACAAACCCAGAGACCAGAGGCAACCACCCAGGGAGCTAGACTTAAAAATAAAAACAAGAATATAAAAATTAAAAAAAAAAAAAAACTAAGAAGAGACTTTAGTAACAGCACATAGCAGGAGACAGACTTCATGGATTGTCCTAGCCAATTTACTAAACAAAGAAACAAACAAAACAGCAGAAACAACAAGAGGGACAGGAATCAGAATTCGAAGTTGCTACAATACATTATCTAAAATGTCCACTTTACAACAAAAAATTATGAGATATACCTGCAGAGAAACAGAAAACAGCAACCCATTAAAAAAGAAAGAAATTCTTTCTGGGTGTTCCCAGATGTTGTATTTAGCAGCCAAATCTTCAAAGCAGCTCTTATAAATATGTTTAAATAACTAACAGAAACTATGTTTTAAAAATTAAAGTATGACAAACCCAAACCCAAGAATAGATAAATCAACAAATACAGATTTTCAATAAGGGAACAGAAATTATAAAGAAGAATCCAATGCAAACTCTGGAGTTGAAGAGTACAATAAGAAAATTAAAAAAAAAAAAAAAAATTTACTAGAGAAATTCAACAAAAGGTTTTAGATGACAAAAGAAACAATATGTGAGCTTGGATATAGAGCAATATAAATTACCTGAAAAAGGAAAAAAAGGAGAGAAAACTGAATAGAGCCTCAGAGTACCACATCCACACATAGGAGCTCCAGAAGAAGAAAAGAGAAAGGGGCAGAAAAAATATGCAAAGAAATAATAGCCAAAAACCTCCCAAATTTGATTTAAAGTTAATCTACATAGCCAAGAAGTTCTGCGAATCCCAAGTAGGATACCTACAAAGTGATCCACACCTAGACACTTCAAACTGTTAGACCCAAAGTCAAAGGTACAATCTGGACAGCAGTAAGAGAGGAGCAGTAATGTAGTTAATGTCTGACTTCTCATCTGAAACAATGGAGGCTAAGGCAGAGGAATGACATATTCAAAGTATTGAAAGGAAAAGAACACTGTTAACTAAGAATGCCATACCCAGCAGAATTTTCCTTCAAATACGAATGTGAAATACAGAAATCTCCAGATAACCAATTGGTTGTTAGCTGATGTACCTTAAAAGTAATACTAAAGGAAATCTTTCATGATAAAAAAAAAAAAAAATTCAGATGATGACTCGAATTCAGAGGAAGAAATGAAGAGCACAAGCAATGATATGTAGATTCATAAAAAAAACTCTATAAACATTGTTTCCTCATTTCTTGTCTTACCATCTATAGAAGATAAAATTAAATAAAGAATAATTATAACATAAGATTGGATTATAATATATATGAATATAATATATCTGACAATAATAGCACAAAGTAAAAAAAAAAAAAAAAACCCATTGCTGTTGATTCTAACTCATAGCAACCCTATGGGGGAAGGAAGTAGAGCCATATTATAGCAAAGTTTCTATAATTTCTCAGGGTTTAGTTAACATTAATCTGAAATGGAATGTGACAAACTAAAGTTAATAGTAAAATCATCAGAGCAGCCACTAAGAACATGACTCAAATATATAGATAAAACATCAACAGAAGAATTTAAATGATACATTGAAAATATTAATTCAAGAGAATGAAAAGGCAATTTAGGAGAAACAAAAACAATACAAAACAAAAAAAAAAGACAGAAAGCAATTAGCAAAATGCCAAATGTAAATCCAACCACGTAAATAATTTCATTAAACACGAATTATATAAATAGTCCAATCAAAAGGAAGAGATTGTGAGATTGAATATAAAATCAAGATCCAATTATAAGTCGTTGAAAACAGGTAACACTTTAGACTCAAGAATGCGAACAGATTGAAAGTAAAAAAATGAAATGATATACCATGTGTAGGGTAATGCTATTCAGCTATATGCATCCCCTCCTAATGGATTCAGTTTTGTTCTTCCCTGAACCATGCTGGGAATGAACTCGGGATGGACTCGGGCTAAGGTACAAGGCCAGAAGTGGCGTGACCGGGCTGTTGGCCTAGGCTGAGGAACACCTTAGCAACAAGAAGTAAAATATCTGGGTCTGGATGTGAAATCCCTGCGAACACTGGCTGCCCAAGACCTTGGGAGAAAAACAAGACTTAGCCCCAACTGGAACGGTATATAAGCTTGTGTCCCCTGCTAGGCAGTTGCAGAGCGCTAAATCAGTCCAGCTGTTGCCCTGGACCAAACGTCTTAAACCATATGTTATGATCACTGGTTTCAGAGTCTTTCTTTGGCCTCTTGGAGATGCAGCTGACCTCAGGTCCAGGTGCCGCTGGGATGTTACACAACACCATGCAAACAGTAACCATAACGATGAAGGCATCTTGACCAGAAAGGAAGAATTTTAATATTAGGCAAAATTGACATTACAGTTAGCAATACTATCGAAGACAAAAAGGGGTATTTCATAATAAAATAGTCTATGTATGGGGGACACATAATACTTATAAATGTATATGCACCTAAAAACAGAACCTCAAGATACAGGAAGCAAAAAACAAACAGAATAGAAAGGAGAAATAGATTACTAAACATTTATTGTTGGAGATTTCAATACCTGTGCTAAGGAACAAATTGAGCAAATCTCACCTTCGTTGCCAAATGTGTGGTAAGGATCAGCATGAATCCAATCTGCAAAATGTGGAGATTGATCCAGTCCTCACCTTCCCATTTTTCTATCCTCTCACCAGCTGCCCAAGCAGCACTCTCTCTCTGACCCTAGCAACCAGAGCTGGGTCAGAGGTCACAAGTTAGATGGGCACTGTCCTTCAGACCAGCAGCCCATGCAACCCTTCTCTGATCCTAGCCACCTGGGCCTAGATCAGAGCTTACAAGTTAATGAACGGAGTCTTTCAGACAACCAAATAGGGGTTGCCAATGTCAGCCCATACTGGCTCTCACTGCCTTTTTGCATTTGATAATTCACTGTAATGACATACAAAATATCACAGGGAGTACATTTTACTTACAACTACAGATTTATTATAGACAAAAAGGTCATAAATGAAGAGACACATAGGGTGAGGTCTGGGAGAGATGCTAGTGCAGAGTTCCCATGTCCCAAAGGGACACACTACCCTCCCAAGAGCAGATGTTCTCACCAACCAGGAAACCCACCTCTAAGCCTTAAGGTTTCAGGCTCTTATCAGCCTCCCCACATGGCCATGATAAAATTATATAATGCCTCCTGAGGCTAGTCAACACTGGGTTCCCAGGTGGTACCTCTTGGTCTGGTGAGCCCCCACTTGTTAGCCTTAGGTGTGGTCTGGCTCTCAGGAACCAAGAATAAAGGCCAAATTGCTTTCTGCACCTCACAATATCCCACTCTCGATAGCTGATAGAACAACCAGAAGACTTGACCAACACTACCAACCAAATCATCCTAACTAGAACCCTTCAACTAATGTAGACTACACATTTGTTTCAAGGGTGCATGGAACATTCTCCAGGAATCACCATATGGTAAGCCAAAAAACCAGTCTCAGGACATTCTAAAGGATTGAAATTATGGAAAGTATGTTCCCAACCATGATAGAATTAAATTATAAACCAATAACAGAAAGAAAGATGGAAAATCTCAAAATATTTGGAAATTAAAACATATGTACACACCCACAAATATATATATGTAGAAACAGACAGCAAGAGAGAGATTGGAGGAGGGACTCCCATGGCTCAAAAAGAAGAAATCACAAGGGAAACCAGAAAATATCTTGAGCTGAATAAAAACAAAAACACAACATATCAAAATTTATAAGATGCATCTAAAGCAGTGATTACAGGAAAATTTATAGCTGTAAGCACTTACGTTAGAAAAGATGAAAAGGTCTCAAATCAATAACCTAAACTTCCACCTTAAGAAGCTAGAAAAAGAAGAGCAAATTAAACTGAAATTGAGCAGAAAAATGAAATAATGATTTGAGAAAAAATATCAATGGAATAGAAACAAGAAAAGCAATAGAGAAAGTCAGTGAAATCAGAAAAATCAACACAATGGACTTATCTCCAGTTAAACTAACCAAGAAAAAGTAGAAAAGAAAAAAAATTTTTTACCAAGATTGAGTAAAAGAGGGGACATGACTCTACAGAAAATAAAGACATTGCAAGCAAATATTATGAATAACTGTATGCCAACGAATTAGATAACTTAGATGAAATAGAGAAATTTCTAGAAAGACACAAATTACCAAAAGCAACTCAAAGAAGAAATAAAAAATCTTAATATAACAAAATCAAATTAAAAAAATGAATCAGTAATTACACATATTTGTACAAAAAAGCCAAGCCCATGTGGCTTCATAGATGAATTCTGTCAAGAATTTTAAAAAGAAAAATAAATATAAATCTTTCTCAAATTTCTTTCAAAATACAGAGAAAGACGGAACACTTCCAAACTTATTTTATGAGGCCATTATTGCCTGATATCAAATCCTACCTAAGAAATCACAAAGAAGCAATGATAACAACAACAACAAAAGAAACTACAGGTTAACATTCCTCATAAACACACATGCTAAACTCCTTAAAAATACATTATTAAATCAAATTCAGCAACACATAAAAAGGATTATATACCAAGACCGGAGCCCTGGTGGTGCAGTGGTTAAGAGCTCAGTGGCTAACCAAAAGGTCAGTAGTGCCAATCCACCAGCCACTCATTGGAAACCCTAGGGCAGTACAATTCTGTCCTAGAGGGTTGCTCCAGTCCTAACCGACTCGGTGACACCGAACAACAACAACAACATACTAAGATCATGTGGGATTTGTCACAGGAATAATAGCTTGATTTAGCATCGAAAAATCAGTTAATGAGCTACACCATATAATAGAATAAAAGACAAAAGCCACATGCTCATCTCAATAAATAAAGAAAATTTTGATAAAATTCAACATTCATTCATCATAAAAATCCTCAAACGACAGGAGTAGAAGGAAACTTCTTCCCCCTGATAAAACACATCAATAAAAAACTCACAGCTTACATTAGAAAAAATGATGAATGTTTCCCCCCTAAAATCAGGATACCAAAAAAAAAAAAACAAACTATTGCCATCGAAATCAGGATAGAGGCAAGGATATTCACTTCTGCCACTTTTATTCAACGTTGCACTACAGGTTCTTGCCAGTGCAATATGGGAGGAAAACAGGGAGGGAGGGAGGGAAGGAATAAGGAAGAAAGGAAGGGGAGAAGGAGGGAAGAAGGAAGGGAGGGAGGAAGGCAATAAGCAAGGAAGGAAGGAACAAAGGAAGGAAGGAAGGCCCAGATTGAAAAGAAAGAAATTAAATTGTCTTTATTCTCAGGGTACATAATCCTGTATGTAGAAAATTCTAAGGAGTCTACAAAGAAACGACGAGAACTCATAAACAACTGAGCAAAACTTCAGAAAAAACATTGATACACGAAAATAGTTGTAGAAATGAACAAACCAAACTTGAAATTAAGAGAACAACTCCATTGCCAATAGTATCCAAACAAATTAAGTACTTAGCAATAAATGTCTGCACTGAAAACCACAAAACAGTATAGAAAGAAATTACAACAGATCTAAATAGAATGTCTCTCCATTTTTTTTTTAAATCAATGGAGAGACATTCTATGTCCATGGATTTGAAAATTTGATATTATCAAGACAACAATTCTCCCCAGATTGATCTATAAATTCCAAGTTATCTCTACCAAAATCTCAGCAGCCTGGTAAAAATTGACAACCTGATTCTAAACCATATATGGCAATGCAAAGGATGGAGAAAAGCCAAAACCATTTTGAAAAGAAAGACCAAAGCTGGAGAACTTAACTAACCTGACTTTAAACTTACTATAAAGCCACAGTTATCAGAGAATGTGTGGCATTGGTGCAAGTATAGGCGTTTGGAACAACAGAATAGCACTGAGATTCCAAAAATAAATTGTCACATTTATGGTCAGTTGAATATTGACAAGAGTGATAAGACAATTAAATGGCTAAAAAAGAAGTATTTTGAACATATTGGGCAGGAACGGTTGTATAATCCCTGTGGATAAAAATGAACTTTGACCCTTAACTTAAAACATACAGAAAAATAACTCAAGATGGATCACAGATCAAAATGTAAGAGCCAACACTGCGAAACTTCTACAAGAATATATAGGAGAAAATCTCTGTGACTTTGGAGTGGACGTAAAATTCACAGATAAAATAGCAAAAGAATGATCCATTAAAAAATAATAAATAGGATATCATTAAAATTTAAAAAATATTGTGCTTCAAAAACACCATTAAGGAAATGAAATGATGAACCATAGGCAGCGAGGAAACATTTGCAACTCATGTATCTGAAAAAGGACATATGTCCAGAAAATATGAAGAATTTTTACAACTTAATAATAGGAAGACAGCTCAACTAAGAAATTGGCAAAATATTTGAATAGATATTTCACTCACAAATATATATGTATGGTAATAAACATTAAAGATATCCAGCAACAGTAATCATTAAAGAAATGCAAATTAAAACCAAAAGCAGATACCACTCACTAGGATAAAAAAAACCAAAATCTAAACCGGGTGCCATCAATTCCGACTCATTGCGACCCTACAGGACAGAGTAGGACTGCCCCATAGAGTTTCCGAGGAGCTCCTGGAGGATTTGAACTGCTGACTCTTTGGTTAGCAGCCATTTAGCTATAATAAAAAAGACATACAATAACAAGTATTGGCCAGGATGTGGAGAAACTAGAGAACTCATAAACTGCTGGTAGAAATGTAAAATGTTACAGCCACTTTGGAAAAACAGTTGGCAGGCACTTACAAAGTTAAAAATAAACTTACATATGACCCAGCAATTTGACTCCTAGGAATCTCCACAAGAGAAATGAAAACATGTGTTCACATAAAGACATGTAGGTGAATGCTCAGAGCAGTATTATTTGTAATAGCCAATATCTGGAAACAATCCAAATGCCTGACAACTAGTAAATGGATTTTTAAAAAAGTGTTATATCTTTACAATGCGATGCTACTCAGCAATAAAAAGGAATCACTTACTGATGATACATGATACAACATGGATGAACCTCAAAAACATCATGAAAGAAGCCAGATGCAAAACTACATATTGTATAATTTCATTTATATGAAATGCCCATAAAAGGAAAACTTACAGTTACAAAAAACAGATCAGTGGCTGCCTGGGGCTGGCAGATAGGAGTGGAAATTAACTGCAAACAGGCACAAGGGAACTTTTCTGGGTGATGGAAATGTTCTAAATCAGGGTTGTGGTGATGGTTACCAACTCTATACATTTACTAAAAAACAACTGAATTTCCCACTTATAACAGGTAAATTTTATGGTATATAAATTATACCTTAACAAAGCTTTTAAAAAAACAAAAACAGTAAGCTTAGCTATTCACACAGATCTATCCTTAAGTCAAAAACATCTGCGATCATTCCACTCCTCTATCAGTGAATGTGATGCTGTCCCTGTTCAAGACTAATCCCACCACTCTTTTTCTGTTTCCCATTTATTCCAAACTCCCCTTGTTTCTTCCAAATTCTCCAGTAGGTACTCCCTTTTGTGGATAAGTTGCTTAAAAGATAGGTATGTGATAGACGTCTCCATTTCCTCACTTCTCATTCCACAACCTGCTCTAAATCAGGCTTTCTTCCCCATCATGACAGTAAACTTGCTCTTGCTGTAGTCATTAGTGACTTCCTAAAACGCAAAATCTAAAAGATTTTACAGATTCTTCCTGAAAAAAGAAATTCTTTGTTTCCTTTTAGGTCCCTTGATACCATTCTCTCTGCTTTTTTGGTTGGTTGTTTTCCTCTCTGACTTTTCTGGATACTCCTCAAAATTCTTTGTTGCATAAACTTCTCTGAATCCTAGCTTAACACTGTGGGTCTTTTCTTGCTCTATTTTCTGCTCACTATAGATATTCCTCCTTGGTGAAAAGATTCACATTCCACATCCGCCACTGACCCCAAAATTTGGCTATCTTCCAGTCACCTTCACTTCTGAGCTTCAAAACTGCTCCCTTAATAACTAATTAGAGGTCTTGCAAGCAGCCCAAACACAACAGGTCCAAAACCCAGTTCAGTGTTTTACCTCACAAATTTCTTTTTCCTCCTTTATTCCTCTTTCTAAATCATCATCTAAGTAAGAAACCTGGAAGCCATTCAGTAGACCTTTCTTCTCGTTATTTTTACACTATAGACTATTCCCCCACACACCTGTCAGATTGTCGTACCATGGTAGCTTATGTGTTACTGTGATGCTAGAAGCTATGCCACCAGTATTTCAAATACCAGCAGGGTCACCTATGGTGGACAGGTTTCAGTGGACCTTCCAGAGGAAGACAGACTAGGAAGAAGGACCTGGTGGTCTACTTATGAAAAAACAGGCGAGTGAAAACCTTATGAACAGGAGAACATTGCCTGGTATAGTGCCAGAAAATGAGTCCCTCAGGTTGGAAGGCACTCAAAATACAACTGAGGAAGAGCTCCTTCCTCAAAGTAGAGTTGACCTTAATGATGTGGATGGAGTAAAGCTTTGGGAACCTTTATTTGCTGATGTGGCATGACTCAAAAGTGAGAAGAAACAGCTGCAAACATCCATTAATACTCAGAACATGGCAGGTACGAAGTATGAATCTAAGAAAATTGGAAGTTGTCAAAAATGAAATGGACCACATAAAGATCAATATCCTAGGCGTTAGTGAGCTGAAACATATACTGGTATTGGCCATTTTGAATCAGACAATCACATGGTCTACTACTCTGGGAATGACAAATTGAAGCAGAATGGTGTCACGCTCATCACCAAAACTAACGCTTCAAGTCTATTCTGAAGTACAATGCTGTCAGTGATAGAATAATATCCACACATCTACAAGGGAGACCAGGTAATGTGACTATTATTCAAATTTATGCACTAATCAGTAATGTCAAGGATGAAGAAATTGAAGAATTTTCCCAACTTCTGCAGTCTGAAGTGGATCAAACATGCAACCAAGATGCATTGATAGTTCTTGGCAACTGGAATGTAAAAGCTGAAAACAAAGAAGGATTGATAGTTGGAAAATAAGGCCTTGGTGGCAGATACGACACTAGAGATAGCATTTTGTAAGACCAAAAACTTCTTCATTGCAAATACCTTTTTTCAACAACATAAACAGCAGCTATTTTTTTTTTTTATACATGTGGACCTTGCCAAATGGAATACATAGAAATCAAACTGACTCAATCTGTGGACAGAGATGATGGAGAAACTCAATATAACCAGTAAGAATCAGGCCAGAGGCCAACTGCAGAACAGACCAACTGCTCATATGCAAGTTGAAGTTGAAGAAAATAAGGGCGAGTCCACAAGAGCCAAAATACCATCTTGAATGTGTCCCAGTTGAATTTAGAGACCATCTGAAGAACAGATTTGACCCCTTGAACACTAATGACCAAAGACTAGACAAGCTGTGGAATGACATCAAGGACATCATACATGAAGAAAGCAAAAAGCCATTAAAAAGACAGAAAAGAAAGGGGGAGGGGGAAAGGATGTCAGAAGAGACTCTGAAACTTGCTCTTGAACATTGAGTAGCTAAAGCAAAGGGAAGAAATGAAGTAAAAGAGCTGAACAGAAAATTTCAAAGGGCAGCTCAAGAAGACAAAGTACAATAATAAAGCATGCAAAGACCTGGAGTTAGAAAACCAAAAGGGAAGAAAATGCTCGGCATTTCTCAAGTTGAAAGAACTGAAGAAAAAATTCAAGCCTCTAGTTGTAATATTGAAGGATTCTCCAGGGCAAATACTGAGGAATGCAGGAGGCATAAAAAGAAGATGGAAGGAATACACAGAGACATTGCACCAAAAAGAACTGGTCGACCTTCAACCACTTCCGAGGTAACATATGATCAAGAACTGATGGTACTGAAGGAAGAAGTCCAAGCTGCACCGAAGGGAATGGTGAAAACCAAGTCTCCAGGAACTGACAGAATACCTATTAAGATGCTTCAACAAATGGATGCAGTGCTGAAAGTGCTCAATTGTGTATGCTGAGAAATTTGAAAGACAGCTTCCTGGCCAGCCGACTGGAAGAGGTACATATTTGTGCCCATTCCAAAGAAAAGTGATCTACCAGAATTCAGAAATTATCAAACAGTGTCATTAATATCACACACAAGTAAAATTTTGCTGAACATCATTCAAAAGCAACTGGAGCAGTACCTTCACAAGGAACTGCCAGAAGTTCAAGCTGGATTCTGAAGAGAACATGGAACAAGGGATATCACTGTTGATATCAGACGGATCTTGACTGAAAACAGAGACTACCAGAAAGATATTTACCTGTGTTTTACTGACTACGCAAAGGCATTCAACTGTGGGGGTCATAACAAATTATGGATAACACTACAGAGAATGGGAATTCCAGAACACTTAATTGTGCTCATGAGGAATCTATACATAGACCAAGAGGCAGTTGTTCAAACAGAACAAGTGGTACTGTATGATTTAAAGTCAGGAAAGGTGTGTGTCAGGGTTGTAGAGTGTCCCTTAGAAGCAAGGATAGTAAGACTTCTTTTCAAGTACTTTGGACATGTTATCAAGAGGGACCAGTCCCCAGAGAAGGACATCATGCTTGGTAAAGTGGAGTATCAGCAAAAAAGAGGAAGACCCTCAACAAGATGGACTGACACAGTGACTGCAACAATGGGCTCAAGCATAGCGACGATTCTAAGGATGGGACAGGACCAGGCACTGTTTCGTTCTGTTACACACAGGATTGCTATGAGTTGGAACCAACTGGACAGCACCTAAGAACACAGGCACCAGGTCCTAGCCTATCATTTCCAGATCTTTATTCTAGCTCCTCCTCTCTGTTACCTCTACTAGTAACTTCACTATATTTTTTATTGGATCATTTTTGGATTTTTTAAAAAGCCTTTAAAATAGCCATCATAAATCTTCTTTTTAAAAACTGAACGAAGAGAATCAGTTAATGAAAATGAAAAAAAAAAAGAATTAAAAATTCTAAGTAAATGTGCCATCATTTTGGCAAATAACATCCCACATGTACTTCAAAGATTATGGAGGACCTTGTTAGTACATATTAAAGGAAGAAAAAAAAGTTTATAAATTCCCTATGCTTTCATTACCAATATATTTAAAATGTCATAAGTTTAAACTTTTTCATATTTAAACTCATGGGTAATGTGCATAAAACTCATTATTTTTGGCTGTGCTAATTTAAAATTCTCAAGAATCTGGATATGGGCTGGGCTTAAGTCCACTTTGCATTTATGCAAAAAGAGTTCATTAATTATCGTGGGAATGACAAGACAGCTACTTGACAACATTTTGTTAGTCATTAATTAACTTTATGTTCTTGAAAGTAATAAAATTGCGTTTCTTTTAAAAGGCTTTATAATTAGTCTGAACCACACAATTTAGTACTTAATTATACAGTGTCTTCTATTGTTCTCTAATTCTTTCCCTTCTGCCTTTCTTCCCTTGCTCCTTTCTCCCCCCACCCTGTCTGCCACATGTGTAAGGAGGGACTACACTGTGTTAACTGTTCTGGTCACTTCTGAAGAACACAAAACAAATCAAAGGCCACCAATTCTTCCCTCAAGCAGCTTCCTGTGTGGGACAGAAGATGAAATAGGTACATACATGGTAGGGGTTACATTAAGGACTTTTAGATAAAAATCTCAAGTGCTGTGAGTATTCACATGAAAAGAGATGACTTCCAAAGTGATGGAGAGCAGGGGTTGGGGGAGAGGTTCTTTAGTAGAGGTGACACAAAATATTAAGATATGTGGAATGGGGAAAAGGCATTACAGACCTGGGAATAAGCACGTACAAAGATAAAAATAGGAAAATATAAGGCATATATAAACACTGTATGATGTACTAGGAAGAACATAAGCTCTGGAATAAGATGAGCCTAGGTTAGAATTGTAGCTCTACCATTTACTAGCTGTGTGACCTTGGGCAAGTTACTCACACTCTCTGAATCTTAGTTTTCTCAACCTTAAAATGTGTACTTATAATATCTAGCTCAGAACATTGTCGTGAGCATTACTTGGGATAATGCTTATAAAGTGCCAGGCATATAGCTGGAACTCAAAATGTAAATCACAAATGCAAATCTCCTTTTTCTTTCAGGACAGAATACGTTAGATACAAACACCCCTGCTGAAGAAACCATGGAGATAGCAAATGTTTAGCAATCACTCACCCAGTCCAAGGTGAGGCTTTGACTCACTTGTCTTCTCTGCCATTGCCTGCTGTGCCTTTTTCAACAGCCATGCATGCTTCCTTTCACTCCAGACCATTTTTTAACACTCAGATAACTTCAAAAAGAGGTTGACCCACTAACATTTACTTATTTATGTCCCAACTTAAGTGTTAGGAACAGTACGACGACATACTGCTGCTCTCAAACAGTTCCTGTCTCTCTCTCTATTTTTTCCCGTAAGCCACAGCATCATTATAGAGTCTGCACTAGAGGTGGTTTCATTTAGTTCTTTAATCGTATATTTACGGAACGAATTTTACAAACCATACAACTAAATGCTATGAAGGATACCAATCATATAAGAAATGGCTCCCCGCTTGCTGGGACTTGTAATTAATCATGTAAACAAACAACTCAAGGCCAAAGAGCATACAGAGAGGTAATGATCACGTGAGATATACAGATATCAGATCATGTCTATTATAGGGTTAAGATCAATGCAGCTTGGAGATTATATATTAGATTATATATATTTATTTAAATTTCTATTTCTGTAGTAAAACCAAGCACAAGAGAAGTCTAAGTGTATTGTCCAAGAGCTGGGAGTACACCCTGAGACACCTGGCATTAATAAAATGATATTCCATCAGGGATTCTTAAGAGAGAGAGCGTGTGACTGTGCCTTGAAAAATGGGTGAATGTTGATAGGCAAAATTGAAGGATGGAAAAGCTTTACAAGAGACAGAAAGACACTGGCAAAGTTCCAGAACTACAGAAAGCATGAGAGGCCCTTGAGCTATAGCCAGCAGTACCATCCAGTTGTCATGAAGAGTTCACGGGGGAGCCTGACGAAAGATAAGACCACAAAAGAAAGAAATGTGGATCGATTCATAAAAAAAAGCCTCAAATGCAGGAAAGAGAGGAATGGCTACTGAATGGAAAATTCATTGAGGCTTGTTCAAGGAGAGAATCAACATAATCAAGGCACTTTTTTTTTTTTAGGTAAAAATTGATGTGTAACGGAGCACAGCACTGATTGGAGTCTTTAGACTAGAAATGAAGAAATTAGTTCAGTGGCCATCCCAGTAGTCCAAGTGTGAGTGAAGGGTAGTGTTAGGAAGAGTAGTAGATTTCTGAAGAAAACTGATCTTTATAGTGTATCAGGCATCCCTATAACCTGATACCATACCCTGGAGCAGATGGTCTAGCCACAGAGAAACAGTACCGTATCCTTGTCTTCCTTTGGTACGTGAGTAACTGCAGTGAGTGAGAAGTTTGGGACTGCAGTTATATCACACATTTCTTGAGTTTTAAATGCTCAGTATTGCATTGGACACGTTTTATAGGGGAAAATGTCATTTCTGAAATATTTAGAAACAAGTAGTAAGAACAAAGCTAACATGAAGCAAAAAGCTGATTAGGTATTATACAAACAGCTATAGTAAGGATAAGCAATTGGATTATCTAAAAATTCCAGAATTACCTGTATTGACATCTACAACCTAGTCACTGGCTCGTCCATTTTCTTCACCCTTGCTGGGCACTGCTGGTATAGTGTGTATGCTGGTCAGCTCAGCAACCTTCCACAACCCCTTGAGCCACACAGTCAGCAGACAACTCAGAAAAAAAAAAGATCAACTCTCTGTGAAGGACAGTTCTTTAAATATCAGAATATACCCTCTCTTTTCCATGCTCCTGTTTCTGTGAGAACTGGCATCACGATTACCTTCCAACAAAAGTGAAAAGGCAAAACAGACCAATGACGTATTTTTTTAATCATGAATGTAATAACCCACCATGTCTCATGAAAAAGAAAGAGGGCAACAGGGAGGCAATTTGGTCCAGGAGTTAATAAAAGCATGTTCTCCTCGTTAGGAATCTCATAAAGCCATCTTCCAAGTGTGGTATGCAAAACATAGCTCAGGAAGGCGGAAGTCAGACTGAGACTGCAGGCATCACCAAGTGCTGGTGCTCATTGTCAGGATAGCCTGCCTGCTCCCTGAGCTCCAGGGAGGGCACTGCAACCACAGAGACTAGGTACAGCATCACAACCGGCTGCTGTGGAGTAGATTCCGATTCATAAACCAACAAAAAAACAAACCCGTTGCTGTTGAGTCAATTCCGACTCATAGCAACCCTACAGCACAGAGCAGAACTGCCCCATAGGGTTTCCAAGGAGCACCCTGGTGGATTTGAACTGCCGACCTTTTGGTTAGCAGCCATAGCTCTTACCCACTATGCCACCAGGGTTTCCTCTGACTCCTAGCGACCTTATAAGACAAAGTAGAACTGCTCCATAAGGTTTCCAAGGCTGTAATCCTTATGGAAGCAGACTGACACATATCTTTCTCCTGTGGAGCAGTTGGTAGGTTTGAACTGCTGACCTTTCAGTTAGCAGGCAAGCACTTAACCCCTATGCCACCAGGGCTCCCTGGGTATTGTACAGGTGCCTGGAAAGGCTCTTTCTTTCCAGTTCTCTTTCCAAGAGGATTTGTTTTCCTCTCCATGTCCACACCTTTTTACTAGCCCCCAGTCTTGTTTTACACAAGGACATGTATACTCATCTGACAGGCACTTCCTTGGGACTTGCTGTTCCAATCCTAAACTGTACTTGTGTTTAAAGGCAGCCACGTACACAATGAAGAGGAGGTCGCAGAAAGCTACGGAAATTGGGACATGTCCCTGGGCAGCAGGAATTAACTCACAGGAAGCTTGCAGGCCCAGGCATATTTCAGGAGAGCGCACCGTGTGTTTAAAAACGCCTTAAATGAAATCAGCTTCCAATTGTAGCTTCTGCTAACAAAAGATAGGGGGACATGCACCAAAGGAAAAGCTTCCAGGCTGACGGGCCAAGGGTGGGCCAGGCAATAGGACAGCAGGATGTGGAGCTGGTGGAGGACAAACTCCCCACAGGGCTGATGTGGTGTCGGCCAGCCTTCCTTTCAGGATATGGATTTCTGCCTTGGTGTCCTGCTGATGAATTCTCTCCAGTTATAAAACACTTTGTTACCTTCATTCGCTCTTAATTAAAAACTCCTAGGGCTCTGACAACAGGAAAAAAAAAAATGAGGAAAGAAAGTAAAGAAAAGGAAAAAGGTAAAAAAAAAAAAAAAAAAGAAGAAGAAAAAGGAGAGCTCTTTGAGTTGCTGAAATTAAATGATGCAGCAAGACTGAAAGGATTAAAAAAAAAAGATATGGGCTCACTGAAAATGGTTTTAATCTTCCTGAGCGACACAGATTCTGTGAAATAGACATGTTTTCAGGGAAAACTGGGGGGTATTTGCAACACTGGGAGGAAAGGCAAACGTTTATACAGAAAGAGGCTCATTAGCCCTCAGCACTCCCATGGAGTTTCCATTTCCTATACTCCTTGGGCTATGACGGCTTATTCACTCAGCAGATATTTACAAAAACACTAGCATGGGCTCAACATTATACCCATATGTTAACATTTAGGATCTTAGGGAAAATAAACATATAGCTAAAAAGATCGATAGTTGTGATTTCCTGAGTCTTATCCGGGGTCAAGCATAGTATTAGTTATTTGACATTCACATGCTCTGATCCTCACAGCAGGCCTGCAAGGAAAGACAAAGATCCTCAGCATAGGGATGGAAGGCGAAGGCTCAGAAAGATTATAATAAACACAAAATTTAAAAATAAACACTTTGACCAGAGGGAAGTAGCCAGTAAGCGACCAGTGACAGAGCTGGAATTTAATTTCCCACCTTTCTTAGACCCCTGCCCACACTCTTTACACTGTATCATGACTCTACACAGTGAGCAAACTGGGCAAATGGAATCCCAACCCCCGATTTACTCACACATAATATATTCAAATGCATCCTCTTGCCTCACCTCAGTGAGGGCCTTAACAGAGGGCTGGATAGATTTTTTTTCCCACATTTCCTCATTCTAATACTAAGGTCTATTCTAAAATCTAAGTTTGGTCAAGTCAATTCCTTCTTTACTTCTACTACGCCCTTCTTTGATCTCCCTTATATAGAAACTAGTCCCATCCATGGCCATTCTCAACATCTACTTTGTACCTCCATTCTCAAGATGGAGAGCTTCTTAGGTAAAATTTCATACTCAATTGTCCTTCGCTCTGCCCCCATCACAACATTAAGTTATAAGCTTTAGCTGACCTAGGAATCATAATTAGCTCAACTTGACTCTATGCTTTACATTATGCAACAGGATGTGCCCCAAATTCCTAAAACCTGATACACAAAACACTAAAATTCACAAAGCAAATGCAAACCAGGTGGATGTTTATTCCTTCACAAAAGGATCCACCTTAGACCACCTAAACTAGCGAGCTTCTCTGATGCACTTGGGATATGACTTGATTTTAGCCAGGGATATATTCTTTGAATAAATAAAGCCAAGTGGACCACAGTGAAAAGGGAACAACAGCAATATCTTTCCAGATATCGCACATCTTGGGCCTGCTCATTTAGCTCTTAGCTGTTGCCAGCTCCAAACCAGCTAGTATTGTGCTTCAATATGTGTGTGTTGTTAGGTGCTGTCGAGCCAGTTCTGACTCATAGCGACTCTGTGTACAACAGAACGAAACACTGCCTGGTCCTGAGCCATCCTCACAATCCCCGCTATGTTTCAGCCCATATTTGCAGCCACTGCGTCAATCCGTCTCATTAAGGGTCTTCCTCTTTTTCAATGACCCTCTACCAAGTATGATATCCTTCTCCAGAGGCTGGTCCCTACTGGTAACATCTCAAAGTATGTGAGACGAAGTCTTCCCATCCTCCCTTCTCAGGGTGCAGGAGTGATCACGCACTGACTCTCCTAGTGGAATTCCTGGGAGGTGGAAATGGTTAATGCACTCAGCTGCGAACAGAAGGGCTGGAGGTTCGAGTTTATCCAGAGATGCCTCAAGAGAAAGGCCTAGTGATCTACTTCTGAAAGATCAGCCACTGAAAACCCTATGGAGCACAGTTCTACTCTGACAAATTTGGGGTCACCATAAAGAGTTAGAGGCAACAGCAACTGTTTTGTTTTGTTTTTTGGACTCTCCCCGGGACACTGCTCTGCTCTGCAGCCTAGCATCAGGTGGCCAGTCTTATCTGTGTCCATGTAATCACCAAGTGATTCTTGGAAGAATTACCATCATTCCCTTATCTCCATTTCACTAAACTCCCCTGCAGAAAGTTCAGCCTCAAAAACAAAAAGGTACTATTGGAAACCAGGTTTCAATTTCTGCGGGTTTTTTTTGGCGGGGAGGGGTTAGATTCAGACTCTGTAACAGTCAGGATAAGTTAGGTGATGCTGAAATAACAAGCTGCTCTAAAGGCTCAGTAGCTGAAAGCAACACAAGTTTTGTTTCACCCTCACTGGATTCCTATCCATTCCATCACAGGTCAGTGGGGGTATGGGGACTCTTTTTGTCCACTCACTTAGGAACCCAGGTGATGGAGTGACCACAGTTTTGAAAGTTGTCAGTGGTTATGACAAAGGGAAAAGAGAGTTCTGGAGGGCCTCACACTAAAAAGTAATGCTTCACCCACCCACCAAGAGGCACAAGTCCTGTCAGCTTGCCTCTCACTGGGCACAACCGGCCACATACTCTGGCCACTAGGGGGTGAAGGAGAGCAGTCTTGCCACATGAAGCGATGGGGCAAAGAACCCAACATATTCAGGGATGAATAGAGGGGACCATGACAGGTGCACAGCCAGCTATTCAAAGACCTTGGAACACCAGGGGCTTCAGACGCTGGGACCCTGGTAAACAAATGCACTGTGGGAGCTCTTGATGACCTGTTCCACATTAGTTCCATGGGAGAAAGACTCCTAGGCATATCCCTGATTATATTAGCCCCTTGTCCCCAAGGGAGATGATGAGAGGGCACTCCTGAATTAAGAACAGGTGCCTGGTTTCACCTGCCCTGTGAAATGCCTTCTCCAGGACTATCTTTAAGCGTGAGAATCAGGGTTTATGTGCCTCCCTGAGGTTTCCAGTCATACTGAGAAAATGTGTCCAATGATGCTCTTGCAATAGAGGCTTTAATCTAGTTCAAAGAGAAGCTGCCTTCTCACAGCCTCTTGACTTTTCTTATTATTGGATGTTTCTTCTTTTTTTGGCGGGGGGGAGTAGATTGAAACACTTTCCACTGTCCAAATTTCTCCTCCTGCTGCTGGCCTTTTCACAAGGAAGAGGAGCAAAGCAACACAAACAAATCAAGCTGTCTCTTTTAAATCAAATGGTCATTCCTCTCCCCTCAAGCTTTCTCACCATTTTGGGTTGAGAGATGCAGGTGCTAGGTCTTACTGGGTGAAGTGGCTTGTTTTCCAGCCATGAAAAGATTGCAAGGTAGATTTCTGTCGACTCCTACACATCTTTGAATGCTAACACCAAGCACTCTGGTTAAAGGTGTTGTCAAGATGCATTAGCCAAAGGGGGTGAGGATTCTCAAAGAAGGGAATACCTGTGGGATGTGGGGAAGGGAAAGGGGCTGTGCTTCTGACAAGATAACAATGCGAGATGTCTTACTCATCTACACTAACGGGGCATGGGGAAAACACTCATAATTGAAGGTGCAGATGTGGCTAAAATGTTTTATGTTTTATTTCTTCAAAACCTTGTTTAAAGTTGTTTTAAAAATGTTCTAAGAAAATGAAGCATTCTTTTTAGGGAAAGAAGGGCTTGAGTCAGAAAGGTAGTCTGTACATCTAGGTGAGCTAATAACATATGTTACATGATCTGCTGTGTATAGATGCAAGTGAAATGGGTAACAGGAGGAAGAAGGAATGAGCTCCTCTTTCCTCTTTCAAAAGAAAAGGGAGGTGAAGGAGAACAAAAACAGTAACAAGACAACGAGCATGCTGGATAAGCCCTCTGATCCCAGAAAATGACAATGGAAAAGGGGTAAGGGGGTTTCTTTAAATCTCTCCTTTGTTGTCAGGAGTATTACACATGATTACCTCATTTAATACCATGACATGTTTATGAGACAGCATTCATATATTTCTTCCTTCCTTCCAACCAACATTCATTCACTCATTCATTCCAAAACAATTAACTAGGTTCCTGCTATGTGCCTGGCACAAAGCGAGGAGCCGATGGCAAAGAGAAACAGATAAAGGCCCTGCCCTCAAGTTGTTTATCATTTAGTGAGGAAATGGATTAGAAGACATGAACACAGGATGAGGAAATGGAGACTCAAAGGGTTTGCAGTTGACCTAAGGTTTTACAGATACTAACTGGCAAGGGAAGATTCAAGTCCAGGTCTTTCTGAGACCATCTAAACCCAAATTACTGGAATCTGGCTGGCTAGCAAAGTCAGCTGATGGAATTCCATCCCCAGATGTAGAGATCAGAACCTCCAGCTTGGGCCTGGGCACCTGTACTTTTAGAAAGCTCCCCTGGTGATACTAATGGTGAGTCATATGTAGGCTATTATCTCATCATGTCCTTCCTCTACCCCTTTACTACCCTCGCGAGCTCAGCTGCTAACCAAAAAACCAGCAGTTCGAATCCACCAGCTGCTTCTTGGAAACCCTATAGGGCAGTTATACTCTGTCCTGTAGGGTCGCTATAAATTGGAATCGACTTGATGGCAATGGGTTTTGTGTATTGGTTTTACTATCCTCCACATTGCCCCACCCATCATCAATAGCATAGATGCTCATGACTGCTTCTCCCAAGCATCCATTGTCATTTTGGGTAGGATCATGCAGTGGTAGCAATTCTCCTAGTTAGTCTTGTTCAAATATCACCCATCCTAGATGTGACTATTAAAACTGTCCACATTTCAGAACTTAACCTTCTCTCCATATTGTCAGAGGGTGATCAAGAATGTCATTACTTAAAAGTCCCCAGGGAGAAGAGTTCTTTTATCTTACCATCTACAGCTGCTTGAAGCTAAATCAAGCCCTAAGGTAGTCTGAGCTCTGCAGGCTCTGAATGACTGTGATCCTCCCACAGATGTAGCCATGTCCCAGCTGATGTGATACACTTGTGTATGTGAGAGTGTATGTGTGAAACATCTTTAGAACCAAAATATAAGATTTTGCTACTCTGTGACAGAGGACACCAATCAAAGGAAATCAGGTTTCCAAGCTGACAACAAAGTGAGGGTCATGACAGAGGTGGAGAAGTTAACCAGACAAAGGAAGAGAGGTATCCCAACGATGAATCATGGGAAGATGCATTTTTACAGGGATATGGCCTGAAAGGAAAAGACAGACGCTCATCACTACCCTCTAATTTTTATTTATTAAGCTAGGTACTCTTTGGCATATTTAACTAGGTGAAAAAGAAGAGGATTTGAAACAATTCAAAATGGTTCTATTTTAAATCTTACACACACACATACACACCATTATTGAGAACAGCCTGAAATGATATGCAGCTTAAAGTGTGAATCAAAATCATCTTTTGTCACCATTACTACCCACCCCCCCCCAAACACCATACACACACTTATTCTCTTTCCTTCCTTTTCCTCACCCTACCCCCTCCCACTCTGTAATTACCCTTGGTGGTAAACATTCTAAATTATTTATATCTAGATTGAAGGCATCCTTTGTCTGGCTGGGACCAGAGTAATCAAAATATAATTGTGGTATAGATATGCTAATACATTATGCTAATGTTTGATTAAGGAAACCTAAGTCTTGAAAACAATGAAGATAGAAGCTTTGGCCATCCAGGGGCTAAAGGATGCTGAAAAAGGGAGCTACAAGAGAACTGTTGGTTTTGAAAATCTGTGTGGCTGGGTGAGAAATAAATTCTAAACAAAGGACATCTCAGTGAAGCTACTTTATCAGTGGTAGAGCCAGGGAAGTTAAAATTAGCCTAGGGGTTTCAGTGCAAAGAATCCAAGGTTTAGAGCTGATGAAGAGTGAACTCAACCCAATGCATCAGAGAACATCTAGAGACAGACCCACCAGAAAGGTCTTTTCTTCCTGAGTGACCAACCTAACTTAAAGTAGTGCTTCTTAAAGTGTGGTCCCCCAACCAGAAGCACCAGTTTCGCTTGCGAACTTACTAAAATGTGAACGATGGGGTCTACCCCCAGATCCACAGAATCAAAACCCCTGGGAGTGGGGCCCAGCAATTTGGATTCAACAGGCCCTCCACATAACTCTGATCCATGCTAATAGTTGAGGCTTACTGGCTCAGAGAGATAACTAGTCAGAATGGGGTTAGAGTGAGGGTGAACTAGGAAATAGAAGCAGGATTGACTATTAAAGGTCAATTAAATACACAACATTGTGGCAGGGTATTTTATCATTTAGTGACGTGATTTCCACTTGCTTAAGAACTTGGGCAGGATAGAAAATAAAAGCTTCTTGAAGACAAAAGTGTTTCCCACCTTCTTTTTAGGAAGAAATAGCTGGGGTGATGAAAAGGAAGAGAACAATGGTGGCAGCTACCACTGGCTAAGAGGCTGCAACTGTGGGCACTTTAGATGTGTGAACTCACTTCGTCCACCAACGGCCTATGTGTCTCATTTTCCAGATGAGTAAGGTGAGGCACACAGAGTTGAAATAACTTGTCCAAAATCACAGACTTTGGATGTGATGGAACTGGGATTCCAACCTAGGCAATATGGCTCCTTAAAATTTAGACTGACTGAGATTCCTGGGGAGAGGAATGATTCAAGAGATGCAGGGATATTAAGCGAGAAGAAAAGGGAAGAAAAAAAAGCATAAGTCTGGGTACTAAATGTATTAGTTTTATGGGGCTGCTGTAACAAACTGAGTGACTTAGAACAACAGAAATGTATTTGGGCACAGTTCTGGAGGTTAGAGTCTGAAATCACGGTGTCTGCAGAGCCATGTTCTCTCTGAAGGCTCTAGGAGAGAATCTTCCTCGCCTCTTCCTCGCTTCCGGTGATTGCTGGCAATTGTCTATGGTCCTTGGCTTGTAGAACATCACTCCAACCTCTGTCTGTCTTCATGTGGCATTCTCCCTGTGTTTGTGTCTCTGTGTCCAAATTTCCCTATATGCACACCAGTCATATGTATCTAGGGTCCATCCTAATCTAGTAGGACCTCATCTTAACTGGCTTATACCTGCAAAGGCTCTACTTCCAAGTAAAGTCACATCCACAGCTCCTCGGTGGGCAAACATTTTGGGGAGATACAACATAACCTGGGCCACTAATGGTAGAAAGTCATATAAGTAATGGCCAGGACCGGGACAAACACAAAGGTACTACTTCATTTCTTTGAATGCTGTTTGCAGAGTATGAATTGTATTCCCTTAGAAGAACTGGATACAGTAGTGTTTGTCTTGGAGCATTTCCACTCAAAATGCCTTTTCTTATCCACTTCAACCAAAAAGTTCCCTTCTGCTATCCTCCTCATTCAGTTGCTTATCAACAAATTCCCATTCCTGAATTCCCATTACAAGATACTAACTATAATTACACTAATTCTCCAGATAATGGAAGAATTATCAAGTTTGGTATCTTTTATACAAAACGCATGTTAACACCTTCAATGAGTCCCTGTTGCCAGTGGGAAAGAGTTCAACACACTTCCCCTGACAGTGAAAGCCCTCCTGCTTATGCAGGCAGCATCCCTCCATCTCAGCTCCCCTCTGACCCCTGAAACTCTTCACCCGCAGCAAGGCTGATTCCTTCCACTGTCTTCTAATTAAGTTTCCGATCCACCTGTCATTGCACTTTCATTTAAATCTTCCTCTCCATCTTTTTTTACTTTTTTCTCCATCCAGACTCCACCTTTCCAGGTCTTATCCATCCTTCTATCCAGGTTAAATTCACCTCTACCTTCCTTGGCCATCCATGTCTATATCCTCTCTCCTCTACTTCCATAACTGTATGTCCTTAAGATCACTGAGCAATTACTCATACGTGGTCTTGTCATCTCACTTTATAACATTCTTGTCTGATGTGGTGCGTTTGTTGTGTGTGTGTTGCTATATATCAGCTTTTTATATGTCGTGCTCTGTCTTTATGACAAAATTCCTGAAACTTAGAGGGCTAGTACTAATACACATTCATTTTGAATCTCTTCCATACCTGATATGCTATGTACACAGCAGGCACACAATAAGTATTTACTAAATTGAAGCAGCAAGCAATGCCCCATGTTGACATGGAAGCGTATGTTGCTTCCTTTCTCTTCAATAATCTGAAGTCCGCCGTTTGGGTCCTGCAATCCATACACCCTCAAAACTGTACCCTTGAATTCCACTTTAGCCTCTTTCCTGCTCAAGGCCTCTCTCACCTATTCGTCTTCAGCAGAAAACTACAAATTCCAAGAACATGCCATCCGGTTTTATGTTTGTTGGCGTTTCCCCTGTTGCTTCTACCTGGAATGCCCTTTCCTGATTCTCTCCTCTTGAGGAAAGTCTAGATGAGATTAAATACTTCCAGAAAGGCATTTCTTATGCCTACTTCCTCCTTATGTATCACTGCCTTCTCCACAACATTTAGTAAATAGTTGATTACATTTCTCCCTTCCCTATTTGTTTACAGCTGAGACTGTTTCTTACTTATCTTTGTGTCCCCAGGCACCAGCATAGTACTCAGCACATAGTCTGTGCTTTGTGGGCTGAATGAGTGAACAAATGAATAAATGATGAAATACAGACTATAGACCAAAGCGCACTTTTATGAATTTGTGAGAGTCTGCAGTTAGTCTAGTGGAGAATGAGATAAAGTCATGCTACACAACAGGGTACAGAGGCCCGCAAAGATGAAAAATGCACTTCACATATTCACCCGGATGCACTTCAAGTTTAAGCCATATCCTCCTTTAACTCATGTGGGCTGCTGAAATCCCTGGAGGAAAACCCATTAGGGTAAATACACTGAAGCAACCTCCACAGAAGGACAGCACTGGAATATAGAAAGGGAAAGCAGCAAAAAGCATGTTGAAAAATGATAGTTTGCAATGAAATGGATGATGGATGACATGGATGTCCTTTGCTGGCACAGAATCCCTTGCTTGACTTGACGGGGAGATGCCAGGTACACTCCTGGCTCTGAGGGGAGGCTGTTAGAACAAGGAGTATCTGGGTGGTTAGCACGTTCAGCTGCTAACTGAAAGGTTGGCAGTTCAAGTCTACCCAGATGTGCCTCGGAAGAAAAGCCTGGAGATCTACTTTGAAAAAGCAGCTGTTGAAAACCTAGAGAGTACAGTTCTACTCTGTCATATCCGCAGTCACCACGAGTCAGTGTTGACTTGACAGCAACTAGTTTGGTTTGCTGGGACAGAGTAATAAGCTCAGCATGGAAATCAGAGTCCATGAAAAAAGGCAAAACAAGGGACGAAGTCAATGGGGGCAGGAAGCCCTGGCTCAGCAGAGGCCCCACTTCCCACCCATGTGGGATGAGCACTCCTCTGAGACTGGAAGCCTGACACTGCAGTGATCCCCTGCTTGCTGCTGGGTGACCCCTGAGTCGATTCTGACTTATGGCAACCCGATGTGCAACAGAACGAAACACTGCCCAGTCCTGCGCCATCCTCACAAGAGTTGTGACGTTTGAGCCCATGGTCGCAGCCACTGTGTCAATCCATCTCACTGAGGGTCTTCCTCTTTTTTGCTGACCCTCTACCAAGCATAATGTCCTTCTCCAGGAACCGATCCCTCCTGATAACATGTCCAAAGTATGTGAGATAGGGTCTCTCTATCATTTATTCTAAGGAGCATTCTGATCGTACTTCTTCCGAGACAGATTTATTCATTCCCCCACTAGACACACAGATACAACTCCCAGAGTACTCTGACTCATGGCTCCCTTGATGTCTTCAGAGAGATTTGATTAAGCCAGGTGGAGGGGAAAGAAAAAGAAAATGTCATATTCAGAATCACCAGTAAGGAGAAAGGGGAGGAGGAAAAGAAGAAGAGAGAAATCAACCATGAAAAAGAGGAAGAGACATATAGCTAGAGACATATAACACCTGTCAAATCTCTCCAAACTATAACAAAAGCATAGGAGAGATAGTTTCTCTTTAATGAATGCTTTGATCAGCCACAGTTGATATAATAATTATATAAAACTAGAGCAAGACAGAAATAAGATGTTTTTTTTTCTCTCATGCAGCCTGTAACCTTTGTGATTGGTTCATTTATTTAAGAAAAGAATAAGGCCCTGACAACAGAAGCACAGTCGGGAGAGACCTGCCCTCTCCTCTGACTCAGGCAGGGCATCTGTGCACAAAGCCCTCGCCACTGTCCCTCCCTGCCCTGGATGGGCTGACCTGTCTGCCTGTGGCCCCGCCAGAGGACTAATGGTGTGGGAGTTCTCCCTCACTGTACCTTGTCTGATTTCTCAGCAAACCTCACCCCTAGACCACGGCCTGGCAGCACCCCTTTTCATCTCTGCCCCACCCCAAGCCCTTCTCACCACTCTGGTTGGCTCCCCCATCAGTTTGCACCTTCTTGGCTATTTCCCAAGAAATAAGACACTTTGAGCCACTGGAAGCATGGAATGGGCTAACCTCCAGAGAGGGAGGAGTAACATCGTCTTTTCGGAATGATACTCCCACAAGCACGTGCTATTTAGAAATAGCCGGGAAGAGAGGTGGTTGCCATGGGAACAGAGGCGGACATATAAACAAGCACAGCACAGTTCTCCCAAGGGGGTATGAGTGGAGAAGCTCCTTGCTTCTACCACTATCAGAGCCTCTCCTGAAAGCTTCCTTCTCCTTACAGAGTAGAGAGAACCCAAAGTGATGGAAGGGTAGTCCCTTTCCTCTTAACTTCCAAAGTACAGTTAACAGTCTGACTGAGCCTCAGGTTCCTAGCATGATAACTCAGCTGAGACTGACTGACTCAGGATCTAGCATGATAACTCAGCTGAGACCGACTAACTCAGGATCCAGCAAGAAGGGGAGAAATGACTTCTGTTTCTCCAATCAGCCTCTTGGGGATTCTTTGGACTGATGATATGTGTGAGTCACAATTTAATAAAAAGTTGATAATGGCACACAACAGGGCATTCTCTCATAATGCCCACTGCCACTTCTTCACCAGGTACAATCAGTGGGAAACTGTGGTGGGTCCAGAGAAAGACCATCTCGCTGGTCATTTTGCCCCCTGTTCTGGCTAGGAGTGCAGTATATAAGACCACCGTAGGGAGAAGGTAAAGAAGGGGATGGCATGCTGGAGGAGATGGGGCAAAGAGACGGATGTAAGTAGATGAACAGGGAGCAAGTAGGTTACACCCAACAAGCACACTGCCACCACGCTGACTGGAAGAGTTTCAGATTGTGTCTCCTTAACAACGCCAACTGATCTAAAAATAAACCGATGTGGTTAAAAATATCAGGTTTATGGAAATAAAAAGGTCAACCAGCTGTTTGGTAAAACGCACAAAAATAATTGGTTGATTAGCTAGTGCTCTCTCTGTAAGGAATGGCTTCAGGATGATGGCCAGCCACCAGGGTGGCCTGAGGACAGCCCTGCCTGTGCTGTGGGATGACAGAGGCCACGGGGAATGCGGCAGAGCCTTCCTCCTGCCACATGCCCCAGGCTGATTTATTGGGACTGGAACAATTTGTCTAAAGTTGTAATTTTAACTACCTCCGTGCTGAGGAGCCAATCAGGGGACCCGCTCCTCGCAGCTTTTATGAGTCCCCATAAAAGCAGCAAAATGAAAACTCAGGGGCCCTTAAAATATACTCCAAGGGTTTCTGCAGTGCAATCGGAGGCTTTTATGACTCCTGTCAGGGCTTTTATGACCCCGTAAAACCAGGCAGAAGCCTGGCCTGAGATGAAAAGTGGCCCCACTGTCTTAAAGTCTAAATGGTCTGGTACATTTACAAGGCCTGGAGGAAAGAGGTAGGAAACCCCACTATGAGGCATCTGCCATGAACCAAGGCAGGTTGTAAGGTAGAAAGATGAGGTGGGCAAGGAAATCAGAGGGAAGAAAGGAAGGCGGCAGAGCCCAGAGACTCACAGGAGTGTTGCATTACAGTCCTTCAGCACTTCTGAGCACCAAAATGCCCAAATCCCGTTGTGATTCACCAAATACAATGGGAGGTGAACGTCCAGGAGACAGCTCCATAACTAACAGTGTCTGGGCAAGGAGGTTCCTTCTTTGGAAAGATAAAAAATGAAGCCACAAGGGACTCCAGGCTCCATAGTACTTTTTCAAGAACATCTTTCCACTGTTACGACGCCTGCATTATAGGAAGAAAAAAAAAAAAGGAATAGAAGCCAGAAACACAGCTGAGAAAACTTTAATGGTTCCACAAGGTTCAGAGAAAGTTTGTCAGTTAGGGCGAGGACAGCTTCCCCCCAGCTAGAGCATGTCCTCTGCCTACAAACCTATGGCCCTGATGTCTGCCACTGCTCTGCAGAAGCTGCCAACTCAGACCCAGCCACACCACTCTGAGTCATTCTGATTTGGAATCTCAAGCATCAGAACTTACTCGCCAGGCTTGGTGTTCCACATGCACCCACAGAAAGCCTGCCCCGTCTGCAGGGACATAAACAGGGACTGGAGGACACAGCGCATGCTCCTAACAGACCCCACACAAGATAACAGCAGGGCACACTGCTCTCTGGGCAGAACCAGGAGCCTGGAAGAGCCTTGGGGGTGGCTTTCTGGAGCAAGTGCACCTAGCCCTGAGGGCATGCATATACAGCCCAAGGAAGGCAGAGGGAGTAATGGGTGAGACTTTGGACCTCAGTGAATATCAAAGAAGCAGAGGTGGTGGTGTGTTCAGAGCTCTGGGTACGGTCTGCAGTGACAGTTACACCAGCAGAGCACACAGATCAGCTGACGGCCATGGCGAGGCAGGTCCAGCGATTCATACCCAGCGACTGATCGTGGAGGTTCCAGATGGTCCAGGTCAAGGATGAGAGAAAGACAGGCGCTCAAGCGGTAAGTGTGGATGAATTATTGTGTTGATTCTCATTACATAAGCATTGCCTCCAGCTAGAGGGATCGGGCTTCTGAGAGCAGGCTCAGCTCTTCCTGGCAGGGTGCAAACAACACACAAGTGAGCAAGGTTTTCACACGGTCAACAATCATTCCTCCTAGATCAATAATAATTCCAGGAGCCTTGTAGGGTGGGAGAGACAGGTAGGAAGAAAAAGAGACACAGCCTTAAATTCCAAAACACCACTCTGTGACTCTGAGAGAGTACTTCATCTTTCTGAGACTCTTCTTCTTCATTTGTGAATTGGAGAGAAAACATTTGCTTTATGTGGTTGCTCTAAGGATTAAAGGCAGGGTTCAAGAAGCATCTTAGTGGGTTGACACAGGAGTCAGCCATGTGCACAAGGACAGGGGTATTTCAGGTAGAGGAGACCAGCTTGAAGCCTCTGCCAAGACTTCGCCCCACTCCACCATGTTTCCTCGCACCCCCCACAGCCTACCTAGCCACAACCTCTAACTGCAGTTTGGCCCGACCATACTGCGGCCCTAACCAAAGTTTGAATTTGGTGCCAAAATACTGAGCATGCACAAACCAAGATTTTAGAGCTGTGTCCTCCATCTGTCTTTAGACCTGAACATCACAGACATGATTCAACATCCGAACCTCCAAATGTGGACATGGGAGGGCTAAGGGCGGAGAGTTCCAGGCACCAAACCCAACCCCCAGATGCCACTGGAAGCAAAAAGCTTCCCAACCCTCTCAGACAGCAAGCACGTGGCTTTATGGTCGCTAGACCCTGCGTTGCTCCTTGTCTGCACAGACAATAAATTTCCACTTTCTGTTTCCCTTGCAACTGGTGGTATGGTGTCCGTCTTATTTCGATTGGCTGATAGAACAGGACAAGAACCCTCATTTGGTTACATGCTCAGTAGCTGTGCATGTAAAAGAACTTTCTTTTTTGCATTGTATGTATAGTCAGAAGTTGGTTATTCCTAGAGCTTCTGTTCCAACTTAGGGTATGCTGAAATATTAGTTCATTTAGCTCACTGCCAGGTACCGTGCTGGTGTGGAAGGCACAATGGACTGGGCCCAAAGACTGTAATGGCAGCACAGCTGAGCCACACCCTATGAGACAGGTAAGGTGAATCTCAGCCTCATCCAACCCACTCTCCTCAAGATAGAGTCACCTTTTAAAAACTGACCATGCCACTATCCCTTAAAACTCTCTGAGCATTTTCTACAACTCAGAAAAGAAAGCCTAAATTCTATAGCAAGGCTCTATGCTGTCTTGCATGACCTGGCACCTGCTCCCACCCAGTCTTATCACTGACCCCTCCCCCTTCTGCTCGCTACTCTCCAGCCACGCTTTCATTTGCCCACATGCCATGTTCTTCTCCCAAAGTGTTCAAAAGCAAAGATGTCACTTTAAAGACTAAGATCCTCCTGACTCAAGCCATGTTTTTTTCAATTGCCTCACATGCATGTATAAGCTGAACAATGAATAAGGAAGGGCAAAGAAGAATCAATGCCTTTGGATTATGGTGCTGGTGAAGAACATTGAATATAACACAGACTGCCAGAAGAATGAAGGAATCTGTCTTGGAAGAAGTACAGCCAGAATGCTCCTTAGAAGCAAGGATGGCGAGACTTCATCTTACATACTTTGGACATGTTATCAGGAGGGACCAGTCCCTGGAGAAGGACATCATGCTTGGTAAGGTAGTGGGTCAGCAAAAAATAGGTAGACATTCAATGAGATGGACCGACACAGTGGCTGCGACAATGGGCTCAGGCATAGCAACAACTGTGGGGATGGCGCAGGACCAGTCAGTGTTTGCATCTGTTATACATAGGGTCGCTATGAGTTGGAACTGACCTAACAACAACAAATGTTCTTCTCCACCTGGGGGCTTTGCATGTGGCATCCCCTCTCTCCACCTTTCATGTAGCTGACTTCTCCTCATCCTCCAGGCCTCCCTGAAAACATCACTTTCTTTCAAAAACCTCCCAATCCAGCATGCCACTCTGACTAACCATGACACAGTTATGTGATCCCATGACGCCAGGCACTTCTTGAAAACGCTCACCATATTCTCAGTTCCCCCATTCAATTTCTGTCATCCACACTCAGATGTAAGCTCCATGAGAACAAGGACACTGTTAGCACCAGCACCTGACCAAGGGCATGGGAGATATTTCTGGTAAATATTGCTGAACGTGCCTCAATTGGAGACAGATGAAAGAGGTGCTGCATAACATGCTAAGTTGGCTTAGATGGTATCCTATCCTTAACCTGGACCACCATTGACTTAAAGGAGGCCAAAAGCTCACTGTGGCAGTGCTGCGGAGGACGCATCAGAGTGTGGAGGGGTCTGAGACAGGGATTGGTTTATTCCAATCATGAAGATGAGAAATGACAAGATCAGAACTACCACAATGACAGGGTAAATGCAGATGACAGATGAAAGTTATACGGATATAAACTCAGCAGAAAGTGGGGAATAAGGGAAAAGAGGAGTTTCAGGTTTCAGACCTGGGTAATCAGGTGGATAGTGGGCTTAGGAATAGGAATTTACAATAAGATAGTTGGAAACAGAGCCCAGGTTGGACCTTGTTAAATATGAGGTGCATGTGAGAAACTCAGGTAGACTTATCCAGCAGTCAGCTGGAAAAACAGATCTGGTGTCCAAAACAGGCCAGCAATATAAATAGGGGAGTTAGCACCCCAAAGTCTAAAATCACTGACGTAGACGAAACAGTCCTAGTAGACTAGCAAGCTTATGATAAAACCCTGAAAACATAAGCATTTTAGAAAAAACCACAGAGGAGCTGTTTTCATCACCAAACTTCTGCCAAGCATGCCAGCCCATATTAGCTGGTCCTCTTCCCATGCACTTACTGATGACATTACTCATATTTGCACCAGCATAAATTTCTTGTTAATTTTGTAAACTTTATTGAGTGCCTACTTGGTTAAGGTGTTAGGAATCCCTCCTTCAGGCTCCCATAATACTATTTTACCTCTACCAAAAGTAAAGCATTTTCTACTCGATTTTTTTCTTTTTTTTTTACTTGTTTTTCCATTGAATTATGAGTGTCTTGAGTACTGAAATTACATATTCAGGAATCCCAGCCCTGCCCTCAGAATGTTTGTTTACTCAGCGAATTCATGAATGAAACTTACCATTAGACGGGAAGACAGATGTGTGCAAACGCCACCAAAGAATAAAACTGCTCTCCTCAAGGTCACCGTGTCTTTTGTAAAATTACCCATCTCTCTAGTAACCAAATCCAAGGGACATTTTTGACACTGATGTTTAATATTATTGGCTAATCCTGTCTTCTTTAAAATATTTCCCTACCTTTTACAAACATCAGGCTCCTTTGATTTATATTCTATTTCTACTCACATGTCTTTCTATGCTGTTTCCCAGTCTCTCACTCCCCCTTAATTTCTGATGTCCCCAAAATCAATAGACTTCTTCTCCTTTAATTATGCACCCTCTAGGAAATCTGCACACATGTCTTCATCCATCATTTGCAAATGCTGATTTCAAAAGCATTCTCCAGACTCCCATATACCCAACTGCTTCCTGGACTTGCACACTTGGAGGCCCCATCAGGTTTCAAATTCAAGATGTCAAAACTCAGCTCATCTCATTAACTCATTGCCCAAGCCAAAAATATGCAAGTTTTTCTAGATGTTTTTTTCTTCCCTATATGTATAACTAAGGACCACAAACTGCCAATTCTACCCTCTAAATACCTGTACTCCCCATCTGTATTATCCCTGCCTTAGATAAGACCTTATAGTCACTCCTGGATACATGTCATAGGCTCCTTAGGAGTCACTTTACTCTCAACCTGTCCTGTAGTGTGATGCAAATCTATCCCATGTCATTTTCCTTCTTTCTCCTGAGGTTTCCTCTCTCCTTTGACATGGAATCTAAATTCCTTAAAGTGGTTCCCAATCTGGTTGGGCATTAGAACCACTTACTGAATTTTTAAAATACAGGCCCCCGGCACCACCCCAGATGGACTCAATCAGAACGTTTAGTGGATAAGCCCAGAAATAAAATAGCGTATGTTTCCAAAACTCTGGAAGTTATTACGAAGTAGCTTACATGTGCAATGGCATATGGGACCTATTGATATAATGATTATCTTTTGCATAATGTCTAGTCTCTTTCTCTGGGAATATCCAGTGCAATCCTCCTCCTTCAGCCACAGAGAAGACCTTGATACAACATGACTTGCCCCTGGTCACAGTAAATGTGGTCTAAGAGTAGGCACCAGACTCAAGCTGACCACACAGACTTCCTTTCAAAGAGAAATTGTAAATAAAACACAGAATGGTATTCAATCTTCACAGGTAGCAGGGTATGTAAAATATAACCTTGGGCACTGTCATGTATTGAATTGTGTCCCCCAAAAATACGTTGCAACTTGGCTACGCCATGATTCCCAGTATTGTGTGGCTGCCATCCATTTTGTGATCTAATTATCCCATATGTTATAAATCCTAGCCTCTATGCCTCTGGCTATGATCTTGTTTGGGAGTGAGCTTTCTGTTGTGTTAATGAGGCAGGACACAATCTACAGGATTAGGTTGTATCTTGAATCAATCTCTTTAGAGTTATAAAAGAGAGAAGCAAGCAGAGAGGAGAGGGACCTCATTACCACCAAGAAAGAAAAGCCAGGATCAAGGCATATTCTTTGGACCCAGGTTCCCTGTGCTGCGAAGCTCCTAGACCAGGGGTGCGCCGATGACCAGGGCCTCCCCCAAGAGCTGACAGAGAGACAAAGCCTTCACCTGGAGCAGGTGCCCAGAATTCAGAGGTCTAGCCTCCTAAACTATGACAGAATAAACTTCTGTTTGTTAAAGCCATCTGCCTGTGGTATTTCTGTTATAGCAGCACCACATAACTAAGACAGGCACTCTTACCTGCTTTGTTAATTCACATGGGTTAGCAAACTTGAGTAGGCAATTCTGTGTAATGAGGAGAATGTAGAGCCCATGAAGAGAAAAAGAGAATTGAGATTCCTTACGGTATTCCTGTCTCTGGTTCCAGTCCATTTTTGAAGTCAAGCTGTAGTGCTGCCTTTGTACTCTAGGAGACCATTCAATATTTTTTAAACAATATTCCTATCTTGTCCAAGCTAGATTAAGTCTAAACTAGATCCCAAACTATAAATATTAATAAACATAGACTAAGATCCAAAACTATGAATATTAATAAACATAGACTATAAGCTCTTCCCACCACTCATTTGTCAGTTTACTGTACTGGGGTGATTTGTGTGTTGTTATGACGCTGGAAGCTATGCCACCAGTATTTCAAATACCTGCACAGGTTTCAGTGAAGCTTCCAGACTAGGGCAGACTAGGAAGAAAGGCATTATGATCTACTTCCAAAAATCAGTCAATGAACACCTTACAGATCACAACAGAACACTGTTTGACTCGATTGCTTTGGACATGTCATCATGATGGCTCAATCACTGGAAAAGAACATCATATTTGGTAAACTAGAGGGCCAATGAGGTCATGGGAGACCCTCAGTGAGATGGATTGGCACAATATCTGTAACAATGGACTAGAACCTGCCAGTGATCATAAGAATGACACAGTTGGAGTCAACTCCATGGCAGCTCTCTCTCTCTCTCTCTACCTACCTACCTATCTAAGCTGTTCTTGAATTTTATTTCTATCTACCTGTCTACTATAATCCCCATCATGTCTCCTTCTCCTAGGTTTCCTACACATCCACTTTTCTTCAGTACTTGCCATGTCTACTTGTCAATACCTATTTCTTACCTATCTTCCTTTATGCGTACTCCAACATGTCCAACTTGTCTAGTATCTTTATCTAATTAGCCTTCTCATCCATATAGATTCATTCCAAGTGCCACTTCCTCTAGAAATACTTATCAGGCCCATCAAGTTTGGAAAACGTGGTCTTCCCCTGTGTCTTACAACAGCCTATGCATATAACTAATATAGGCTTAATCACATGGCATTAGAATTTGGAATTGTTTGTTGACTTATCCATTTCCCCCACTGGATTTTAAGATGAAGGGTAAGGGCTATGCTTATAACCTTGGCTCTTCATCACTTAGCACAGTGTTGTACACAAAGAATGCCCTCACTTAATGTTAAATGAAGAGCTTAACTAAATAGTAGTTTAGTTAATAAATCCCCTATTAATCACTAATTAAACAATAGGAGGGTATCAAAGGGAAGAAAAGGACAGAAAAATGACTGAACTGCGGCCTGTAGTGCCTCAATTTCTGACTTCCACACCAGACCCTCTGGTTATGGAAGTGCTATTCTCAACTATGCAACTCCGTTTTCCACCTAGCACTAGAAGAAGAATGCAGGTCACATGGAAAAGAGCCTTTTTAAATCCTTCTTCCAGGGCATGTTTAATGCCGTCGGCTCTACTCAAATATCCACTCAACTTATCTCTTCAACAAAAACTTCTCAGTAGCTAGTGGTGTATTTCTTCTCGATTGTAGACAATATAGTGCTAAATGTGTACTAAACATGAATTGAACTGAAAAACACTTTATGACTCATCTAGCCCATTTCTTGTGCGGTATTGTTCTTTCTTGTACCTGAAGTCAGGGATCTTGTTCAGCTTAGAGAATGTGTATATCACACATTTAAAATGTGACTTATCAGGTAACTGGGTTCAGAGCCTGCCAACTCCAAAACCAGACTAAGACTCAAAATGACATAGTCTATTGTTTTTTTCTTTTGAGTAGAGCGTGCATGTGGAAAATAGTTTATAGACTCAGTCTCTGCCTCACAGGAGATGAAAATGTGATCCTTTGCGAGCTCAGACAAAATCCTCCATGCTACATTAGACTTGATAGGAAATTTTGTACTTGCAAGCTTTTATCAAAACTGTATATGTGAAATCTTAATAATGGAGGAAAGCGGATTGTGTTTTTCCTCTCTACTCAGGTTTACATCAACAGAATCAGAACTGATTTCTGATTTGAAAATCAGCAGTTTCAGCAGGATCTATATTTTCTTAAGGTCCTGCAGAGAGTGGAAGGAACCAGCCTTTATATATATATATATATACACATATCCACACTTGTACATACTTAAAAATTTGAGTCTTGATGCTAAAAATAATGATGGTGTCCATGGACATTAAGAACTACCTTGAGTGTTCAACACTGGTGACCTTGGCAAATATCAAATACATAAATGAAAATTTAAAAACAAATTCTCCAGTACCCTACAGCTCGAATGATCTCATGTTTCATTCTAGCTATTAGCATCATACGGACACTCACATATGTAGTATGGGCATATTATGAGCAGTATCAGATTTAGATTGAGGTTAGAAAGAATGTCAGATTTAGACTCCAGTTCAAGTCCAGGGTTTGCCATTTATGAGCCATGAGACTTGATAATTAAAAAAAAAAAAAATTTAGCCTTAGGATTTTGTCTGTAAAATGGAGTGAATAAAACTTACTCTTCCAAACTTACTTGCTATTTTTGAGAATGAGAATCAATGTGAGATTGTTTCCCCTCCCCAGATTTTAACATTCCAGATATAAATACTGAGAGTATGGGATTGTTATTGTCATTGTTAGTTACCATCAAGTCAATTATAACTCAGGGAAGCTCCATGTGTGCAGAGTAGAGCTGCTTCATAGAGTTTTCAAGACTGTGACCTTTCCGAAGCAAATCCCCAGGCCTGTCTTCTGAGGCTCCTCTGGATGGGTCTGAACTACCAACCTCTTGGCTGGTAATTGAACACTTAACATTAGTGCCACGCAGGGACTCTCAGAGTCTGGGGTAGATTATTTTATTTTTTCAAATATTTGAAGCTTCTTCCCCTGAAAATATTATACTTTTCACTCATTTAAATCAGCACTGGCCATTTGACACATTTTGGCCAATGAAATAGGGGTAGCAATTTCATGTGGCACTATAAAACAGAACCTTTTGGAGTCATCACATGGCTCTGCCATTCTTCTTCCTCTGGTACAAGACTGGCATGTCACAAATAAAACCTATTCCTTCAAGCCTTGGTTCTGGAATTAAATAATTACATGTGTGTACACGTGTGTGCATTTGCATGCGTGTGTGTGTGTGCACGTGTGTGTATTGAGAGAGCATATGTGAGAGTGAGAGTGCTCACACACAGCTGAAACTCACCTTTGTTTTTGTAAGCCACTGAGATATCGGGGGCATTTGTTACTGAGCCTAAGCTGACTGACAGACACTAGAACATGACTTAGCTAATTTTCTCTCAAATGCCCCACCAGATCAACTGATGCTCTCTGAAAAACATATTGAAAGTTCATAGTTATTGATTACCACTTAGTACATTAGCATGCTTCTGATTCTACAAGTTAGCTGAATAATTTCCAAGAATGTGGTGTTTTCATGCCATATATAACTACTATTGTAATTTCATAATTCAATAACATTTATGTAACTCAATGGTTTATGATTGCAAAAATGGAGTTGTTGATTCTATGACCTACTAGTTGCAATCGAGTCAACTCTGCCTCACAGAGACCCTGTGTGTCAGAATAGAACTGGGCACCACAGGGTTTTTAGTGGCTGGTTTTTTGGAAGTAGATCACCAAGCCTTTCTTTCAAGATGTCTCTGGGTGGACTTAACCTCCAACCTTTTGGTTAGCAGCCAAGCACATTAATCGTTTGTACCACCAAGGGATTCCTGATTCTATGAAGAGTAAGTTAAATTCTTTTGAAAGACTGGATAGAAACAAACCACTAAGTAAACTGACATTGGATTTTTTTTTTTTTTCAATAAAATGAAGAAATGTGTGTGAAAGTGTTTTATAAATTGGAAGTTCCTGCATTGATATTTTATCAGTTAGTATATTCTTGAACATCTACTTTTTGTAAGATACCATGCTGGGGATAATATGAGTGTCATGGATTGAACTGAGTCCCCCAAAAATATCTGTCAACTTGGCTAGGTTATGATTTCCTTGTATGATTGTCCACCATTTTATCTTATGATGTGATTTCCCTATATGTTGTAAATCCTACCACTACAATGTAGTAAGATGGATTAGCAGCAGTTATATTGATAAGATATACAAGATTAAATAGTGTCTTAAGCCAATCTCTTTGAGATATAAAAGAGAGAAGCGAGCAGAGAGATGTGGGGACCTCAGACTACCAAGAAAGCAGCCGGGAGTACAGTGTGTCCTTTGGACCTGAGGCTCCCACACTGAGATGCTTCTAGACCAAGGGAAGGCTGATGCATCACAAGGGCCTTCCTTCAGAGCTGACAGAAAGAGAAAGCCTTTCCCTGGAGCCAGCGCCCTAAATTCAGGTTTTTAGCCTACTGGACTGTGAGAGAATAAACTTCTCTTTATTCTGTTATAGCAGTACTAGATGAGTAAGACAATGAGGCATATAATATAGAGCTATCTTCAAAGGACTTTCAATCCAGTGGAATCATCGCAGCACATTTAACAACACAGTTTGTAGATTAATCATAGTACCAATAAGCTGTACTGTATCAATTAAACAATGCAAAAAACAAACAGTGGAGCAGAAAGTCTCAGGCCCACTACAGCTGATTACAGGGTCAGAAAAGTGACATCTCTTTCTATTTTACTTGGTGTTGTATAAAGGAAAAAAAGCCATTGCCATCGAGTTGCTCCCAACTCATAACCCAGTATGACAGAGTAGAACTGTCCCACAGGGTTTCTAAGAAGTGGCTGGTGAATTCGAATTGCTTACTTTTGGTTAGCAGCCAAGCTCTTTAACCACTGTGCCATCAGTCTATTCCAAAATAAAATGAGCTCAGTATTATAGACTTAAAATAAGGTAATGCATATTATCATTCTGGGTAGCATGTTTTAGTCATCTAAAGCCTATTTAAGTAAGGGACTCTTGTTAGAAGCTCTCTCGTTAGAGGCCTTTTTGCTGAAGCTCAGCTGCCTAACAGCCTCCGCCAGCACTCAGTCAATTCAGGAGACCCAGAAAACTCTCAAAAGGAAGGAACAGCCCATGGAGCCACACATCGATTTCTTTAGATAATCTCCTACTAAAATGGATGTGGCAACTCTCATTTTACTGACTTGGGGAAAAACCTGATCTCAGGCGAAAGAGTTGAAAACAAAACCCATAAACTTACTTTACCACATCTGAACCTGTCATTCACATGGAATACTTTTACAAATAACCCACCGCACCAATCAATATGTCATCAGGCCACTAGGAATAGCTCCATGCTAACTTATATATCTCATCTAGGATGGGAGAAGGGGGGGAGAGAGCAACGCAGTGTCCGTAGGCAGGCCACTAGGAATAGCTCCATTCTAAATTATATATAGGATGCACGGCATACATCCCAGTAAGAACACCAATTCCTCTGGCATAGTGACATAGGGGTGGATGATCCCAATGCAAAAGGTCAGTGGCCAAGTCAGCTCATGGAAGGGCTGATACCTTATTAGATAGTGACTTTTCAAAGAAATAGGGGCATGCCCTCCTCAAAGGTAGGCAGCACACTAGAGTCATCTTGATTTCCTGTGCTTAGCCCATTGCCTGGCACATAACAAGTGTTCAATGCTACAAAAATCAATGACAATGACATTGACTGTTGAAGGGGATAAACATATTTGAGCATTTTTCTTTTTTCAATCTCATCGTGAGTACCATGTATCTGGTTGGGTGGCATGGGACAGGATACAGCAGGATAGAAAATAGTAGAATGCTTTGCACATAGCACACTATTTCAGTGTGTATTGGTGTGTGTGTGCTTGTCTGTACTGGGTTACAACTAAAATATAGTTATTCCTATGGGTGGAATGATAAAGTTTCTAAATCACTAGTGTAGATAAAAAAGTCAGGCCGCCTTGATTAGTATCTTGTTTCCACCACCTGCTAGTTATGTAACCGTACAATTGACTCTTTTTTTTAGAGCATCAGTTTCCTCATCTATAAAATGAGAGATTTGCCGCCTGCTTTTCAAGACAACTATCTGGATTAAAATAAATGAAATACCGTAAGTAAAATGCATGTGGCATAACAGGCCCTCAACAAACATTACTTCTCTCTTTATTTTTTTTTCCCTTGGTTAACACAGTAACTTCTTAAGGTAATTAATACAGTCTCCATTGCCTTATAACTAGGTAGGTATATGTCAGATTTCCCTTGCTAGAATCTAAATCTTTAAGAGCAAGAAATAAACATTACCCATTCATTCAGCTAATACTCTTACAGAGCCCCTTGTGGAATCAGTGTTATAAGCTATGGGGATAGAGCTGGAACAAAAGTAATAAAAAATCCTGCCCTCATGGGGCTTGTATTTTAGATGAGGGAGACAAGCAAAAACAAAGAAATAGGTTATACGCCCAGTACCAATGTGTTAAAGAGAACATTAAAGTAGGTGTGGGAAACAGGAAGTGATAGATGAAGAAAGCGCAATTTTAGACAGAGTGGTCAGGGAAGGCTTCACTCTGGTGAAGACACGTACATATGTGCCCCATTTACTGAATGACACAGTAAATGCTTACTTAAATAAGTAAAAATGTAAAATAAATGGTGGCTAAGGGAAGCAAATATTATAAACAAGTGTAAAAATGGAATAGAGCAAAAACAAACAGAAAACTGTTCCCGTTGAATCGATTCCAAGTCGATTCCAACTGATGGCGACCCATGTGTGTCAAAGTAGAACTGCGCTTTATAGGGTTTCCAATGGATGATTTTTAGAAAGTAGCTCAACAGGCCTTTCTTCCAAGGTGTCTTTGAGCAAACTCGAACAGCTGAACTTTCAGTTAGCAGCTGAGTGCGTTAATCATTTGCACCCGGGAACTCTGAGCAAAAACAGGTCCTTTATAATCCCTTTCTTTAATCTGCAAAGCGATTTAAAACCTGGGGGAAAAAAGACTCAAGCTTTAGGAAAAGTACATTTAAGGGCAGGTATGTTTAAAGAGGATGCAAAATCCAGCACAGCAGACGGCTGTCCCCAGTTTCTGTTATTTTCTGTTACTAGTCAGCATCTCTGGTGGTCAAAGGACCTGTCAATGTTGATGTTTCAACTTTGAAACAGTTTCCAATAGACCAGATGGGGTTCTCTGGAAGAAAGTCTAGGTTTCCTGAGAGATGTTCCTAATTCAAAGAAAAAATCAGACCAAAAGAGATTTAGCATGTATAAGCATTAAAAAAAAAAAAATAGTTCAATCCAAAATGGTCAGATTTCAAAAGCCCCATTTCAGAGGAGAATTAACAATGAATAGTGATTCATTTATTCTGTGCTTATTGGTTAGGGGGTACTTTTGGGGCTACCGTGCTATCACGGCTCCAGTGTAAAGTGGGAGGCAAAGGGAATTAACACTTACCAAGTACTTCTTATGCATTGTGTCATCAGGAGGGGTCCTTTGCATAGGCCATCTCAATGCTTACAACAACCATATATGTAGGTATTTGTGGGAGAGACCGGTAGCTATTCACAAAAACTTGTTTCTCTTCTTCTTGGGTATCTCGGTAGACGCCATTCCCTAGCCTGTCTTAGTAAGACCCTGTGAGTGAGTTTTAGCCAATGGGACGATAATAGAAACGACATGCCAAGCTTCTCAGTCCTAGCCCTTTAAATCCCCCTTCACTTGCCGTTCCATGCTCTTCCCTTTCGCTAACCATGTTACCACCCATGGCAAACCTGGAAGCCATACATTGAAGGTGGAAAAGTCCCCATCAGGTAGCGTCCCTGAATGGCTGCATGGGGCAGAGCCTCCCAACTGTAACCGCCAGAAATACCCACATCGAACTATTACATGGATGAGAGATTTGGAGATTTATTTTTTCATGGTAACTAGTGTGTACTTAATTAATAGTGAAATTGGTAACAGGAGTAGGTTTCTGCCAGAATTAAACCAAAGATATGTGTTAATGACTTACTAGTTAGACAAATGGGTTTCAATGAAACAGAGTTGGCTAGAAGGCTGGAGATCCCTTGTTATGAAATAGCAAAACATTTGGTATTGTGATAACTTCTAAGGCAAAATGAGTACCTACTAAGTCTATAACTCTAGAAGAAATGGATAGAAAAAGCCAGTGTTTGTACGCATTGCTTACTCCCCTCTGCTTCTACCAATGATTACGAGAGATGAGCTCCAGAAACAATGGATCTGTTTTCAAGTAGACATTAAAAAGGGAGATAGAAATTCCAGAAATTTGAAGCCTCCCAGGTTTGGAAACTCCCACTGATTCTGGATCCCAAGCATCAGAAAGAAGACTGGAAATGGTTCTAAACAGCAAGATCCATTAAGAATTCTCAGTTGGACAAAGTGTCTCATCCTTGTGGTATTTCCAGATCAAGGTTATTAGCTTCCTCACCAAGTCTTTTTTTCTTTTTTTTTCCAGATAAACTCAGCGTAGCCACATTGAGTTGACAGAGAGACACAGATGCACAAAAAACAAGGGAATAATGTAGGCTTGACAGTTATGTGAAAACCCTGGTGGCGCAGTGGTTAAGTGCCACAGCTGCCAACCGAAGGGTCAGCAGTTCGAATCTGCCAGGCGCTCCTTGGAAACTCTATGGAGCAGTTCTACTCTGTCCTATAGGGTCACTATGAGTTGGAATCGACTCAACGGCACTGGGTTTAGTTTTTTTTTTTTTTTGAGAGTTATGTTTAGGAAAGAATTTTGCCTCTGTTATCCTTCATGTGCCACATAGATCCGTCTGAAACCAAATGGAGCTCTTTTGAAGGAACTGAATAGTCAGTGAAACTATGAGTATACTCTAAAAGAGCCCGTTACTATAAAACAACTGCCAAGATCCTCAACATGAACTAGCAGAAAATGGTCAGCATAAGCCATTCAGCTCCCAAGTAGGGCACACTCAACAATGACCACTTCAGACATAACCACGGAGGATTGTGAACAGAGAAGACTCACCCAATAGGTGAAAACAAGGGGCCACAGAGAACAAAGGAAAAGGGATTTCCTCCTGGAGAGTGGAATCAGAGCTTAAAGAACTTCTCCAACTGCCAGGGCAAAGATGTCACTACTGCTGTGGACCAGGGACTGCTTTACGTCTCCACCTCATCCCTTTCCCAGGTTAGGTGTTTTATTGTGATAATCCTCTCTCGCTACTCCCTTAAAAAGGATGTTGGAGTAGAAGGGAGCAATGTTTTTATAGGTTACTCTTTCATAAAAAGCCACGTCGTGAAGAAAAGGAGTAAACATCACTAAGTAATTCTGGACAATGAAAAAGATCAAATAGTTTGACAGAATTCTGAATTGTCTAATTTGGGGCCATGTGTGTAATGGAGCCCTGTTGGCGCAGTGGTTAATAAGTATGGCGTGCTATGGCTGAGGTCGGTAGTTCAAATTCACCAGCTGCTGATTGGAAACCCTATGGAGCAGTTCTATTCTGTCCTATAGGGTCACTATGAGTTGGACTCAACCCAACAGCAACAGGTTTGGTTTTTTGGTATTTTTGGTGTTTTGTAAACACATGAAGAAGTGTGAAAATGAATATTTAGTGAACTGTATAGCCAGCTATATACCAAACTCTAGCTCCTATTTTTACTTGGCGTTAGAATCCATTTTCTAGGTTCTTTGCAGTCAGGAAGACCAAGTGACAGCATTTTAACCAAAGGAATAGGATAAAAAGTGATATGCACCATTATGACCCTTAAAAACATCCATTGTGTGCTCTGTGTTTTTCCCCTTCCCCTGGCTGGACGTTAAGGCTCTGAGAGACCCCGAATGCCCAGTGTTAAAGACGGCAGGGCCTTGTCAGCCCGGGTCCTGGAGTGACTGTGGAACAGAACCTTTCTCCTCTCCACCAATCAGAAATGCTCACTTCAGATTGTTATGTCAACACGACTTACATTGCACTGTCAGTTAAATTATGATACTGTAAAACTAGATACGATATTATACTTTCCATTTTACAGGTGTGAAAAATGATGCTTGGGGAAATTAATTTACATGATTTAGAGAAATTAAACATGAAGGAGTTTTGGTTCAAAGCCATTTCACTCCGCCTCCAGCATCTATTTCATTGCACCACCTTATTTTTTGGCAATCGAAGATACAACAACAGTCATTGAGACGTGGATGTACCAGTGTCAAGATAAATCAACCCAATTTTTTCTACCTTCAGACATTAGGGAGATTTGCTTTTGCCCCTAGTTTAAGTCATAGGTTTTCTTCCATGAAAATTGTTTTTTTTTTTTTTTCTTTGTCTGAGAAAGCAGTCAGGGCTCAGTGTGAAGAAGGAGAATCTAGGCGTGCCCTGCAAGCTGATGAAGTGACCCTCTTGCCCCAACAAAGATTCCACAGGGATCCTTTAAGCAAATGGAAACCATAAGCCATTTGATCCTGAAAGTTTTTTTTCTGCAAAAAGGGAAGATCAGGTCCTTTCTTTGTGTTAAATCTTACCTTGATTAAATTGGCTTTTTTTTTTTTTCATAGTGAGTTTCCAAAGCACTGAGTTATTAACAAGAAATAGTTTTAATAGGGTCCGAGATATTAAAGCCATAGGCAACAGAGCCTGGGCCTTTTATGATGAGTAATGAATAAAAGAATCCAAATTACTGTTTTTTAAAGTCACCTTTCTAAGAGTTATAGTCATTTCCCCTTTATTCTACCCTCCTTTCCTTTCATTTTACTTGTCCCCGATGCTGCTTGCTTTAAAGGGCACATATTAGAGAAGCGGAAACTCTGATTTTCACAGGCGATCACCCTGGCTGGAAGGAACCTTTCTCTCCTCTGGGGAGATCCTCTTGCCTGCACGCAGCTGCTCTTGCAATTTGAGAAGCAGCTGTATCCATTCCATTTCCCCACCTGCTCCCTTCACACATCCCCCTTTCCATCCATGTGTACGATTGCCATTCCTTTCCAGTCTCCAGCTCGCCTCCCCCTCATCCATGCCCGTCCTTTCTCTTTGCATCATCTCACGCTCTGTGCCTTCTCTTGATCACTTTAACAAAGAACCCCATACTGGTGAGGATCCCAAACTCTTCCCCAATCAGGATAAGTTATCTGTTCCTGTGTACAAAGGGGAAAAGACAAAAACAAAAAAAACAACCTTCCCATTAGCAAGGTGACAGTGTGCTGTTGTTTGAAAGTGCCTGCCACCCTCAGGGTGCTTCTCAAAGACTTGTCTCCTCTTTCAGCAGATGGATAGTCTCTGACATAATTCTAAGGCGCTTTTTTTTTCTCTCTCCTTTGTAGGGCCCTGGAGCCCATACAGATGAACTGAACTAGAACAATTTTCAAATTCCACCCCAGCATAAGAATACTGGATATTCTAACAAGAAAGAAAAAGACCAGAATAATGTGCGTATCTCTTGACATGGAGGCATTGCAGAGATGCCAGGGAACACAGGGTAAGCAGAACATTTCCATGAAAGTATTTTATTTTAATCACTTAACAGCTTTATGCCAATGAATCATACCTTGGTGACGAAGAGGAGCCTGCAGAGACCCATCAAGCCCACACTGCTTGTGATTGGAGAGGGAGTGAGGGAAATGACTGCAGGGGCATCCAGCTGCCGCCTGCTAACTGGAAAGCTGCACGGCCAACCAGAGTCGCATGGGATGCTCCTAGGTGGAAAATCATTGCCTACTTAAAACCTAGGCAACCTGGAACGTGGTGTCAGGACACTTTGATTTTCTCTTCTCCAGTCCTCACTAGGTAACTTTATACAAAGCAGAGCCAAGAGCTGCAGAGCATTACTAAATCATCCAAATTGTTGAGTCTGTGCCCACCTTTCTCTCAAGGCTGAAGTCATCTTTACTGAACACCTACTGCATGCCAAATCTCTCTTCCTTCCCTTAGGGCAAAACAAATAAATCCCACTAGGGATCAGTGCAGTTGTAACAAGATCAAGTTATTTAAACTTTTCATACACACACACACACACACACACACGCATGCACACACATGCACACACACACAGGTCCAAATTACAGAACTGTTAAACCAAACTGAAGTAATGACAGGTGGGTGGATAGGTCTGAAGAACAAAGTCCTTCCCACCAATGATGCAGACTCTGATTCAAATCTCTAACTCAGAGATGCAGATGGGCTACTTGGCAAGTTAATGTTTGCTCTTTTTTGCCCCTGTAACACTTTTTTTTTTTTTAACACTTTGCTCATATGTCTGTTGTAGAATTTATCACTCTGGATTATAGTTATTCATTCACCTTCCTTCCCACTACCAGACTGAATGTCTTGAGGACAATAAAAAAGACTTTTGTCTTTATACATCCAAGGTTCAGCACAGTGTTTGACACACGGTAAATACTCAATAAATGCCTGGGAATCAAAGAATTTATAAATTAATGAGGTCTGGTCCTACCTGCTTTTAAAAGTTTAACGAAAAATCACTTTATTCCCAAATGGTGTAGGTCTAGAATTTTCTAATGGAGAGGAAGACAAGGTAATACCAAGTAATAATAGGCTGGTTCAAACCTAGGAAGATGAGGATAAATTTAAAGGTAATCACAAAGAAAGTTAACAAGCATACTCATCAAAATAAAAAATAAAAACACAAATTCTCAGTAAACACAAAATCTACAAAAACAAGACAAATGAATAAAACACCCACAAACAAAGAAATTCTGCACAGGAAAGTAAGAGGAACAAAGAAAATGTCAGCATCACAAAATGACAGCAATAAACTCACACCTATCAATAATTACACTGAATGTAAATGGCCTAAATGCACCCATGAAAAAACAGAGAGTGACAGAATGGTTAAAAAAAAAAAAAAAACAGGATCCATCAACATGCTGTCTACAAGAGACACACCTTAGAAACAAAGGTGTAAATTTATTAAAATTCAAAGGATGGAAAAACATATATCAACCAAACATCTACCAAAAAAAGAGTCAGAGTGGCAATACTAATCTCAGATAAAATAGACTTTAAAACAAAATCCACCATAAAAGACAAGGGCACTATATAATGATTAAAGGGACCATCTATCATGAAGACATAACCATAATAAATATCTATGCACCCAATCACAGGGCTCCAAAATACGTAAAACAAACTCTAGCTGCGCTGAAAAGAGAAACTGACAGTTCCACAATAATAGTAGGAGACTTCAACATACCACTCTTAGTACAGGACAGAGCATCGAGGAAGAAATTCAACAAAGATGAAGAAAATCTAAAGGACACAACCAGCCAACTTAAACTCATAGATACATATAGAACACTTCACTCAACAGCTGCAAATTACACATTCTTTTCCAATGCACATGGAATGTTCTCCAGAATAGGCCACGTCTTAGGCCACAGAGCAACCCTGAACAAAATCCAAAACACTGAGATAATACAAAGTATCTTCTCTGATCACAATGCCTTCAAAGTAGAAATTAACAAACGGAAAAAAAAAAAATCAATTACATGGAAACTGAATAACACCCTGTTTAAAAACCACTAGGTAATAGAATCAAAGATGAAATAAAAAAAATTCCTAGAATCAAGAGAAAATAAAAACACATCATACCAAAACCTTTGGGACACAGCAGTGTTCAGAGGTCAATTTATAGCAATAGATGTACACATCAAAAAAGAAGAAAGAGACAAAATCGAAACGTTAGCTACACAACTCAAAAAAATAGAGAACAGCAAAAGAAGATCACAGCCACCAGAAAAAGGAAATAATAAAGATCAGAGCAGAAATAAATGAAATAAAGAAGAGAAAAACAATAGAAAGAATCAACAAATCCAAAAGTTGGCTCTCTGAAAGGATCAACAAAATCAACAAATCACTGGCCAAGCTGAAAAAAGAAAAACAGGAGAGGATGCAAATAATCCAAAAAAGAAACAAAATGGGGGACATTACAACAGACCCAACTGAAACAAAAAGGATCTTAACAGAGTATTATGAAAAAATATACTTCGACAAATTTGAAAACCTAAAAGAAATGTACAAATTTCTAGAGACACACTACCTGCCCAAACTAACACAAAATGGTGTAAAAACCTGAAAAGCCACATAACAAGAGAAGAGATTGAAAAGGTAAAAAAACAAACAAAAACTCCCAACAAAAGAAAGCCCTGGGCCAGGTGGCTTCACTGAAGAATTCTACCAAACATTCAAAAAAGGGCTTATAGCAGTACTATTCAAACCATTACAGAACATAGAAAAGGAAGGGATATATTCTGAACTCATTCTATGAAGCCAGCATAACCCTGATACCAAAACTAGGCAAAGACACCACAAAAAAAGAAAATTATAGACCAATACCTCTCATGAATATAGATGCAAAAATTCTCAAAAAAATTCCAGCCAATAGAATTCAGCATCATATCAAAAAAAGAACACAACAAAACAAAGCGGGATTCAAAATATGCAAGGATGGTTCAACATTAGAAAATCCACCACATAAATAAAAAGAAAGAAAAGAATCACATGATCTTCCCAACTGATGAAGTACAACACCCATTTATGATAAAAATTCTTAATAAAATAGGTATAGAAGGAAAATTCCTCAACATAATAAAGGGCATCTATACAAAACCAACAGCCAATATCATTCTTAATGCAGAGAGACTGAAAACATTCCCCTTGAGAACAGGAACAAGGCAAGGATGCCCTTTATCACCACTGCTATTTAACATTGCGCTGGAAGTCCTAGCTAGAGCAATAAGGCAAGAAAAAGAAATAAAGGGCATCCAAATTGGTAAGGAAGAAGTAAAACTGTCCCTACTTGCAAATGATATGATACTACACATAGAAAACCCAAAAGACTCCATGAGAAAACTACTGGAACTAGCAGAAAGACACAGCAGAGTAATGGAATTCAAGATAAACATACAAAAATCAGTTGGATTCCTATACACCAATAAAGAGGACACCAAAAAAGGAATCAGGAAAACAATACCATTGATAATCGTCCCTAAAAAAAAATACTTAGGAACAAATTTAACCAGGGATATAAAAGACCTATACAAAGAAAACTACAAAACACTACTGCAAGAAAGCAACAGAGATCTACATAAATGGAAAAACATACCATGCTCACGGGTAGATAGGCTCAACATTGTGAAAAATGCAATTCTACCCAAAGCAATTTACAAATACAGTGCAATCGCAATCCAAATACCAACAACATTCTTTAAAGAAATGGAAAACTAATCATTAACTTCATATGGAAAGGAAAGAGGCCTCGGATAAGTAAAGCACTACTGAAAAAGAGTGAAACAGGAGGACTCACACTACCTGACCTCAGAATATACGATACAGCTACAGTAGTCAAAACAGCCTGGTACTGGTATAAGGACAGATATGTTGACCAAAGGAACAGAATTGAGAACCCAGATGTAAATCCATCCATCTATGGTCACCTGACCTCTGACAAGGGCTCAAAATCCATTAGATGTAGAACAGACACTCTTTTAACACATGGTGCTGGCAAAACTGGATGTCCATCTGCAAAACAATGAAACAGGACCCATACCTTACACTATACACAAAAACTAATTCAAAATGGATCAAAGACCTAAATATAAAGCCCAAAACTCTAAAGTTCATAGAAGAAAAAAGCTAGAGGCCCTGATAATGGTATTAACAGGATACAAACCATAACTAACGATACACAAACTCCAGAAGATACGCTAGATAACTGGGATCTTCTAAAAATTAAACACTTATGCTCAACAAAAGAGTTCACCAAAAGAGTAAAAAGAGAACCTACACACTGGGAAAAAAAATTTGGCTCTTAAAAATCGGGCAAAGGTCTCATCTCTAAAATCTACAGGAAAACCCAACATCTTTATAATAAAAAGACAAATAATCCAATTAAAAAATGAGCAAAGGAAATGAACAGACACTTCACCAAAGAAGACATTCAAGCAGCTAACAGACAAATGAGGAAATGCTCACGATCACTAGCTATTAAAAAAATGCAAATCAAAACCACAGTGAGATACCATCTCACCCTGGCATTACTGGCACGAATTAAAAAAATAGAAAATAATTAACATTGGAGAGGCTGCAGGGAGACTGGAACTCTTACGCACTGCTGGTGGGAATGCAAAATGGTACAACCATTTTGGGAAATGATATGGCACTTCCTTAGAAAGCTACAAATAGAAATATCATAAAAGCCAAAAACCAAACCCGTTGCTGTTGAGTCCATTCTGACTCACAGTGACCCTATGGGACAGAGTAGAACTGCCTCATAGGGTTTCCAAGGAATGCTTGGTAGATTGAGCTGCCAACCTTTTCGTTAGCAGCTGTAGCTCTTAATCAACAGGGTTTCCAGAAATACCATATGATCCAGCAATCCCACTCCTAGGAATATATCCTAGAGAAATAAGAACTGACACACAAATAGACATATGCACACCCATGTTCACTGCACCACAGTTCACAAAAGCAAAAAGATGGAAACAACCTAGATGTCCATTAACAGATGAGTGAATAAACAAACTATGGTACATATATACACAATGGAGTACTGTGCAACGATGAAGAACAATGATGAATCTACAAAGCATCTCACAACATGGATGAATCTGAAGGGCATTATGCTAAATGAAATAAGTCGATCACAAATATCACATGAGACCTCTACTATAAAAACTCACGAAAAAGTTTACACACACAAAGAAACAATCTTTGAAGGTTACGAGAGTGGGGAGGGGTGGGGATGGAAAAACACTACATAGACAATAGATTAGTGGTAACTTTGGTGAAGAGTAAGGGTACACAGTACTGGGGAAGCCAACACAACTTGTACAAGGCAAGGTCATGGAAGCTTCGTAGACACATCCAAACTCCCTGAGGGATGGGATTACTGGGCTGAGGGCTGTGGGTAGCATGATCTTGTTGAGGAATATCTAGATCAATCGGCATAACATAGTTTATAAAGAAAAAGTTCTACATTCTACTTTGGTGAGCAGTGTCTGGGGTCTTAAAACCCTGTGAGTAGCCATCTAAGATACTCAACTGGTATCACCCCTTCGGGAGCAAGGGAGAAGGAAGAAGACTAAAGATACAAGGGAAAGATTAGCCCAAAGGACTAATGGACCACAACTACCACAGCCTCCACCAGACTGAGTCCAGTACAAGTACATGGTGCCTGGCTACCACTACTGACTGCTCTGACAGGGATCACAAAAGAGGATCCCGGATACAGGTGGAGATGAATGTAGAACAAAATTCTAACTGAATAAAAGACCAGACTTACTGGTCTGACAGAGACTGGATACACCCCAAGAGTGTGGCCCCAGGCACCCTTTGTCTTAGTAATGAAGTCAGTCCTGAGGTTTACCGTTCAGCCAAAGTTTAGACAGGCCCATAAAATAAAACAAGACTGCAGGGGCACGCCAGGCCAGGGACAAGGACAAATAGGCAGGAGGGAACAGGAAAGCTGGTAATAGGAACCCAAGGTCAAGAAGGGAGAATGTAGACATGTCCTAGGGTTGTTAACCAATGTCATAAAACAATACAGGTACTGTTTAATGAGAAGCTAGTTTTTTCTGTAAACCTTAATCTAAAATACAATAATAATAATTTTAAAAAAGAGATTAAATAAAAAAAGAAAAAAATCACTCTTTTCCCATGTAGAACACTGCAAAATTCAGGTAATTATCCTTTTTTTCTTTTTTTAATTCTTTTTTGAAATGGTATAAGTAAATCATTACAAAACAGTTTGGAGAGCTTGGGAAGGGATTAAGAGAGATGTTACAATTCAGTTTCTTGTCTTTAATTAAATTTTCCAGTTTACAAGTGGGTGTTTGGCAAATAGATATTGGTTATATCTACTAGAACCAATGGAATAGCAGCATCCAGGTTAATTTTCTGCTTGACAATAGAATTCAGAATCTTTGGGGCTCTATGAGGAGATAGTAAATCAGCCTGATACTGCCTATACCAGACGTCACTTTACCTGTTTTTCAGGTCTGGCTACCAGTCCAAGTAAGATTACCAATTCCTGTTTCAGAAATGTATGAATAGCTGTAACTAAGGAATTCAAATAGTTTAATAACACCATGAATTTTCTCTTGACATCCATTCCTTCCAGTTCCCTATAGTCCTTGTTTCTCTTCAATTATTTTTAAAAATGTAATTCATGTGGTTTCAAATCAGCAAACAATAGATGGGTATCTATAAGGGATAATATTAACATGACTCAGTTTACTTAGAAGAACTAGGTTATAAAGCTACTATTCTATCATCTCCCAGCCTGTCTATATTAACCAAACTGTGCAAAGAGCAACGAGCTCCTTGTACAGAATGGCCCCACATATTAGTAAAGGGCCATTATCATTAATTGCCATTTAGCAATTAGATGTCACAATTTCCATTATCATATCCATAGACTTGTGAGTGCTTCAACTATAATGTGTGAGTGTCAAGTATTGTCAAAGGTGTGTATCAAATGTCTTTCAATGTCATACCCTCTTCTGGGCAGGGAGAATGACATCTTAGGGCTGCCTTCTGGGCAATTTTGAGTTAATGGTGAGGCAAGTGCTTCTCAAACAGCTTTAAACAATAACCCCTTATTGGATTACCGGACGTGAATTAACGGCCACAGAGAGACTGCCTGATCATATCTTAACTAAGGCGGGAAGTTGAGAGGGTTTCTGTGACTCCCTCTGATTGCATCGCCATACTCAAACGGGCTGTACTTCACCTTGGCCAGAAGTCCACCCACTATTGAATGCGGCATAGCAAAACTCCTTAAACCATTACAAACAGTTCCTGATGTGTGATAGTTTCTTTTAATTTTAAGAAATTACTATCCCAATTGCTAATAATGCCATCATACACTTTCTCTGGTTTAACTCTCAGTCTTAGCATGCCCTAAGACCAGAAATCGGACAGGAAATGATCTGAAAAGCCCCAAGTGGCTTCAGGGCTTCCAAAGTCCTAAGTCTGGCTCCTAACTATGCTTCTGACTGTGTAGCCCTCAATTCATTGGTCACAAGCTTTCTGAGCCTCGGTATCCCCGGTTCAAAAATGAGGGAATTAGACCAGAACCCTGACTAGAACAGTGTTTTCTAAACACTTTCTAGGGGTCTTTTTTTTTTTTTTTTTTGCCACAGGATGTTATAGTATTTCCGATGAAAGGGTTCTGCAGTCAGGTGCACTTAAATATGCAAATGAAAAAATAGTTCAAATACACTTTAATACATTTCAAAACTCTAGGATTACTTCCGCCCTCAGTATGCTAACGTGCGGTGGAGGCACCAGTGGGGTTAGGAAGGGATGGGTGTGGACCACACTCACTGACACTGTCAGAGGGGGTGACACCCAAACAGTATCTGCAGTGGCTGTAGAGGGTGGGCCGTCGCAGCTAGGGGTGGGCCCCCAAGGCAGCGTCATCATTAGGGCTGGTGTCACTGGTCACCCAGCACCATGACTTGACATCACTCCTATCTCCCACGCCCCTCTAGGTAACCCGCCAGTCAGGGTGCAGGCAGCTGACCTTGGGAAGAGAAGAGGGTCTCCACCTTGGCCAATGGGCGAGAGAAGGAGCCGCGGGAAGCCGCAGGGGGCGTAGTCAGGAGGGGCAGGGCCACAGGGTGCAGCTGCCTGGGCCCTGTCTGGGGGGGATCTGCTCAGCCCACCAACAGTTGTTTCCTGGCCAGCGTCGCCCACGGGAGGGCTAACACCAGCCCTAGTGAGGCCACTACTGATAACATGCAGTGTGATTCTGGGTTAGATAAGCAGCCTTTAAATTACTAACTAAGGAAACTTTTTTTGGCAGAATATGCACAGGACTAGTTTGGAAGCTCACGCCAGGCAAAGCTGGTTTCAAATCCTGTTCCTTGGAGCCCTGGGGACTGCTGCAGGGCTTCCCCGGGCAGGCCCAGCAGTGAGTGAACAGCACCTATCACAGCTCTTAGCCAGACCAGGTCTACTATTTTTCCCCTGCTTTTATTTGTTTGCTTTAATTTATAAGTATTGGATAAAACATGTCCAGGATCAGAGCCCCTCTGACAAAAGTAATTTGAAAATCACCAGACTAAATGGTCTAAAATCATCTCCACTTCAAACATTCTGAAAGCCTATCCCTATTTTAAAGAAAAATATGCAGTAAGATAAAATATTCACATCATTGGCTTCCCTGAATCTCTAGACTCAATTTGTGATGGTTTTGCACCAAGTTTTCTAGATACCTCACCAATTTACAATATAGTTCCTTTCATGGCCAATTTATGCTTGATAGTCAAGGATATGAGATACAACTTTATTTTTGAAGCAGTCTTTTTATCTCAGCCCAATAAATGATACATGTTCTCATTCTTAAAGTTCCAGAAGTTATATCTAAGTTTACCTGATCCCACATGGCTCCTTCCTTCCTTCTGACCGCCCCCCTTTCTTCTGATCACCGTCGGGAAGGGGCTTCTCCTTGGACATGACTCCAGCTGCTTCCACCGACAGTCTTTGCAATTAAAATGAGCAACTTTCTTTTCTCTTTAACTCATGATTGATATTCTTCATGAATTATTTGGGGCTGTTCTTGCATATCAGACGCCACATAAAAAAGCAAGCAATTGTACTGAGCAGTTAATGGCTCCTGGTAACAGAGGTCTTTTTTTCCCTTTTTTTTCTTACAGCAACTCACACTGCACTGGGTTACAAAGGTTACTGGTTCAGCTCTTAATTGGACATCAGATTTCTATAGCATCTAGTCAAAAGAAACAAAATCTCTTCTTTCTCACTTTATTTTGTAACACCAGCCCTTACCGGATAAATTTACGTAAGACTTCAACCATGTTAAACAACCACAATATTGAAATGGTTTTATATATTCAGGGTCAAGTGTAAATGAGTCAATGAGCTGGCAAGATTTTAAACCAAAACCCTTTCTTCCTTTACATGAGGGAAGAGATAGCTCATACATGGTATGACCTCTGGTGCCTAGGGCTGAAGAAGCAGTGCACACCTGAGTGATTGGTGGAGCCATATCTGAGGACCATTGAAATGTACAGAACTATCTGGCATGGGTAGAGGAGTCTTTGCATGGCATAAATCAGCTCATGGTTTTCACAGTAGAAATAGCAGCCGCTCTTGGGAAATTTGGCAGGGCAACTGGTGGAGAGAAACAAACCACTGATGGGAAAGCTGTTAAGCTTAGTTTTTTTGTTTTGTTTTGTTTTACCCACTAAAAATGCAGGAAATTACTCCACCATTCCCAACTCTACCAAACAGACATGGTAGGTCGTGCGGCAGAGAACAATGGACACACTTCTGAAGAGATGGGCACTCAGGGTGTGATCAGCCAAATAGATTTGATTTCTAATATGCATGTATTCACAGAAAGCTTCCAGTGGACGGCACCTGACATTTATCTTCAGCATCTAGGACTGGTAGGCCTGGTCACCTCCTGTGCTCATGAGTGAAAGTAAATGTCAGGGAAGATTAGTGGCCATGTACCATTCACATACTGTGTACATTTTTCATTCTCTGTGTATTCCTCGTGTTGCTCTTCATTTAGGTAAGAGCTGTGAGAAATTAAATGTACCTGACTTTGTATTCTGAGTGCCTCCTCAACCTATGGATCTTGGGCCTCCAGAGAGCATATTGGATTTTGTTATTTATACTATTAATTGGATCCATTAATTTGTAAACATGGTTACTACTAAACCGTAAGGCCAGGGGTGGAGGAGGGGGGACTGACTCTGAAACATCCTTCTAAATCATCTGTGTGTTAATCAGTGTTAAACAGTATTCTATAGTTTAAAAATATAAAACTGGAAAGAAGAAAGAATAAAAGGAATCATGGGTACATGAGAGGCTACCTTAGGACAGAAAAGGTGATGAGAACATTGACACTCCGTCAAATGTAAAAGATTACTTAGAAGTCAAAGCTGAGTGACAGCTCTCCAGGACACCAGACCACACCTTACAAGTGGTCACAAAGACAGAAAAGAAACAAGAATAACTAGACTCAACTCATCTCCTATACTCACACCATTCTCAGTTCTCTACCCTCCCATGGCTGTCCTCTCACCACTTCAAGTCTATCCAATTAAATATACTGAAAATTGAGTTCAACCACATTTAAAAATTTCCAAATTAAAAAAAAACACAAAAAACAACAATCAAACTGCATCAATCATATGTTTAAAATGTATCCAAAGGCCACTTATTCCTTTAAAAAGGGCAACAAGACCTCATAGAACATGGGTTAGGCCTTACTAAGGGTGCTTCTCAGATGCTACCCACTGCTGTTGAGTCTATCCCAACTCATAGCGACCATACAGGACAGAGAAGTGCCCCACAGGGTTTCCAAGGAGCAGTTGGTGGATTCGAACTGCTGACCTTTTGGTTGGCAACTGTAGCTCTTAACCACTGTGCCACCAGGGCTCCTGTATATCTATACCTATATCTATACATGTATATACATATGTGTGTGCGTGTATATATATATATATATACACCTTGTTGCTGTTCAGTTGATTTTGAGTCATAGTGACTGTACAGGACAGAGTAGAACTGCCCTATAGGGTTTTGAAGGCTGTAAATCTTTATGGAAGCAGACTGTCACATCTTTCTCCTGCAGACAAGCTGATGAGTTTGAACCACCAAACTTTCGGTTAGCAGCTAAGCACTTTAACCACTATGCCACCAGGGGTCTCAGATGCTAGAGGTACTTAATTCTTCAATGAGATCTACAGGGTTCCAATTTCTAGCTCATTGTGTCCCTAATCCTGCACAGAGCATGCCACAAAGTTCTACAAAATAAACTACAGAAATTTCTGAGAAGATTTTTCTTCCTTTCCTGATGACTGTAAAGATTTAAAATTCCACTCCAGAAATCCACTCCCATCATGACCCTTTTTCTTTCAAGTGTAATAGTGGTAAGCTAATGACTCTCAAATCCAACCTGCACACGCCCTCACAAGAAGGAAATTGTTGAGAAAAGGCATTTATACCAACTCAGGCTGAATCAGTACAAAACCACCGCAGTATTAAATAGAGTGGCAAGACATCCTGACATGCTATATACCATTCTCTAATGCACTCGCATGCATGCATGTGGTCCAGACACACACACACACACACATACACACACTTTCCCTAATCCCAGGAGGGTAACTCAAGAGAAGGGAGACTCCAAATGGTGGCAAGTTTATTCATGGACATGTCTTAGTATTTAGGTTTCTACTGTTTATTTGCTTTTTGTGTGGCTTTTTAAACATAGGAGACTAGACCTTCCGTAAGAGTACAAGACCCTTATTTTGAGTTCACCTATTACCTGAAGATGCAGACGGTAGGAAGAGCAGAAAATGAACAGAGAGAGCAGGAATCCGTATTATATTTGAATATTTTCCAAGGTATGAAATAAATTACATTAAAATGTATGAGGAACATCCACTGAGAGAATACTCAACTTGTCAATGTAGGGAGATCCCTTTAAGAAGTTTCCAAGATAAATGGGATGGGCACTTGTAGAAAGATACAACATTGGCCTCTAAACCATAATATTGTGATAAGCTTCAATTTTTTTCAAAAACTTAAACCGCTTCAGGCTATGTCTTATTTACTCACCTAAATTTAAAGACCTTACAGTTTAGACACTAATGATACTGTTGGTGCTGTTTTTGTTAGGTGCTGTCGAGCAGGCTCTGATTAATACCGAGTCTATGTAGAATAGAACAAAACACTGCCCGGTCCCGCACCATCATCACAATCACTGCTATGTTTGAGCCCATTGTTGCAGCCACTGTGTCAGCTGATCTCTTTGAGGGTCTTCCTCTGTTTAACTGACCCTCCACTTTACCAAGCATGATTTCCCTCTCCAGGGACTAGCCCCTCCTGATAACATGTCTGTCCAAAGTACTAAAACAAAGTTTCACCATCTTCATTTCTAAGGAGCATTCTGGCTATACTTCCTCCAAGACAGATTTGTTCATTCTTTTGGCAGTACATAGTATATTCAGTATTCTTCCACACCACCATAATCCAAAGGCATCAATTCCTCTGTTTTCCTTACGCATTGTCCAGCTTACCCATGCATATGAGATGATTGAAAATGCCATGGCTTGGGTCAGGTACATCTCAGTCCTCAGAGTGACATCTTTGTTTTTTAAGACTCTAAAGAGGTCTTCTGCAGCAGATTTGCCCAATGCAATATGTCGTTTGATTTCCTGACTGCTGCTTCCATAGGCATTGACTGTGGATTCAGGTCAAAAAAAAATTCTTGAAACTATCAATAAAGAATAGATTTGACAAACTGAACACTTATGACCAAAGACCAGTTGAGCTATGGGATGACATCAAGAACATCACACATGAAGAAAGTAATAGGTCATTAAAAAGATAGGAAAGAAAGAAAAGACCAAAATGGATGTCACTCTTGAATGTGCAGTCGCTAAAGTGAACGGAAGAAATGATGAAGTGAAAGAGCTGAACAGAAGATTTAAAAGGACGACTTGAGAAGACAGAGTAAAGTATTATACTAAAATGTGCAAAGACCAGAAGTTAGAAAACCAAAAGTAAAGAAACACCCTTGGCATTTCTCAAGGTGAAGGAACTAAAGAAAAAAATCAAGCTTCGAGTTGCGATGGTGAAGGATTCTATGGGCAAATACTGAATGATGCAGGAAATATCAAAAGAAGATGGAAGGAATACACAGAGTGACTGTACTCAAAAGAACTGGTCAATGTTCAACCATTTCAGGAAATAGTATATAATCAAGAACCAGTGGTGCTAAAGGAAGAATTCCAAGCTGCACTGAAGGCACTAGCCAAAAACAAGGCTCCAGGAACTGACAGAACTAATAGTACTAAAAAAAATAAATAATTACGGAGTGCTAAGAATATGTCGGGCTCCAACAATCAAAAAATAGGCAAAAGGCTTGAATAAACATTTCTCCAAAGAAGACATACAAATACGCAACAAACAGAAGAAAACATGCTCAATCCCATTAGTAAAATGCAAATCAAAACCACAAAGAGACACTACTGCACACCCATTTAAAACCAAAACCCAGTGCCATCGCGTCGATTCCGACTCATAGCGACCCCATAGGACAGAGTAGAACTGCCCCCTAGAGTTCCCAAGGGGCACCTGGCAGATTTGAACTGCTGACCCTTTAGTTAGCAGCCGTAGCACTTAACCACTACACCACCAGGGTTTCCACACACCCGTTAGGATGGCTATTATCAGAAAACAACAAACATTGGTGAAGATATGGAGAAAGTGGAACCCTCATCCATTGCTGGCGGGATTTCAAAATGGTGCAGCAACTATGGGAAACAGTTTGGCGGTTCCTCAAAAACTTAAACATAGATTTACCATGTGACTCAGCAATTCCACTGCAAAGGAACTGAAAGAAGGGATTTAAACAGATTCTTATACACCAGTGTTCACTGCAGCATTATTTACAATAGTCAAAAGGTAGAAGCAACTCAAATGTCCACCGACAGATGAACAGATAAGCAAAATACGGCATCTACATGCAACAGGTTATTATTCATCCATAAAAAGAAATGAAGTTCTAAAACAGGCTGTGACATAGATGAAGCTTTATCCTGAATGAAATAAGTCAGACACAAAAGGACAGGTATTGTATGATCCCACTTATATGGAATATCTAACCCAAACCCCAACCCATTGCCGTCAAGTCGATTTCAACTCACAGCGACCCTATAGGATAGGATAGAACTGCGCCACGGAGTTTCCAAGGAGCACTTGGTGGATTCAAACTGCCCACCTTTTTGTCAGCAGCCGTAGCTCTTAACCACTACACCACCAGGGTTTCCATGAAATATCTAGGATAGGCTAATACATAGAGACCAAAGGTGAGCAGGAAGGAGGAAGGGGAAGTTATCGCTAAAAGGACACTTAGTTTCTGTTTAGGTTATGGAAAAGTTTGGAAAAAAGTAGTGGTGATGGTTGCAAACATGGTGAACGTAGTTAAAGTCACTGAATTGTACATGTAAAAATGGTTTAAATGGCAAATATTTTGTTATAGATATTTTACTGCCATTGAAAAAAAAAGAATGTGGCAGTCCTTGTATACTGGTTATTTTCACAAAACTCTATGTGAAAAACATAATTTTTCAGAGAGGAAATTGAGGCACAGAGCATTTTATAAATGATGGAGTCAAAATTTGAACCTAGCCAGTATGGTCCAAGAGCCTGCGCTCACTGTTTTAATCTAGACTATTTCCACATTACACATGTCTTTCACACACCTCTCAGATGTCATACTACACTCACGGTAGACGGTAAATACATAGATGTGGACTTAATTAACATGAGAGCCAAGAAGCATTAATTCATATGTAATTGTTAAACATGTGAGTGCTGATCACTCTCCAAGCTACCTAAAAAGCAAATATCCTGGGATATTAAGCAAGATGTGAAAGGATTCCTGTCTGAAAAAGTGCTATGCAGAAATATATTTTGGATAAGTAGTAAGTTATCTTTCTCTCTCATACACACACACACACACACACACAATCACCACAATTCACTCATTCATCCATTTGTTCATTCATTTAAGCAGTGCTGAATGACTTTCTGTGCTAATTACTCTCCTAAATGGAGTCCCTGAGTGGTATAAATGGTTCACATGCTTGGCCGCTAAACAAACGGCTGGTGGTTCAACTCCACCCCGAGTAGCCTCAGAAAAAAGGCCTGATGATCTACTTCTGAAAAAGGTACCCACTGAAAACCCTACAGAGCGCAGCTCTGCTTTGACACACATGAAGCTGCCATGAGTCAGAGCCGACTAGGTAGCAGTCGGCTGGTTACTCTTCTAAACAGTGCAGGATACAGAAAAACAAGACACATCACTCCTGTCCTAAAAAGGTTACTGTGGGCGGATGGGCCATATATGATAGTTCACAGGATGATATGAACTACTCTGGAGAAGTACTAATGAAGGTACAAGAGTCTGCGCTTACATAGTGAAGAACTGACTGAACCCACACACTGCGGAGGAAGAGCTGAGTGAAAGCTCCATGTTCAGAGGTCTCGGCAGTGGGTTTCTGAAACCCCTGGAGTGACTGCAGCGGGTCTTTCGGTCAACCCCCTTCTGGCATCCAACTGGAAGGAAGGGATGAACCAAACAGATTAAAAGGGATACGGGCCTAGCCTTGTTTTTTCTTTTCCCTTTTTTGTAATCCTTCCTGGTGACATAATTAGAAATGAGAACAGAGGAAAAGGAATAACCCTGGTCTGCAGAATACTCTTTAGGGAACTTGGGGTCCATGCTAATTAATGCAGAGTTCTTCCTGGGTTCTGAGAATGAATCTTTTCTTGTTGCTGTGAGTCTACTCACTAACTCACTTACCTGTTTGACTATTTGCTGGTCGGTTTGAATTGTTTTAAGCATATTGAGAGGGCACAGAACGGTTCACACCTTTCTCAGTAACATGGATTCAAAATGAGAGCTGAATCACAATTCACACAACTGTGCACAGAGAATCATTTGAATTCTTTTCATTTAGAAAGAAATAATTAGATTGTAAGTGATGCTATTTGTTTTCTTAATCCTTGAAAAATCTTTATACCTGACACCATGCCTGGCAATTTACAGAGGAGCAAAGGACATACTAATGTTCTTGAGCCTAAAGGCTGATCACCTAAAATGGAGGAAGAAAATGTGGTAAGGGTCCTTTGGTCCTTGGTAGTTTCTGAGAGCTTTGTCAAAACCCTAAGAGGCACAGTAATTCAGGGGCACACCATCACAAGCACACTGTCAGTATAGGTGGACAGAAAAATGACCTAGTTATAAGTTATAAGGAAGTTACAAAGTAATAAGAAATAAAGCAAAGAAGAAGGAAAATTCATCCTACTACATAGTAAAACATAATACTAAAAGTGTGTCACAGGCCCAGGAACAGTAGATCAAAGGTATAAAAAAGAGAGCTCAGAAAAAGAACCATGTATACACAGGATCTCGACATATGAAAACAGTACCCCACAAAGCCATGGAGAAACGACAGACTGGTTTGTAGATGTTACTGGAAAACTGGCTCACAGCGTGGAGAAAACAAAGCTAGATCCCTGCCTTTTGCTATATAGAAAGGCGAACTTCAGATGAATTACTTAAATGGGAAAGGTAAAAAAAAAATTATTAAGCTAAAAAACAAAATTATTCTTTATTATTATTTAACAAATACACTTGAAACTCATTTAATTTGGGCAGGCACTATAAAACGTGCTTTACAGATTTTAACTTATGTCATTCCAGTGAAAGCCCTATAAAGAAGTGGCTTTAATATATCCATTTTATAGACCAAAAACTAAAGAATGGTTAAGTCCCATCAATCACATAGCTAGCAAGTGGCAGAGCTAGGATTCAAATCCAGGCCTCCACGTGCTTTAATCACAACACTGAGCTGTTTAGTGAAGACCATCACTGACAAAGGTAATAGTAGATAACAAAGTTATTACCTTTATTAACATCCAAAATTAATAAGGAATTAACATCTAGAATAACAAGGAATTCCTGCATATCTATAAGAAAAAGATAGACAGCTCAACTAAAAAAAAAAAAGGCAAAAGAACAGGTAATATATCTAAGAAAAAGCCCCCCAAAATAAACAAATGTGTGAAGAGATGCTCACACTCACTACAGAAATGCAAATAAAAATAAGTTATCTCTTTACACCCATAAGCATGATTCTAAAAATTATAAAATAATCGTTGAGGAGTCCCTAATCAAAAAACCAAACCCACTGTCATCGAATAGATTCTGACTCATAGTGGCCCTATGGGACAAAGCAGGACTGCCCTATCAGGGTCCCGAGGTAGTAGTGCAAATGGCTAATGTACTCAGCTGCTATGTGAGAGGTTGGAGATGTGAGTCCACCCAGGGGTGCCTTAGAAGAAAGGCCTGGAGATCTACGTCTGAAAAATCAGCCACTGAAAACTCTAGGGAGCTCAGTTCTACTCTGACACACACAGAGTCGCCATGAGTCAGAACTGACTTGATGGGAACACTTTTTTTAAGTATTGGTGAATGTGTGAGGAGATGGGAGTTCTTACTCTCTACCAGTGGAGTAAAGAATGGTAAAGCCCTCTTGAAAAGCAATATGACAGTTCTTAATGGAATAAAGCATGTAGATAGACCCTTATAATCCAGCAATACCATTCCCGGCTATATTTCTGAGAAAAATTTCACATCAGTTTATTAGGAGATGTTTACCATGGTCTTGTTTGAGTCAGAGGGGATTTGGAAAGATCCCTCTTTAACTAGACATATGGATAAGTCAGTGATACAGACATATAAAACACCATCACATATTTGATAAAGATACATGCACAAACGAGCTTTACAGGACACATTTGTGTGGGGAACTGTGGTGGCAGGGAACAGAAGTACAGATTGGAAATGAAGTGGAAATACATGATAGGAATTTTCAGGGATCCATGACGCCCTTCTCACAGATGATATAATATGCTATGACCTGAGGAATGTGACGAATGCCACCTTCTGCACTGGTGACGAAAATAATGCAAACTAATGAGTGAGATTAGGGTGGAGAGCTAGGTAAGAGGCCAGGTATAAGAACAGAAATGCCAATTACAGTCAGACAAGCTACAATGTCGTGTGTTGCTAAGGCCCAGAAGCTAGGACTACAACTGTTTACATAACTGCGCCCTCCATTTGTGGGCCCTGGGAATTGGGAGACAGAAATGAACCCTCCAGTAGAAGTCAAATAGCTCAGGTGTAGGATGACGAAGGCTACAGAAGAGAGGCTGGTTAGGTTAGGCTTGCCAAGTGAATGAGAATTGGGGCTACTAAACTGGGAGGTCCACCTGGAGTTCTGGTTTCACCCTGTGCACAGGGTTAAGAGGCCAGAAGGGGAATGGACGCCGCCACCAAGCTCGCCGGCAGGTAAAGCATGGACGCAGGCAGGAAACACACAGCCAAATCCCATGATGGACACAAGCCTAGGCAGCACAAAGATACTGTAGTCATGAGTAGCTTTTAACATCACCATTGTTGGCCTGGATGATGAGGATCTGGCTGTGATAAGGATAGGTGAAGATTCTACCTACATTGTTTTCACTGCCTTTATATATGAATTACCATCTTTCTTTCTTTACACTAAGATGAAAACATGGAAAGGGGAGAGGGGTGCCTGGGCTTAGAGAAAAATTCCAGCCTAGAGAGCAGTTTATCATTTTCAAAATGTACAGAGTATCCACTCTGCAGTACTCAAAATTAGACATAACAGGGGAATGCCACAGAGACAGATCTTCCCAGTGTATAAAGTGCTTCTATTCATATCATTGCCATTCCACCCAAACCATGAAACCCTGACATCTAGGATGTGGCTCTAATGGTAATGGGGTGGTGGACTCACCCCAGCTCCCTTCATTCAGCCTCCAAAGCCAAGAGAATAAAAGAGGTTCTTTCTAGAGTTGGTGGATAAGCAACATATGTCAAGGAGATATGGTTCTGAATCATTGAAGGGAAACCTGAAGGACAACCTGTAGCTCATACAGAGCAGGACTACAGGCATGGAGTGGATAAGTGGTGAGGAAGACAAAAGCCCATAAAAGGTCTCCTATAGAACTTGGCCTGCCTTCAACCACTCCCTCTTTCATAGAATCCCCGGCCACCCTTGATCAACACAAACACCTGGGTAAACTTTGTATACTTCTAATTACATATTCCGACAAAGACTGTGGCCTTTGTCCTACTATTCCTTAAGCAGCCTACTACCCACACTGAAAACAGAATTAGCCCTCTTGTGTTTTTCATCTCGCATTGCATGCTAATTGTCTGTTAAAAGCTCAGCTGCCGTACTGTATTTGGCCTGTAATTAACTGTGTTTGATTACGGATGTTTCAGGTCCAGAGGTGGAGTCTTCTCGCCTGCCAACAAACGAATCCATTGGGTAGATCTTAAATACCACAGATCTTCGGTAGGCACAAAATGCAGCAAGAGAACAGTCCGTGGGGAAATAGCTGAAATGATCCTCAGGAAAATTAAGGGGGTGGAAGGCCATTTGTGTTCAGTCCCTTAAAAGCCCCATTCAAAATGCCTTTTGGGGAGGACATGTGTGCTTTATAAAAATGAAAAAGTAATTACCACCCTGTGGCCTGTTACAGATAAAATATCCCAGCAATAACCCCACAGCAAATAAATAAACAAAGCCTAGTGTGTTTTTAGTATATCCTTACTGCAACACATGGGGGCAGTCCAGGAAGACACAGGAGGTAAGTCACTGAGTGAGGAAGACAGAAATCCTGGCCAGGCAGGGTGGCAGCTCCCAGGGTAGTTTATGTGTAAGAGACAAGGAAATGGGCAGTTCTAACACCCCCAGGAGTCCCTGAGCCCAGTTTTGCTGGGCCTGTCTATGGATGCCAGCAGTAGCCTGCCACACTTGCACTAGAATATTTTCAGGAAACATGTCTGCTGTGATGCTGACTCTGGAGGACCATGGGCTCTCCACTGGCACGTGATGGGCTGGGGATGCTTCAGACACCAGGGTCCCACCTCAGTGGCATGCTCCCATGCTCCTGGACAGCACAAGTTCCACAAAAAACCAGACCTCAGCTTGCAAATTGCTTTGCTTCTTGGTTCTGTTTCTCTGTGAAATGAGCAGGTCACTTAGCCTGCTTAAGCCTTAGTTTCCCTATTACAGTAAAATGGAAAAAAAAAAATCCTTATTTATTTCACAGGATTGTTGTGAGAATCCATTGTGATAAAGTACACAGAAACGATTTTAAGCTATAAAGCGCTCTGTTGGTAAAACACTAGTTACCACGCGTTAGGCACATGGCAAGGCACTTTATATACACTATTTCTAATCTATTCAACGTAAGGCGGTAAAATTGCAATTATTTTAAAAGACAGGGGACATATGGGGATGATAACATTTCCACCTTTCTATCAGAATATATCCACATCTGTCTGGCTCACAAATTCTCCTCTGGACTCTAAACATGCTAAGCACTTAATGAAAAGAGTGCCACACAGCTCACATAGAAACTGGTTTTCTGAAACACTGAAAACTCTGTCTCTGTTTTCCCTCCTTTCTGCTGTCAGCAATGCCCCAGGAAGCAATGCATTTGTAAACCACAGCCAAGCCTCAAGCTGTAGGAAAAAAGAAAAACACAAAACCCTTCTTTTTTTTTGAGGCCTAAATTATGTTTTCTTTTCTATTGATCTGGTGATTTCTGTTTTAAACTGAGTGAAATGAAAATTAGTTTTGCTGCCTTTTCCCTTTATCTTTCCCCCTTCCCAGCTGTTCTCCATCCCCACTGCCACATTCTGGTTTAGGTCCTCACTATCTTTTCACATGGCTCATTGTGGTGGCCTCCTGACTGGTCTTGCCTGGTCATCCTCCACATGACCACCAGAGTGGCATCTTTACAAACCAGGCAAGCAAACAGCACCAGCAAAACAAGCCTAGTCAAGATTATGTTATTCCCATCCTCAAAAAGATATCAATAGCTCTTCATTGATCAAAAAACAAAGTTTCAAACTCTGATGACCTTCAAGACTATCTATGATTTTTAGAAATCTTCTCTCTTCTAAAGGACCCCTGGTGGTGCAGTGGTTAAAGCACTTGGCTAATAACTGAAAAGTCAATGGTTCAAACTCACCAGCCACTCCATGGGAGAAATATGTGGCAGTCTGCTTCTGTGAAGATTATAGCCTTGGAAACCTTATGGGGTAGTTTTACTCTGTCCTACAGGGTCATTATGAGTTGGAATTGACTTGATGGCAATGGGTTTGGGTTTTGGGGTCTCTTTTCTATTTTGTGATCTCTTCTAATTTCATGGTTATAAATGCCACCTGTATGCCAATGACTCCCCAGTGTAAATCTTCTGCCTGGACATTCCCCTTAAGTTCTAGGTTCTTACAGCCCTCTGTTTACTTGACATCTCCACTGGGAAATCTAATAGTCATCTCATTTTAACATGCACTAAACACCTCCTGATATTCTCCAAAAACTCTCTTTGCCCACAGTATTTCCCATGGTGGATATTGGCAACTCAGACCAAAAGCCCTGGAGTTACCCTCGACTCTGTTTCTTCACATGCTACATCTAATCAGTCAACAAATCCTACTGGCACTTCCTTTGATGCTGATCCTGTGAACACAACTCCTGAAGCCACCTGTGTCACCATCATCTGTCGTTTGCGTGACTGTAGCTTCCTAACTGGTCTTCCTGCTTGAAAACATTCCCCCATTACAGTCTATTCTCAATGGAGCAGCCACAGTAATCCTTTTAAACACATTGGAGGAACAGTCTGGTAAGATGGCTGCTTAGACAGATGCACCTTAATGCACCCCGACAACAAAGACTAGAGAAACCAAATGAAATGGATACAAACATGACCCCAGATCCCTGAACATCAAACGGAAGGTCAAAGAACTGCACTGAGCACCAAATGGAAAGAGAGTTAGAATACAATCAGCAGGAATGTGGAGATTCTCAGAGAGTTCATGCCCAGCCAGCTGGCCCAGCACAGTGTGGCCATTTTAAGACAGCAGCAAACAACATCCCTGGGCGAGAAGCCCAGGAAGGCAACTTCACAGAAAACACAGCTGGAGGCAGAGATACTGAGTAAATGAACCTACAAAGAAATGAGGTAGGCAGGTCATGTGTTGGGTCCAAACTTGCCTGAGAAGGAGATAAGAGGGAGTCTCACAGCTTTGAAACTAGAGAAACACAGGGAAGTGCCACTGGAGCAAAGTGAGGCAGGCCAAATTGTTAGAGCCTCAAGACAGAGGACTGGTAAGACAGGGAGTGAACTTCTACAGAGGGACAAATGTGAGTGCAGGCAAGTGGGCTAGAGCTGCAGTGTCCCTGGCGAATACAGAGATTGGAGGAACCTAGAACTAGTGAGTAGACTTCCTATCAGTGGGGGTGCATGTCTATTTGAGCAGGAGACACCCACCGAATAGTGAAACAGCACAGTAATAATAATCAGAAGTTCCCCCCTTAAGCCTTGCACTCATCCCCCCATCCCGTCATTTCAGCAGCCCATCCCCCGCATCTTCCACGTGGCAAGGCGCCCTCAACAACCTGCCAGCCACTCAATCCACTCACCCTCCTCCTGCTGGCCTGAGCAAGCAGTCCCTCAGACATGCCTACCACTCCCCCCGAGCCTGCCCAGGCAGTGAGGAGTGAGGAGACACACCTACCACTCCCACCCACCCTGCCCATGCCGCAAGGAGCTCCAGAGACAGGCCTACTGCCCCTCCTCTTGGCCTGTGCAGCAAGGAGCCCCAGAGACATTCCCACCACTCCTCTTGCCTGGCTCAAGCCCACCACACACCCACCTGGCCTGCATGGTGACACACCCAGCCGGCTCTCCCCACTCACCACTCACCCAGCCCTGCCCAAGCCTACCATGCACCCTGCCAGGCCCACAAAGCAAGGTGCCCCTGGCAACCTGCCCACCACCCACCCTTCCTACACTCTACCTATTTCTTCAGGCTGTCTGAGCATAGGAGATACTATCAGCCCTTTCCCCATCATGAGGACACCAACCCATAACTAAGAAGAAGGGCTGCCTCACCCATTAGAGTTGTACTGCCTACCTGGGTGTGTGAAGAGTACCTGTCCCGTTCTCCAGGGCTACGCTAACAGCACATGCCAACGTGGAAGGATCACATGGCCCCACAAGAGCTGTGGAGGGATCATACCACCTAACACCTGGAGCCCCAAATGGGGTAGGGTCTTGCCTACATCCCTCCACACAATCCTTCAAGAGAAGACATGTATGTCCAGTGACAGAGAATTTCCATGTTTATGCAACCCATCATACTCACCAGTGAGAGAAAAATACTCCCACCCAACCAGCAACATCAGGGTCATACATAGACCAATACTACAAGCAATATCAATTAAAACAATACAAAGGAAGGTAGACAATATAAAGAGACGGGGAAAAAGCTAAGCTCCAGAAATATCAAAACAAAAGCAAAACAATCCAAAAAGACAAACAAACATACAAACAATAAAGAAATATATAAACAAATAAAATAAACACTTACTCTCTTGAAGAGAGTGGTCATTTACAAATCATATGAAGAAACAGGATAAAATGGACAGAACAACTAGAAAGAAAATCAGTAAAGATACAGAACATCTAAATAGCACTACTAACCAACTGGACTTCACATACATATACAGAATACACCACCCGACAGCAGCACAATACACATTCTTCTCCAGTGAACGTGGAACATTCTCCAGAAGAGATTATATTTTAGGCTACAAAGCAAGCATCAATAAATTTAAAAAGATTGAAATTATACACAACACCTTCTCTGACCATAACACCATAAAACTAGAAATCAATAACAAAAAGAACAAGGGAAATAACTTAAATTCATAGAAACTAACGCATTACTTTAAAAAAAAAAAAAAAACTATTGGGTCATAGAATAAATCAAAAGTGAAATTAAAAAAAAAAAATACTTAGAATCAAATGAGAACGAAAACACAACATACCAAAACCTCTGGAAAGCAGAAAAAACAGTGCTCAGAGGAAAAATTATAGCAATAGATGTAAACATTAAAAAAAAAAGGAATGCTACATAATCAATAACTTAACCCAACAACTTGAACAAATAGAAGTGGAAGAGCAAAAGAAGACCAAAGCTACCAGAACAAAGGAAATGATAAAGATTAATAAAGCAGGAATAAATGAAACAATAAATAGAAAAAAATAGGAAGAATCAACAAAACTAGACGTTGGTTCTTTGATAGGATCAATAAAATTGACAAAACTCTGGCCATTTTGACAAAGGAAAAAAATGAGATGATGAAGTAACCAAAATAAGAAATGAAATTGGAGACATTACAACAGATTCAACCGAGATAAAGAGTATTATAACAAAAAACTATGAAAAATAGTACTGCAACAAATATGAAAACCTAGAAGAAATGGACAAATTTCTAGAAACACACTACTTACTTAAACTAACTCAAATAGAGGTGGAGAATCTAAACAGACCTATAACAAACAAAGAGATTGAAGATGTCATCAAAAAACTCCCAACAAAAAAAGCCCCAGCCCAGATGGATTCACTGGGGAATTTTACCAAACATTCAGGGAAGACTCCGCACCAATTCTACTCAAACTCTTCCAAAACATAGAAAAGGAAGGAATACTCCCGAACTCATTCTATGAAACCAGGATCAACCTGATACCAAAGCCATCAAAAAAAAGAAAGAAAGAAAATTACAGACCAATATCCCTCATGAATACGAATACAAAAATTCTCAACAAAATTCTACCAAACACATTCAACAACATATTAAGAAAATTATACATCATGATCAGGTGGGACTCATACGAGGAATGCAAGGGTGCTTCACCATTAGAAGATCCGTCAATGTAATTCATCACGTACATAAAACAAAAGAATCGCATGATCATCTCAACCGATGCAGAAAGGGCATTTGATAAAATCTGACTCCTTTTCCTGATAAAAATTCTCAGCAAAATAGTAATAGAAGGGAAATTCCTCAAAATAATTAAAGGGCATATAAGCAAAACCAACAGCCAACATTATTCTCAATAGAGAAGGACTGAGAGAGAGCCTTGCCCTTGAAAACAGGAATGAGACAAGGATGCCCATTATCACCGCTCTTAATTCAGTATAGCACTGGAAATTCTACCCAGTGAAATAAAGCAAGAAAGGGAAAGACAAAGGATATCCAAATTGGAAAGGAAGAAGTAAAACTATCTCTACCTGCAGATGACATGATCTTATACAAAGAAAACCCCAGAGATTCCTCAAGAAAGCTACCAGATCTAATAGAAGGATTCAGCAAAGTGTCAAGGTACAAGGTCAACATACAAATATCAGTTGGGTTCCTTTACACTAACAAGAACTCTGAAAATGAAATCAAGGAAACAATACCATTTACAACAGCCCACTGAAGGATAAAATACCTAGAAATAAACATAACTAGGGATTTTTTTTTTTTTTTAGGGATGTAAAAAACCTATACAATGAAAACTATCAAACACTGTTGCAAGAAAGTAAAAAAGACCTACATAAATGGAAAAATGCTCCATGTTCATGGATTGGAAGATGTAACATCGTAAAAATCTCAATATTACCCGAAGCGATCTACAGATATAACGCAATCCTGGTCCAAACTCCAGAACATTCTTTAATGAACCGGAAAAGCTAATCACTACCTTTATATGGAAAGAAGCTAAAGCAATATAGAGGAAGAAGAACGAAGTAGAACAGCTCACATTTCCTGATTTCTAAACAGTAATCAAAACAGCCTAGTACTGGTTCAATGACAGACACGTGAAACAACAGAATAGAATTGAAAACCCAGAAATAAATCCATCCATCTATGGGCAGCTGAGTTTTGACAAGGGATCAAAGTCCATTCAACAGGGATGAAACAGTCTCTTTAACAAATGGTTCTGGCAGAACTGAATATCCATTGTCAGAAAAATGAAATATTGATCCATACTCACACCATACACAAAAACCAACTTAAAATGGACCAAAGAACTAAATGTTAAAGCTAAAACCATAAAGTTCCTGGAAGATAACACAGGGCCAATACTGTGAGACCTGCTTTTATTCAGATACAAATCATCAGACAGAACTACAAATGCACAAACAACAGAAGACAAATCAGACCACTGAGACCTCCTAAAAATTAAATACTTACGTTCATTAAAACACTTTATCAAAAGCGTAAAAAGGGAACCTACAGACCGGGAAAAAATCTTTGGGAGTAACATATCCAATAAGGTTCTAATCTCTAAAATATATAGAAAACTTCAACAACTCAATAACAAAAAGATAAACAATCCAATTAAAATATGGGCAAAGGACATGAACAAACACTTCACCAAAGAGGACATGAAAAGATGTTCCCGATCATTAAAAAAAAAAAAGTTGTTTTTTTTTCAGAGGCGTAAATCAAAACTACCATGGGATACCGTCTCACCTCTGCAAAAATGGCACTGATTTAAAAACAAAACAGAAAACAGTAAATGCTGGTGAGGTTGTGGGGAGATTGGAACCCTTATCCACTGTTGATGGATTGGAAAATGGTAAACCACTATGGAAAATGGTATGGTGCTCCCTCAAAAAGCTAGAACTAGAAATACTTTATGATCCAGTAATCCTACTCCTAGATACGTAACCTAGAGATCTAATAGCAGTGACAAGAACAGACATATGCACACCTATGTTCATTGCAGCATTATTCACAATAGAAAAAGACAGAAACAACTTAAGCGTCCGTCATTGGATTAGTGGATAAACAAAATGTGGTTCATACATAAAATGGACTGCTAAGCAGCTATAAAGAATAATGATGAGTTCTCGAAATATAAAATGGATGACTCTGGAAGACATTAGGCTAAGTGAAATAAGACAATCACAAAAGGACAAATACTGTATGATCTCACTTTTATCAAAAGACAAGAATAGGTACACATACAATTATCAATGTTCATTGGGGGTTACCCAGGTTGTGAGAGGAACTTGTTATTCATGGTGATAGGAAGGGCAATACTGAAGGGGAGTGAAGTGGGCACAACTTGACCAAGGTAAATGATGGCACTAAGAATTACACAAGAGTAGGGGACATTTTTGGTAAATGCTGTAACATATACAATTTTGCAACGACAGCAATAACAACAAAAATATGTGTGTGGTTACACAGGGTAGATACGTATGCTATAACTGCATAGGAAGGTATATGTGTGTATATACATGTCCAGGTATAGGTGTACCTGGAGGCATATATATGTGGGTGTACGTGTATGTGTGTATGTATGTGAATGCTGCATATATATTCATGTATATAATAAAACACATAGAAGGCATAGTTACAAAACTTCCTAGACATAACCAAACATCTCATGGGATTGGTTTAACAGGTTTGAAGGCATAGGATCATAGTCTCATGGGACAACTTGGTCAATTGGCATAACACAGTTCATAAAGTTTATGTTCTACATCCCAGTTTGGTGAGTGGTATTTAGGGTCTTAAAAGCTTGCAAGCAGCCATTGGTCTCTACTCATCTAGAAACCAATGATTCAAAGAAAAAACTAGTGTACAGGACTAACGGCTTACACAAACCATGGCCTCGCATATCCTGAGACCAGAACTAGATGGTACGTGGTTACTACTACCAACCATTGTGACCAGGGTCACAATCGGTGGTTCCAGATAGAATGAGAGAAAGATGTAGAACAAAATTCAAATTCTTAAAAGAAAAAAAACCAAACTTACTGAACTGGTAGAGACTAGGGGAACCGTTGAAACTACTGCCTTGAGATAACCTTTAAACTTTGAACTAAAACCAATTCCAGAGGTCACTTTTCAGTTAAAAAGCAGATTGGCTCATAGAATAAACAATGTCACCCGTGAGTACTCTGCTCCTTTATAAAAAAAAAAAAAAAAGTCATCTGTATGAGACCAAACGGTCAACATTTACTCTAAAGCAAGATGAGAAGGTCCAAGGCGGGGTAGTGAAGCTAGATTAATGGAAACAGAACAACCAGAAGGGAAATAATGAGAATGTTGACACAGTGTGGAAAATACAACCAATGTCACTGAATGATATGTATAAAAATTGTTAAATGGGAGCCTAATTTGCTGTGTAAGCTTTCACCAAAAACACAATAAAATATTATTAAAATAATAATAAAACACATTGGAGTAAGCCGCTTCCACTCACACCTTTCAATGACTCCCTACCTCTCATGGGAAAATGGTCCCCAGGCCCCTTGTTGTTGTTGTTGTTAGGTGCCATTGAGTCGGTTCCAACTCATAGCGACCCTATGCACAACAGAACGAAACATTGCCTGGTCCTGCACCATCCTTACAATCATTGTTATGCTTGAACTCATTGTTGCAGCCACCGTGTCAATCCACCTCTCTGAGGGTCTTCTTCTTTTCCGCTGACCTTGTACTTTGCCAAGTATGATGTCCTTCTCCAGGGACTGATCCCTCCTGACAACATGTCCAAAGTATGTAAGATGCAGTCTTGCCATCCTTGCTTCTAAGGAGCATTCTGGTTGTACTTCTTCTAAGGCAGATTTGTTCATTCTTTTGGCAGTCCATGGTATGTTCAGTATTCTTCACCAACACCACAATTCAAAGGTGTCAATTCTTCTTCGATCTTCCTTATTCATTGTCCAGCTTTCACATGCATATGATGCAATTAAAAATACCATGGCTTGGGTCAGGCACACCCAGTCTTCAAGGTGAGATCTTTGCTTTTCAACACTTTAAAGAGGTCCTTTGCAGCAGATTTACCCAAAGTAATGTGTCTTTTGATTTCTTGACTGCTGTTTCCATGGCTGTTGATTGTGGATCCAAGTAAAATGAAATCCTTAACAACTTCAATCTTTTCTCCATTCATCATGATGTTGCTCATTGGTCCCACGTGTCTGTCAGTTTGTCGTACTGTGGGGGCTTGCATGTTGCTGTGATGCTGGAAGCTAGGCCACTGGTATTCAGATACCAGCAGGATCACCCATGAAGGACAGGTTTCAGCTGAGTTTCCAGACTAAGACTAGAAAGAAGGACCCAGCAGTCTACTTCTGAAAAGCATTTGCCAGTGAAAACCCTGATCTTAATTGCTGTCACTTCTCCAACCTTACCTCACTCACAGCACCCCAGCCATACCAGCCTTCTCACTGCCCCTTGAATACTCCAGCTCACTTCTGCTTTCAGATTTGGCACTGCCTAATCCCTCTGCCCTGAATTATTTCACCAAGACATATGCACTAATTACTCTCTCACCTCTTCCATGGCATTGCTCAAATGCCACCTTCCTAAAGTCTTACCCTAACTATGCCATCTGGACTCACCCCTGTATCTCCTGTTCCATTATTCTGCTCTTCTTCATCCAAAAGCACTTACCATAATTTACATATTTGCTGTCTATCCCCCTTTACTAGAATGTAAGCGTCATGAGGGCAGGGGTTCTTATCTATTTTGTTCACTGACCTATCCTAAGAACTTTTAGCAAAGCCTAGCCATGGTGGTGCAGATAATGCACTCTGCTGCTAATCTAAAGATTGGAGGTTTGAGTCCACCCAGAGGTGCCTTTGAAGAAAGGCCTGGGAATCTACTTCCAAAAAGTTGGACACTGAAAACTCTTTGGTGTGGATTTCTACTCTGACATATATCAGGTCACCATGACTCAGATCAACTCAACAGCAACTGGTTTAAAAAAACCTGGTAAGCCATAGTAGGTGCTCAGTAAATATTTGTTGAATGAATGAATGAATCAGGACCAATTCTGTTTTATCAGCCTTATCTCCCACTATAGTCTTCTGTCTAGAATTTGCTACTGTGAATTATTTGTCATTCTTTATCACACAAGCATGCACTACAGTCAGCCCTCCCACATCCGTCAAATTCAATCAACCAGGGATAGAAAATGATCGGTAAAAAAGAAAGAAAAAGCTCAAGAGCCTGGGGACAACGCAGAGGGTAGCACAAGTCAAGACAGCGTTTGCCCCAAGGACCAGTATGTGGCTGTGGAGGAAGAAGCTCCCAGGGGATGGAGGCAGCCATACCCCGACACGATTTGGACAAGTGAGGACACTAGGAATGGGGTCATGACTTACACTAGGGTGCCTCCTGGCCTGACTGAAGATCTGGCAGAACTTGTTTTTGGCAGAGGTCTCAGGTAGGAAGGTGAGAACAAAGTTGCCAGGCCAGGCAGGACCTAGCACTCTGTATGTGCGGGCATCCAACGTCACCCAGGACATCCTGCCTGAAGGACGCCTGGCTCAAGGGCAACCTGTGGCAAGAAGCCCAGATGCAGCTATCCTTCAAAGACTTGCTTTGATCCAGCCCTAACCTGGTCCCACCTGCACTAGTCCACTTCAAAGCTGAAACACTGGTCATTCTTGTGCTAGGAATATATATATATATATGCATATGTATATATATATATATAAAAATATATATATATATAATGCCATTTTATATAAGGAACTTGAGCACCACAAATTTTGGTGTCCACAGGGGTCCTGGAGCCAGTCCTCTGAGGATAATGAGGGACAACTTGTATGTACTTTTGATTATGCCATTAACTGATTTTCAAATACCCTTCCTCCCACCGCCATCCCCCAAGGTATGCAATTTATCCTTCTAGATTCAGCTCAAATATTTCCTTCCCTCCTTAACCATTTTTCCTCCCTCCCTCCCTCCCTCCCTCCCTCCCTCCCTCCCTCCCTTCCTCCCTCCCTCCCTTCCTCCCTCCCTTCCTCCCTCACTTCATTCCTCTCTCCCTCCATCTTTCCCTTCTTTCCACAAATATTTTATCATCTTTTATGAAGCATTTACTATGTTAGCCATGATCCACACATAGTCCACACCTCCAATTAGCTTATAGTCCATTATGTAATATAATCCTCATTCAATATAAATCATGCTACTGCTTTTCTTTCTGGGTGGCAGCTCCAAATGGGGAAGAAAGCACAGGCTTAAGAGTTATAAAAAACTGAGTGCAAATTCAATTTCTACTAGTTACTAGTTGGCATGTAATCAAAATTCACTGAAAATTACTGGTGAATGGAATGCCAAAGTTGGAAACAAAGAAGGATCAGTAGTTGGAAAATATGGCCTTGGTGACAAAAACAACGCTGGAAATTGCATGATAAAATTTTGCAAGACCAACGACTTCTTCATTGCAACTAGCTTTTTCCAACAACATAAACAGCAACTATATACATAGACCTCGCCAGATGGAATACACAGGAATCAAGTCAAATATATCTGTGGAAAGAGATGATGGAAAAGCTCAATATCATCAGTCAGAACAAGGCCAGGGGCTGGCTACAGAACAGACCATCAACTGCTCATATGCAAGTTCAAGCTGAAGCCGAAGAAAATGAGAACAAGTCTACAAGGGCCAAACTGCAACTCTGAGTATATTCCACCTGAATTTAGAGACCTTCTCAAGAGTAGATTTGACACATTGAATACTAATGATCCGAGACCAGACAAGTTGTGGAATGACATCAAGGATATCATACATGAAGAAAGTAAAAGATTAAAAAGACAGGAAACAAAGAAAATACCAAAATGGATGTCAGAAGAGATTCTGAAACTTGCTTTTGAACATACAGTAGCTAAAGCAAATGTAAGAAATGATGAAGTAAAAGAGCTGAATGGAAGGCTTCAAAAGGCAGCTCGAGAAGACAGAGTATTATAATGAAATGTGCAAAGACCTGGAGTTAGAAAAACACTTGGCATTTCTCAAGCTGAAAGAACTGAAATAAAAATTCAAACTTCAGGCTGCAATACTGAAAGATTCTATGGGCAAAATATTGAACGACACAGGAAGCATCAAAAGAAGATGGAAGGAATACGCAGAGTCATTACAAAAAAGAATTGGTCAATGTTCAACCATTTCAGGAGGCAGCATATGATCAAGAACCAATGGTACTGAAGGAATATGTCCAAGCTGCACTAAAGGCACAGGCAAAAAAACAAGGTTTAGAAACCGATGGAATACCAATTGAGATGTTTCAACAAATGGATGCAGTGCTGGGGGTACTCATCTACATCAAGAAATATGGAAGACAGCTTCCTGGCTGACCAACTGGAAGAGATCCATATTTGTGCCTATTCCAAAGAAAGTGATCCAACAAAATGCAGAAATTATCAAACAATCTCATTAATATCACATGCAAGCAAAATTCTGCTGAAGATCAGTCAAAAGCAATTGCAGCAATCCATAGGGAACTGCCAGAAGTTTCAGCCAGATTCAGAAGAGGACATGGAGTGAAGGCTATCATTGCTGATGTCAGATGGATCCCGGGTGAAAACAAGAAATACTAGAAAGATGTTTAAAAAAACAAAAACTCATTGCCGTCAATTCCAACTCATAAGGACTTTATAGGACAGAGTAAACTGCCCTATGGGGTTTCCAAGGTATGACTGGTGGATTGGAACTACCGACCTTTTGGTTAGTAGTTGAACTCTTAACCACTATGTCACCAGGGCTCTGAAAGGTGTTTACCTGTGTTTTATTCACTGCGCAAACACATTTTGACTATGTGAATCATAACAAATTATGGATAACATTGTGAAGAATGGGAATTTCAGAACACTTCTTTGTGCTCGTGTGGAACCTGTGCATAGACCAAGAGGCAAGTGTTCTAACAAAACGACTGGATACTGCGTTGTTTTAGGTCAGGAAAGGTGTGAGTCAGGGTTGTATCCTTTCACCACACTTTCTCAATCTGTATGCTGAGCAAATAATCTGAGAAGCTGGTCTATATGACGAACAATGTCGCATTAGGATTGGGTGAAGACTCAGTAACAACCTGTGATAAGCAGATGACACAACCTTGCTTGCCGAAAGGGAAGAGGACTTGAAGTACTTACTGATGAGGATCAAAGACAACAGCCTTCAGTATGGATTACACCTCAACATAAAGAAAACAAAAATCCTCACAACTGGACCAATATAAGCAACATCATGATAAATGGAAAAAAAGTTTGACGTTGTCAAGGATTTCATTTTACTTGGATCCACCATCAACACCCATGGGAGCTGCAGTCAAGAAATCAAATGACATATTGCACTGGGCAAATCTGCTTCAAAAGACCTCTTTAAAGTATTAAAAAGCAAAAATGTCACTTTGAGGACTGAGGTGCCCCTGACCCAAGACATGATATCTTCGATCACCTCACATGCATGTGAAAGCTGGATGATGAATAAGGAAGACGGAAGAATCGATGCCTTTGAATTACGGTGTTTCCCAAGAATCTGGACCGCCAGAAGAACAAACAAATCTGTCTTGGAAAAAGTACAGACTGAATGCTCTTTAGAAGCAAGGATGGTGAAACTTCATCTCAAGTACTTTGGACATGTTATCAGGAGGGGCCAGTACCTGGAGAAGGATATTATGCTTGGTAGAGGGTCAGTGAAAAAGGGAAAGACCCTCAGTGAGATGGACTGACACAGTGGCTGCAACAATGGGCTCATACATAACAACTACTGTGAGTGGGGAGCCATGTTCCTTTCTGTTGTGCACTGGGTCGCTATGAGTCAGAACCAACTCGATGGCACCTAACAACAACATTAGTGGGCATACTCAACCTCTTCCAGCTTCTATTTCATCATTGTTAGAATGAGACTAATCATTTCTACCTTAAAATGTTATTTGATAATTCAATTAACTAACGTAAAAATGTCCTTTTAGCATATAATTGATACTCAAGCATTCCCCCTTTCTTCCTGTACCCAGCAATTACCTCATTCCTTTATTACAACCCTCATTTTACTCAGTCTGGCCCTGTAAGTTATAAGTTTCCCACGAGAAGTTGAGATCCGTGATACATCATCATAGTATCTAGTATTGTATACTGTAGGTGTTCAAGTGACGACAGTTAAGAAATGAACCTCCTTCCTTCCCTGTATGTCCCTCATCTGTCCTCTTTGCCTCTGGTTATTTATCCTTCCAATGCTCCTCCCTCTTTTTCAGATTCCTTTCTTTCCCATCACTTTGTTTTTCATTTCATTCTATTTAAATCCTCTTGTTCCCTTACTCTCCACATAATCCGCACATTCACCCCCAAGCTCACCTCTCCCACGCACCCTCCCTCACACACTCTCCCTGTGCTCGTTCCCCAGGTTACAGCACTATTGTCCCTTTCTTCTCTCCTTGATCATCACTCTCTGTCAGGCTCCTACGCTCACAGACTGGCCAGGGGAAGTTTTATTGATCTCTCTGTAATGCCTGAACGCCTCTGAAGGTTAAGGTCAACAAGAGTAAAGCATCCTGCTGAACCACAAAACCTAAACTCAGCTTCAGTATGAGGGGCCATCCATTATTCAGAGCTGTCAGATCCCAGGCTGTACTCAATCTCTGACACTGAGTAGGAAAGAATGGGGTGATCACATGGAAGGTCAGGGTTGGGGAAGATCAGATAACTAGACTAGTGCTCACAAGCCAGGGAACACCACCAGTGCTGCTGGGGGTGGAGGGTGATAGTGGTACGGTCCAGCCATAAAGCATGGGGAAAGTGATACCTAAGGGAACCCCACAATGAAGAAAGGCCATCGAAGGAGCTATTAACACCCAAATGGTCTTCTAGGCTTTGAACCTTTTTCTTCTTTCCTATAAGCCCACATGTGGTTGGCCTTAATTTCCCTATTTGTTAAACATTAGGCACGTGGGGTCTGTAAGTCCCATATAAATCAAAATAAACTCTCATAATGCTTGGGTTTGCTTGTCATCTCTGCTGTGCCCCTTATCTAGCTCTGAGTTACTTTGCTGGTCTGACATTTTAGAGGCCCCTGAGCCATCTTAACAATAAAAATATGGAGTATTTTAGTTAAAAATACACAGAAAGCACAGAGCTGTGAATTAGGCATCTGGGGAAATCTCACCAACTTCCTCAATCCAAAGAATCATGAGACCTAGAGTCAATGACCCACGGAGTAGACATTATTTTCTTGAGCCATCAGCACTCTCTCCTCCAGGCCTTCGCACATGCAGTTCCCATCAGAAAATCCCTCCCTCACGTTCAACTGGATAATGCCACTCTTCCTCCAGGAATGTTCTTAGATGCCCTCCTCTGGGAAACCCTTAAATCTGGCTTAGAAGCAACCCCTAGATGACTCCAGTTCCTTTTGCATTATAACATTACAAAATTCATGATGCTGTGTGGCAATTTCACTAGAAGTGGTATAAGACACAGTGGTTAGAAGCACAAATCTATATACTCCATCAGCCTCCCTCTCAGTGCCTCAGTTTGCTGATCTGCAAATACAGGGATGCTAACAAGCACCTACCTCAATGTGTTATTGTGCTGATTAAACAAGTAGGCACATGTAAATCGCTTAGATAAGGCCTAGTAGTCAGTAAGCACTGCACTGGTCTAGCTGTCATTACTGTTTTGTTCATACAAGCTCTGTCAGGAAAGAGGCCATTACTATGTTATTTGTTATATTTCCTTCGTCTATCCCAGTGTCTGACACACTCCAGACAATCAGCAAATATCGGTGGAATCAAGGGAGGCTGTCAAGACGAGACTAGACCTCTAACAGTCACCTGTCCAGTGCCTCTAGCTAGAATCCTTTCCTCCAGGTATCAGTGACAATTCTCCATGGATCTCTTAACATTTCTGCACATCTTGCAAACAGAGGAAATGGCTAGATTTTCAAAGAAGTTTATACAGCGAACTCCTTGGGGGATAGAGGTAGCATCTCCCTCCAGAGCAGAGGCCAGGTTTTCTGTACTGCCCAGTATAATAAAGATAACATCCCCCTCACAGGCAAGTATCAGGTGGGTTAACTTGCACTGTTATAAAAGTTGCAGGTTCCCTGGCCTTGGGGCTCCTCAAGTGCGGTGCAGACCCACTGAGAGTGCAGCAAGGGCCTGGGCTGCTAAGCCTCACACCTGTGACCTGGGGAGCAGGGGGAGTGGGGTGAAGGTGAACAGAAGCTCTTGCTGCCTGCTGTGCCTGAGTCATAAACTCCTTTGTCTCTGACCTAAGAGTCTCATGTCTTCTGCCAGTACCCACGAAACTGTGGCAGGCTCACTTGTTAGCTTGAACGTAAGATAAACCTCAGACCCTACACAGTTCTTGACAGGTGTTGGTGATGAGAATGGGATACTGATAGCTTTCTGGAAATGAAAGCATGTGGGCCTCACAGGCTGTTTTAGGGGACATGAAACAACTTGGGACCCTGTTGTTAATGCTATCACCCAAGCGGCAGCGGCAGTGGCGGCGGTGGTGGTGGTGGTGGGGATAGTTGTTCATGAATGTTTAGAGGCTAAGTGGTGAGGATCAAAACAAGTCCCCTCCCGCAAAGGATTGGGTGTTGCTCACACTCCAGGTGAGAGGAAGAAGGGATGTTATCACAACAATGGGGCAACAAACCTCACAGCCTAGCCGAAAGATGACATAGCTGTAGCCGCTGAATCCAGAAATCCTTAGAGCTGAAATAAATAGTAATTGGCAATGAGGTCACAGAACTCTGAGAGAATTGAAAATATTAGGCATCTGTTTGGCTGAGTCACTAGCAGCCCCAGGGTCACCTGAAACAGGAAGCAAATCTGCTTTATTATTGCTTTAGAGAGGCTCTCCACCTCCACACTCTTGATTCTCCCCTGTCCCTCTACCGGAAATCAGGGCTTTAAGGAGAAAGATGATTAGGGCTGTGGGACTGAGGTCTCACTGTGCCCAAGGGGGACTGAAGGCCATATACACTCATCCAAGGCAAACTTGAGGGGGGCAAGGGCTCAGAATATTACAGATCTGTGGAATCCAGGGCCCTAATTCACCATCCCACCTGGTCCCATGGTAGAGGGTCACACAGATTCAGCTAATAGAATTTAGGTGGGGTTCACAGTGGGAAAGGAAAGTTAATTTGACTTTGTGGGTTGTACCCTGTGGGCCAAGTCAGTGTATTGTTGTTGTTTCTATATCAATGGTGGGAGTTGATCCTTATGCTTGTACGTCTCATCTCCAAAGTGCCAGAGGGGATCCTCCTGATTAAAGAGAACCATAGACAGAGAAGTGCTGGTTGGACAAATTCCCTCCATTTCATGAAGGGTGGGCCAGGATTTGGCACTAATGCCTCTGTTGTCCAAAGTTTTCAGTGTCTTTTTAGTTTGCAAGTCAGAAGCCTCAGAAATCTCAATGACCCCAAATACAGCGCTATCACATCTCAGACAGCAGGTATGGCTAGCTGATAAATGACTATAAAATTCAAGGGCCTTCTTGCAGAGTAGTTTCTTTTGACTATGTAGACAGACTGAAAATATTCAATATCCATGATGCTCAAATGGAGCCCTGGTGGCACAGTGGTTAAGAGTTCAGCAGCTAACCAAAAGGTCAGTAGTTCAAACCTATCAGCCACTCCTTGGAAACCCTATGGGGAAGTTCTACTCTGTCCTATAGGGTCATTATGAGTCAGAATCAACTCAACAACAGTGGGTTTGGTTTTTGTTTGTTTTGCTTTGCTTTTATGACACAACCAAACCAAAACCACTGCCATTGAGTCGATTCTGACTTATAGCAACCCTATAAGACACAGTAGAACTGCCCGATAGAGTCTCCAAGGAATGCCTGGCGGATTCAAACTGCAGACCTCTTGGTTAGCAGCCGTAGCATTTAACCACTATGCCACCAGGGTTTCCGCTTTTATGACAATCAGGGAAAAACTGCTATCTCTTCAGCCACCCACCACCTAAAAACGAAGGTCCAGTACCTCACTAGACTACTCTGGTGATGGAGAGAGAATGGGCCTCCCTTGGGCATTCTACTTGATCTTCTATATCTGCTAACCCTCCAGTCATCATCCTTTGGGTGAGGCCCAAACCAAGAGGCTGTGTTGGAAGCTGTCCAGCAACAGGCATCACACTGTCTACCTTTGAGGCCCCACAGTTAACTACTGCTATGAGCTACAGGTCTCTATGACTGATGGTTCTGCTGATTGGAGCCTCTGGTGGTGAGGGGCAACCTTCACCCAGGTGTGCCCCTGGTGGTTTGGGGTTCATTGCCTCCCCAACATGGCTACCAGATACCTCTTTGTGAAAAGCAGCTATTAGCTTGCTACTGGGCGCTTGTCAAAACTGAACACCTGACCCTTATGACTCTCCAGCCTGATATTCCCATTTTAGTGTGGCTCAATTAGGACTCAGTGGCAGTCAAGGTGGGAAGGGCCCAACAAGTCTTGTCAAATGGAAATGGCATATTCAAGAATGCAGCCACCCAGCCTCAGTGGCTTTACATGAAAGAGTGTCAACTATCTCTCAGGAGGACACTTTATCCCCTGCTCTAGGACCTGAATCACGGGGCCTCGACTCACAGAGCTCTGCTGGATGCCTGGACCTGGCTCACTGACGTTCTAGCCACGCTGGCGGTGTCCACTGGCCATCGGCAACTGTTCACCCTCAGCGCCAGCAGGACAGAACCGAAAATGGATGTGGTTATTCCGCTCCATGGGCAGAACTTAAGGCCGTTCTCAAGGCTGTTACCTGTTGAATACTCATTCCCCTTGACGAATCTTTTTTTACTATTCTTGGCTACTGCCAACAACCTATCCTTTTATTCTGCCACTTGGAAAATTACAGACTGGAAGATTAAGAGCAACCTCTTTGGGGCCAGGAACAACGGAAACAAATCACAGCTGTTAATCAAGAGACCAGAGTCACACATATAAATGCCTCCATCAAGGAACTGTTCTCTCATGAGACCAACTGGAATCAAGCTGCTTTGATTCCAAGGTGCCTTATTGCTACCATTGCTGCCTGGGCCCATCATCATACTGGGTGTGGTAACATCATAGATGGACACAAAGTAAAGGATCCTATGTTTCTAACGCAGCAGTTACCACGGCATTCCAGACTGGTGACTCCTCTCTGTCCCGCGGTAGGGGAAACCACATTACATGGGGCACTGTCCTCACCTGATCCTGGTAGATTGACTATATCTGCTCTTGACTCCCCCATCAGAGCTATCAGAGGAGCCTCCCTGTTGTGGACATGTCTTCGGGTTACACTGCTGCTGTGACAATGTGTTCAGCCTATTCTAGCCACCCTTCTCTGGCTCTTGAAACTAATCTGGGTCATGTGTTTAGTTTTCTGGACCATTTTCAGGTCAGCAATTGTACACCTTCTATCACAAAAGCTACTTAACAAATGGCTGGAAGGCAAAGCATTTGATGGACCTTCATACTTCCTGCCATCCAAAAGACATCTGGTATTCTTGAGTGTTGGAACAGCTTAAAAATTGAATCGGAAGTATTTCTGACTCTACCTCCTTCACCTCATCCTAGTCCACACACCTCATATGGCAGTTTGGCCCCTCAATGTGGCTATCTCAAGAAAGAAACTGTCTCCTTTCAGCTACATCCTGGGACAAAAGTAATGGGGCATTATGAAAACATATTTTGAAAATCAAGGATTTCACCCTCACCATTCCTGGGCATGATACTTCTTCCTTTCCCCTAACAGCAAACCCAGGGTGCAGTCCAGCCAATCAGAGCCTAGAGGATCAAATTTAGTTCTGGATTAGCTACCTGGATCCTCCTGTTGGGCTAACAATGTCCGAGGTCTCAAGGATAATGGCCACTTAGCTGAGTACACTGTTTTCCAAACCTCCCTTCAGTAGCCCATACCAGGACAAAGTGGGGACATAATATATTGCTGTAAGTTTTATAAAAAAAACCCTTGACCATTTGGATGAAGGGTCTAGCTTTGAGTAGAGGATGGTAGGAAAAGGTGAAGTTATAGCTACCTGAATATGACACCCCCATTTTGTGGAGATGGAGAGAGAGAAAACTCGATCACTTGAGAAACAGAACACCTCACACCCAGGAAGGTACAGGAAGGAAGTGGTATTAATGATCTTTTGTCTTTCAGAACAACCTCAGGTGCTTTCCTCTCGAAGGGAATGACCTGGTGAAGCTCTCCCAAACTGTTACAAGCCCCTTACATTTAACTGAAGGCCAGGTCTACCATCCCCCTCCAGGCAGCTCTGACACCAATTTGATTCCATACCCCTTAACCGTAAAACCAGCTCCAGTCAAGTCAGCTCTGACTCGTGGAGATCCCATGTGTGTCAGAGTAGAACTGCTCCACAGAGTTTTCAATGGTTAATTTTTTTAAAGTACCTCTCCAGGCTTTTCTTCCAAGATGCCTCTGAGTGGACTCAACCACCAACCTTTTCAGTTAGCAGTTGAGCACTTTAGAGATTTGTACCACCCAGGGACTCCCCCTTAACCTTATCAAGAGGCTTACAGAAACAGTAGGGGGTGGCCCCAAATGCTGCACCTCCCCTGCAAAACACCTGTCAGCATCCTCGTTTCCTCCTCACCCCTTTCCATAGTTGTGGCTCCATCATTCTATAGGATGGATGAAGTCATCTGGCTAGTGATGTGAATAAACAGGGTGAGGGGGAGTTTGTGGGGTGTGTGTGTGTGTGGGTATGTATGCACGCATGCTTCTCTTAGATCAAAGTCACTTATTTCAGGTTGACGTTACAGGAGTGGTTGATACAAATACGTTTTTGTTTTTCATAAGTGTTATTTTCTCATTAAGTCGGTGCTATATTAGAGGAGTTCCTGAAGTCAGTGCTAAATTATGAATTCAGGTTTAATACCTGCAGGTCTGACTTACCAGTGTGGTCTCTCTGTGATAGTGTATCTTATCACTCCATCCACTCCATGGCTATTCCTTTCACCACCCACTAGAGCCTACAATTTCATATAAAAGCTCCATTTCCCTTTCCCATGCCACTCTTTCTAAGGTATTGAGGTACCCAGGGCACTTTCTGGATGCTTTTTATGTTCTGTGTCTCTAAAGACTACTAAATTGGGTTGGGTGTGTGGGATTAAGCTCACCTCATAAAATTTGCTTGGGAAAATCTCAAATCCATTAATGCTTCATAAAAATTTTACAAGGTTTCTGCTAAAGGAAGGAAAACAAATAGAGGTGGTGTCGGCATCCAGGCACTCTTTAAATCAAACATTCTTTCTCTAATGCATTTTTTTTTTTTATGGTACCAATCAGAAAAGCAATCAACCATGAAGCCTGTGGCTTCTTCTGCTTCTATTCCTAGAGCAAAATTTCCAGGATCTCTAAGCATTCTACATGAAGCCACAGCTGAAGTTTCTCATATATATCTCCATCCACCCATCTCTCCACCCCATGGAAGAATTCTTGAAAGTCTATATTAAGATTCAAATACCACACCTTCCAATTTGGGATTAAAAATCAGGATAAGATGATAAATTAAACTTCCTTACTCCAAAATGTTCCATGGGGAGGGAAGGAGGTGTAAATAGAAATAGTGGATATTTAAGAGTAGTGAGGTGACAACTAAAACACTCAGGTTTATTGCCTTGATTTGTAAATTTACTGTTCGTGGAAACAAATAAAAATAATAAACCATGGGAAGAACTGGGCTACAGGCTTTAAGAATACATAAGACTTGTGGTGTTATAGGGGATATTTCAGAATGATTTTAATTCAAGTGAACATGAGTGAAAGTGGAAGCTGAGCCTGATCAACCAAGGCCCTGCCCTCTGCAGCCCAGGGTAGGAGAATCCAGAGCGGAGCTGTAGCTTAATCTTCAATTTGACAAATGGACCCTTTTGGAGTGCAGCTACATGAGGAGCTGGGTTCTGGGATGAAGGTAGGGAATATAAGTTCCCTCCTATTTATTTCTCCAAGTTGTGCTAAGCCCCTTCAAAGCCATGGCTTCTGAAAGCTTGCCTTCAGAGGATCCTATGAAAAGGCAGGTGGCTAGAATACAGTATAAATAATAACATGACCAAACATTGGTTGTACTTTTTTCTTTTGTGTTTCATATATATTATAATCACCTGATGTTCGAAACAACCCTGCAAAATAAGTCAACTATAATACTTTGGAAAGAAACAAGATTTGCAATGAAATAAAAACTGCTTTTTAAACCCTGGCATGGCCACTCCCCAGCTCTATGACCTCGGTCCCTGCTTAACAGATGAGTAATAGGATTAAGTGAGATAACATACACGAGACAAGATACCCATTGCTGTCAAGTCGATTTCCAACTCATGGCGACCCTAGAGGACAGAGTAGAACTGCCCCTTTGAGTTTCCAAAGAGCGCCTGGTGGATTCGAATGCTTACCTTTTGGTTAGCAGCCATAGCATTTAACCACTCTGCCACCAGGTTTTTCGGACACAAGATAGACGCAAGATAGATGGCAACAAATAGACATTTGGAAAAAAATGAGTGTGCAGTCATCCTTTTGTACAGATAAAGAATCTGATATACTATTCAGGGCTGGTCAGTGGCAGAGCCTTGAATTCAATGTCTCTTGCAGTTCTCTGTACACTTGAGTAATTGGACAATTTGGGTCTGTCTAGCATGGCTTTTGGTTGAAGCCATCCTACAGAGGTGGTAGCTGACCTTCAGAAGGAAGGAAAGGCCAATCATTCACCCCAGTCCATCAATTAATGGTGAGATTCTTAGTTAGGAGAGGAACATAAATTTTAAGGGAATAGAAAGGAAGCTAATGATTTTGAAGGAGAGAACACCATCCCTGAACTAAAAGGAAGGACTTGTGAGGAGTGCTTATGAATTGTGGCCCAACCCTTCCAGAAGATCAATCTACAGTCAGCAGAAGCAGCCTGAAAGCAAGAAGACTACTCCAAGGTTTCCTCATTCCTAACAGCATGGTTTAAAATCAGAAAAGGTGCGTGTCTGAGTTGTATCTTTTCATCGTACTTATTCCATCTGTATGATGAGCAAATATTCTGAAAAGCTGGACTATATGAAGAAGACCGTAGCATCAGGATTTGAGGAAAACTCATTAATAACCCACAATATGCAGATGGCACAACCTTGCTTGCTGGAAGTAAAGAGGACTTTAAGCACTTACTGATGAAGATCAAAGACTACAGCCTTCAGTACGGATTACACCTCAACATCAAGGAAGTAAAAATCCTCACAACTGGACTGAGCAGCAACATCATGATAAATGGAGAAAGTATTGAAGCTGTCAAGTATTTCATTTTACTTGGATCCACAATCAACGCCAATGGAAGCAGCAGTCAAAACATCAAACACCATTGAGCAAATCTGCTGCAAAAGACCTCTTCAAAAATCTTAAAAAGCAAAGCTATTCCTTTGAGGACTAAGGCGCACCTGATTTCAATTGCCTCATATGCATGCGAAAGGGGGACAATGAATAAGGTAGAATAAAGAATTGAAGCCTCTGAATCATGGTGTTGGTGAAGAACACTGAATATACCATGGACTGCCAGAAGAACAAACAAATCTGTCTTGGAAGAAGTACAGCCAGAATGTTCCTTAGAAGTAAGGATGGCGAGACTTCATCTCATGTACTTTGGATACGTAATCTAGAGGGATCAGTTCCTACAGAAGGATATCATGCTTGGTAAGATAGAGGGTCAGCAAAAAAGAGAGAGACCCTCAAGGAGATGGATTGACACAGTGCCTGCAACAATGAGTTCAAACATAGCAATAGTTGTGACGCTGGTGCAAGACCGGGCAATGCTTCATTCTGTGTCACTACGAGTTGGAACTGACTCAATGGCACCTAATAACAACAAGGGCATCCCAGCTTTACACAAGTTAAAATTCTGGCAGGAAGACCAATGTATCATACATTGTCTAAAAAAGCATGCGGAAATCATCTCTACTGAGAACAAGTCAATCTAAACATCACGTCTCTTATCTGTTTCCTTATTCCCCCACTCCCAAATGTCTTAATGTGGATGGCTCCAGTTGTATCTTTTATAACTAGAACTTTTAAATGCGAGAGATCATTATTCAGACTTAGTGGTAGGGACATCCCTCTGTCTTCCCCAGTTCCTCTTATTGCCATTTAGATACGGAAGTTAAAAGCAACAACCCAGAGCAGAGGTGAAATCAGCGCAGGGAATCCCCCATTCTCTTTGTCTGGCTCTGCCCAGGTCTCTATAGTACTGGCTAATGTAGGTCTGCGGCATTTGTAGACAGGTTTGTTCTAAAGAAAATCAATGGTAGACTCCCTGACACCAGGTATCGGACGTCCTAGAGACACTGGCTTCCCGCCTGGCCCTGGGTGTTCTTGAGCATATTCAGAAAAGGAAGTACATCCATTCAGACCTGGCTTCACAGGTTTTGTAAATAATTCAGCAAGACAAAGACAGGGCTATCTTAAGAATAGACTTCAAGGGCTGCCTTGTCCCAGGATTCTTCGCCGTCACAGAGGGCCCCTCTCATCATTTGCTACTGCTATTTTAAAAAGCCAGGCATAGATGTTATATTTTGGAGAGGGATGTTTTGACATCAGAGATGCCAGTGGAACAAGGGCTAGTGGGAAGTAGGGGGAGACAGCATTTCCTACAGTTTTTCTTGACGGGACATAGCCGGTATGGATTTCTTGCCCAGTGTGGAAATCAGTGGATTTCCTAAGACTTTTCATTCTTCCCCAAGGGAAGAGAAAGTCCAAAAGATGGCACACTTCCCCTTCCAAGAGCCCAGCTGGCATCACGGTTGTAGGCAATTGAGGAAAAAAAAAAACATTGCTGGCAATTCCGACTCATAGCAACCTAATAGGACTGAGGAGAGCTGCCTCATAGGGTTTCCAAGGAGCAGCTGCTGGATTCGAACTGCCAAACTTTTGCTTAGAAGCCGTAGCTCTTAAATTTTGTGCCAGCAGGCAACTGAGAAGAAAGATCAAATAGCCAGTTACCATGTGGGGGAAACATTCAAACTCATTACTATTCAAAGAAGCACAATTTAAAACAATGACATGGTATTTTCACTTATATTAGCAAAGCTAAACCAGGTGATCCTTGTCAACACTGAGGAGGGGGCCTACTGGGAGTGGACAGAGGTGCAGATCTGAGGGCAGCTTGACAGCAGGTTTCAAGGAGCACTGGATTTTTGCATATTCTCTGATACAATCCACTTTCAAGAATGTATCCTAAGGCAATAATGTGATTATGAATAAAAAATTGGCACCAAGTATGTTCACTTAAAGGTTATTTACAACAGCAAAACCACTGGAAACAGCCAGCTGTCCGGCCATAAACCAAACCAGCTGCCTTGGCGTCAACTCCATCTCATGGCAACCACCGGTGGGTCAGAGAACTGTGCTCCAAAGGATTTGCAGTGGCTGATTTTTCACAGGTAGATCACCAGGCCTTTCTTCTGAGGCACTTCTGGATGGGTTCAAACTATCAACCTTTCAGTTAGTAGCTGAATGCTTTAATCGTCTGTACCACCCAGGGGCTGTCCCATCATAGAGGATTATTAACTAAAATATATAAACCATTTATAAAATAGATTATTTGTAGCCCTTTAATATAACATGGAAAACATTTAATGATGTAGAAAGATATTCTGGATATACAGTTAAGTTAGAGAAGTAGGTAAGAAAAGGTTTATGATATTTAGATTCATTTTTGGAAATGAAAAATGCAATTAAATATATAACTGCATAAAGACCAAAAGCATATATATCACTATGCTGACAATGATGAACTGTGGATAATGAATTACAGATTTTTTTAACTGTATTACTTTTGCTTTTTTGTGTCTCCTGAAACTTCCTACAACAAATATCTAACACTAATAGACTAGGAGGAAAGACCTGGCCATCTGGTTCCGAAACGTAGCCACTGAAAACCCTATGGGTCACAGAATATTGTTTGAGACTTCAACTCACTTACTTCGGAAACAGCATCAGGAGGGCCTACTCACTGGATAAGGACTTTATGTTTGGTAAAGTAGAGGACCAGTGAAGGTCAGGGAGACTCTCCACAAAATGGACTGACACGATGGCCACAACAATGGACTCAAATATACTACGATCATGAAGATGTCACAGGACCAGGCAACACTTTGTTCTGTTATACGTAAGGTTGCCGTAAGTCTGAGCTGACTCTACACCAGCTACCAAAAACAACATATATACTTCATATACAATGTTTATATATGCAATAACTCAAGTTATTCTACAAAAATATATTGAGCGCACACTTTGTGTCGGGCCCTAAGGAGAGAAATGACTTCAATCTGGCATGTAGCTGCCCTGGTGGTGCTGATGAGAAACGAAGAATCTATGCAATCCTGCTGGCTGGCCTCCTGGGGACACAATGGGGCACATGAGAAAGACAGTCCGTCACTTCCCCTCAGAGAGTCGGGGCCGTGTACATGTCCAGGGGAGTCCTAGCCTGCAACCCTGGTGTTGTTGACATGCAGGAACCTACGTGGCAGCAGTGGCCTCCTGCTTCCCAGGGCATGGGCAGAGGACTGCAGGCTGGCCAGTACCTCAGCCCTCCTGCACATCTATGGAGGCCCCCTGCCTGCTCGGTGAGTGCAGCCCCTGTGCTGTTTGCAGGACTGTGTGTCTAGTCCCAAACAGCTGATATCTGGTTCCATCAGGATGGTTATTTTAGGGAAAAAGCAACCTTCCCCCAAATCACAGCTCTGTTGGCATCTAGCCCTGGGTCTGGTGCTTTGCCTTACTTAATGGCAACCACCAAATGAAAGGAACTGACCATCCCCACCTTGTGGACAGACTCACATTACCAGAAACAGCAGCTACTAGGGCAGGTAAGGAATGGGGGAGCATCTCCATTTCTGAGGAGTGACTTGGTTAATCAGACTCATATCAAGTCTACATTCACTTCATGGCACACAATTCATTTCTTCCCTTTTTTTCTCAAGTGTGATATTTCACTTATTTTTTCTTGTCTTGGTTTATAAATCCTTTTTAGCTTACTAACAATTCTCAATCTTACCTACTCTTTCCTCCTCCTTTTTCATTAGAGACCGAATTGGTGCTCTGCAGAAGCTGGGTGCCTGTGGCCACTTTGCACTGTGTCCATTGCTAAGCCTCAACCAGGTTTAATGCTGCCCAGGGCAGGTGGACCATGGAAATAAAACCTCATAAAGCCACCAGTTCAATGAAATCACTTGCCAGGTGAAAGCTCCTTTCTTTGGATTTGGTAGTTAACCCTTTGCTGTCAAGTCCATTCCGACCCATATCGATCCTAGAGGACAGAGGAGAACTGCCCCATAGGGTTTCCAAGGAGTGGCTGGTAGGTCTAACTGCCGACCTTTTGGTCAGCAGCCATATCACTTAATCACTGCACCACCTATTTTCCCAAAGAATTTAACCTAGTTGTAATACTACATTACACATTATTTCTGTGTTCCAAAGGTCCAAGTGATCTGCAAAATACGTTCTCAACTAAGTATGTGCATGTGTGCACGCGCACACACACATGTAACCAAAAAACCAAACCCAGTGCTGTCGAGTCGATTCTGACTCATAGCGACCCTATAGGACAGAATAGAACTGCCCCATAGAGTTTCCAAGGAGTGCCTGGCAGATTCAAACTGCTGACCCGCTGGTTAGCAGCCATAGCACTTAACTACAACGCCACCAGGGTTTCCCACACACATACACACCACAAAATCCCACACAAACTTGGCTTCTGCCATTCTAAATGCCTTGGGTACCGCATCTTGGGTACCAAGTTGGTGACCAGGAACATTAATCTTGTTTTTTACATTGTGAAAATATCTTACAACATTTTTTTTTTAAAGGGATGTAGTATGCCTCTATTTTTGGAAGACTCAGCACCTCATTTGCCATGCTTATTTCAACATCAGAAGCATGTTGCCATGACAACAGACCACCCAGCCTTTTCCTGATGCCTGAAAAACAACCAGTACCCTGCTTCTCTGCCCCACACTTCTTCCCTACTAGCAGCTGGAGGAACTTGAGCGGATGGATATTTTCTGTCCAAGGGCCAAGATGAGCAGCCACCCACTGGTTTTGCAAAATTGATAAAATTAATCCCAAAGAGGTTGGTGTGTGTTACAAGGGTCAGGGACCTTAAATCTGAAAACCAAACAGCAACAAGTAACAATGAAACTCTAAGTTGCCTTTCTTGCCTATACTTTGGGGACCAATATTTAACATGATGAAATTTGTAACAAAGGTAAGAGGACACAGATACAAGAAAGGAATTATAAAGGATGATTATCAGACTGGTTCAGAATAATACCTGGGTGTTACTTCTTTGTGGACTTTTGTGGGTCATATACTATCTACTAACATAAGTAGCAATTTTTGACCAATCAAAGCCAAAATTGCATTGCTGTGACTTTGGGTTGAAGCCCTTGTCTTCCTGCTTGGTGGCATACAGGGTAGGAGTGGTGGGTGGAATCTGGACTGTCCTAGCAAGAGAGGAGCTTCCCGCCCCCCGCCGCCTCCCACAATCTTGAGAAACCCCATAATTCTTATTCAGGTTCTATTACTGTTCTGAGGGGAAGGCTCCTTATTCACAGGACCAGGTTAATAGGGTGGAGAGGGAACATCTGCTTCAGTGAAGGCTATCAAGTGAAAGGCAGTAACATTGTCTCCAAACCAGCTTTTCATAGGCCCTTACTTAGTATTTAATTTGGCTACAGTGTATGGAATTAGGTTAATGGCTGTTAAGTGGCTGAGGCACAAACATGGTCCATCTGCCGAGAAGGCTACAGGCCATTGTCTATTTCAAAGGCTAAGGAAAAAAGATGAGTGAGACATACTGTTACACTCAAAACCTCATTAAATGCTTTTTTATTCACCCTCTGATCTTATTTCTCTCAGCACTAGTGATTTTCCTGGTGTCATATGAAAAGCTCCAAGTTAGACCTAGCTACTGGGCCACCAAAGTGAAAATCAGAGTATCCTTACCTGCCTCGCAGGACAGTGTGATAGAACGCAGTCAGGGCGGCAGCAAGGTGACTCAGTCCATTAAAATAAATTGGTAAAAATAACTAGGGAACAGCTGCAATGCTCAGGACGGTATGGAGAACACCAAGACATATTCCTGACAGCAAGGTGCTTCCCGTCCAGTAGGCAAGATAGAACCTGTATGCAGGAGTTTTCACACATGGTCAACTTTGTCAGAGTTCCAAGAGAAACGTAAGGAAGAAGAAAGACCATGTCTGGGAAGATTAGAGAAGGGTCATCGAGGACGAATTTTTGAGTTGGACTTTGTAGATAAATAATAGATTATATTTATGAAGTGCTTACTCTATGCCACCAAGCATCCTATATACAGTATCAAGTTTCATTCTCACAATATCCCCATGAAGTAGGTATCGTTATTTCCCCCACCTTACAAACTATTTAACAGAGACTCAGAGAAGTTTTATTTCTTGGCCAAGTAAGCCTTGTTAGTAAACCTAGTAGAATCAGGATTTGACCATGTTCTGAGTTCTTAAACTAGGTAGGAGCTGGACAAGCAAAGAACTGGGTGGGATGAAGGTAAATGTATGCAAAGTGCTGGAAAGAGAAGCCTGAGTAGCTGTAAGGGTCTCAGCAGGATGAAGGATAGGGTCATGGGGCATCAGAAGGAATAGAATGTGTCCATTCTCCATCAAAACAGAGCGTCCTGTTCTCCCAAGATGTTCAAATGCAATCTTCAAGGGTAACTGGGCTAGTCCCACTGGGTCCAGCCATCTTCAAGTAAAAATGGGTTTGCAAGTGGCTTTGGCTCCATACAGGACATTCTTCATGACACAAGAGGATAGACCTCAGGACATGGGAATGGGGGTCACTGTTCAGGGTATAGGACCAGTACTCAGGGCAACCAGACACAAGACCCCGAATTACCAAGGGTGACAAAGCTTTCCAGACTGAGGGAACCGTGTGAACAAAGCATCTGAGAGAAAATACAGGGTATACCTGGCAAAGGTGAGCTGTCTGGTTTGGCTGAAGAGTGCAGAGACATGAGAGTACAGGTGGAAGAAAAGCTGAGGCCAGTGTGTTGATGCACAGAACGCCAGACAAGGAAATCTGGGTGCTATCTGGTAGGCACAGGTTGTGCACAGTGGGGAAGGTGCTCAGATCAGGGTGCTATTAGGTAGTCTCAGGTTGTGGACAGTGGGGGAAGGTGCTCAGGCTATGCTTTAGGAACAGCCTTCTGGGAGCCCAGCTGTCGGCTAAGAATCTAGAGGGAGAAAGAGCCAATGGGGGCACCCTAGGGAAAAGGTACTGAAGGCAGGTTTAGAAAGGAGTGGGTGTCTCCTCCTTAAGCCTCCTATGGACTGCAGTGTGGACGGGGAGGGGAAACAAAGTCAATCTGTAAATGCCTAATAAATATTCTCTGACTACGAACATAACAAACAGGGAACTTTATCAAAGTTTACATTCTAGTGAGGCAAACAGAAACAGCAACGACAAATAGTAAATGTATGCAAAGTGCTGGAAAGAGAAGCCTGGGTAGCTATAAGAGTCTCAGGAGGATGAAAGATAGGGTCATGGGGCATCAGAAGGAATAGAATGTGTCCATTCTCCATCAAAACAGAGCGTCATGTTCTCCCAAGATGTTCAAATGCAATCTTCAAGGGTAACTGGGCTAGTCCTGCTGGGTCCAGCCATCTTCAAGTAAAAATGGGTTTGCAAGTGGCTTTGGCCCCATACGGGACATTCTTCATGACACAAGAGGACAGACCTCAGGACATGGGAATGAGGGTCACTGATCAGGGTATAGGACCAGTACTCAGGGAGACCAGACAGAAGACCCTGAATTACCAAGGGTGACAAAGCTGATCTCCAGTCACTCTGGAGTTTCTTTCCATGCAGAACCTAAACCTTGGACTGAGACTGCCTTCTGTCTTAGTAAATAATTAAAGACAAAGGGACTAAGTCCAGGAGTCTGAGGCTAGGAGAGCACCTTTCTCTAGATCCTGTAGCTTAGGTTCTAAGTGGGCAAACAGGCTGGCGGGCACAAGTGCTGTGGAGATAAATAAAACAAGGTAAAGGGACTGCCCAGAGTGGGGTAGGGAGCAGTCACTGCTATTTTATATTAGTGGTAAGTACAAGCCTCTCTGATATGCAGCTATCTTGAAAGAGGTAAGAGAAAGAGCCATTGGGATATCTAGAAGATCCTTCCAGGCAGAGGGAACAGCAAGTACAAAACCCTGAGGCTAAAGCGTTGAGCTGGAAGCACTAATTTTAGCTCAAGCAATCATTCTCTGTGGACACAAAGTAAGTTAATTTTCTGAGTTACACTTCCTCCTTTGTCTATAAAATTCTATCATCAGGGAAACAGTAATGTTTTGATAAATGAAAACAGCTAAGTTTTGCAAGCTCCCCCAAGACATCCCTTTGGATATAATAACCATTTAGCCTAAGTTTTATTATATCTTGGTCTGTGTAGCACCTATGGCATTATGGCAATAAACATAATTACATTTATCATCTTACCACTTAATATTAATAAAACAGTAATAACAACAGAAATAATATCATTAGGAGCTAACATGTATGGGGAAACCCTGGTGGCATAGTGGTTAAGAGCTATGGTTGCTAACCAAAAGGTTGGCAGTTCAAATCCACCAGCTACTCCTTGGAAACCCTATGCAGGCGATTCTAGTCTGTCCTAGAGGGTCGCTATGAGTCAGAATCGACTCCGCAGCAGCAGGTTAACAGGTTAACATGTATGGAGTGCTTACTTGTAGCAGGCTTTGTATCAAGTGTTTCCAATGCATGAGTTCATTTGATCTCACTACTACCCTAAGGATGGTTTGCAGATTTGAATCTACCTAGAGACACTGTGGAAGAAAGGCTTGGCAATTTGTTTCCATAAAGATCACAGCCAAGAAAACCCTATGGAGCAGTTCTGCTCTGTAAGACATGGGGTTGCCATGAGTCAGAACTGACTGAACAGTAACCGGTAAGTACCCTAAAGAGAAAAAACTGAGGCTTAAAGAAGTAAACTAAAACAATTGAAAAACCAGGAGGTGGTACAGCCATAACTTACATTCAGACCTGAATGATGTCATTGTTATTAGCCAGTAAATTAACTATCCCCCATATAGGTAAAAATGACTGATACCAATGTGTGGGCCCCTATAAGGCCCCGGAATGCTAACAAACTAAAATAGGATCATACAACCAATACCAAGAACAGATCCTGGCTCCCTTATGTTTCATAGTCACTCCAAAACACGTGGGATATACTTGTATCCTGCCTCTTCCCTCTCTCTCTCCCTTCCTTTATTCCTTTCTTCCTTCTACCAGCAGGTGTTTTTGAGTGCCAGCCCTCTCTGGGCGCTGCACGTTCCTTGGAGACATAGTCGAGGAAGATTAGAGCCTGGGAGTGGTCGGTATGCACCAACTCGACAGGCAAGGAGAGCTTCTTCCATGGCCCCCAAAGCTACCCAAAGCTGTGTACTTATAGTGAGGGCGGGAAATAAACGCAGATATAGACATTAATCCAGTTTGTCAGTGCCAGATGGGGGAGGGCACTGTATTAAAAAAAAAAAAAAAAGAATCAAGACCACCATAATGGAAAGCAGGAAGCTGGTTTCTGGCCAGCTCTGCATGGAGTTCAGAGGCAGAAGAGAAGCCACAACCAAGAGTTCTGTCCTTTGGATAGCCCCAGCTTTCCATAACAAGAGGGCCATGTTGTCAGGGAAGTCCAGGCAAGCCCTTGGAGTTCACCACCAAATGTCCACTGTCAGCCACTGGGGAGCCAGGTTCCCAGGCTGAGTGAAGCCACCGAGGAAGAGACCAGGCCAATGCTTCCTGTGTCAGACCAGCTCCTGCTGGTACAAGGGAGCCACAGTGACCTGGCTGGCCAGCAGGACTACACAGAGGCAGGTACCATGCGGGTCCTCACCTCTTCCCTTCTGCCCTGACCCCCAGCAACAGACCCCCTCAGGGGACAATTAGGGAAACTGAGAAAAATGATTCCTGTGGGCCAACATCCTCGACAAGTATTAAAACAGCTTACAAAACCACAGTACTTAAAAAGCACACAGTTGGCCCAGTAACAGTCTGGAAAATCAATCAGTGGAGTTAAAGAGAGTCCAGAATTTGATCCATATACAGAGAACCATTTTTATATACTAAAGACGGCATTTCCAATCAGCGGGAATAGGTAGACTACTTAATAAACAATGTGGGACTATGAGTCTAGCCATACAGAGGAAAAAAGCCGGAGAACATGCATTTTGGATGGATCTACAATTTAAACATAAAAATTAGATTATAAGAAAACATTAGGAAAAGAAGTCACATTGTTCAAAATTTTGTGTTGGGATAGATCTTTGTAAGCCTGAGCTCAGAAGCTATGAAGGGAATTATCTGACTACACAAAAGTTAAGCATTTTATATAGGAAAATATATATCATAAACAAAATAAGACTACAAAGGACAAATCAGAAAGGAATTTATAAAATTCACGGCAATGGTCAAATTGCCTTAAGATATAGTGTACTCTTGAAAAATCAATAAGAAATTTCTTTAAAAAAGGCAAAGAATATAAACAAGCAGTATAAAGAAAAAGAAATAGAAACACCCAGTAAATACATGAAAAGATGCTCAACTTCTGAATTAAGGTAATATAAATTCAATTCTTTCTCACGTACTAGTTTAGCAAATATCAAAAATTTTAAAACACCCACTCTTAGCCAGATTTTCTGGGAGCTTCTCTACATAGTCAGGGAGATTTCACATTCCAATACCCTTTTTGTCAGGCAATCTTACAATCTTCCCCAAACTTTTAAGGTATATACTGTGTATTGTACCAATAGTACATCTGGGAATTTATCTGACAGAGATACCTGGTGTACCTACCAAGATGTCCACAGTCACTTTGATTAACAGAGCAGAACTTCCAGTAACTTACATGTAAATTTACCAGGAGCTAGTTTTTTTTTTTAAATACATTTTTTTTTTTTTTTTTTAGGAAATCTTGTAGCAAAGAGTACCATTCATCTAGGTAAAAGAAACAAGGTTAATCTACACATACTGATATGGAAGTGTGGCACCAGTAAGGTGTCCAAAAGGAGCAACAGACTGGCACGTACATCACCTTTCATCTGTGTGTGATCCACGTCTGTGCGTTGCCTGTGGTTAGACACTAACGTAAGATCTCACGCTCAAACACAGATGCCTCTGGAGATCGGAGAGAAAGTCCTCTTCAGGGAAACTTCCCCGTTCTACTTCTTAAAATACTATCATAGTTAGCTTTTACAATGGTCATGTTTTCTTTCTTTTTAATAACAATAACAAAGCTTTTCTTTTTATATTAAAGATCAGGAAATCTGCCACTTTGCCATTTGAGGCAAGTTATTTTACCTAGCTGCCTCCCCTCTCTAAAATAAGGGCACTGGTACAATTTTTAAGGTCTTTTCAGGTGACTGTTTCTAGGATTTAGAAAGAAGATCTTTTTTCTAAAAGGGCACACATGGTTGGCCAACCCAGGCTGGGGAAGGACGGGAGGAGCACCGGTCCATTTCCTCCTCGCTGTCTCCCCGAGTTCCTCACAAGGCCGCAGGCCCTGGCTCCCCAGCCTACTTATAGTGTTTCTCGGCCTGATTTATCTCTCCCTCTGCCCCTGTCCAAGAATCGTTTTCTCATTCTCCTTCTGCTCTGAGTCTGGCTCTAGACATCTGGGTTCTATCAGTCTTCCTTTCAGGTAACCATCCCTAGTTCGTTAGCTGTATACAAAGTACATATATACCCCATCCATCATCTCACACCCTGCTGGTGACCGTGCGCGGAATGAAGTGTCTGCCTGCGCTGGGAGACACTTAATAGGCAAGATTGCTTATCACTGTCGGGAAGAGGTCTGCCAGACACAGTCTATTCATTTTAATACTCTGTCTCCCAGAGGCCTCAGGACGGGCGCACTATACTGAGCAATTACAGTTACCCTCCCTGTGGGACTTCGTGGGGAGGGTACCAGCACGGGTACAGGCACGTCAGTCAGACTAACCCACAGGGGAAGTTAACTAATAATGTATGCAGGTTGTCCTTTATTTTTGACAAATACCGGCTGGTTTCAGGTTAATTTCTTAATCGGTTTTTGAAATACTGAATATTTAGGTAAAAACTTGAACACCTGCTTAACCTTTTAGATTTCATATTTGACCTTTTACTGTTTCCAGAGAAGGGTAACCTCGTACATAATTTAAAAAAAAAAAAACATTGCATGGAGTCAACTCCGACTGCTGGCGGCCCCATGTGTGTCACAGTAGAACTGTGCCCCATAGGATCTGAAAGGCTAATTTCTCAGAAGTGGATCACCAGGCTTTTCCTCTGAGGCACCTTGGAATGGACTCGAACCTCCAATCTCTCAGTTAGCAGCTGAGCACATTAACCATCTGCACCACCTAGGGTCTTACCTATGTTTTAGGGGCACATTATTAGATTCCCTTACTTCAGTTTTTAACTTCAGTGGAGGAGCTGAAATCACCCCGGGGTGTCAAGGAGCTTTGCAGCCACACCTAGTGGTGCAGAAGGGCTCTAAGTATCCCAGGACTGGGTTTGCCCATGGGGGGGAGGCCTGAGACCTCCAGGCATCTCACTTTTGCTACTTCAAATTAAACACCAGAATGCATCGTGAAGGGTTCCAACAGACCTGGCTGTGTGTGTCTGTGTGTGTGTACTGCAAGAAGCTAAGGGGAGAGGGAAAAGAGAGGCTGTTTCACACAAAAGTTTAAAAACTTGACTTGATGTATACTGTTCGGTAAGTCTCCCGATAAGAAAAATGCTATCAACCTTCAAAGCACATGCTGCTGGTTCCCTGGAGCTGTGCTTAGTGAAAAGGGAAAATGAAGCAAAAGCAATGAAATCAGACAACACACCAATGGGACTGTGTTTAGTTTAAAACCAAGCAAGAAGCCCACAGAGATCCAGGCTGGGCTTCGTTCTCTCACGACAGGGAAGATGATAAAACACATGGATGCAGGCTTGCGTTAAGAGAGCCAGTGACCGCACGGTGAACTAATCCTACGCCCTCCCAGAAGCTGTGCAACGGCTCTGCACACTACAAACGTCAAGACAGTGAGGCTGTGACAGGACACTGCCACAACACCCCTTCCAGTGTGATCAGGCATACACTCCAACTCATCAATGCTCTACATATATTTGCTTAAATAAATAATTCATGAGATGACAAATACCTATCCCTGAAGCCTTTTTCAACTCCTAAACTCCACAGGCATTCTCGTTTCAAGCAGGAGATGGAGTGTGCGCTGCAGTTCCGGAGTGGGGGGATGCCATTCCACCGGGACCTTCTGAGCTGGTGAGGAGTGAGCTATTGGATCCCAGAGTGGTGGGCAGAGGTTTACTTCAAGAGCAAAACGCTGAGATGACAGGCTGATACCATTGTTCCTCGTATGGAAACAAAAGTAGGACCAGGCTGTAGACGGGTAAACTACCTGGTATGTCTGCTATGTCTTGTGCAGGGACGAGGGACCTGACTGGGCTCCTCTCCTGCAACAACAGGCCTCTGAATCCATTCACTGAGAACTCACTTTTACCCAGCAGCCCCTGCCTCCTGGGTCCAGTGCAATATGAGCAGAGGACTAAGGAACACAGTGCAGAACCCAACTACTGCAAGTCAGCCTCTGGTGAACATTTTTTTTTTTTTTTTAAACAAATGGAGGATTTTACTCTGTGCTTAGTAATTCTGGATATATGGCACTTCATATTTTCCAACTAAACTGTCTTCACACCAACCAGTGGCATTCATCTGTTACCAAAGGCATATCAGTGTCACCAACATTTTACAATTACCAACCCTTTGCTAAACTCGCACAGAAAAGGAACAAAATATATATATGTGCTTTAGAAAAGTGTATGAGCAGGAAGAATGCAATGTTCACACATAAATAATGCCCAAATGTGGCTTTTATAAAGTTTTCTCTAAGAAAGAATCTTCTTTAAGGAGTATCAGTCTCAAGGGTAATTTTTTTGTTTTTGTTTTTGTTTTCTTTCAGGAAAACATGAGTCAGAATTGGGCTGTCACTAGGCTCCGAGCGAGCAGCTCCCGGCCATCACCACGGATGTGTGGGGGAAAGATCAGATAGTGACGCTACAGCTTGGACTGCCTGCATTGGCTTATTGTGGTCTAATTTGACAGGCATCTCTAATGACAGAGCTGGCACCTAAAAAGAAAGATGCATTTCTAAAACTATTTACCCATGTAAATTGGGCTGATCTGAGGAGAAGTGATGGGAAGGTGAGACTCCAGTGCATTGAAGGGCACAGGGCGCAAACCAGGGCAGTCAGTCCTGCAGGTGCCATTCCCTTGGCTGCTCTCTGTCATGTGGGCTGTGCACACCTGTCCATGTGGGCCCTTCCTCCCTCTCATCTCTCCTTTACCTTCTTGAGGTGCTTCTTCCCACAGTGGTTCCTGGACCAGGAGCATCGGCACCACCTGGCAGCTTGTTAGCAATGCAAATTCCCAGGTCCCACCCTAGACCCACAGAATCAGAAATGCTGAGGGTGTGATAAGGAAGGAAAAACGGGTCCCAGCAGTGATTCTCAAACCTTGGCAGCATCAGAATCACCTCATGGGTTTGTTGAAGCACAGATGACCACCCTCACCCCCACAGTCCCGCAGGACATTAGAGCTGACTCAGGGACTGAACTCCAGCCACCCCTCTGTCTTTGTGTGGCCCACCCAGAGTTAGTCTTGGTGTAGCTTCTGTTTGTTGCACCTGGAGCATGTGCCCACACCCCAGCCACCAAGGAATGAAGAAAGCAAGGACATAAAGTTCCTCCACAGTGGAGACGGCCTTCTCCCCCACTCGAGGCTCACACAACAGGGAATTTCCTCTAATAGGAAGGGAATTTGGGTGCTGGGTAACCGAAATGATTAATATCCCTCTCCAGGTGGGATCCTGGAAGAGAAGGAGAGAAGACGACAGGAGGATGTAGTGACAGCCAAATGCCCTTAAAATGCCTTTTATACCTGATGGCTCCACCCCCGCAACAATGTTATCGACTTCTGCAGTTGGATACCTAGTTCACGTTGGTCTCTGCCTGGAATGACTTCCAACATCTCCACAGAGCTACACCCTACTCATTCTGTAAGAGATAAGACAAATGTGACCCCTCTGCATAGTCTCTCTGGATCCCCAGACTCCCATTTGTGCTTCTAATAGAGATAACTGTTCCCTGAGCAGAAACAATGCCATGTATCCACCAAGCCCAATATCGTGTGCCTCCTGGGTCAGAGCAAGGGTTCCTTTCCCAGCTGCCTTGCGTCTAGGTGGGCCATGTGACAGTTCTATACTTCACTCCCAGGCCTGGCCCTAAAAGGTACCACAAGACCCTCTACCCTCTCAGTCCTGTCCTCCACAATGGAAGCAAGGACTCCAAAATAAATAAGCCATAAAATTGGGAGAACCCATAACCCTACATCACCACCTGAAAGAGGAGAGCCATGCTACCTGCAGTGGACATTGGATAGGCAAGGAATTAATTTGTGTTCCCTTGCTAGACTATGGGGGTTGTTGATTACAGCAGCTAGCAATAATTACCCTACTCATTCCTCTGTTTATGCAGAATATTTGCACCCGCTTCTGCTCTTCCAATTTCCATTTGCAATACTGTTAGTTGTTTAAGTGTCTATCTTCCCCATGAGATTGCAGCTTTCTTTACTTTATTCATTTTTTTAAAATCCCCATACCTAATAAAACCCTCACATTAAAGAGATAATCAATAAAAGCCTGAGGAAGGGAGGGGAAGAAAGGAAAAAGAGAAAGCATGTGGAGGAGGGACAAGTCAGCTATATGAAATGGCACGCTGCACACTAACTGTAAATGTACTCTTTAACACCGATTACTATGCAGCCTGCACCCGCCCATCTCCACAGATCTATACTTCACCTAGATTAAAAGGCAATGAAGAGAAAAGTAGAAAGAGGATTACATTTGGAAACAGAAGAATCAGGTTGATGGCTCCAATCCATCATTTAGTGTGGTTCTGGTTTTAATCCCCCAAGTGAATGATATTTGTTCCCGAATAATAGCAATGTTATTGTTGTTGTTAGTTCCAACTCATAGCAGCCCTATATACAACAGAATGAAACACAGCCCCATCCTGCACCATCCTCATAATCATTACTATGTTTGTGCCCACTAATGCAGTCACTGTGTCAATCTATCTCATTGAGGGTCTTCCTCTTTTTCACTGACCCTCCACTTTACCAAACACGATGTCCTTCTCCAAGGACCAGTCCCTCCTGATAACATGTCTGTCCAAAGTACGTGAGACAAAGTTTCACCATCCTCATTTCTAAGGACCATTCTGACTGTACTTCTTACAAGCAGATTTGTTCATTCTTCTAGCAGTTCATGGTATATCCAATATTCTTAGCCAACACCATAATTCAAAGGCATCAATTCTTCTTTGGTCTCCCTTATTCATTGTCCAGCTTTCACATGCATATGGGGAAACTGAAAACACCATAGCTTGGGTGAGGTGCACCTTAGTCCTCAAGGTGACATCTTTGTTTTTTAGGATTTTAAAGGTCTTTTGCAATAGATTTGCCCAATGCAGTACATCCTTTGATTTCTTGACTGCTGCTTCTATGGGTGTTGGTTGTGGATCTAAGTAAGATGAAATTCCTGATGGCTTCAATATTTTTTCCATTTATCATGAAGTTGCTTATTCGTCCAGTTGTGAGGATTTTTGTTTTCCTTATGTTGAGGTGTAATCCATACTAAAGGTTGTAGTCTTTGATCTTAATCAGCAAGTGCTTCAAGTCCTCTTCCCTTTCAGCAAGCAAGGTTGTATCATCTGCATATTTCAGGTGTTAAAGAGTCTTCCTCCAGTCCTGATGCCAGCTTCTTCTTTATACAGTCCAGCTTCTGGGATTATTTGCTCAGCATACAGACTGAATAAGTATGGTGAAAGGATACAGCCCTGATGCACACCTTTCCCGATTTTAAACCACACAATATACCCTTGTTCTGTTCAAATGACTACCAAGAGGTCTGTGTACAGTTTCTGCATGAGCATAATTAAGTGTCCTGGAATTCCCATTCTTTGAAATGCTATCCATAATTCGTTATGATACACACATCTGAATGGCTTTGTAAAGTCAATAAAACACAGGTAAACATCATTCTGGTATTCTCTGCTTTCAGCCAAGCTCCATTTGACATCAGCAATGATAGCCCTCACTCCACATCCTCTTCTGAATCCGACTTGAATTTCTGGCAGTTCCCTGTTGATGTACTGCTGCAACCATTTTTTAATTATCTTCAACAAAATTTTACTTGTGTGTGATATAATGATATTGTTTGACAATTTCCATATTCTTTTGGATCGCCTTTCTTTGGAATAGGCTCAAATATGGATCTCTTCCAGTCAGCTGGCCAGGTAGCTGTCTTTCAAATTTCCTGGCATAGATGAGTGAGCACCTCCAGTGCTGAGATTCATTTGTTGGAACATTTCAGTTGGATATTCCATCAATTTCTGGAGGGTTGCTTTTCCCCAGTGCCTTCAGTACAGCTTGGACTTCTTCCTTCAGTACCATCGGTTCTTGATCATATGCTATGTTCTGAAATGACTAAAGGTCGACCAATTCCTTTTGGTACAGTGACTCTGTGTATTCCTTTCAATCTTCTTTTGATGCTCTCTGTGTTGTGCAGTATTTTGCCCATAGAATCCCTTAGCAGGGTCACCCACAGTGGACAGGTTTCAGCAGAGCTTCCAGGCTAAGACAGACTTGGAAGAAGGACCTGACAGTCCACTTCTGAAAAAATTGGCCAGTGAAAACCTTATGAATAGCATGGAACGCTGTGTGGTATAGTGCCAGGAGATAAGCCCCTGATGTTGGAACGCACTCAAAAGACAATGGGAGAAGAGCTGCTTCCTCAAAGCAGAAAAACAAACAAAAAAAAAAACAAATGCGAATGGTTGCCATTGAGT